>NC_044033.1:32107258-32707258 GCF_901765095.1 Microcaecilia unicolor | reverse complement strand
CTCTTCTGGACTTCCTTACAGTGGTGGAAATAAGTATTTGATCCCTTGCTGATTTTGTAAGTTTGCCCACTGACAAAGACATGAGCAGCCCATAATTGAAGGGTAGGTTATTGGTAACAGTGAGAGATAGCACATCACAAATTAAATCCGGAAAATCACATTGTGGAAAGTATATGAATTTATTTGCATTCTGCAGAGGGAAATAAGTATTTGATCCCCCACCAACCAGTAAGAGATCTGGCCCCTACAGACCAGGTAGATGCTCCAAATCAACTCGTTACCTGCATGACAGACAGCTGTCGGCAATGGTCACCTGTATGAAAGACACCTGTCCACAGACTCAGTGAATCAGTCAGACTCTAACCTCTACAAAATGGCCAAGAGCAAGGAGCTGTCTAAGGATGTCAGGGACAAGATCATACACCTGCACAAGGCTAGAATGGGCTACAAAACCATCAGTAAGACGCTGGGCGAGAAGGAGACAACTGTTGGTGCCATAGTAAGAAAATGGAAGAAGTACAAAAGGACTGTCAATCGACAAAGATCTGGGGCTCCACGCAAAATCTCACCTCGTGGGGTATCCTTGATCATGAGGAAGGTTAGAAATCAGCCTACAACTACAAGGGGGGAACTTGTCAATGATCTCAAGGCAGCTGGGACCACTGTCACCACGAAAACCATTGGTAACACATTACGACATAACGGATTGCAATCCTGCAGTGCCCGCAAGGTCCCCCTGCTCCGGAAGGCACATGTGACGGCCCGTCTGAAGTTTGCCAGTGAACACCTGGATGATGCCGAGAGTGATTGGGAGAAGGTGCTGTGGTCAGATGAGACAAAAATTGAGCTCTTTGGCATGAACTCAACTCGCCGTGTTTGGAGGAAGAGAAATGCTGCCTATGACCCAAAGAACACCGTCCCCACTGTCAAGCATGGAGGTGGAAATGTTATATTTTGGGGGTGTTTCTCTGCTAAGGGCACAGGACTACTTCACCGCATCAATGGGAGAATGGATGGGGCCATGTACCGTACAATTCTGAGTGACAACCTCCTTCCCTCCGCCAGGGCCTTAAAAATGGGTCGTGGCTGGGTCTTCCAGCACGACAATGACCCAAAACATACAGCCAAGGCAACAAAGGAGTGGCTCAGGAAGAAGCACATTAGGGTCATGGAGTGGCCTAGCCAGTCACCAGACCTTAATCCCATTGAAAACTTATGGAGGGAGCTGAAGCTGCGAGTTGCCAAGCGACAGCCCAGAACTCTTAATGATTTAGAGATGATCTGCAAAGAGGAGTGGACCAAAATTCCTCCTGACATGTGTGCAAACCTCATCATCAACTACAGAAGACGTCTGACCGCTGTGCTTGCCAACAAGGGTTTTGCCACCAAGTATTAGGTCTTGTTTGCCAGAGGGATTAAATACTTATTTCCCTCTGCAGAATGCAAATAAATTCATATACTTTCCACAATGTGATTTTCCGGATTTAATTTGTGATGTGCTATCTCTCACTGTTACCAATAACCTACCCTTCAATTATGGGCTGCTCATGTCTTTGTCAGTGGGCAAACTTACAAAATCAGCAAGGGATCAAATACTTATTTCCACCACTGTATGTAAAATATGCACCCCCCTGCTATTCTATAGATATGCATATATCTTCAAAGAGGGATGGGCATATACATAAGCGAAGCCTGGGGAAGGGAAAGGGTGCATATATAGAATCAGTTGTGTATATCACTGGAACATAAGCAAACACACATACACCAACCCTATCTCACCTGTTACTGTAGTATTCTGTATAGGAATTTAGGTTGCCTACATTCCATTATAGAATAAGTTTCTATCAGTTACCTAGTTATGGAGTTACCTTCATGATGTGCTGTACAGTGTTTGCAAAACAAAAAATAAAAACAAACAAAAAAAAAACCCCTACAGAGACCTGTGTTTTCCAAACCTGGTCCTGCGGGCACCCCAGCCAGTCAGGTTTGCAGGATATCCAGGGCCGCCAAGAGGGGGGGACAGGGGGGGCAAAAGTCCCCGGGCCCGGGCCTCCGGGGGGGGGGGGCCCGGCGCTGCCGCAGTCAGACCCGCCCGCCCTTCCGTCGCTCCCACAACTAACCTTAAGCCTTCCGTCGCTCCCACAACTAACCACCTTAAGCGCCTTCATCTTCGCAGCAAGCAGCAGCAGCAGGGCAAGCCAAGCCACTCCTTCCTTCCATGTCCCGCCCTCGCCTGACGTAACGTCCGTGAGGACGGGGCAGGGAAGGAAGGAGAGGTCTGCCCTGCTGCTTGCTGCGAAGATGAAGGCGTTTCAGGTTAGATCAGGGGGCCCGGCACTGGCAGCGGGTGGAAGGGGGACCCGGCGACCTCGGATGGGGGAGCGCAACGCGACCTCAAGTGGGGGGCCCGGGGGCGGCCTTGTCCCAGGCCCGGCCCCGGCTCTCGGCGGCCCTGAGGATATCCACAATGAATATTCCAGGGGTGTAGCCAGGCAACAGATTTTGAGTGGGCCTAGGCAATAATTGGGTGGGCACCAAGTTTTCTCCCCCCCTCCCCAACCAAACAATATCTCAGCTGGTGGGAAAATGCTTCTTTCCACCTTGGCAGTCTGCAGCAGGCATTTGCTGAAAACTGAGCATGCACAGGTGCCAGTATCGTGAAGAGTTGCGTTTTCGTTACCATCAGGGGGAAGTCTTCAGCTGGCAGAGCTTGAGATCCCCACTAGCTACCGCTAAATGTGTGCTACTGTTGGGTGGGCCTGAGCCCTAATTGGGTGGGTCCCGGCCCACCTGTGGCTACGCCACTGGAATATTCATGGAAGAGATTTGAATGCACTGCCTTCACTGTATGCAAATCTCTGTCATGAACATTCATTGTGGATATCCTGAAACTCTGACTGGCTGGGGTAGCTCCAAGACCAGGTTTGGGAACCACTGACTGACAGAGACGATGCTCGTATGAGGAAGAAGGTTTTGTGATCTGGTCAGACCAAAGTGGAACTTTATGTCTTGGTACTAAGCAATTTGTGTAGCATGAAACGACACAACAAACTGTTAACATCACCCTACAGTAAGTGATAGTGGCAACATGATCGTGTGGAGATTATATACTTGTAGAATCTTCTACAAATTATGTAGATTGGAACTGCCAAGGATAACTTAAATCATTTACAACTTGCAATAATCCTCTCCAGATATGTGCACGTCACCTTCTTAGTTTAAATTAAATTTAAATACATTTTCAATTTTTCTCCATTTCCTCAATTTCTTTCAAAAAAATGCGAGGAAAAGCCTCAACTGACTCCTTATTGGCTACAGAGCAATACAATCCTGGGAGTTCATGCAGCCATCGTTGGCTAAAATACCTCCCAAAAGAATTTTTATTCATATGCGTATGCACAGTTTAGATAAGCTCTTTATTTAGCTTTTATTTACTTATTTATTGTGAACATTTATATCCCACATAATCCCACCAAGGCAGGCTCTATGTGGCTTACAGCGTTTGAGGAAGTTCAGCATAACAATACTAGTGCAAATCAGGGTAGAAAAAGTAGATGAGGGGAGGAGAGGGAAACAGCAGGGGAGAGGGATGCGGGGGATGCAGAGGATCAAGATGTAGAGGAGTAACATGGATCGCACAGGTAGGTCTTTAGGGATTTCTTAAACAGTGTGTGATCAGTTGTCTCTTTTAACGTTGATGGTGGAGCGTTCCAGAAACATGGACACGTGAAGCAAAAGCAAGAGGCAGAGAGCAGCTTGTATCTTAAGTTCCTGCAATTAGGGAAGTGGAGATTGAGATAGGTGCGGGACGACTTCTCGGAATTCCTTGGCGGGAGGTCGATTAGGCTGAACATTTAGGCTGGAGCGTTCCCGTAGACAATCTTGTGGGCAAGAGCACAGACTTGGAATTCAATACGTTCCTTGATCGGGAGCCAGTGGAGCTTTTCACGAAGGGGCTTTGCTGCCTCAAACCGCGATTTGAAGATGCATCAACTCTTCAAATCATCAAATCTCTCTTTTCCACGGCCAACTATGGCCAACGTTTTGCAAACTTCGTCAGGGCTCGTGGAATCAGGAGTCAGTTAAGGCTTTTCCTCCCATTTTGTAAAGAAATTGAAGAAATGGAGAAAAATTGAAAAAATGATTCAAAGTGCTATTAAATGTGTATATTTTTGATACTGTTTCACAGTAGTTCTATTATTAGGTTTCAGTTTACTGTTTTCAAGTTTACCTCATTTTTTGTATTTATGTCTATTCTTGGTTATTTTACTATTGTTATGCTGTTAACAAAATTGAAAGTTTTATGTTAAACTGTACCTGCTGTACAACGCCTTTGGTGAATCCCTTCATAAAGGCGGTTAATAAATCCCAATAAATAAATAAATTTAATTTAAACTAACTAAGAAGGTGACGTACATATATCTGGAGAGGATTATTGCAAGTTGTAGAAGATTATATACTTGATCATGGTCTTTCATTGGTGTTTCTGGGACATAGACCGTAGAAGTCCACCTGGCTGTGTGCTTATGTTCCAAATGTCAATACTGCTAATATTTAACTACAACATGTAAATTAAGCTTATGCTGTGAAAGATTTATCTTAATGCATACATTCCACAGTATCAACATGCAATGGCAGTGTGCAGTATATCTCAATAAAGTGGTTTTCTGTGAATATTGCCTACTGTATACCAGGGGCGTAGCTAGGTGGGGCCACATGGGCATGGGACCCCGCAGATTTAGCCCTGGCTCCCCTGCTTTCACCCCCCCCCCCCGGCGCCAACCCTCCCCTGTCACATTCGACCCCCCCCCTCCTGCCGCCGCTAACCCTCCCCCACCGCCGTCAGGTACCTTTGCTGGCGGGGGCCCCCAACCCCCGCCAGCCGAAGTCCTCGTCAGCGCTGGTCTCCGGCGCATTGCTGATCTGGATTCTGTTTTTGTGAGTCCTGATGTCCTGCACGTAGGAAAATGCAGGGCATCAGGACTCACAGAAACAGAATCCAGATCAGTGAACACGTCGGAGAACAGCGCTGAAGGGGACTTCGGCTGGCTGGGTTCAGGACCCCTGCCAGCAAAGGTACCTGGCACTGGCGGGGGAGGGTTGGCAGCGGCGGGGAGTCGAAAGGGACGGGGAGGGGTGGTGGTGCTGGGGGGGGGGGGCTAAAATGTGCCCCCTCACCTCAGGCTCTGGACCCCCCTCCTGCCGAAGTCTGGCTACGCCCCTGCTGTATACTAATATATCTATGAAACAGCAATATTTACACAGATGCTCACCCATCCCTCCCTCCCTCGATCATCTTTCCTTCATGGACAATCTGCATTCTCTCCATCACTTTCTTTCAGTCTTATCCTACCAATACTTATCATATCTTGATGCATAAAGCACAGCTAGATAAAAAGCAATAAGGAATGGGGAAAAAATAATGGAGGCTTTTTTATTAAGCTGCAGTAAGCACTAATGCATGCTTACCACAGGCAGGGACGGGCCCAATACAATCTGCTGCCTGAGGCAAGAAATGAGCTGCTGCCCTGGCTCCTCCACTGCTGCCCCCTTCCTTCCCCTACCGCAGTGGCGTATCAAAGGGGGGGGGGCGGTGGGGGCGGTCCGCCCTGGGTGCACGCTGCTGGGGGGGGGTGCCGCGCGCCTATTGGCTCCAAGTCCACTCGTTCCCTCCCTGTTGCTCCCTCTGCGCGGAACAGGTTACTTCCTGTTTCGGGGCAGAGGGAGAAGCAGGGAGGCCTAATTCAGCTGACGACGGTAAACATTTAAAAAAAATGTTGACCACCTCCTGCAGAATATTGGGGGTGGGACTTAAGAACTGATGAAGTGGCAGAAAGGGTTTTTAAAACGTTATGACCTCTTATATCTTATGGATAGAAGTTATGAATTTTTTCATATTTTGTCTAGCTTCTTATAAGATGACAGAATAAAGGAGTATGTAATTTCAGTTCAGACAATTGTAGAAAAGTAAAGATCAATAAAAAAAAATTAATAGATGAAATGTAGACCTCACCTAATGCTGACAAAGTGAAAGATATTTGACCATGTTATAAGTGAATCCTCATTATATTAAATCTATAGTATTTTATTTATTTTATTTTTATTTGTTACATTTGTATCCCACATTTTCCCACCTATTTGCAGGCTCAATGTGGCTTACATAGTACCGCAGAGGCGATCGCCAATACCGGTTATAACAAATACAAAGTGAGGTTGTGGTAAAGTTCATGTGTGACAGACACATTGGGGAATTGTAAGAAGAAGAGTTAGGTTATGTCCAGTATGAGCTTTGGTTTTGTTGTGTTGCTGGGTTAAGGCATTTAAGTTGTATTGTTAGGGTATGCCTTTTTGAGCAAGTTAGTTTTTAGTAATTTCCGGAATTTCAGCTGGTTATATGTTGTTTTCACGGCTTTTGGTAATGCGTTCCATAGTTGTGTGCTTATATAGGAGAAGCTGGATGCATAGGTTGATTTGTATTTGAGTCCTTTGCAGCTTGGGTGATGGAGATTTAGGTATGTTCATGTTGATCTTGATGTGTTTCTGGTTGGTAGGTCTATGAGATCTGTCATGTATCCCGGGGCTTCTCCGTAGATGATTTTGTGAACCAGGGTGCACATAGTGGTTAGGGTGGTGGATTTTGGTCCTGGGGGACTGAGGAACTGAGTTCGATTCCCGGCACAGGCAGCTCCTTGTGACTCTGGGCAAGTCACTTAACCCTCCATTGCCTGCCGCATTGAGTCTGCCATGAGTGGGAAAAATGTAACAAAAAATAAATAAATAAATTTTGAACGCAATGCGTTCTTTGATTGGGAGCCAGTGTAGTTTTTCTCGTAGGGGTTTGGCGCCTTCGAATTTCGTTTTTCCAAATATAAGTCTGGCTGCTGTGTTTTGATCAGTTTGGAGTTTCTTTATGATTTGTTCTTTGCATCCCACATAGATACCGTTACAGTAGTCTAGATGGCTTAATACCATAGACTCTTGACCATGGTATAAACAATACCACTTTATATCGAGCCACATCATAGTGCTTATTTTAGAAGCATTATTTGGGTTTTAAACATGCATAAATATTTTATTTTCCCTGAAGCTATCACAGAGTCCCATATCCCTTACAGTATCTTTATCCCACTACCAGCTTAAATGTATTGTTTTAAACATAAAACACACTCATCGTGCTACCTTTGAAAGCAAGAAAGTTTGACCATGTCACCCCTCTTATCCGACAACTCCATTGGTTACCTTTCCCTTACTGGCTCTGCCCTTTCCCTTTCCGGTCCTGGTTCAAAATTCTAGTCCTAACTCACAAGTTACTTCATTCTGGTTCCCCCTTTTACCTCTCCTCTGCTATCATTTCCTACACCCCTGCCCGCTCTCTTCATTCTCTCGATGCCCACCGTCTAGTCCTCCCCTTCCCAAGATTTTCTCATTATGAAACTACGCGATCCTCTGCTGTTTGTTTTCTAGCTCCTAAACTCTGGAATGACCGTCACCCTTCTATTAGATCGGAACTCTCCCCAAATTTAAATCACTCCTTAGAAGTTACTTTTTCAAATGTACATTTAACTTGCCAACAGACAACTTGGGCCAGTGACCTGGCTTGCGGTGACAAGGAGCTCCTTGAATGGATTTTAGTGTAGACTCTTGTGTGAGTGTTGTCTGATTGATTACCTTCGTGTTCCAATGATTTTTCTCTATCCTGTATCCAAATAGACTTTTTTTTCTTTCTTATTTTACATTTGTTTTTGTTAATTGCTTTGACCTTATTTATGGAAAGGCGACATATCAAATCACAAATAAATCATAAACCATAGACATTTTCTACTTGATGTGGAGGGGCATTTTCGAAAGGGACGTCCAAGTTGCAATTTGGACATCCATGTAAAATGGCAAAATCCAGGGGCGGGGAAACCCGCATTTTCAAAACAAGATGGACGTCCATCTTTTGTTTCGAAAATACTGTCAGGGACGTCCAAATCCTTAAATTGGGGCGTCCCTAGATTTGGACATCTCTGACTTTCAGCGATTTTCAAAACCAAAGATGTCCATGGAGCCAGCATTTGTAGTGCACTGGTCCCCCTGGCATGCCAGGACACCAACTGGGCACCCTAGGGGGCACTGCAGTGGACTTCATAAATTGTTCCCTGGTACATAGCTCCCTTACCTTGTGTGCTGAGCCCCCCAAACCCCACTACCCACAACTGTACACCACTACCATAGCTCTTACGGGTAAAGGGAGGGCACCTAGATGTGGGTACAGTGGGGTTTTGGCGGGTTTTGGAGGGCTCGCTGTTTCTTCCACGAATGTAACAGGTGGGGGGGGGGGGGGGGGGATGGGCCTGGATCCACCTGTCTGAAGTGCACTGCAGTACCCACTAAAACTGCTCCAAGGACCTGCATGCGCTGTCACGGACCTGAGTATGACATCTGAGTCTGGCATAGAGGCTGGCACGACATATTTTGAAAGATTTTTTTGAGGGTTGGAGGGGTTAGTGACCACTGGGGAACAACGGGAGGTCATTCACGATTCTATCCGGTGGTCATCTGGTCATTTCGGGCACCTTTTTGTGCCTTAGTCGTAAGAAAAACAGGTCCGGGTGAAAACGTCCAAGTGTTCGTCAGGGACGTCCTTGTTTTTTTCAATTATGGGTCAAGGATGTCCAAGTGTTAGGCACGCCCAAGTCCCGCCTTCGCTACGCTTCCGACACGTCCCCTTGAACTTTGGTCGTCCTTGCGACGGAGTGCAGTTGGAGACGTCCTAAATCGGGTTTCGATTATACCGATTTGGACGTCCCTGGGAGAAGGACATCCATCTTCCGATTTATGTCGTCCTTCTCTTTCGAAAACGAGCCCCTTAGTGGTTTAAATTGAAGAGTGTGCTTTGTACAGCCCCTCCTGCTCTAGGCAAAGCAACCTTTCATAGATGTCAGTTCCAGTGGGCTGCTGGATCTAAAGCAGATATGGGTGTAAGAGACAGCATGGGCGATGGCAGTGCGGTACCAGGAGAGTTAATGGAGCACAGTGGACTGTACCATTCTTCATGCTGGCGCGTTGCTGGAGGAGCAGTTGCGAGGTGTGTGTGGCTGCCTGTGCATGTGAACGGACTGACAGCAGAGGGTGGCGGATAGCTGGTAGTTGCCACGGATGAGAAACGAGAGATGTGGTTCAGAGGGTGCGAGTACTGATACTGGCGACTGGAAGCAGAGACTGCACAAACTGAAGGCATCAGACCACTGCAGGCTGAAATCACAGCTGGCCCTGTGGGCTTCTGCGTCGCCCTTTCATGCTTGCGGTGTTTTGCTCTCCGGTTTTGGAACCATACCTGTATGAAACAGAAGATGTGTTACATTTCCATTGACCAACGAATCCATACCAGGAGAGAGCTCACCTGTTTGCATTTCTACAAAGGGCTTCAGTATGTGGAATTTGCTAAAATGTCAGAGATTCCTGCAGAAAGTCTTTGTTCCCAGACTTTCCCCGGATATCCACTGGTATTGAAACCTGCGACGCTGCAGCGGTCTGCACTGTGTCTTAAAGGTGAAATGGAAAAGTTCATAAAGAGAACAGAAATTGGCCATTGCGCACTCTTACGCGGATCTCTCCCGCACACTAAGGCCATTTTTACTGCCTCCGAAAAAATGGCTTTTTAATATTTGCTCCCTTAATGGCCATGTACTAATGTTCTAAATAATATTTTTAGAGGGAGAGATACCCAAACACCCAATTATGCACGACACACCATATGGAGGGTTCTCTTTTAAAAAATGAGCAAGCACAAGGAGTGTTTACAGGAGGAAAAGCCTCGAGAAGCTCCTGGACTTACTTAACAGTCTTAAAGGAGCAGGACTTCATCATCATCGGCAAAAACCTCCTTTATTACCAAAACAGCCCACAAATTAATTTATAACACTTAGCTTTGGCAGCCAGGTCTCTTTCCTTCCTCTCTCAAAATCTGGTTTGAAGAGATTTTGAGAAAGGAAGGAAAGAGACCATGATTACAGTTGGTTTGAAGAGATTTTGAGAAAGGAAGGAAGGAAAGAGACCGTGATCATGGTCGGTTTGAAGAGATTTTGAGAAAGGAAGGAAAGAGACCGTGATCATGGTCGGTTTGAAGAGATTTTGAGGAGTGTGGTAGCTGTGTTAGTCCACTCTTAAGGTTATCAATAGAAATCAAACAAAATAAAACATGGAAAAGAAAATAAGATGATACCTTTTTTATTGGACATAACTTAATACATTTCTTGATTAGCTTTCGAAGGTTGCCCTTCTTCCTCAGATTGGATATAAGCAAATGTGCTAGCTGACAGTGTATATAAGTGAAAACATTCAAGCATTACTATGACAGTCTGACAGGGTGGGAGGAGGGGGGTGGGTAGGAAGTATGCATGGGGACATCAAAGCATATCATTGATATTCTAACAGGATGGGTGTGGATAGGTGAGGGGTGGGGTGATCTACAGAGACATACAGCTTTATGGTTTATAATGGGCTAGGAACCCCAGATCCTTGTTAAGTCCTTTCTGTTGGGTGTTAAAATATTCAATCATTCTGACTTCAAAGGTCTTACGTTCTTGTATGGTTTTAAAGTTACCTTTGAGGATTCTCACTGTGAAGTCACTGGTACAGAGTCCTGGTCCTGTAAAATGTTGACCAACAGGCGTGGGAACCCTGCTGGTACCAGTATTGTTCATATGATGTCTATGTAAATTGAATCTTGTCTTAAGCATCTGGCCTGTTTATCCAATATAGAATCCTTCGTTACATTTTTTACACTGAATGATATATACCACATTGGAAGATGAGCAAGTGAAAGATCCCTTTATGTTGAATATCTTTCCTTTGTGGATGAGGAAAATCATAAGAGATCTACAACCTATACTCCAGGAGGATGAATTACTGAAAGAGATATTCCCATCCCCACCAGTACTGGCCTTCCGACAGCCACCCAATTTAAAACACAAGCTAATCAGAAGTAAACTTCCATCACAGACTGAAAAGGAACAGAAGGGCACACTTCCCTGTAATTTATCCAGTTGCAAACTATGCCAAAATATTTCACAGGACCCCAAAGTCATCCACAAAGGAAAGATATTCAACATAAAGGGATCTTTCATTTGCTCATCTTCCAATGTGGTATATATCATTCAGTGTAAAAAATGTAACGAAGGATGCTATATTGGAGAAACAGGCCAGATGCTTAAGACAAGATTCAATTTACATAGACATCATATGAACAATACTGGTGCCAGCAGGGTTCCCACGCCTGTTGGTCAACATTTTACAGGACCAGGACACTGTACCAGTGACTTCACAGTGAGAATCCTCAAAGGTAACTTTAAAACCATACAAGAACGTAAGACCTTTGAAGTCAGAATGATTGAATATTTTAACACCCAACAGAAAGGACTTAACAAGGATCTGGGGTTCCTAACCCATTATAAACCATAAAGCTGTATTTCTCTGTTGATCACCCTCCCCTCACCTATCCACACCCACCCTGTTAGAATATCAATGATATGCTTTGATGTCCCCATGCATACTTCCTACCCACCCCCCTCCTCCCACCCTGTCAGACTGTCATAATAATGCTTGAATGTTTTCACTTATATACACTGTCAGCTAACACATTTGCTTATTTCCGATCTGAGGAAGAAGGGCAACCTTCGAAAGCTAATCAAGAAATGTATTAAGTTATGTCCAATAAAAGAGATTTTGAGAAAGGAAGGAAAGAGATCAAGGTGATCACGATCGGTTTGAAGAGATTTTGAGAAAGGAACGAAAGAGATCAAGGTGATCACAGTTGGTTTGAAGAGATTTCTAGAAAGGAAGGAAAGAGACCTGGCAGCCAAAGCTAAGTATTATAAATTAATTTGTGGGCTGTTTTGGTAATAAAGGAGGTTTTTGCCGATGATGATGAAGTCCTGCTCCTTTAAGACTGTTAAGTAAGTCCAGGAGCTTCTCGAGGCTTTTCCTCCTGTAAACACTCCTTGTGCTTGTTTTAAAAGAGAACCCTCCATATTGTATCATGTACTAATGTTGCCATTAACACACTACCATTTTTTAAAATTACCACAAGAGGGGGAAAGGGAAATGGGACTTGATATACCACTTTTCTGAAGTTTTTGCAACTACATTCAAAGCGGTTTACATATATTCAGGTACTTATTTTGTACCAGGGGCAATGGAGGGTTAAGTGACTTGCCCAGAGTCACAAAGAGCTGCAGTGGGAATTGAACTCAGTTCCCCAGGATCAAAGTCCACTGCACTAACCACTAGGATATTCCTCCACTAGCAACAGTCCATGTAAAATCTCAAATAGTAGCAACAGAATCTCAAACAGTAGCCAACATTCTATAGAATCTTAGATAGTAGCAACATTCCATTTAGAATCTGAAAGGGAAGTGGGACTTGATATACCACCTTTCTGAGGTTTTTGCAACTACATTCAAAGCGGTTTACATATATTCAGGTACTTATTTTGTACCAGGGGCAATGGAGGGTGAAGTGGCTTGACGTACCTGGATCCTGGCCTCGTTGAGTTTTGTAATCTTGGCCAGCTCTTCTCTGCAATAGATATCCGGATAATGGTTCTTGCTGAAAGCCGTCTCCAAATGCTCCAGCTGTTCTTGACAGAAAGTAGTTCGATGGCGTCTGCGTGTTGGCAGTGCGTAATGTGACGTGACATGGCCACTGACTGACAGCAAGGAACTGCTTTCTAGACAGGGTGCCTGATGAAACTTCCTGCAAGTGCTGTCAATATCTGAAAATTAAATTAATTGGGTTAAAGATCATTCAGCAGTATAAAATGTGTTGGCAAACTGTTATGGAACAAATTTACAATGAATTATCTATCTCAATTAGGGCTGCACTTTAATCGCAGTTAAAGCTGTGATTAATGCATTAAATTATTAATCACAGTTAAATAAACTAATCACATTGAAGTATTTCCTGTCTCCTTCAGACATCTTTTCTGCCCTCTACCCCTCCCAATTCCCATTTTCTGTGCAATCTGATATCTTCCCCCCCCCCCCCACATTTGTGATTTAACATCACCCCCACCCCGCACCAGTCTACATTAAAGGTGATCTATTGTTGATCCTTGCCAGTGGCAGCATTGCATGTATGCAGCCTGCTGCCTCATCCAAGCTTTTCCTTCTGACCAGTCCTGGCTAGGCTGCAGAAACAGGAAGTGATGTCAGAGGAGGCAGGATGGACCAGAGGGAAAGTTTTAGAGTAAGCCACAGACTGCAAATGTGCAACACTGCCACTCCCAGGACCAACAGAAGACCACCTTTAAGACAGACCAGCGGCGGTATTGAGAAGGGGGCAGATGCTGAACCCTGGGTGGGGGAAGAAGTATAAGCTGCAGACCCGCAAGCAGAACAGGAGGGGTCACTGATGGAAGCTATGACGGAGACAGTAAGCTCCAGAAGCTACAAGAAGAGCTTGATGCTGCTCACCACCAAGTTTGTGTTAGTTTAACCCAATTAATTTAACTTTTTTATCGAGCAACCATAATGATAAAGGGGGTGGAAGGGAGCGAAGGAGAGGAGCTGAACAATGGGAGGGAGGAAGGAGAGAGAGAAGACAGAGAGAGAGAATAGACCTGGGGAAAAGGAGAGGGCGTGAAGGTTGAGAAAGGGAGAGATGTTGGATCTGGGGATGGGAAGGATGAAGATTCAGTCCTCTGGTTACAATCAAAGTGGTATACATATTATATACAGGTACTGATTTTGTACCGGGGGCAATGGAGTGTTAAAGGCCCAGAGTCACGAAGAGCTGCAGTGGGAAATAAATAAAATACCTTTAATTGCGTGATTATCCATGGTTAAAATATTTTAATTGCAATTAAAACTTGTAATCAAAATGCAGCCTTAATCTCGATATACTTGTTTTAATTTGAGCATATTCAGGCTTATTTTCAAAGCACTTTGGGAGGCTAAGTTCCATAGGTTTCTATGGAACTTTGGGAGGCTAAGTGCTTTGAAAATATGCCTCATAGGGTCCTTTTACTACAGCACGGTAGGTTTTGCAGTTACTGCACATTTACCACAAAACTTAACATGCGGTAAATGCAGGGGGCGTGCCCTGTTTCTGCCCTGCATTTACTGAACAGAGGGCAGACTGGTAACACACAGTACTGCATTACCTGGAGTGGTGAATGATGCTGGAGTACCACTAGGGGTCATCTTTCTATAGAAGGAAGCAGTCTCTTTATATAGAAAGCTGACCCCTGAGCGGTAGAATCATGAGACTACTGCTAGGGCAGTGCAGTAGCGTAGCCAAAGTTTAACTTTTAGATGGGCCTGGAGGTGGACTGGGTGGGCACAGGCCTTGCATTTCCTCTCCACCCGCTACTGAGGCAGCCATGGGCATAATATATATAAGAAATGATATTAAAAGCTTGAAAGCCTCAGGCAGTGGTGGACCTAGTGACTAGCATTATGGCCACCCATAACCCAACCTGGACTGATTGTCAACAACTTCTCCTGACCCTCTTCACAACTGAGGAGAGGCGGAAGATTTTGCAAAATGCTGAGGCCATCACGCGAGAGCGTGTCCCCGGGGGGACACAGGATCCAGAGGGATGGGTTAGAGCTCGGTTTCCTCGCGCAGCTCCAGCTTGGGATCCAAATGATGGGCAGCACTATGAACTGTTGTCTGGCTATTGCCGGGACTTACTGGAAGGTATGAGGAAAGGCATAAAGAGGCCCATTAATCTAGCAAAGGTCTCTGAAATTCTCCAAGGGGCAACTGAATCCCCTGGGGCCTTTCTAGAGCGACTAATTGAAGCCTACAGAACATACACCCCATTTGACCCTGAAGCCCAAGAAAACCAGAGAATGGTGAATAGCGCATTGGTGGCCCAGAGTATGCCAGATATCCGGAAGAAGTTGCAGCGTCAGGAGGGATTCGCAGGGATGAATACCACCCAGCTAATTGAGATCGCAACCAAGGTTTTCATTAATAGAGATCAGGAGGTGCGCCGAGAGGCTGACCGGAAGATGCAGAAGAAGGCCGACCTTTTAGCGGCAGCCATTACTAATTCCACCCTTAACCGAGGTCGACCTCTAGCTAATGGGAAGCCAAAGTGGGACCCCGGACCACCAGCCAGGCCCGAGATTCCTTCAATCAATCCCGGCCAAGGGGGGAGAATCCCAGACCAAGATTGGAGAGGGACCAGTGTGCCTATTGTAAGGAAAGAGGGCACTGGAAAGATGAATGCCCCCAGAGGCGCCAGGGACTGAGAAGGGGACCAGGAGATCGAGGAAGCCGAGGCCGAGTTCGAGAGGGAAGATATGAGCCTCCTGAATCTGACATCATCGGGATAGCCGAGATGGCAGAATGGGACGAATAGGACAGACCGGGTTCCTACAAACTGGGCTCCCAGGAACCTATGGTCAAGCTAACTATAGGGAGCCGCTCAATTCCATTCATGATTGATACAGGAGCTGAACATTCTGTTGTGACGGACCGATTAGCGCCTGTGTCTGGAAAAACTGTCCGAGTGGTGGGAGCCACGGGGGTGCAGAACCGGAGGCCCTTCCTGACAACCCGTAGATGCCAATTAGGCTCACACATAGTCACTCATGAATTCCTGTATATGCCAGACTGTCCAATCCCTTTGTTAGGTCGAGACCTGCTGTCCAAGCTTAGGGCCCAAATTTCCTTTGATTCTGATGGCCAGACTTCAGTCTCCTTTCGGCCCCCGATATCCAGCCCTAAGGGTATATTGAGTTTCTGCTGCCCTCTTGAAGAAGAATGGCGGCTGCATCAGTCGCATAGCCAAGTTGACCTACCCCTGGCAGACAGCTTTCAGGTCAGTGGGGTATGGGCAGAAGATAATCCCCCAGGGTTGGCCCGAAATATTCCTCCTGTTCATGTAGATTTACTTCCAAGTGCCCGGCCAATCCATCTTCGCCAATACCCAATTCCCCGAAAGGCTCTGGAAGGGATTCAAGCACATCTGAATCGTCTGTTATCCCATGGAATTATTCGTCCTTGCCAGTCTCCATGGAATACGCCACTATTGCCAGTTCAGAAGCCAGGGACTGAGGACTACCGGCCAGTCCAAGACTTACGGGTGGTTAACAAATCCACTATTTCATTACACCCTGTAGTGCCTAATCCATATGTCCTGTTAGGATTGATACCTTCTGGAGCTACCCATTTCACGACACTAGATCTAAAAGATGCCTTCTTTTGTATTCGGGTGGCCCCCGCCAGTCAATTGCTTTTTGCCTTTCAATGGGAAAACCCAGTAACAGGAAGGAAGCTTCAGTATACATGGACCCGCCTGCCACAGGGGTTCAAGAACTCCCCCACCATTTTTGGGACTGCCCTAGGACAAGACCTTAAGACTTTTAAATCTGAGCCTTCCAGGCGAGTTTTACTCCAGTATGTAGATGACCTCCTGATTGCAGCAGTGACCCAGGAAGAGTGTTTTGAGGCTACTAGAGAATTGCTGGAGCTACTCTTGGATGCAGGCTATAAGGTCTCACGCTCAAAGGCCCAACTTTGTCAGTCAGAAGTGAAGTATTTGGGCTTTTGCATTTCCCAGGGAAGTCGGAGACTGGATGCTAGTAGGAAGCAAGCAGTTGCTGCAATTCCCCAACCCAAGTCCAGAAGAGAAGTTAGGGAATTTCTGGGAGCAGCCGGATTTTGCAGAATTTGGATTCCAAATTTTGCATTGATGGCGAAACCCCTTTACCAAGCCACAAAGGGGGGTGAAAAGGAACCATTTGAATGGGGACCTACTGCTCAACAATCCTTCATTGCCATAAAGAAAGCCCTACTCCAAGCCCCTGCGTTAGGCCTTCCTGATGTGGAGAAACCTTTCTCATTGTATGTCCACGAGCGACAGGGGGTTGCTCTGGGTGTGTTGACCCAGATGATGGGATCCTGGCAGAGGCCTGTTGCATACCTGTCTAAACAGCTGGATGGAGTGGCTAAAGGATGGCCAGCCTGTATGAGGGCCATTGCAGCAACAGCCTTACTGGTCCAGGAAGCTGATAAGTTGACCTTGGGGCAAGAACTGGTTGTTAAAGTCCCCCATGCAGTTCTCACCCTCATGGAGTATAAGGGCAACCACTGGTTTACAAATAACCGCATGGTTAAGTACCAAGCCAGTTTGTGTGAGAATCCACGGATACACCTGGAAACAGTGGCTACATTCAATCCTGCTACTCTTTTGCCAGCATCTGAGGGACCACCAGATCATGACTGTATCCAAACTATGGATGAAGTGTACTCCAGTCGACCAGATCTTAAAGATGTTCCGTGGAGGGACCCAGATGTAATTTATTTTACAGATGGAAGCAGTTATGTGGAGAACTCCAAGCGACTGGCAGGCTATGCTGTGGTGACAGAAGACAAGGTGATAGAAGCAAGAGCCCTGCCCCAAGGAACTTCAGCCCAGAAAGCAGAACTTGTGGCCCTCATACGAGCTCTGGAGCTAGCAGCAGGACTGGTAACCAACATTTATACTGATTCTAAGTATGCCTTCACAACCCTACATGCTCATGGAGCTTTGTATAAGGAAAAGGGACTCATAAATGCTGCAGGCCAACCTGTTAAGTATGGACCTGAAATACTTCAGCTGCTAGAGGCTGTTTGGGCCCCCAAGAAGGTAGCTGTCATTCACTGTAGGGGACACCAAAGAATAGATACTCCAGTGGCCCGAGGGAATCGCCATGCTGATCGGGTGGCCAAGGAAGCTGCTCGAGGACCCCCAGCAAGTACTGTGACCCCCCTGTTCCAAATTCGATTGCAAGAATGGACACCTATGTATACCCAAATGGAAGAGAAATGGGCTCAAGAGGAAGGTGCAGTAAGGAGACCTGATGGCTGGTTACATCTCCCTGATACCAGAGTTCTGGTGCCACGCCACCTAGCTTGGCCTGTAGTGTCTCAAGCTCATGACCTATCACACTTAGGGAAAACAGCACTAGCCCGTCTACTCAATCGAGTAGTGGTGCTGGAAGGATTGGATAGTCTGGTTGCCACTGCCTCTGCCCGATGTACTCTCTGTGCCCAGAATAATGCTCGTCAGGGACCCCGTATTCCACCAGGAGTTCAGTCTAGAGGACTAACACCCTTTGAGTCCCTAGTTATAGACTTCACAGAAATGCCCAGGAGCGGTAGGCTCCGATATCTCTTGGTCATGGTCTGTACCTTCTCTGGGTGGGTGGAAGCATATCCTACAGTCACTGAGAAAGCCACAGAAGTAGCTCGAGCTCTCCTTAGGGATGTCATCCCCAGGTATGGATTGCCCCTTGCCATAGGTTCAGATAATGGTCCCGCCTTTGTTGAAGCCACACTTCAGGCCCTGTCCCGCGCATTACGCATTACCTGGAAATTGCATTGTGCCTATCGTCCCCAGAGTTCAGGGCAGGTTGAGCGGGCAAACAGAACCTTGAAAAATAGCCTAGCAAAGATTTGTCAGGAAACCCAATTGAAATGGCCACAGGCACTGCCACTAGCCCTCTTCCGCCTCCGATGCACCCCAACTAAAGGAACAGCCCTCTCTCCCTTTGAAATTGTGTATGGGAAGCCCCCAGCCATTTTACAGGGAATTAAGGGAGACATAGGGACTTTAGGGTCTGCCCAGGTGCAGGAGCAGGTAGCCCTCCTGGGTAAGATAATTTCTGAGCTTCAGTCTTATGTGAGAGAAATAAACCCTGTCCCCTTCCAGGCTCAGGTACATTCCTTCCTGCCAGGGGATAGAGTTTGGGTAAAAGACTGGAGGCTCCAGCCTTTGGGGCCCCGATGGAAAGGACCTTTTACTGTTTTGCTTTCTACCCCTACAGCTGTGAAGGTCGCAGGGATTACTCCATGGGTCCATTGGTCTCGAATTAAGTCTGCTGATCAGACTGAGCCCAGCACGGATCAGACGGAGCCTAGACAGTGGAGAGCAGAAAGTGATCCAGCGGAGCCATTGAAGTTGCGCTTGACCCGAACCAAAGAATCTACTAGCTGAAAAGAAGGGTCAACTGCATACTGCAGGAGCGGCTGAACTTCGGCTTCACACTGAGACTCTTTCTTGCCTGATTCTGGCTTTCTTGGAATTTGAAAGCTTGATCCTTGTCAGTTGAGGGTCTATCCCAACTGGTATAAGAACTCAAAGACTGAGAACACTATATGAGAGTAATCTGTGATTAGCACAGACTGTTGAAATATTATTGCTTAATTAGTTTGCTGTAATTGTTTTAGATTAGGAAGAAAGAAAATGTTAGTAGTTTGGATGCTTTTGTTGTTTTCTACTCCTTGCCTCCTTGTTCCTAATACCCCAACTCGCTCCAACCTTTGGTTACACTCAGTCCAGGAACTAATTAGCCAGGCAAAGATTACTTCCCCTTGTATTGTGTGTTCCCGATTTTCTCCTTATACCACAGATGTCCCAGCTGTTCCTGTCCCTGTGCAACTCCCAGCTCTTATACCTCCCTACTTTTCGAGTTCAGGCCCTTGGAGCCAGGATTATACTTGGTGGTCCTTTTATAATGCTACTTCCCCCTCTGACTCTTCTCTAAGGCCAGTTTTTACGTCTCCCTATCCAGCCTCTGGAGTGTTTTGTTTAACAAGAAGCATCTCAACTGTTCTTCCCATTCCCTGTAACTATACTAATGTTCTCCCAGAAAAAGGAGAATCTGTGTGGGTAGTTTCTCCAGGTACTCCTATGTGCCCTGCTACCGTACCTGCAGATTATGACCCAGGTGATTATCTGGCTCCTAAGCGTACCACTGAGAAGACTATAGTGTCCAAGCTTATTTTCTACTTTCATAAGTCCCCGGGGTATGAAGAGTTACTAACAAATGAGCAGCCTGTCACAATTGGGGATTGGCGCCTATGGTGTGCAAAGTCTCCATTTCGTCTTCGTTCCCCCTGGGATAGGGGCTCGCATTATGGGCACCCTAAGTACCCTGTCCAGCCTGAGCCAACATTTATTGGGAACTTTCCTCACCCTCTCCTTGGTCATTACTGGCTCTGTGATAATGTCCTCCACATGATTCTTCCCTCCACATATGATTTTTGTGTATTGGTAACCTTGAATTATTTTCCTAAAGTTATTCCTCTTAAGCCACTATCCCCGCACCGCTCTAAGCGAGAGGCTTTGTCCTTACCTTCCTCCGTTGCCACAGAGGATGAGGCGATTGAATTAGCCCTCCAGTATATCAATTCTACTTATCCTCTGACTAAAAAGAGACTTGTAGCCCTTTCTGCCACAGCCTGGATTCCAATTGGAGGCCCGGTAGCGGGTATTACTGAACTAGGTATGGCTACTCGGAGACTTCAGTCCCTACTCCATGTTCTAGTTCATGAGCTGAACGTGGTAGTCAATGCATTGCAGGATCAAATTAATGAATTAAGTATAGTTTCTCGGTATAACCGTATGGGTCTTGATTATCTCTTCGCAGCCCAGGGTGGCCTCTGCACAGTGCTAAATTCTTCAGAGTGCTGTACTATTGTCATAAATAGGACGCATGTAGTTAGGCATGCCATGGATAAAGTCCTACAGTTGGCTAGCCTTAATGTGGAGGATTACCGAGGAGGATTAGACCTTACCTCCTGGTGGTGGTCATTGACCTCCTGGATACGTCCCTTGTTCATTTCCCTAATAGTCTTAGTTTTAGCAGGGTTTTTGTTTTGTTTCCTGGCCTCATGTGCTTCGGCAGTATGCCGTCGGACCTTAACAAGTAAGGTAATGGTGATTCATAAGTCTATTCCCAGTTAGGATCACTATAATCTCCAGAGTTTGAGATGTGAGACTTATCTCTGCATAAGCTGATTTTAGTCTCAAAGGGGGGAATGAGGCAGCCATGGGCATAATATATATAAGAAATGATATTAAAAGCTTGAAGTTTGAATTCTCTTCAGTCCTGCAGGTAAAGGAATGCAGGCTGGAATTAATTACTAGAACTCTAGCTTTGCCGGGCTGGGTTAGAAAGGTCAGAGACAGGAATTTCTTTCACCCTTGTGATTGATGGATTGCTAAGCAAACACATATGTATTCTATTATGAGCCGGCATATTGCAGGCAGTTTGTTTAGGATTAGGCTGAAATGCTGTTTAGTTAGATTCTAAATAATTCTAGATATTCCTGATGTTTAGATATATCTTATAAGGAATACTGATTATGCTTATTTTAGAATATGCTGTATTCTGTGTAAATTAATAATTCTGTGTGGAATGTTTGTTCAACTCTCTGTCTGACGTTCTGAGTAGGGCTGCAGTGAAGAGGTCAAACATGTGTTTTGACTTATCTGCAGTTCTGGCTGGTTCAATGTATAAGCTGATAGGTGAAAAAGGTCAGAACTAGTCAGCTCTCTTCTCCTTGATTAATTATAGCTAAGTGTAGGACTGGCCTCCTGAAAGTAATAACAGACCATAGCCGTATGCCATTAAGTAAGATTGGCCCTTGACCTCTTTAATGAATGCCAGAGTTCAGCTAGCAGGTAGTATGAAGCTGACTAGGAATATGAGAATAACCAATGTCAGATGGGGCCTCTTAGTCTCTAAGGGAATCCAGTTTAAGCTATAGATGAGAAATCAATCATAATGAGAAATGTAAGAGTTCTGGAGACCAAATGTCTGGTGTAAGGGGCCCCAGGCCAGAGGTCAGTTTGAGGAATACCAAACCTATGTAACTGATATTTCAAAAGTAATGATTGGTTGAGGCAAAGTGACCAATCTATTCCTTAACCAATTGGAGAGTAAGGGGGGGCAAGGCTAGGAGGGGGATAGAACAGTATTTAAGTAGGAGCAGAAGCAGTTTACGTCAGAAGAAAGGAAGGAGAGCTGAAAGAAAGCTGGAAGACAACAGGAGAGAAAGAGAGCAGAAGGAACAGACAGAAGAGAAGAGAGCTGAAGAGGACAGACAAAAGCCATAACATCCAGAGAGCTGAGACAGAGGAGAAGAGAGCTAGAACTGATGTCCTGCTTTGTTTGCTGGCAAATAAAGAAGATTTCTCTCTCATACTGGTGTGTGCTGTCTGACTCCTGAAGCATCACAAATTCATGTATTAATTCCTGCAACACTACCACCCCCCCTCGCGACAGCCCCCTGCACATGGTCAGTTCTGGTCATTTTTACTGACCTGAAGCGCCGTTCTCCCTCCAGCACCGGCGATTCCCATAGCCAGCCTTCTGCCCGTGCGCGTCATCGGAGCCTCTTCTCAGGCACGTCCCGCCTATTCTGCAACTTCCTGTTTTCCGCAAAGGTGGGACGCAGTGCCTGAGAAGAGGCCCCGACAATGCGCATGGGCAGAAGGCTGGCTATGGGAATCGCCGGTGCTGCTGCAGGGAGAACGGCGCTTCAGGGCAGTAAAAGTGAGCAGACCACGCGGACGGTGAGAGTGGGCAGAAGAGGCTGGGTGGGCCTGGAGCAAAAGTAGCTGGGCCTGGGCCCGTCCAGGCCCACCCGTGGCTACGCCCCTGGGGCAGTGCTTCTCAACCCAGTCCTCAGGTCACCCCCAGCCAGTCAGGGGAGGGAGAGATGTGGGGCCTGGGGAGCTCTACCAGCCACATCAGAGATGAGCCACTGCTGGGTGGGCCCAAGCCGAAAGTGAACGGACCTGTACGCACCTGGGCCAACCCATGGCTTTGCCACACCTGTGCTGTTTTGTACAGTTAGCATTGGATATTTATTATAGGGTCTTTTATTTTTCTTTATTGAAAGTCTTCACATAAGTGCTAAGTCTTGCAAATGCCTTTTTCAATCACGGAATCTTGTACTAGTTATTATAATAAATATTTTAAAACCTGTTGTTTTGGGGGGTTTTTTCTTTACAAGATGAAGGTTTCTATTGAATGAAAGCAATGCATTCTAGTCCTGCAAATCCTACAGAGGCAAAGAATATAAGATATTATAAGAGTTGCTTAAGCCTTGACTGCCTAGTATTCTGCTGCATAACTAGGAGTGGAGGAGTGGCCTAGTGGTTAGGGTGGTGGACTTTGGTCCTGGGGAACTGAGGAACTGAGTTTGATTCCCACTTTAGGCACAGGCAGCTTCTTGTGACTCTGGGTAAGTCACTTAACCCTCCATTGCTCCATGTAAGCCGCATTGAGCCTGCCATGAGTGGGAAAGCACAGGGTACAAATGTAACAACAATATTCCGCCAGTGTCGTTATGCTCATATTAGCCCTCTCCTCAAGTCATTTCACTGGCTTCCTATCTGTTTCCGCATACAGTTCAAACTCCTCTTATTGACCTATAAGTGCATTCACTCTGCAGCTCCTCAGTACCTCTCCACTCTCATCTCTCCTTACATTCCTCCCCAGGAACTCCGTTCACTGGGTAAATCTCTCTTATCTGTACCCTTCTCCTCCACTGCTAACTCCAGACTCCGTTCCTTTTATCTTGCTGCACCAAATGCCTGGAATAGACTTCCTGAGCCGGTATGTCAAGCTCCATCTCTGGCCGTCTTCAAATCTAAGCTAAAAGCCCACCTTTTTGATGCTGCTTTTAACTCCTAACCCTTATTCACTTGTTCAGAACCCTTATTTTATCATCCTCACTAATATTCCCTTATCTCTTGTTTGTCCTGTTTGTCTATCCTAATTAGATTGTAAGCTCTGTGGAGCAGGGGGACTGTCTCTTCATGTTCAAAAATTCAATGCAAAGAAATGCAAAGTGATGCACTTAGGGAGTAGAAATCCAAGGGAGACGTATGTGTTAGGCGGAGAGAGTCTGATAGGCACGGACGGGGAGAGGGATCTTGGGGTGATAGTATCTGAGGACCTGAAGGCAACGAAACAGTGCGACAAGGCGGTGGCAGTAGCTAGAAGATTGCTAGGCTGTATAGAGAGAGGAGTGATCAGCAGAAGAAAGGAGGTTTTAATGCCCCTGTATAAGACGTTGGTGAGGCCCCACCTGGAGTATTGTGTTCAGTTTTGGAGGCCGTATCTTGCGAAGGATGTTAAAAAAAATGGAAGCGGTGCAAAGGAAAGCTACGAGGATGGTATGGGATTTACGTTCCAAGACTTATGAAGAGAGGCTTGCCGACCTGAACATGTACACCCTGGAGGAAAGGAGGAACAGGGGTGATATGATACAGACGTTCAAATATTTGAAAGGTATTAATCCGCAAACGAATCTTTTCCGGAGATGGGAAGGCGGTAGAACGAGAGGACATGAAATGAGATTGAAGGGGGGCAGACTCAGGAAAGATGTCAGGAAGTATTTTTTCACGGAGAGGGTGGTGGACGCTTGGAATGCCCTCCCGCGGGAGGTGGTGGAGATGAAAACGGTAACGGAGTTCAAACATGCGTGGGATATGCATAGAGGAATCCTGTGCAGAAGGAATGGATCCTCAGAAGCTTAGCTGAAATTGGGTGGTGGAGCAGTTGGGGGGAAGAGGGGGGTGGTTGGGAGGCGAGGATAGGGGAGGGCAGACTTATACGGTCTGTACCAGAGCCAGTGATGGGAGGCGGGACTGGTGGTTGGGAGGCGGGTAATACTGCTTGGCAGACTTATATGGTCTGTGCCCTGAAAAGGACAGGTACAAATTCAAGGTAATGTATACACATATGAGTTTGTCTTGGGCAGACTGGATGGACCATGCAGGTCTTTTTCTGCCGTCATCTACTATGTTACTATGTTACTATGTGTACGTCTAGTAGTGCTATAGAAATGATAAGTAGTAGTAGTCTTTAGGATTCCAGAATCTTGCTATTCTTTGGGTTCCAGAATGTTGCTACTCTTTAGGGTTCTGCACGGAATCTTGCTACTCTTTGTCCTTATCCCTTATTTGTCCTGTTTGTCTGTCCTGATTACATTGTAAGCTCTGTCGAGCAGGGACTGTCTCCTCATGTTCAAGTGTACAGTGCTGCGTATGTCTAGTAGCACTTTAGAAATGATAAGTAGTAGTAGTAGTAGTATATGCTCACAGAATGTGCATCATTTTCCTTAGCCCCAAAATAGTTTAGTTTATTTGTACTCGGTATGCCACCTTTCAAAGCAGTGGCATACCAAGGGGGGGCGGTGGGGGCGGTCCACCCCGGGTGCACACCGCTGGGGGGTGCCGTGGCGCGCGCCTGTCGGCTCCGAGTTCGCTAACTTTGCTTGTTTGCTGCAGCTCCCTCTGCCCCGGAACAGGTTACTTCCTGTTCTGGGGCAGAGGGAGCTGCAGCGAACGAGCGAAGTTAGCACCAGGTGCATTGCCAATGGAAAATCAGAGCCCAGGAAAGTATAGCAGAAAGATCATTACAATTGTTTGGGGTAACATATGCTAATGATAAAAAAAACTCCCTCCTGCACATGGTGGGAGACAAGGTTTAAAGGGTCTGAATTGGAGGGTCCCCCAGGAGGCTCTCATCCCTGGTGTCTAGTGGGTGGAAACCTGCTTTCCTTTTCCCAGCTCTGAGGTTGGAATAAATATCAGAACCTGCCTCTTAAACTAATCTGAGGGCTGGTCCCTTTCCTCTCTCACCCCAGGACCCTAGCTCATCTCAAGTGGTCTGGGCAGTCGAAGCAGGAGTGATCTGTACTGGTTTCTGCCCCGGTGGCTGCCTCTTCTAAAAGGGTATCACCACAAGGAATCAGACTGCCAAATGTAGGTATGACCTTGAATTTTCATTTCATTTCTTTATATTTATATTCCACTCATCTTAAAACTAACGGCTTAAAATTATAGGGGGGAAATGAACCACTGCACCTCAAAGCCTTGACAATTTAAAGAGATTAGGTCCAGGTTTAATAATCATAGACACTTTCCTTTCTCATCAAAACTCTTTCAGTCTGTAGCAAGGTATGTGTGGCTGGTGCATCAAAGTTGCTCCTTATCGATGGGCATGGTTGGGGGGGGGGGCATTGCCTCCCTATCTCCTGCCCCTTCTAACTTCCAACACGTGATTCAGCATCTCCACCTCTCCCTCCCTCCCCACCCCGAAATTCCCCTCTCTCCAAACCTTCTTCTCGCGCCGCTAGAGTTGTTAATCACTGTTATAACTGAGCCCCAGTACAATGTGTGGAGGAGTGGCCTAGTGGTTAGGGTGGTGGACTTTGGTCCTGGGGAACTGAGGAATTGAGTTCGATTCCCACTTCAGGCACAGGCAGCTCCTTGTGACTCTGGGCAAGTCACTTAACCCTCCATTGCCCCATGTAAGCCGCATTGAGCCTGCCATGAGTGGGAAAGCGTGGGGTACAAATGTAACAAAAATAAAATAGATACTATTGGAGATTCTACATGGAATGTTGCTATTCCACTAGCAACATTCCATGTAGAAGGCTGCGCAGGCTTCTGTTTCTGGTAGTCTGACGTCCTGCACCTACGTGAGAAGCAGAAGCCTGCGCAGCCACATTGGTGATCTGCAAGGGCCGACTTCTACATGGAATGTTGGAATAGCAACATTCCATGTAGAATCTCAAGTAGTAGCAACAGTGGAGGAGTGGCCTAGTGGTTCGGGTGGTGGACTTTGGTCCTGGGGAACTGAGGAATTGAGTTTGATTCCCACTTCAGGCACAGGCAGCTCCTTGTGACTCTGGGCAAGTCACAACCCTCCACTGCCTGCAGCATTGAGCCTGCCATGAGTGGGAAAGCGCGGGGTACAAATGTAAATAAAATAAACACAGCACCTATTCCAAGAATTTCCTCCACTTGAGTCATCCAAAAGTGTTTTGCAATCAACAGTTTTGGATGCCAGCTTAGCGCTACCCTTTATTTATTTCACCACTTATATACTGCCTATGAATTGACCAACTTCCGGAAACTGCTAAAGACCCATCTCTTCGACAAGACCTATCACAAAGACCAAGTCATCTGAAGTTCCCACATATACCCTGAATGTAAATTAATGCCTTCTGTTTTTTTTTCTCTTACTATTATGTATTACATTATCATGTAACCCAAATCCTTCTGTAACACCAAATGTCTTCTCTCCTCACATTTCACTATTCATGATGTATTGTAAGCCACATTGAGCCTGCAAAGAGGTGGGAAAATGTGGGATACAAATGCAATAAATAAATAAATAAATAAATAAATATACTGCCTATACCTAAGCGGTTCACTCACAAGTATTTGTACAGCTATGTTCTGTCCCACGTGGGCCCACAATCTAAGTGTTATTCGTATTTGGGGAAATGGAGGGTTAAGTGACTTGTGCAAGGTCACCAGGAACTGCAGTGGGAATTGAACCCAGTTTCCTAGGATCTCTGGGTAAATTTATAAATCATTCCTGTGTGTAAGTGGACTTTTTAAACATTTCCAAAGGGATTACTTCCATGTGTAAAAGTACACACAATGACAAGAAGGCACGTACTTTTCTGTGCTATGGTGTGTTCTGGGGTGGAGTTTTTATCTAGATTGTAAGCTCTTTGAGCAGGGACTGTCTTTTTTGTGTATATTCTACAGCGCTGCGTATGCCTTGTAGCGCTATAGAAATGATAAGTAGTAGTAGTAGTTTGCACAGAGCATGGGTGGAGTCACAAAGTACATATGCTTTTTAATAAAGTACACAAATTTGCACAAAGCAGGGGCATAGCCACGGGTGGGCCTGGATGGGCCCAGGCCCACCCACTTTTGCTACAGGCCCGCCCCGCCCACAACAGCCCCCTGCACTGACCTGAAGCGCGTTCTACCTCCAATCCAGCACCGGCGATCATAGCCAGCCTTCTACCACGTCCAGCAGGAAGTTGCAGAGTAGGCGGGACGCGCCTGAGAAGAAGCTACGACGACGCGCGCTGGACGTGGTAGAAGGCTGACTATGATCGCCGGTGCTGGATTGGAGGGAGAACGCGCTTCATGTCAGTGCAGGGGGCTGTCGCGGGCGGGGCGGTCACGGGTGGACACAAAATGTGGTGGCGGCAGCGGGCAGGGGGTGGACGGTGGAGAGGAAAGAGGTCTGTGCCCACCCAGTCCACCTCCAGGCCCACCCAAAAATTAATCGCTGGCTACGCTACTGTTGCACAGACTGTAGACAAGTGTGTCATCTCCTGAGATGGTGTAAATCAGGCTTGTCCAACCTTTTTCTATCGGGGGCCACATTTTATATTTTGTAACATTTGGAGGGCCAAAACACACACTGCTGTATTTTGCTGCATGTTTCGTCAAATAGTGGCAAAACATGACAGTGCATTGTCCCCCCCCCCCCCCAGCTTTCATCCAGTATTGCTCTAGCTCATGCACCCCCTCCTCATCCTTCACCCAGTTTCTCTTGCTCATATAACCCCCCCCCCAGCTTTCACCCAGTCTCTTTTGCGCATGACAACCCCCCCCCCCCCCCTCCCCAGCCTTCATGCAGTTTCTTTTCCCTCACCTGACTTCAGTTGCAGAAGAAACAGTGGGATTCCTGCTTCTCCACCATGACTAGGCTCTCTGCACACTTGAGGCATGTGGTGCTAGAAGTTTGGGTTGGTCTCGCACTTTCAGGTCTCATGAGACTTGAAACTGTGGGATCAACCTGAAAGCATTCTCCTTCAGAAATGAGGAGCATGTGTGTATATTTTTCCCTGCCCTAATCTCACCCTTACCACACTGCCTTGCCACATGGGCATATTCGTGACTTGGACATGTATATCCCGGCTTTCTAAAAGTGGGATTTCTACATTTATTTGACATGCATACGCAACTGCTGGTATTTACATGTGCAAATCTTGAGAAGAGTATCTAAAGTAACCACTTATGCAGATAGATAAACAGACTTCAACTCCTGCAGAACAGTGCAGCTAAATTTATATATAAGCAGGAAATTTGAACGGGCTTCCCCTTTGTTGAAAGATCTGCACTGGTTGCCTATCAAGGCCCGTATAGAGTTTAAGGTAGCCTGCTGGGTGCTTAAAATTGTTAGTACATAAGTATTGCCATACTGGGACAGACCAAAGATTCATCAAGCCAGCATCCTGTTTCCAACAGTGGCCAATCCAGGTCACAGATACCCGGCAAGATCCCCCAAAAAGGACAAAACATTTTATGCTGCTTATCCCAGAAATATTTTCCCCAAGTCCAATTTAATAGTGGTCTATGGACTTTTCCTTTAGGAAGCCACCCTGTAATTTCCTTGCCCGTAATGTCTTGTCTGTTTGTGTTACCTAGATTGCAAGCTCTTTGAGCAGGGACTGTCTCTCTATGTCAAATGTACAGCGCTGCGTGCATCTGGTAGCGCTATATAAATGCTATTAGTAGTAGTAGTAATTTCTGGCACTGCATGGCTCAAGTTTGCAGAGAGCCTAGTCATGGCCCCTCCCAAATGCTGTAGCACAGAATGCCTCCTTATCTCCTGCCCCTTCTAACTTCCAATAAATGATTCCGCATCTCCACCTTTCCCTCCCCACCCCGAAATTCCCCTCTCTCCAAACCTTCCTGTCAACGCTAGAGTTGTTAATCACTGTTATAACTGAACCATGGCACTCAAGAATTTGCTCCCTTTGACTCATCCAAAAGTATTTTACAATCAACAGTTTTGGATGCCTTTATTTATTTATTTCACCACTATACCTAAGCGGTTCACTCACAAGTATTTGTACAGGTACGTTCTGTCCCATGTGGGCCCACAATCTAAGTGGTATCCTTAAACCTTCATTTGGTATCATGAAAAACATCATGAAAAGAAATATGACAAATAGAAGAGAGCCCACGAAGACTATCGCAAGGGTACTACCTACGCATGTGCAGTGCGCACCCAAATGAGACTACCGCCAGGCCAGCGCATCCTACTGGTAGTAATTTCAGATTTGGTGTGCGATTATTTCTTTCTTTCTTCCTACGTGCGCTGGTTCCGGCGGTAATCGGCACTTGGCGTGTGCTGAGTGGTCACTGCGCATGTAGAGAGTGAGCTTTTACCGCTAGATCAATGGGTGGTGTTAAGAGCTCAGGCCGTTTTGGGGAGTGCACTGGTTTCATTTTTACTGCGGGCCCTTTTTTGTAGATGTGGTAAAATCTGGCCCGGAGTGCGCCCAATACACACGCCTACACTACCACAGGCCACTTTTTACCACGGCGTAGTAAAAGGGCTCCTTGTCCAGTTAATTGCCGCTATTCGGCACTTAAGCGGACATGGTAATTACATAAATAGGACCACATAAAAATCAGTCCTATCTTTATAAGGTTCGCCATAGCCAGTTAAGTGCTGAATATCGCACTTAACCGACTATAGTTTCACTGGCCCCATAAATCTGGAAATTCAATGCCAGAATCCAGATGTGGCCTGGCATTAAATTTCTAGGTATAAAGCCAGTGGTGGTCACGGTGGGGTAGCTAGGGGGGGGGGGGAGGCGCCAGGGGAGCGGCCGCCCCCCAAATGGAGTTCTGCCAGCGCCTATTTTTTTCTCCACGTGTTGCATTGAAAATGCGCGCCGGCGGAAATCCGCTCTCGCGCCGCTTTCGCTCCCCCTGCGCCGTCGACGTGGCTCAGCTTCTGGGTGGTCAACAAACTCTGAATATTGCCAGCTGAATATTCACCCCCTTGACAGACAGGGCTCAGGAACTACGTTACGCTGCCCACTTTCATAAAAGATGCCTGAGACAAGCAGACACTGACACTATAAGAACGTTAATTAATGATGGAGGAATCTTACTTCTGCCTCCCTTTTGTCACGGCACCCAGAGATTCATCATGCAGATTTTTTTACACGTGAAAGCAGGAATAAGAAAAGTTTATCCAGGAGGTTTGATGTATGTAAAGATTGGGTTCTGATCACGCATTTAAACTTGAACATGGGACTGGAAAGTTTTCATTCTTCCTCCCAGATCCATGGATTAGGCAGCCATTTGCCAACTGTGCTAGGAATCAGCAATCCGATCTGCATCTGTTTTACCTCTAATAACTCAATATCCTGAGAAAATGTTTTCCAGAGTTAGTGGGAGATTACACTGCCTACAGGAACAAACCCCTGCAATAAAGTCATTCGTGTAGAAGTGACTGTAGGCTTTCCAAGGGGCTGATTAGGAGAGAGGTGAATGGAAAGTCAGTGAATGACCTACAGGTCTGGAATGAAACTGTAATACCTGGGGCTTTGTGCTAAGAAAAACAAAACCCTGTGAAAACCCACACAAGTAGAACACAGAAAGCAATTCTGACAGCTCTAAAACAACAAATGAAACCATGCTTACCTCTAGAGAAAAAAAGCAGGCTAGAGGCCTAGACTGAAAAGTGCAATTAAAAAGTACTGCAGGTAATTATTTTATTGCATGAATCTGCAAACTTTAAAGCATACTTCAATGCTTATTTTTTAAAATGACATGTTTTCTTCAAACTTTTGAAGGAAAGGTATAATTTGCGACCTAAGATGATATGTTTTCTAGGCATCTAATTCAATGTGGCATGGTATTTTGACAATTTATTTATTTGCAAAACTTTCTATTCCACTCTAGCTATGGTGTACAGCGCTGCGTATGCCTTGTAGCGCTATAGAAGTGATAAGTAGTAGTAGTAGTAGTAGCTGATGAGCAGAACAGAGCAGTGTACGGGCTAAGGTAGAAAACATGAAAAGGAACTCCATTAATGCACAGAAAAACAGGATAGTTAAGTCTGAAAGACAAGCATGAAGTTATGTGAGAACACGGCCTCAAACAGTTCTGGTGCACTTGGCATTATACTATACACCATTAAAAAACCCACTGATATTTGACCTCTTTTCCTTGCCTATGGGCTGTTCTTCAGAAGGACCCTCATTAGTGCTCACTCTGTGCGATTCACACCATAGCTTTATTTTCAATGCCCTATGTCATATCTGAGTTACTTTCAGGCTCATTTTCGAAAGAGATGGGCGTTCATCTTCCGACATAAATCAGCACTTGGGCGTCCATCTCTCAGAGACGTCCAAATCGGTATAATCGAAACCTGATTTTGGACGTCTCTAGCGGAAGTCCATCGCAAGGACGTCCAAATCTGAGAGGGGCGTATCGTAGGCGTAGTGAAGGTGGGATTTGGGCGTTCCTAAGACTTGGACGTCTTTGAGCCATAATGGAAAAAAGCAGAGACGTCCAACACTAAAACTTGGGACTTTTTCACCCAGGCCTGTTTTTATTGTGAATAAGGCACAAAAAGGTGCCCGAAATGACCAGATGACCACCGGAGGGAATAGGAGATGACTTCCCCTTACTCCTCCAGTGGTCACTAACCCCCTCCCAGGTTTTATTAATAAACTTTTGCTGTGAACTTTTTCAAGTCCGGTGGAAGTTTCTTTACATCATCCATCTTGTCTCCTTCACTGTTACTTTGTGCTTTGGCTTTACCAGAGTGAAGGTTTGTTTTCTTCTGTGCTTGTCGCCCTCGATACTCAGGTCCATGACAGCACATGCAGGTCCCTGGAGCGGTTTTAGTGGGTGCAGTGCACTTCAGACAGGTGGACCCAGGCCCATACCCTCCCTCCCTCCCTACCTGTTACATTTGTGGAGGAAACAGCGAGCCCTCCAAATCCCACCAGAAACCCTCTGTACCCACATATAGGTGCCCCCTTTCACCCATAAGGGCTATGGTAGTGGTGTACAGTTGGGGGTAGTGGGTTTTGGGGGGCTCAGCACACAAGGTAAGCTATGTACTTGGGAGCATTTTATGAAGTCCACTGCAGTGCCCCCTAGGGTGCTCCATTGCTGTCCTGGCATGTCAGGGGGACCAGTGTACTACAAATGCTGGCTCCTCCCACGTCCAAATGGCTTGCATTTGGACAGTTTAGACTTGGATGTCTTTGGTTTCGAAAATCCCCGAAAATCAAAGAGGTCCAAATCTAAGGACGTCCAAATCCAAGGACGTCCTTGATATTTTCGAAACGAAAGATGGACATCCATTTTTTTTAAATGATCTTTTCCCTGCCTTCGAATTTGGACATTTTACAAAGACGTCCAAATTCCAACTTAGACGTTTCTTTCGAAAATGCCCTTTTGTCTGTCTTATTAGACTGTCTGTGCATGCCTGGTAGTACTTTACAAATGGCTATAATAATACTTCTTACTTCCAACATCTTCTGCTATATCTTCATAGAGGCACAAGGTTTCACATCCGTTACCAGTATTCCCCAAAGCCCCTTCCCATAGCACTCCACAGCCTTTCAGGATATCCCTAATGAATTGGTTTGCATGCCTCCATTGTATGCAAATTTCTCTGATGCATTTTCATTACTAATATCCTGAAAACCTGACCTGTTGGCAACCCTCGAGGACTGGGCCTCTGTATATTCTGCTCTTCATTCATCGATATTTATTCCATGTACTGCCCACTTAGAGCCACTTCATTGCCAACTAGTCTAAAGAACTTGCTTTACTCCATCAACACAATGATAGGATTCACCACCAAATGAAATACAGTATAGTCTCGATTAGCTGCCCTTCGCTAATCTGACCATCCGGCATATCCGACAGACCCCTCGGTGGTGTCATTGCATTTAATTCTATTTAAAATCTTTGTTTTAGAACATTTTTTTGAAAATCTGGAATTCTATGCCTTTGTTTATGCATTGTGGGGCCATTTTACGAAAGGTTTGGGGCGTGGCAATAGGCTTGCCGCATGCCAGTCCGGAACTACTGTCGGGCTACCGCAGGAGCCTGGTGGTAGTTCCGACCCCCAGTGCACACCATTTCCAGCACTACAAAAAATTTTCTACTTTTGTAGTGCTGGAGCTTATCCGGCAGTAATCGGTCACCGGGGTTACCACGGGAGCCCTTACCCGGTGGTGGTAAGTGCTCCCCCCTGAAATGGCTGTGCGGTAAGTGGTTCACTTACCGCACGGTCATTTCTTGTTAAGAAAAAAAAGACAGTCTTTTACCCGCTGCGGTAAAAGAGGGCCTCGGCGTGCGTGAAAACACGCACTGAGGGTAGCGCAGTCCCCCTTTTACTGCAGCTTAGTAAAAGGACCCCAGTTTGAGGAGTTTATGCATTGTTTTCCGCATTATCCGACTTTTCACATATCCGACAACAGGACGGTCCCATTTATGTTGGATAATCGAGACTGTACTATACAAAACGAATGTTTCTAGAGCCATCTATAGATGATGGGAACTGGAGAAATAAGAGGATGCAAAGTTTGGAGGAGTAACATGACCTTTTGAGATTAAGCCATGCAGTTGCTTAGGGGCCCTTTTACCAAACTGCGGTAAAACGTGGCCTTAGTGTTGCGTTTAAGCAGGACATTCCCATGCACAAAGGCCATTTTTACCACATGGGTAAATTGCCCGATTTTTCTTTTTTTTGAATTAATGATCATGTGCTAAATTTCCCATTAGCGTGAGGTCATTAGTGCATGAGTCCCTACCACCACCACCTGGTTTGTGGGTGATAAGGGCTCACTCACTAACCAGTGCTAATTCATAGGCACATGGTGATGTAGCAGCGCTAAGTGATTAGCTCAGAATACGCTTACTCTCCACCCCCGACCGGCCCCAGTGTTAAAAAAAATAAAATCAGTTTTTTAGCACATGGGAAGCACGCGTCAATGCCTTGTAGCACTATAGAAATGCTAAATAGTAGCAGTAGTAGTAGAAGGGCCTGAAAGCAGTAAACTGAGCGACAGTGCCCAGATGAAAGAATCTGTCAGTGAAAGGTGTTGTGTCTCACAGTGCTGTCAGTCTCTACACCCTTCACTTGCTGCTGTACCCTTTTCCCTTTCAGCTCATCTGCGTAGTGCATATCAACACCAGTACTTCTTTCTGTTCATCAAAATCCATATTTGTTTTCTGAAAAATTATGTTGATTCTCACCCAGGTTTGCGATCAGATCGCACAATGAACATTTGTTAAATTTCTGGACATTAAAAGAAAAAAAAAATCTGTAAACATTGTACAGTCATAGGGTTCCTTTTTCAAAGCTGCAGTATAAAGTGACTTTTGCATGCCCTTACACAGGGTTTTCCCATGCACTAAGGCCATTTTTACTGCAGCAGCAAAAGAGTTAATTTTCTTTTTTTTTTTTTTGCATCGATGGCCATGCACTAATATTGACATGGTAGCACAGTGCTTCACAAACTTTCTCGGGTCATGGCACTCCTAAGCTACACATTTCTTCTCAAGTCTTCCCCTCAACCTGGCCCCCGCCCCACCCCCACCTCAACAGTATTGAGTCCTACTTTTGCTGGTGGAGATGCCCAAGCCCCAGAAGCTGAAGAGGTCCACTGTCCAGGGTCCAAGCTCCATGCTGCTTGTGCAAGCAAATTGGTAGCATGCTCCAGCCACCAACACCTGCATTCCTATGCATGCCCTCCTTCTCTCCACCCTTCCATCCAGCGTCTGACCTCCTCCTCTCCCTCCTTCCTTCCTTCCTTCCAGTACATAAGTAATGCCACACTGGGGAAAGACCAAGGGTCCATCAAGCCCAGCATCCTGTCCACGACAGCGGCCAATCCAGGTCAAGGGCACCTGGCAAGCTTCCCAAATGTACAAACATTTAGTAGTGGTTTATGGACTTGTCCTTTAGGAAGCCCTCCTTCTCTCTCCTCTTCTATCCAGCATCTGCCCTCCTCCTCTTCCCCTATCAGCCAGCGTCTTCCCTCCTTTTCTCTCCCTTCCATTCCTTCCTCTCGCCACTTTTATCCAGCCTCTGCCCTATCTCCCCCTTCCATCCACCCTCTTCACCCCCTCTCTCCCCATTTCATAGAGCCTCTGTCCTCCTTCTCTCCGCCTTTCATCCAGCATCTGCCCTCCTCCTCTTCCCCTATCAGCCAGCGTCTTCCCTCCTTTTCTCTCCCTTCCATTCCTTCCTCTCGCCACTTTTATCCAGCCTCTGCCCTATCTCCCCCTTCCATCCACCCTCTTCACCCCCTCTCTCCCCATTTCATAGAGCCTCTGTCCTCCTTCTCTCCGCCTTTCATCCAGCATCTGCCCTCCTCCTCTTCCCCTATCAGCCAGCGTCTTCCCTCCTTTTCTCTCCCTTCCATTCCTTCCTCTCGCCACTTTTATCCAGCCTCTGCCCTATCTCCCCCTTCCATCCACCCTCTGCACCCCCTCTCTCCCCATTTCATAGAGCCTCTGTCCTCCTTCTCTCCGCCTTTCATCCAGCATCTGCCCTCCTTCTCTCTCCCTTCCAACCCTTTCTCTCTTGCCACTTTCATTCACTCTCTGCCCTTTCTCCTCATTCCATCCAGCCTCTGCTCTCCCTCTCCACCACTTTCATTCAGCCTCTGCCCTTCCTCGCACTCCCCCTTCCACCCAACCTAAGCCCCCTCTCTGATTCTCCCCCAATCTTGCATCTGCCTCCTCTCTGTCCCTGTTCCCCCTACACACATCCATCCCTGCAACTGTTGCTGCTGCTTTTCTAGATGAGTAGCAGCAGTGGCAAAACAAGCTGTAGCCAGGCAGGGCCAGACTCTTCATACAGGCGGTTGCCGGCTGTGCCCCGGACCAGGAAATAAGGGGGCAGGATCGTCAGCCACATGTATGAAGAATCTGGTGCTGCATGCTGCAGCTTGTTTTGCTGCTTCTCTGGGGGTGTATGGGAGGAGTGGGGACAGAGAGGAGGCAGGCGCTGGATTGGGGGGAGCAGTAGCAGTTTGGGTGGCGGCAGGAGGGAGGTCTGGATTTGCGCGCCCCACCTTTAAGGAAAACAGGAAGTTGCAGAGTAGGTGGGACGCGCCTGAGGAGAGGCCCCGACGACGCATGCTGGCAGAAGGCTGACTATGGGAATCGCCGGTGCTGGAGGGAGAATGGTGCTTCAGGGCAGTAAAAGTGAGCAGACCACGCGGACGGGGAGAGCGGGCAGAAGTGGCAGGAAAAGATTGGAGCCTCGCTTGGGAGAGCTACGCCACTGGTTGGGTTGGGGCTAGTTAGGGTGGGTGGGCCTGGGGCAAAAGTGGCTGGGCCTGGGCCTGTCCAGGCCCGCCTGTAGCTGCGCTCTTGGTTAGCATGCGTTAATTTTTAGAGTGTGCTAAAAAATTAGCGTGCCTACAGCATGGCTTAGTAAACAGCAGGGGCGTATCTGCGTGGGGCCACAGGGGCCTGGGCCCCCGCAGATTTTGCCCTGGACCCCCCTACCACAGACCCTCTCCACCTCCCCCTCCCTCCCGCCCGCCCGCCACCAACCCATCGCCGATCTTTGCTGGCGGGGGACCCCAAGCCCCCGCCAGCCGAAGTCCTCTCTTCCGTGCAGGATGCAAGTTTCAATGCTTCCTGTTCTTCTGAGTCTGACGTCCTGCACGTACAACGTGCAGAACGTCAGACTCAGAATTTGGAATTCAGTCTGACGTCCTGCGCGTTGTACGTGCAGGACGTCAGACTCAGAAGAACAGGAAGCGTTGAAACTTGCAGCGGCGCAGCCTGCATGGAAGAGAGGACCTCGGCTGGTGGGGGGTTGGGGTCCCCCGCCAGCAAAGGTAAGTGACAGCAGCGGGGGAGGGTGTCATTGGTGGCGAGGGGGGGGTCCGGAAATGGCGGGGGGGGGGATCGGTGGTGCCGGGGGGGGGCTAAAATGTGCCCCCTCCCTCTGGCTCTGGCCCCCCCTACCGCCCGAGTCCAGATACGCCCCTGGTAAACAGGGACCTATATTTCCTAGTGTGCTACTATTATTGGCTTTGGATGAACCCCTGAATTTGATTGGACTCATGCACTGATGTTGGCCTTTAAAAAAATTACCGTTTTATCACTTACCGACACCTATTTTGTAGGCGACATGGGTTCACGCAGTAATCCTGCACTGATCAGTTAACACATAGTAATGTAGCTGTGCTGATTAGCACAGAAATGCCCATGCTCCACCCCCCTGCCCCCAAATTTAAAAAATACATTTTAGTACGCAAGTAAAGCATGCAGATTAAGATCTTACCACAGGATGCCTGAGCGCATCAGCCATTTTAAGCTGTGGTAAGCTTACGGTGGAGCTTACTGCAGCTCAGTAAAAGGAGCCCTTAATATTTTATCACAAGAATGTACGATGGCAAATAAATCCTAATAAAGTTGTACATCGCACTATTCAAATCATCTAGTCAGTGGCCTATTTTTTTTTTTAATTTTTATTTATGAGTTATTAAATTTACATTTATGCAATAATACATAGATACACACTTCACACATTAAAGAATTAACTAGATATCTCAAAAAGGCAAAAACATCCTCTTATTTAGTCCACAAATATTGACCCAAGATCTAGGAAATTTAAAAAAAAAGGTAAAAGAAAAAAGAAAAAAAGTCAGTGGCCTATTTTTACATCTTGAATCGCTGCCTTGTACGAGGTCTGAGTTCCCATAAGTAAACTTCGTGGTTTGTAATTGAATCATTAATAGCGGCCGCCACTGGTTAAACTATTGTCTGGCAGTTTAAAATTCTTTAAATATTCAATGCCAACAGTATTTATTTATTTATTTATTTAAAAAACTTTTACCCTGCCTTATAAATAAAACTCCTCACGGGACTTATCTCATAAATTTTTAAAAGACGTTCTTCAATATCCTGAAACTGGGCTTCCTCCAACACAAAAACTTTACTATTTACCAATTCCATCTATCCGTGAAGCCAGATTAAAAGGTCAAATAGCGGCGGATTCATCTTCTGATAGCTTTAAATGTTTCAGCTCTTTTAGAGGTGGATTTTCGAGCCACCTTACTGGTCTCTTTTGTGTTTCTTCAAGATAAGGAAGCTTTGTTAAGACTTTATCTGAGACAACCTGCTCCAGTTACTTTTACGGGAGAAAAGATTCCGATATTTCCTGACGTCTCCAGATGGACACAGGAAAGAAGGAAGAAATTTCTGTCTATGCAACAGGAAGCTTTGAATTTGGCTGCTAAATTTCAGTTAAAGTTTCCATGTAAATGTGTATTACAGATTGATAATGTTAGCTTTCATTTTTTGAACCTTTACAACTTCGTTCCTTTTTGGATGCCAGAGCTCCTAAAATCTGACTTGTAACGACTTCTGGATTTTAATAGAGAGTTTTGATGCAGTTAATAAGGCCTTGTTTTTTTTAAATTTTTTCTTCTTTTTACCTCTTTTCAGGTTATGGTGTGTTGATCAGTTTCCCTTTCTAGTGGACTAATGCCTGTAAAAATCTTTGAAGAAGAGGGAAGTATCCCTAAATATTTTTCTTTGTAAATCATGGCATATTGCTTGACAAAGTCATCTTTGGTGAATTATTGTAAATTGTTCTAAATAAAAATAATAATAATAATAAAAAAACATTCATAAATAAAAACAATACCCAGAAAGGCCGAAGGGCTCCATTTACAAATCCGCGATAGTGATTCCCATGAGGCAAACGTGACGAAGCCCATAGGAATTGAATGGGCTTTGCCGCATTTGCTGCGCCGGGTATCACTATTGCGGGCTTTGTAAAAGGAGCCCTAAGTTCCTTACATGGTACCTACAAAATCAGTGCCGAAAAAATAGCGCTTAGCGTATTCTATAAATGACGCTTAAAGTTAGGCGCTGTTTATAGAATAACGCTTAGTGCTGGGAACCACAGCTACATTTGGGCACAACCATTTATACCAATGAAACCTTGGTGTAAATCCCTGTGCTTCAATTCAGCGCAGACCCCCTTTATTCGATAACAAAATAAAATAAAATTAACGCATAAATTAAAGGAATACCCCTGACCTGCCAAAGACCCTCCCATGGCCGTGCCCCTTTTTGGACCCGTACATAAAATTTACAAGCATAAATTTTAAATAAATCCAATTAGCATCAATAATTACTTTGTTAAAACCTCAATTATTGACATTAATTGGCTCGTTATTCAGTTAAATTACGTGTGCAAATTGGGCACGTGCCCGTATTTCTATGCACAAGTTTTAGCAACTTTGATAGAATTTGGGGGAAAACGTATAAAGATGAAGCAAAGAAAGCCTACTGAGAAATCACTTAAAGCCCGCAGAAATAAGTGTGCCCTTTTCAACGCTTTTTTAAATTATTGGAGAGTCGTACAAAAACAGGCGTGCCCTGGTAACTTTTTCTATAATAATGGACCTGCAAAGGAAAAATCAGATACAGATGTCTCTACAGAATGTACCTTCTTCAAACCAGGCAAACATTCTTTTTATTTGTTTCAAATACCATGGCATTAGGTGATGTAAACTTTGATAAACCAATATTAAAGTCTTAAACTGAATCCTTCCTTCAGGTTTTATGGGCGTGTTTCCCTTCAAAATTCATATGGGGGCCGTTTTGAATTTTGTAATCATTTTAAAAATTAGGATCTTGTCTATCTGCCTCTGAATTTTCCTAATGGATCTTCTCCTATCTATTTGGGGGGCTTATAGCATGCCTTGCGTACGCTCGACACCAAGAGCAGTGACAGTGTCTTCTAAACATTAAAAATAAAATAAGAATTTTTAAAAAATGTATTTGTAGGCTTTCAAATTTTACAAGCACATGCAGTGAAACAGAAATTAGGGAAAGGAAACCCATCCTACCCAAAGAGAAAAAAGAATAGTAAAAGGGTGAACAATTTTTTTTTTCTCTTTGGGTAGGATGGGTTTCCTTTCCCTAGTTTTTGTTTCACTGCATGTGCTTGTAAAATTTGAAAGCCTACAAATACATTTTTTTTAAAATTCTTGTTTTATTTTTAATGTTTAGAAGACACTGGCACTGTTCTTGGTGTTGAGCGTACGCAAGGCATGCTGAAAGTCAGGTGAAGTTAAATGACTTGAGATTTGCAACCCAAACAATGAGAACTAAGTCAATTTCTATAAATCCTATTCATTCAGCCGGGGAAACTAATGACATTAAGTCTAATATGAAGTGGTAAATCGTCAGCATTTGCACTCACCTGCAGTTGAAGTAGCCACAGCAATTTCTGGATAGCTGTCATGAAACTGGGCACACTTCTTCTTACTTGCCCTTGCTCTAACTTCTTCCATGATGCTTCTGAGGTGAACAAAATGGGTCTAATCTCCTTAAATTGCCAACTCTTTGAAGTGCAGTGGTTCATTTTTTTTCTCCTCCAATTTTAAGTTGCTACTGCTATGACATCATCCGAAGCTAGGGTGGACCTGCTCATCACTCACAGTCAAACAGAACCGATTGGCTCCAGTCTACGGCCAATGAAGGAAAGGGACCTTGATCTCCGTATCTGACCTGCCCCAGGCTGTTCCTGGCTCAAAGGCTGTCCTAGGAAAGGCCTTCTGGCCACTGGGTCAGTGCAGGAGAAATAAGGAGACACAGAGAGGAAGGGACGGCAAACTTCATTGTTTCTTGTCCTGTAGTCCTGTTTTGAATGCTCAGTGCTCTTTATTCAGGTATATTTGAAAAAGAAATTGTGTGGGAAGAAGTAGGAAGCCATTAATACCAGAAGCGAGCACTTCGGTGGAAATATTTAAAAAACAAAGCAAAAGAAAAAAAAAGCCTTGGAAGTATGACTCTTTTACAGAGGGATGCAGAAAAACCTTCCCCTGTTCTAGAAACATAAAAACTTCTCAAATGAACTTCTTACAGAAAGGCATGAAAGCAAATACACGGAGATCAGTTTTTAAACGGAGGCCAAAGTATAGAATAGAATGTTGGGTATCATTAGGAAAGGTATGGAAAACAGGTGTGAGGATGTTATAATGCCGTTGTATCGCTCCATGGTGCGGCCGCACCTTGAGTACTGTGTTCAATTCTGGTCGCCGCATCTCAAGAAAGATGTAGTAGAATTGGAAAAGGTGCAGCGAAGGGCGACTAAAATGATAGCGGGGATGGGACGACTTCCCTATGAAGAAAGACTAAGGAGGCTAGGGCTTTTCAGCTTGGAGAAGAGACGGCTGAGGGGAGACATGATAGAGGTATATAAAATAATGAGTGGCGTGGAACAGGTGGATGTGAAGCGTCTGTTCACGTTTTCCAAAAATACTAGGACTAGGGGGCATGCGATGAAACTACAGTGTAGTAAATTTAAAACAAATCGAAGAAAATGTTTCTTCACCCAACGCATAATTAAACTCTGGAATTCGTTGCCGGAGAACGTGGTGAAGGCGGTTAGCTTAGCAGAGTTTAAAAAGGGGTTAGACGGTTTCCTAAAGGACAAGTCCATAAACCACTGCTAAATGGACTTGGGAAAAATCCACAATTCCAGGAATAACATGTATAGAATGTTTGTACGTTTGGGAAGCTCGCCAGGTGCCCTTGGCCTGGATTGGCTGCTGTCGTGGACAGGATGCTGGGCTCGATGGACCTTTGGTCTTTTCCCAGTGTGGCATTACTTATGTACTTATATCACCTTATCTACTCTTGCTATAGCTGGATGACATCCCTAAAATCATGCACTTCTTCCTTAAAAAGGTTATTGCCCTCTATAACCTGCAAATAGGTGGGAAAATGTGGGATACAAATAAATAAATAAATAATATATAAGTGCTGAATTAATTTTCTATTTTTCGTCTTAATTGCACAAGGGTGGTATAATGCAATTTAAAATAAAATACAATTGGATCCTAAACGTAGTTACTTCCTTACATTCTTTCTTATGGATTAGAAAGTGATCCTAACACCCCTGGTTGCATCCTGAATACTGCCTGGTGCATGCAGTAAAGGGAAGGGTAAGACAGGCAGACTCTGTGGGAGGTGGAATAAAATCAAAGGAGAAGAATGGGACCAGCTTTCGACCTCCCAGCAAGAAACATGTCTGTATCCTCCTGAAAGGACCTCAACCTGCACTAACCCAACTGTAAAGGTCTCAAGTACAAAACTTATTATGGATCCAATTTCTCCTTCCTGGGCAGCCGTCTATGGAACGCTCTCCCTAGACCTATCCGAGCAATCCATGACCACCTACCATTCAGGAAAGCACTAAAAACCCATTTATTCAAGCAAACCTACCCAAAAGACCCAGATTAATCTCTTGAACCCATCTACCTTACATATACCGAAGAGAAAACGACATTGACCCAGAATCTATCTCCCACCTTACCTTCCTCTCTATCACCTGTCTCTACCTACCCATCCATCCTATTACTATGTTATACTTAATTTTCTACTTTACATAACAAAATTCTGTGTTACCTATTACTATGTAAGCCGCATTGAGCCTGCTTTTAGTGGGAAAGTGCGGGATACAAATGTAATAAATAAATAAATAAATTTGGAGCTAGCTTTAAGATGTGAAGGCCAGCAAAACAGTTGAAGGCACCACCTTGAACATCTACCTTGCCTAATCTCTTTGTAGCTCGTGTCTTGAAGCTCTGGTCTCTTCAGCAGATCAGTGTGAGTAAATGATGCCCTTCAATAATAACAATGCCAAAAAACGAGAAAGAAACGCTGTTCAAAAAAATGTATCATCTATAAACCTTTACTCGTGACACTATTAATGATGTGCAGCAAGTGTGAATTAAATTTGGGAGCTATGAAACTTATTTTTAGTATATCTAAATGGGGCAGGCACAAAGGTGAACCTTCAGCTGTGTGCTCCCCACCCCCCCAAGGGCAGCTTAAGGTCACGCCTTCTCATGTCTAGCATCTCCCCTTCCCTAGCCCCCTCACCCCCTAAAATGTCCCAGCATCTTCCTTTCCTTACCCCAGGTGACCAGCATCTCCCTCTCATAAGAACTTAAGCGTTGCCATACTGGACCAGACTGAAGGGCCATCAAGCCCAGTATCCTGCTTCCAATAGTGGCCAATCCAGGTCACAAGTACCTGGCAGAAACCCAAGATCCTAGAACAGTAAAACAGATTTTATGCTGCTTATCCTAGAAAGGGGTTTGTGAGCACACCTGTTTGAAAATGAGATAAGTAACATATTGCCTCAATTTTTATATAATGTTATTAATAAAGAAAGAAGAAAAAAGAGAGAAGAAATTTAAGAATTGGGAGGTTGGGGGTATAGTCAATGATTAGAATATACACACAGTGAGAGGTTCACCACGGGAGTGAAGTGATACCAGCCGTGGTGCACTTATGAGACTTACCCTATACAACCCGTTTCAGCATATTTGTACTTTCTAATATCCTCTACTGTGCTAATTGTTTTGTATCCTAGAAATAAGCAGTGGATTTTCCCAAGTCCTTCTTATTAATGGCTTGTGGACTTTTCTTTTAGGAAATTATCCAAACCTTTTTAAAACCCTGCTAAGCTAACTGCATTTACCACATTCTCTGGCAACAAATTTCCTCTCTCCCAAGGTGTCCGTCATCCCCCCCCCCTCAAGGTATTTATCATCCTTCTCCTCATGAAGTGTCCAGCATCTCCTCATTTCCCATGTGTCCAGCATCTCACCCCTCTTAGCACTCTCTTGCAGCTGCTGCACCAACTGGGACTGTGGCTGTCAAGGAGAATGAGTGCAGCAACATCATTTACAACTTGTGCAGAATAACGCCATTTGATTAATTCATAAAGCAAAAAAATGTGACCATGTTACGCCGCTGCTAAAAAAAACTCTCACTGGCTCCCAATGACTCATCGAATCACGAACAAACTCCTTCTTCTGGTATTCAAAACCCTGGTTTCAAAAGAACCTCTCTATCTAAATTATCTACTATTTCCAAATGTCCCTTCACGTTCTCTCTGCTCCCAGGAGCACAGTCTACTCATTGTCCCAACTTATAAACACATCCTTCACGACAACACTCGTGCCTCCATTTTCTTCTTCTTATTATTTGTTACATTTGTATCACACATTTTCCCACCTTTTGCAGGCACTTACATATAACCGTTAACGGTGTTAGCCGATTACGATTTGAACAGATACATAGTATGAATGAATACAAAGTGATATTGTGGTATAATGAGGTATATGTATGGTAGGAAACAGTTGGGGGGAACTTAGAGAGGGAAAGGGGGAAGAAGAGTCAGGTAATGTTCATTGCAGTCTTTGGTTATGTTGTGTCGCAAGTGACCGGTATTTTTATTTATTTATTTGTTGCATTTGTACCCCACATTTTCCCACCTATTTGCAGGCTCAATGTGGCTTACATAGTACCGTCAAAGGCGTTTGCCCAGTCGGTGGTTAACGAATACAAAGTTATATAGTGATCGTATGAGGTATAAGTGGAGGGTCGAAATGGATGAAGATTGCGTGTTGTCCTGTTCGATCATAGTCATGCTGTGTTGATAGGTGAAGAGGGTTACATGGGTCGTTGGGGTAGGCCTTTTTGAAGAGGTAGGTTTTTAGCGATTTCCTGAAGTTCAAGTGGCCGTGGATTGTTTTCACGGCTTTTGGGAGCCCATTATGTTGGGTCAGTCTCTGTTCAAGGTCCCCAGCTTTGGAACTCCTCTTTTTCACAGAGCACCCGACTATCTTTCTGGAAGAGATAAGAGTATCCCCAGTGTTTGTTCCCTCCCCTTCTTTCTTTCAATATATGGAATTCCTCACTTTTTACCTCACTCTCTCTGTTCTCCGGCTGGCAGTGTAGTAAATTGTATTAAACTTGAAACTTGAATCTTGTGCGTTTGCAGATGTGCAAAGCCTGTCATGTTCCAACACTCCAAACGTCTTGTTTGTGAGAGGGTGGGACCATGCAGGCCTGAGCCACACAAGTGCTCAAGGCCTGGTGCTGGCTGCCCAACTATTGTTGTAGTGTGGCTCAGCCACTGACTTCCAGTGTGCCAGTACCACCCTCCAATTTATGCTGTGGTAGGCAGACACCTAGTCTGCATAGTGGTCAGGCCGACCCTGAACTTAGGCCAACTGTTTTTCATCTTTTATCTGATAGTGGTTAGGGTGGCGGACTCTGGTCCAGGGGAACTGAGTTCCATTCCCACTTCAGGCACAGGCAGCTCCTTGTGACTCTGGGCAAGTCACTTAACCCTCCATTGCCCCATGTAAGCCGCATTGAGCCTGCCATGAGTGGCAAAGCACGGGGTACAAATGTAACAAAATAAAATAGATACTATTGGAGATTCTACATGGAATGTTGCTATTCCACTAGCAACATTCCATGTAGAAGGCTGCGCAGGCTTCTGTTTCTGTGAGTCTGACGTCCTGCACATACGTGCAGGACGTCAGACTCACAGAAGCAGAAGCCTGCGCGGCCACATTGGTGATCTGCAAGGGCCAACTTCTACATGGAATGTTGGAATAGCAACATTCCATGTAGAATCTCAAATAGTAGCAACAGTGGAGGAGTGGCCTAATGGTTAGGGTGGTGGACTTTTGTCCTGAGGAACTGAGTTCGATTCCCACTTCAGGCACAGGCAGCTCCTTGTGACTCTGGGCAAGTCACTTAACCCTCCATTGTCCCAGGTACAAATAAGTACCTGTATATGAAAGCCACATTGAGCCTGCCATGAGTGGGAAAGCACCGGGTACAAATGAAACAAAAAAAAAAATGCAAATAGAACACTCTTCATGAAAAACAAATCTGTAAAAACTCCACTGCTCATAGTACCCTTCAGACCTCTCCCCTTGCCTGCCTCAGGTCCTCCACTCTGCTGTATTCTTGTATCATTGCTACGCTCACAACTTCTCAGCTACACATTTATAGCTTCAATTCTCCTCTTCCTTCTTCTGCGGGCTCCACTGCCCATTCTTAATGGTGAGCATTGGAGCTGGCGGAGAGAATGAGCAAAAGTGGGGAATTTGAGTATGGTAGGAAGAGGGTGTGTGTGTTTGCGTGTGTGTGTGGTGGGGGGAAGGGTTAGTTGAGGAAAACGTGTGGGGAGAAAGTGTGGTGGAGCTGGGATTGTGTGGGAGGCAGGGGCGTAGCCAGACCTTGGTGGGAGGGAGGTCCAGAGCCCAAGGTGGGGGGGGGGGCACATTTTAGCACTGGGCATGCCTATTCTCTGCCCCCAAACATGCCCCCCAGAGCTAAAAAAATAAAAAGTATTTTTTAGCACATGGGAAGCATGCGCAGATGCCAACACTACCATGGGACGCCTGAGCGTGCACCGCAGTAGTGCGTTTTTCAGCCCAGTAAGCACACCTTAGTGCTTACTGGCACTTAGTAAAAGGACACATTTATTTGGTGGGACCCGTGGAGGGGCATATTCGAACGGCGCCGGCCATCTCCATGACCGTCCATCTCTGAGGATGGCGCCGCTAAGGGGAGGAGCCAACCGTATTTTCGAAACAAGATGGCCGGCCATCTTTTGTTTCGATAATACGGTCGGGGCCAGCCAAATCTCAGCATTTTGGCTGGCTTTAAACATGGCCAACATTGATTTCTGCTGATAATGGAAACTAATGCTGGCGATCTCGAACCCGGTCAAATGCAAGGTATTTGGTCGTGGGAGGAACCAGCATTTGTAGTGCACTGGTCCCCCTGACATGCCAGGACACCAACTGGGCACCCTAGGGGGCACTTTTAAAAATTAAAAAAAAAATTAAAATAACTCCCGGTGCATAGCTCCCTTACCTTGGGTGCTGAGCCCCCCAAATTCCCCCAAAACCCACTCCCCACTACTCTACACCATTACCATAGCCCTTATGGGTGAAGGGAGGCACCTACATGTGGGTACAGTGGGTTTTTGGGGGAGGGGTTGGAGGGCTCCCATTTACCACCACAAGTGTAACAGGTATGGGGGGGATGGGCCTGGGTCCGCTTGCCTGAAGTGCACTGCACCCACTACAACTGCTCCAGGGACCTGTATACTGCTGCGATGGACCTGAGTATAACATTTGAGGCTGGCATAGAGGCTGGCAAAAAAAGTTTTTAAAATTGTTTTTTTGAGGGTGGGAGGGGGTTAGTGACCACTGGGGGAGTCAGGGGAGGTGATCGCCGATTCCCTCCGGTGGTCATCCGGTCAGTTCAGGCACTTTTTTGGGACTTGGACTTGAAAAAAAAGAGACCAAGTGAAACCGGCGAAATGCTCGTCAAAGCCGGCTTTCTTTTTTCCATTATCGGGCAAAGCCGGCCATCTCAACGCACGCCCCCGTCCTGCCTTCGCTACCGTGCCGACATACCCCCTTGAACTTTCGCCGGCCCCGCGACGGAAAGCAGTTGGAGCCGGCCAAAATCGGCTTTCAATTATACCGATTTGGCCGGGTTCATGAGATCGCCGGCCGTCTCCCGATTTGTGTCGGAAAATGGCCTGCGATCTCTTTCGAAAATAAGCTGGATTATGTATGCTGAATATACACAACTGTTCTACAGATAGGAATTTATCAATACTCAGATAAATTAAATACAATCTATGTTGCCAGGTCGTCGCATCCCTTCTATGTTTTGGTTATAGTGAAATTTTGCGGCCTGCTTACAATTTGTGGTTCACTAGAAGCTCAGCTTAAAGTTCAGTTCTGATTAACAAAATGAGGCCTTTATTTGGAAACTAATTAACGTGTTTAAAAAAACCATGGCTAATTGCTTCTTCACAGCATGGCTTCTTGACAACACAAAGATTAGTGTCCTTAATCAAATGAGCTAATTGAATTGAAGGCTGTGACTGATTTAGAAGGAATGAGAAGAAGCAGACTGGGCTGGCTCTGTTTGCCTCTGGAGAAAGGGAGAACACGATTTTCCTGCAGATCATGTTTTTTCCTCCACAGCGATTAACCAACAATTGAGAAATTTAAAAAGTCTCTACTATCTGCTACCACATTTGCTTATTTCCGATCTGAGGAAGAAGGGCAACCTTCGAAAGCTAATCAAGAAATGTATTAAGTTATGTCCGATAAAAAAGGTATCATCTTATTTTCTTTTCCATGTTTTATTTTGTTTGATTTCTATAGATTCTACATGGAATGTTGCTATTCCACTAGCAACATTCCATGTAGAAGTCGGCCCTTGTAGATCACCAATTTGGCCGCGCAGGCTTCTGCTTCTGTGAGTCTGACGTCCTGCACGTACGTGCAGGACGTCAGACTCACAGAAACAGAAGCCTGCGCATCCTTCTACATGGAATGTTGCTAGTGGAATAGCAACATTCCATGTAGAATCTCCAATAGTAGCAACATTCCATGTAGAATCTCCAATGGTATCTATTTTACTGTCATAGTAATGCTTGAATGTTTTCACTTATATACACTGTCAGCTAGCACATTGCTTATTTCCGATCTGACGAAGAAGGGCAACCTTCGAAAGCTAATCAAGAAATGTATTAAGTTATGTCCGATAAAAAAGGTATCATCTTATTTTCTTTTCCATGTTTTATTTTGTTTGATTTCTATAGATTCTACATGGAATGTTGCTATTCCACTAGCAACATTCCATGTAGAAGTCGGCCCTTGTAGATCACCAATTTGGCCGCGCAGGCTTCTGCTTCTGTGAGTCTGACGTCCTGCACGTACGTGCAGGACGTCAGACTCACAGAAACAGAAGCCTGCGCATCCTTCTACATGGAATGTTGCTAGTGGAATAGCAACATTCCATGTAGAATCTCCAATAGTAGCAACATTCCATGTAGAATCTCCAATGGTATCTATTTTACTGTCATAGTAATGCTTGAATGTTTTCACTTATATACACTGTCAGCTAGCACATTTGCTTATTTCCGATCTGAGGAAGAAGGGCAACCTTCGAAAGCTAATCAAGAAATGTATTAAGTTATGTCCGATAAAAAAGGTATCATCTTATTTTCTTTTCCATGTTTTATTTTGTTTGATTTCTATTGATAACCTTTAAGAGTGGACTAACACGGCTACCACACCTCTCTACTTGAAGCATCCCAGAAATCAAGGGCTGACTCTCCATAACAGCTCCGAGGACAGCCAAATGTAGAACTTACATTGCAGTATAGTAAAAAAGAGCTCAGGAATCAATCACCACCAGGTCATCATGAAACATATTTACCATTTCAGTCCTTGGATTAAAAAAGAAAAGAAAGAATACCAGAATATCTTTACACCAGTGAACTCACACCACTTGAAAATTGAAAGGGAAAAGGGTCGTGAATTTGATATGCTGCCCTTCTGTGGTTTACATAAATTATATGCAGGTACTTTCTTTATCCCTGGTGAGCTCAAATCTAACCTCCTCTTTTACAAAACCATGCTAGGTCTGCTGGTGTGGTGGTGCCTCCTCATGGCAGTGGCTTTGCAAAAGGGGGAGGGGTACGTTTTCTACCTGGGGCAATGGAGGGCTAAGTGACTGTGGCAGTGGGAACCAAACCCAGTACCCCATGTTCTCAGCCCATGGCACTAATATGTCCCTTATGTGAATAGGCTTCCCTTTTTTATATTTCACTCCCCTGCCAAAGTTGAAATGTCTTTTAATAATTTGTACTAACGTGTTTCAGGCTATGGATATCTATGCCTTCATCATGACTGCTATTCTAAAATTTGAATCCATTTTTATTTCATATCTTCCTTTTACACAGTAATTTTTATAGTATGTATTAAGACCTTATTATCTGTATTCCTTGAATTCATAATGTCATCTAAAGGAGATTTGATTATTATAAGCCAATCAAGTCTAGAAGTAAGAGGAATTCCACATTTCTGATTAAATAGTGCTTAGCCATTTGTTTACAATATATGCACATATACTGGGGTTGAACTCTCAACCCCACTGCTCACAAGTTTGAAATGTACGCTAATTCAACCCCTTTGGGCTAGATTTAGGAACCCTTGTACTAAGGTGCATTGAGCCCTAATGAGACCTTAGGCCCCCTACAGGACATGCCAAAGTGTACAATGGTAATTTTCCTTTTTGTACAAACTAATTGCATACTATTTCTTTTTTTTAAATTGATTTTTGGGAGAGTGCACGGCACGGGCAAGGGATGGGGCTCATTAACCAATAAATTTGCATGCATATCTTGACAGTGTACCCATATTAGGATGCCATACATAAAATCTGGGAGACAGTGTGTAAGCTATGTGCTTATATTTTGTTCTGTATATTAAAATACGTAATTCTATGTTCAAATGAATTAAAAGGCAGTGTGTTTACTTCTCAGTTGCACAGGAACACTTAAGAAAAGAAAACATATTATTAAAGTCATATTTAGTATAATATAATTTAATTTTCAAATTTATGTACCACCAGTTCAGTCTTAAATAATCACATTGATTTACAATCACCTAAAAAACATAGAGGCGTATTTTCAAAACACGTGGAGGGGCATAATAGAACGGGGCGCCCAAGTTTTCACGAGGGCGTCCTCACAGGACGGCCCCATAAAAGGACGAGGCAACCCGTATAATCGAAACAAGATGGGTGTCCATCTTCCGTTTCGATAATACGGTAGGGGACGCCCAAATCTCAACATTTAGGTCGACCTTAGAGATGGTCGTCCCCGGTTTCCTTCTGAGGGAACATGTGAATAAAAAAGTTCTTTGCATCCACCCCCAAGAAGTTCTAACATCACTGTAACATCAGAATTATCAAGTTACCCAGTTCCAGGAATATGGCTTTTTGTCCAGTCCTGTCTTTTACTTACATCCTTGAGCAGTGTGGTTGAAACCATCACTGAAATCAGTGTGAATGGTCCATAATTCATCAGGGTAGAATCATTAGGAATCCAGGACTGGCCTACATTCTCCCTCCTGGACCTGTGTAATTTCACAGCTCTGTAATATGTGTGTTGATACAGTAGCTAGTTGGGGAGTGACTGTGCATAGAGAAGAGATCAATGGAAGTGGCTGGAGGAATGGACACGAAGAGGAAACTGTGCCAGCTTCTAATGCACATATCCAGGACTTCCTGGTGAAAGCAGTTAATGTAGCTGAGTTTTAAAAAGTTCTGGACAAATTCCTAGAGGAAAAGTCCATAAATTGCCATTAAGGGAAAGGGACTTGACATGCTGCGTTTCTGTGGTTTTTGCAACTACATTCAAAGTGGTTTACTAGTATATACAAGTACTTATTTGTACCTGGGGCAATGGAGGGTTAAGTGACGTGCCCAGAGTCACAAGGAGCTGTAGTGGGACTTGAACCCAGTTCCCCATGATCAAGGTCTACTGCACTAGCCACTAGGCTGCTCCTCTACTCCTTAAGACAGGCCTGATGAAAGCACTGCATATCCTTGGGATTAAGCAACTTGGATTCTTGCCACTTTTTGGGATTCTGCCAGGTACTTGTAACCTGGACTAACCACTGTTAGAAACAGGATACTGGACTAGATGTAGGGTTACCATATGTCCGGATTTACCTGGACATGTCCTCTTTTTGAGGACATGTCCGGGCAACCGGGTGGGTTTTGCCAATCTGCCCGTTTGTTCGGATTTCTGGACAAGCGGGCAGGCCATCCTATAGGACTGCCCGCCCGCCTGCCCGTTTATCCAGAAATCCAGACAAATGGGCAGATTGCTAGCCTCCCTTCCCCTTAGTTATTACTGCCCTGGTGGTCTAAGTACATAAGTACATAAGTAGTGCCATACTGGGAAAGACCAAAGGTCCATCTAGCCCAGCATCCTGTCACCGACAGTGGCCAATCCAGGTCAAGGGCACCTGGCACGCTCCCCAAACGTAAAAACATTCCAGACAAGTTATACCTAAAAATGCGGAATTTTTCCAAGTCCATTTAATAGCGGTCTATGGACTTGTCCTTTAGGAATCTATCTAACCCCTTTTTAAACTCCGTCAAGCTAACCGCCCGTACCACGTTCTCCGGCAACGAATTCCAGAGTCTAATTACACGTTGGGTGAAGAAAAATTTTCTCTGATTCGTTTTAAATTTACCACACTGTAGCTTCAACTCATGCCCTCTAGTCCTAATATTTTTGGATAGCGTGAACAGTCGCTTCACATCCACCCGATCCATTCCACTCATTATTTTATACACTTCTATCATATCTCCCCTCAGCCGTCTCTTCTCCAAGCTAAAAAGCCCTAGCCTTCTCAGCCTCTCTTCATAGGAAAGTCGTCCCATCCCCACTATCATTTTCGTCGCCCTTCGCTGTACATTTTCCAATTCTACTATATCTTTTTTGAGATACGGAGACCAGTACTGAACACAATACTCCAGGTGCGGTCTAGTGACCTCTTCCGCTTTTGGGGCAGGAAAGAGCCCTCTCTTTCCTGCCCGGAGCGCTGCCCTGCATGCATCCTTCCTGTTGGTGATCTCGGCGCCGATTCAAAATGGCCGCCGAGAGTTGAAGTGGCCTCGCGAGACTTCAACTCTCGGCGGCCATTTTGAATCGGCGCCAAGATCACGAACAGGAAGGATGCATGCAGGGCAGCGCTCCGGGCAGGAAAGAGGGAGCTCTTTCCTGCCCCGAAGAGGTCACTAAACCACCAGGGCAATAGTAAGGTAAGGGGAGGGGGGTGATGGGGAGGGGGAGTGACGGGGTGTGTGACAGGGGTGGAGCGAGGGCGTGAAAGGGGGCAGGGTGGGGCGTGTGGTAGGGTGGGGCATGTGTCCTCCTTTTTTGGGGACAAAATATGGTAACCCTAACTAGATGGATCCTTGATCTGGCCCAGTAGGGCAACTCTTATGTACTATGTGGCTCAGACTCTTTGGCTAAGATCCAGGTATAAGGTCTGAGCTGTGAGCTCAGGGCTCAAGAGGGTCCCTTTAAGGTCTTTTGTCTGAGATTGGAAACCTGTAAAATATGGGGAATTAATGTCTTTGACACTGCTTCACTTGGGGTTCTGATGACTAACAAGCACTGTGAAAGCAGGAGAATTAAATGTACTGCTAAATAAAGATGGTGTGTACTGTCTGCTAGAGTGACCTGGTGGGCAAATCGTTTACCCTTGTTGTATGGATGATCTTGATAAGCTAGAAAGGGAAAAAAAAATATATAATTTATTTATTTATTTATTTATTTACTGCATTTGTCTCCCACATTTTCCCACCTCTTTGCAGGCTCAATGGCGATCACCATTTCCGGAAGGAGAAATTCAGAATATAATTGCATTTAAAGTACAGAAGATATAAAATATGTTAATGGAGTAGTTTTCCGAACTATGGTTATATTTGTATTGTTGCCATCATTAAAACAGATCGAAATATCAATAAGGGGGCATAGGTAAGATGGGAGGGGAAGAGTTGAATAGGGAAGAAAAGAAAATTACTTGACGTCTAAGAAGGACTGGCAGTTACGAGTTGCATTGTTATTGTTCCTTGTTACAATATTAGGTATTTCTCTCTAATTTTCTGTCAATAAACAGATTTAAACATAAATTAGAAGTAAACGGATATACAGGTCATTTCAGATATAAGAGGACAAGGGTAATGTGCAACATTCAATAATGACATTGTGATTATTTATTGCATTTGTATCCCACATTTTCCCACCTTTTTGCGGGTTCAGTGTGGCTTACAATATGATATAAATGATGGAAATACAATTTGTTACAACTTGGTTATGGATTACATTGTGTAGAGTTAAGCGAGACAGTCGAAGTAACGTTAAGGAATATAACAATGGAACACAGACATTGAAACATTGGAAGGGGACAATGGGAGGCTTAAAGGGCAATATTAAGGCATGAAGACATATGGTATACATATTTCTCTGAGTGGAGGTATGAGTGATGTGAGATTACGGGGATAAGATTGTAGAATTGGATGTATGATGCATTAGTGAACAGTGAGTATGGACTTTCTGTGTTTTGGCTCTTTCCGTATATTTTTTCAAAAAGATGGGTCTTCAATAATTTGCGGAAGGAAGCTTGTTCGTGGATCGTTCTTAAGTTGCGCGGCAGTGTATTCCAAAACTGTGTGCTTATGTGAGAGAAGGTTGACGCGTGTAGCGTCTTGTATTTCAGGCCCTTGCAGTTGGGGAAGTGAAGGTCGAGGAAAGTTCGAGATGATCTTTTGGCGTTCCTGGGTGGTAGGTCTAATAGCTCAGACATGTAGGCTGGGGCTTCGCCGTACTGAAAAGAAATCAATGATAAATTGATCTGGTGAAAAGTTTTGGTGTCAGTTCATTTATGAAGGATATTTATGATAGGTCTCTTTGAACAGGTTAGTCTTTAGTAATTTACGGAAGGTTGTCGTGCGCTCTTTTTAATGGCATTTGGTAATGCCATAAAAACAGATATTTCTATAAGTGGTTTCTTTAACTCCACTATCAGTATAAATAATATGAGGCAGACAAGAAACTGCATGCACTTGGGCTGTAGCTCAAATGAATGAAAATACTTTTGGCTTGTAGTAACTTCTCTTAACGTATTGCAGTTCGGCCACTGGATGGCACATGAGGAACATCATGCATTTGTGAAGTTGCACAGGCAGTAATTGAGAGTTTAGTTTGGTGTACTAGACGGTAAAAGAATTCCCCATCGAAAATCCATTTTTATGAATTTTTGTGTATCAATTTATACTGAACAGTAGAAAACAGAAATTGGAACATCAGCTCCCTCCCTATCATATCAGTAAAACGCAGAGGTACTTCTCAGGAAATCACCTCCACATAGGGATGAAGTTTATTCGTATCATGGTATGTGCAAAATTAGCTTATTTGAAGACATTACTACTACTACTACTTAACATTTCTAGAGCGCTACTAGGGTTACGCAGCGCTGTACAATTTAACAAAGAGAGACAGTCTCTGCTCAAAGAGCTTACAATCTAATAGACAAGTGAACGGTCGGTCCGATAGGGGCAGTCAAATTGGGGCAGTCTAGATTCACTGAATGGTAAATAGTAGCAACAGTGGAGGAGTGGCCTAATGGGTAGGGTGGTGGACTTTGGTCCTGGGGAACTGAGGAACTGAGTTCGATTCCCGGCACAGGCAGCTCCTTGTGACGCTGAGCAAGTCACTTAACCCTCCATTGCCCCATGTAAGCTGCATTGAGCCTGCCATGAGTGGGAAAGCGCAGGGTACAAATGTAACAAAAATAAAATAGATACTATTGGAGATTCTACATGGAATGTTGCTACTATTGGAGATTCCAAATGGAATGTTGCTACTATTGGACATTCTACATGGAATGTTACTATTCCACTAGCAACATTCCATTCCGTGTACAAGGCTGCGCAGGCTTCTGTTTCTGTGCAGGACGTCAGACTCACAGTAGCAGAAGCCTGCGTGGCCACATTGGTGATCTGCAAGGGCCGACTTCTACATGGAATGTTGGAATAGCAACATTCCATGTAGAATCTCAAATTATACTACTACTACTTAACATTTCTAGAGCGCTACTAGGGTTACGCAGCGCTGTACAATTTAACAAAGAGAGACAGTCCCTGTTCAAAGAGCTTAACAATCTAATAGACAAGTGAACGGTCGGTCCGATAGGGCCAGTCAAATTGGGGCAGTCTGGATTCACTGAATGGTAAGGGTTAGGTGCCGAACGCAACATTACGCCATAGATCAGCATAAGGAGGAAAACAAGATGAAGTGAATCCAGGAAGGAAATATTTAGTAGTGGAAAGTGAAGTGATGCTCTTTGTCTCAGGTATCACCCTTTCATCTCCAAACTCGTGGTGTTACATTTTTACCCTATGTCATCAAGAAATCCTGGCAAGGAAAGCAGACATTTTGGAAAATCTTCAATTTGTTCTTTACGTACATCTGCTTTTCATGAGATGCTGGTTTTTTTTTTTTTGCTATATGGACTGAATCATGATTATGGTGTGAGGTCTCACAGAAGGGCATAATCGAGCGGGAGGACGTCCTTGCAGGACGTCCCCGCGAAGGGGCGGGGAAACCCATATTATCGAAACAAGATGGGTGTCCATCTTTTGTTTCGATAATACGGTCAGGGATGCCCAAATCTCAACATTTATGTCGACCTTAGAGATGGTCGTCCACGGTTTTCGGCGATAATGGAAACCGAGGATGCCCATCTCAGAAATGACCAAATCCAAGCCATTTGGTCATGGGAGGAGCCAGCATTCGTAGTGCACTGGTTCCCCTCACATGCAAAGACACCGACTGGGCACCCTAGGGTGCACTGCAGTGGACTTCAGAAATTGCTCCCAGGAGCATAGCTCCCTTACCTTGTGTGCTGAGCCCCCCAAAACCCACTCCCCACAACTGTACACCACTACCATAGCCCTAAGCGGTGAAGGGAGGCACCTACATGTGGGTACAGTGGATTTCTGGTGAGTTTTGAAGGGCTCCCATTTACCACCACAAGTGTAACAGGTAGGGGGGGTGGGCCTGGGTCCGCCTGCCTGAAGTGCACTGCACCCACTAAAACTGCTCCAGGGACCTGCATACTGCTGTCATGGAGCTGGGTATGACATTTGAGACTGGCATAGAGGCTGGCAAAAAATATTTAAAAACTTTTTTTGAGGGTGGGAGGGGGTTAGTGACCACTGGGGGAGTAAGGGGAGGCCATCCCTGATTCCCTCCAGTGGTCATCTGGTCAGTTTGGGCACCTTTTTGAGGCTTGGTCGTAAGAAAAAATGGACCAAGTAAAGTCGCCCAAGTGCTCGCCAGGGATGCCCTTCTTTTTTCCATTATCAGTCAAAGACGCCCGTGTGTTAGGCATGCCCCAGTCCCGCCTTCGCTATGCTTCTGACACGCCCCCGTGAACTTTGGTCGTCCCCGTGACGGAAAGCAGTTGAGGACGCCCAAAATCGGCTTTCAATTATGTTGATTTGGGCAACCCTGGGAGAAGGACGCCTATCTTCCGATTTGTGTGAAAAGATGGGCGCCCTTTTCTTTCGAAAATAAGCCTGACAGTGTTCTATAGGTGAAACGTGGCCAGCTTAACACAGGATCTGGTCTGGAGTTATGCATAGGCAACACAGGAAGCTGCCTAGGGTGCCAAAATTTGGAAAGTGTCAAAGTGGAGCCTGATCCAGCTTACATTAGAGTGGGGGTTTTCAGTTCAGTCTCTTGGATACACCCAGCCAGGCAGGGTTTCAGGATAACCACAATGAATATGCATGAGATAAATTTGCATGCACTGACTCCATTGTATGCCAGTCTATCTCATGTATATTCATTGTGGGTATCCTAAAAATGTGATTGGCTGGGTGTGTCCTGAAGACTGGGTTGGGAACCCCTACTCTAGGGTCATGTGCATGTACTCCTACAAGGGGCATCACGGTGGCATTATGGCTTTCCTCTGTTCCTATTCTGGTTGTTCAATCTTTGTGATCTCTGACAATCTCCCCTTCCCTGCACTTTGGTCTTGCCCATAGGCACCAGAATCTTAAATTTGGCCCTGCACAGGGTTGGTAGGTTAAGGCCCATTCCTGTTCCTGTTTGTTCATGCTGGTCACTGAAGTGAAGTTACGTAGTCTTGCTTTCTTGATGTTCCTGTGAAGCACTCACTTCCAACATCTTGTTACTCATTGTTCAGATGGAATTTCGGAAGTGTTTAAGGTTTTCAGATTGTTAGAGCATATGCAGTGATGAGCCTTTGTTCTCTTTACAGACATTTGCACTGTGTCTTGAAGAAAGAGATGTTTTTTGAAGACGGGAGAGAATGGTGGTGCGGGGTGGGGTGGGAAGTGTACTTACCACTGCATTCTGTAGAGGTTGCCCAAAGTTGGGAGTGCAATTTTGGGTGTGGATAGCAGATTAACTAATTAGTTAATTAGGCAACGACAATCAATTATTGGTGTTAAGCACTTCATTGGCAGTAATTAGGAGTTACACGTGGATCTGACCTATGCCCTTTTTTTAATAACGTGTGCAGCTACAGTTCACAGAGCACAACTCCAAAGGGGTATGGCCATAGGAGGGGCCTGGCTGGGTCACGGGCACTCCTAGAAATTAGACGCGATGTTATGGAATACCTACATTTGCTCGCCTAACTGCCATCAGTTGGGCGTGAGCATTTACACCAGCTTTTGGCAGGCTAAATGCTCACACCCAAAGTTAGCCGAGAAATGAGTACTAAGCTACTATTTTATAAAGGACATTGTGCACAGAGTGCCCTTTCCAGAACACTACCGTAGCATAGATCATTTTGGCACTTATCTTTGGGTGCAATAATATTGAAAGGCAGGGCCAGCTTAATCACTGGACCAGGTGAGGCTCAGGCCCAGAGTGCTGGCAGCCTCTGACCTCACCTGGTCTACAGATTAAGCCTTTTCTCTCCCCCTCCCAGTCCAGTCACTACCCTTCTCTCTTCCCCTTCACCTCATCCAGCACTGTTCCCTCATCTCTCTCACTCCCCCACTGTCCTGTAAAGTTTATGTCAGTTGCCAGTGGCAGCAGCCCTTGGGTCTTCCCTCTGCTGGGTCTTGCCTCCTGTGAGGTAATTTTCTGTGGGTGGGACGTGACAGAGGGAAGACCAAGGGGTTGGCTGAAAGTAGCCTGCCATGCTGCTGCTGTCGCCAGAGACTAATGTAAACTTTACAGGACTGTGGTGGGGGGGGGGGGGGTGAGAGAGGTGAGGGACCATTTCCAGATCCATGGAGAGGGGGACAAAGGAGGGGAAAGACAGACTGGACTGGGGTGGGGGAGAGATGGCAGCCTAAGGGAGGGAGGGATGACAAACCTGTGGGAGGTAGGGAGGAAGGACAGGATGCTGGAAGTGATGTGATGGGGAGGGGGGGGGGGCGCCTCCAAAGCAAGTTGGCTCAGGGTGCCATTATCCCTTGAGCCAACCCTATTGAAAGGTTTGACTTCTTAGGGGTCCTTAAGAACTGTCCCTCAAAATTGGAGAATGGGAACAACAATTCACAGTAGAAGAATACTAGCCAGTTAGGTAAACTGTATAATACAGTATAACTTAGACATGGAAAGCCATTTGGCCCATTTTATTGAGAGTAGTTGGCTACGGCACCCTACCAGACTGATAGTGATGGTACACATTTAGTGGCAGTGGAAGCAAAGTATGGCTTCAAGGCTATAGAGAGTGCCAGAATGAGAGATGGTCTTGGAAAAATAGTCTGTATTTTGCTGAGTCTGGTGCTTTTGGCCTCTAGAAGGGTTACAGGGAGTCTTCTCCATAAGAAAGAGTTGCACTGCCTCTGGAATCTGTTATTGTGAAACAATAGTGTTAGAAGTAAAGTAATAACTACAGAAAACTGATGAGGGACTTCAGAAAGGCTCTGGCTGGTTATAAAAGTCAGTCTGAAAGATGCACAAAGAAGACTTGACAGGGCTTGTAACAAACTAGCCAGCCAGAGCCATGGAGCTGCTGAACCATCCGCTAGACCTGAAACTTTTCTAGAAGAGATCAAGAAAAATGCCTTTAAAAAAAAAAAAAAGTTCTTTTTTTCAAAGAGCAATAACGGCACACGAGGAGGAGGAGGAGGATGCGGGAAAGGTTTCCCTGTTTTTAACAATGGCTGGCCGAGAGGCCATAGATGTGCATAACACATTTCAATTTGCAGAAGCAGAGAAACATAATTTTGATGCAGTGCTGAAAAAGTTCGAGAGCTACTACACTCTATGGAAAAAACAAAATGTCACATGTGAGAGGCGGAGTGAGCACCTCCGATTAGCTGCCCCAAGGACACACGTTGGAAGCCCACTTCAAAATGGTGTCTGGGCACTCAGATTCCCTTATAGTAGACTAGTGTAATACTAGTGCAGCTCCTCCATTAGGTCTGATTTGAGAGAAAAAAAAAATAAAAGTTTAATAAAAACAGACTCCTGATGCACCCCTGCAGGTCACTGGCAAAAAATACTCAGCTCAGCTCTCCTCCATGTCCAGTCTCACTCTCTTCCCATCCCTACCCTGTCATCACTCAGTTTCCCTCTCTACACCCCACCCTCTCACCCACTCTTGCTCTCTCCCCACCCAGGTGTAACCCAGTCTCTCTTTTAGCCCATTCCTCTACACCAGTCTCTCCCCCTAATCCCACTATCTCCCTCCTTCTTGAAATCGGCCACCTACCCTCCCACCCCAGCTAGTCCTCATTACCCAGCAAAGCATGTGCCCCATCCCTCTAGCCTTTCTCTGACAAGCCAGCTGCCAACTCATCAAGTCACTCAGTAATTCCCCAGCCCCTACTCCCCCAAGTCAAGCACCCCCTCGAGAGCCCTTACCCTGTCAGCCAGCCCACCTCCCAGCCTGTACCCCAGTAAGTCAGTCAGCCAACCCCCCAACTTTTGTTGCCCCATCAAGCCAGTTAGCCCATTCCACCCCCAATCCCTATCTTTCTAACATTCAGTGATACCCCCAGCTTTTATGTCCTTCACAAACCAGTCAATGACCCCCCCCCCCAACATGTCAATCAGTGATCCTTTGTACTTTACCACCCTATCTCCTTCCCCCAGCTAGTTCCCAGAGCTACTCATCCTGCTGAGTGGAGGAGTGGCCTAGTGGTTAGGATGGTGGACTTTGGTCCTGAGGAACTGAGTTCAATTCCCGGCAAGTCACTTAACCATCCATTGCCTGCCGCATTGAGCCTGCCATGAGTGGGAAAAGCGCAGAATACAAATGTAACAAAAATAAAAAATCCTGCATCACATGACTTTGTATGCATATGAGCTGCCTGGGTACAGGAACTTTGCTCTTGGGTTCTCAAATCTTGGCGAGATCGGCTTGAGAGTTCTTGCTCCATGCAGCTCAGACTTACAGAGCCATGTTTGCATGGCGTAGGAAGGAAATGACTCCGCTCTGGCAGCTGAAAAAATACTTCTTTTTTGTTTTTGAAAGGGTTGTGAAAATCCCAGGTGCCAGACACAAATTTCTAGGAGATCTGGTGCCTGGGATCTATTGTGCCCTGACCTGAAAGAGAATCCGGCAGGATAGGAGGAAATAAAATAAGTGGAGGGACAGTGGGCCAAATTGAAAGAAGCTATAACAAGGGCAAGTTCCCTTCTGTTTTTACTTTATTTGATTTGTTATTTGTTTTTATTGTAAACCGCTACGATCTTCTGTAGTAGCAGCGGTATATCGTGCCTTAATAAACATTAACATACAAAGTGGTTTACATATTATATACAGGTACTTATTTTGTACCAGGGGCAATGGAAAATGACCTTCACAACAGATAAAGGATCCTGTTTACTAAGCTGTGCTGTAAGCGCCCTAGCGTTTTTAGCGCGCGTTAATGCTAGAGACACCCATAGGAATATACGGGTGTCTCTAGCATTAGCAAGTGAGCCTTCTCCGGAGTAGCCCCCACACTCTGGAATGCACTGCCTGAAAGGCTCCGCTTAACACAAGACTATCTCTGCTTCAGGAAGCAGGTGAAAGCTTGGCTCTTCAACCAGGCCTTTACTGGAAGAAGTAACTAACTCGTTAGTCTCACTCACACACACAAGGAGTGACTCAGGCTGCATATACTGTTTATCCACTCCTACCCTAGCTGAGATCATATTTAACCATTTCTCTGACCTCATGTGCAACTTTCTTTAAATCAATCACCTTATTTTCTAACTCTTCCTACTTTTTTATCCTTCTATATGTTACATCTTTGCTTTGCCCTTCGCTATCACCTAGAATGTTCTATTACGTATTGGTAAATATAACAGAAACCTTCATGAAAATTTTAAAGCAAAAACATTTTTTATCTCATTACTCATATTGTATACATAATTATTTTTTATGCAGAATCCAATAAAGTATATAAATATTTATTTGTTGTGCTTAGTTTTTTTGGTGTATTGCTGTGGACTGAAAATCCAAGCTTTGCAGGGACACCACCTTTACATCATAGCACATCCTACCTCCATCCTAATAATAATGTTATTGCAGTGAACAAGAACTTTGCAGGAAGAAGATCTTTGATTTTGCACAATCTCCACTTAAGCTAAGTAGCTGTTATTCAATTTTTTTGAACATCAGTTCTTAATATTTTTCTTGGACTTTGCCCATTTATTGAACATTATTATTAGGATGGAGGTAGGATGTGCTATGATGTAAAGGTGGTGTCCCTGCAAAGCTTGGATTTTCAGTCCACAGCAATACACCAAAAAAACTAAGCACAACAAATAAATATTTATATACTTTATTGGATTCTGCATAAAAAATAATTATGTATACAATATGAGTAATGAGAAAAAAAAATTTTTTGCTTTAAAATTTTCATGAAGGTTTCTGTTATATTTACCAATTTTGTAATTTGAAACGGCTTCTTATTGAATACCTAGAATTACGTTTGGTATTGTAAATAGTATACCATGCCATACTTTGTATTGTTTTTGAATATTTTTACTGCTATAATTGTCTATTGCTCATGTTTGTTCTTACTGTACACCACCTTGAGTGAATTCCTTCAAAAAGGCGGTAAATAAATTCTAATAAATAAATTAAATTAAATTAGCATGCACAAATTTTTAACGCACACTAAAAAAGCTAGCGCACCTTAGTAAACAGGGCCCAAAATGTTTATGGATAAATGGATTTAAACGGATGCAGTCGGGATTTACTGAACAACCAATGACAAAGTGGGAGAGTAAATCTTAGTGGTATGGGAATGGGTTAGCCATTGAGTATCGCTGCTGAGGTCCCAAAGAAACATTTGAACATTTCATTTGATTTTGGTCTTTATTCTAAGATTACTAAGATTCCTGACATACGATGTTCAATTCCATAAGATTGTTTATCGTTTAGTTAGACAACCAAAGCGGTTCACAAAAAATGAATTCAAATGAAACAGAAAGGAACTCCATCATATACAGGACAGAAACAGGAAGAAAAGAGGACAGAGAGAAAATGTTACCTGCATTTACGGCCCACCGCACTATCCCAGGGAGCTCTTGGGAAAGGCTAAGGAGAAAAGATGAGTTTTTAATGCAGAGCAGAATTTAAAATAGGATTGCTCAGCTCTAAGGTCAAGGAAGGGAATTCCAGAGCGCAGGGGCTTGAAAGAAAAAGGCAGAACGCTGAGTAGAGGCAAGATGAGAGCAATGCACTGTGAGTCATTTTATAACAAGGACATTCCACGCTGCCACAGTGACATCCACGTCCCTTGTTCATAGTTCAGACATTTCAGTTAATAAAATGGATGTTCCCGTTGGGCATAACCAACACAAGGATGTTCATTTCTCATGTATTGACTTACCACCCAGGAATGCCAAAAGATCAGCACGCACACTCCTGAATCTTCACTTCCCCAGCTGTAAAGGACTAAAATACAGATTAACACATGCATCTAGCTTTTCCTGCTTAAGCACACAGATGTGGAATGCATTACCACTTGATCTGAAAACAATTTGTGACATTATTAACTTTCGTAAACCATTGAAGAAGGCTTTTCTCTTCAATAAAGCATGCCACAACGATCCTTAATAGGAACTGTAATGCATCTCCACTTACCTAATTATTCTGAATGTTTTTCCCTCTATACCAGTTACTTAATTCTATTGTATCATCCATGTTCTTATGTAATACCAATTGTGTCTCTTACTCTGGAATGGTGACTGCCATGACAGAACATTGTAAGTGTCACATTTTCAAGGCAGAAACTAGGTTTGTGAGCCCTTGGGCCACTGCCGTGGAGCAGCAGTGGCAAGCAAAACCACCCCACACCAGAGACAAGGCAGAACTGACAGGGACAGCTAGACTTCACCTGCACTTGACCGCCGTTCCTCAGGAGTTGAACCCCTGGGTGCAGGCGACTGGCAGGATTTACCGGACAGGGCAGGAATTGGATACCCACTAGGCTGAACAGGGACTGAGGGTCAGAGGGGAAGGGAATATACATGGGCAGCAAGGCAGGAAACTGGGCTAGGACTCACAGACAGACAATACTACACAAAGCAGGAAATGGAACAAGCTCAAGGACAGGAACTGAAAGCTGACAAGCAGCCACTGAAACAGGGTACAAACACCTAAGCTAAACTACACACAGACTAACTAGAACTGGACAAGAAACTCAAACAAGAAACCGGACTAGGCAGAAGTGCAACAAAGCACCAACAAACCAGGGACCTTAGACGATGGAAAGGCAAACACAGAAGTTTCCAGGTGATTAATAAAGCCCATCAGCTGCTGAAGCTCAGCTGCTGGAATCACAATGCAGCTATGGGTGCTGTTCAGGCCCAAACAAGAAAAGCAAGTCTGGCAGCCTGGAAGATCCGGACCGGACTGGGCTGAAGTGTGGAACGTGTGACAATTCATAGCAGCCACCGGTTCTGGCCACCAGAGGGCGAGGTGAGCATAGCCAAGGAAACATTCACATACGTGACAGTAAGCCACATTGAGCCTGCAAATAGGTGGGAAAATGTGGGCTACAAATGCAGCAAATAAATAAATAAAGTTTACAACAGGCTGTACATCAGCAGATCCTATTCTAAAATACTAAAATAGTAGCACAACCTGGTAGTTGTTATTCTGAGTTGGACATCCTTTCTATAATGACGTTCTGTGTCTCTATTTTCATGTCCTTGATTTGCTCTTCATAGAACTGGCTGTCCCATTAAAATACATGTAAACCTATTCCTTTTTTCTGATATCCATCAGGAGGTCCTGATGCTAACCCTGGATTCTGTATAGGTTACCCAAAGTTGGGTGCGCAGGTTTGGGTGTGGATTGCAGATCTGTGCGTAAACTAATGAGCTAATCAGGGACTAACAATCAGTAATTGGTGTTAATTGGCAGGGATTAGGAGTTATGCATGGGATCTGCCCTGTACCCTATTCTAGGACATGTGCAACTAAATTTTAGGTGTGTAACTGCAAAGGGGGCAAGGGCACACTTTGATGAAAGATAAAGTAATGACCCAAAAGAAAGCGGAGTCAACTCCTGCTGATACGTTCAGAAAATATCTTCTAGAAGTGTTGGAGTGTGGTAGCCGTGTTAGTCCACTCTTAAGGTTATCAATAGAAATCAAACCAAATAAAACATGGAAAAGAAAATAAGATGATACCTTTTTTATTGGACATAATACATTTCTTGATTAGCTTTCGAAGGTTGCCCTTCTTCCTCAGATCGGAAATAAGCAAATGTGCTAGCTGACAGTGTATATAAGTGAAAACATTCAAGCATTACTATGACAGTAAAATAGATACCATTGGAGATTCTACATGGAATGTTGCTACTATTGATATTGGAGATTCTACATGGAATGTTGCTATTCTAGCAACATTCCATGTAGAAGGATGCGCAGGCTTCTGTTTCTGTGAGTCTGACGTCCTGCACGTACGTGCAGGACGTCAGACTCACAGAAGCAGAAGCCTGCGCGGCCAAATTGGTGATCTACAAGGGCCGACTTCTACATGGAATGTTGCTAGTGGAATAGCAACATTCCATGTAGAATCTATAGAAATCAAACAAAATAAAACATGGAAAAGAAAATAAGACGATACCTTTTTTATTGGACATAACTTAATACATTTCTTGATTAGCTTTCGAAGGTTGCCCTTCTTCGTCAGATCGGAAATAAGCAAATGTGCTAGCTGACAGTGTATATAAGTGAAAACATTCAAGCATTACTATGACAGTAAAATAGATACCATTGGAGATTCTACATGGAATGTTGCTACTATTGATATTGGAGATTCTACATGGAATGTTGCTATTCTAGCAACATTCCATGTAGAAGGATGCGCAGGCTTCTGTTTCTGTGAGTCTGACGTCCTGCACGTACGTGCAGGACGTCAGACTCACAGAAGCAGAAGCCTGCGCGGCCAAATTGGTGATCTACAAGGGCCGACTTCTACATGGAATGTTGCTAGTGGAATAGCAACATTCCATGTAGAATCTATAGAAATCAAACAAAATAAAACATGGAAAAGAAAATAAGACGATACCTTTTTTATTGGACATAACTTAATACATTTCTTGATTAGCTTTCGAAGGTTGCCCTTCTTCGTCAGATCGGAAATAAGCAAATGTGCTAGCTGACAGTGTATATAAGTGAAAACATTCAAGCATTACTATGACAGGGTGGGAGGATGGGGGTGGGTAGGAGGTATGCATGGGGACATCAAAGCATATCATTGGTATTCTAACAGGGTGGGTGTGGATAGGTGAGGGGAGGGTGATCAACAGAGACATACAGCTTTATGGTTTATAATGGGCTAGGAACCCCAGGTCCTTGTTAAGTCCTTTCTGTTGGGTGTTTTCCATGTTTTATTTTGTTTGATTTCTAGAAGTGTTGAAATTTACTACTGAAACGATTTCTCCATTGAATAGACAGTAGCCTTTTACAAGAAGATAAAATCAGTCATCTACACTTTGGATCGAATGGCTTGAAAGTATGCCACAAAACCAGGAACTTGCAGATGTGCATTCCAGATTTTCTACATCATCCTTGGTTTGACTGTATTTGATGCAAAGTTTTATACAGTACTGTTTCTGGCAAGAAGATAAATCAACATGAGTTATTCTTCAGTTTGCTTTAGAGCTTCAAGAGCATCACCTCTCTTTACGAAAGCATAGGCTTGGAGGCACCTGTCAACCAAGAAGATCCTAGGGGGAGCTGCAAAAGAAGCAAGTGGCAGAAACAAAACAATGGAAGTTTGTGCAAGAAGCCCATGTAGTGAAAGTGTAGCAGCACCCTTGTGGAGACTTTTATGGGTAGGATCCATCCAATGGCAAGGCATTGGATGTAGAGTATCAGAAGGCTGTTCTAACCACAAGAATGAAGGGTAGGGTAAGCCAGGGGAAAGCTGCTGTGCTATACAAGTGAAACTTCTGAATGAGGTGGACGAGTGGAGAAACGATCATCGCAAGAGGCACTAGGCTGCCCACAGATAGGTACATGTCCTGAGAGGGGAAGCTGACAGTCTCTCCTAAAAAACATGCATATACAGGAGGTGGTGGAAATGAAAACGGTAACAGAATTCAAACATGCGTGGGGTAAGCATAAAGGAATCCTGTGCAGAAGGAATGGATCCTCAGGAGCTTAGTCAAGATCGGGAGGCAGGGCTAGTGGTTGGGAGGCGGGGATAGTGCTGGGCAGACTTATACGGTCTGTGCCAGAGCCGGTGGTAGGAAGCGGGACTGGTGGTTGGGAGGCAGGGATAGTGCTGAGCACTTATACGGTCTGTGCCAGAGCTGGTGGTGGGAGGCAGGGATAGTGCTGGGCAGACTTATACGGTCTGTGCCAGAGCCGGTGGTAGGAAGCGGGACTGGTGGTTGGGAGGCAGGGATAGTGCTGAGCACTTATACGGTCTGTGCCAGAGCTGGTGGTGGGAGGCAGGGATAGTGCTGGGCAGACTTATACGGTCTGTGCCAGAGCTGGTGGTGGGAGGCGGGGCTGGTGGTTGGGAGGCGGGGATAGTGCTGGGCAGACTTTTACGGTCTGTGCCCTGAAGAACACAGGTACAAATCAAATTAGGGTATACACAAAATTAGCACATATGAGTTATCTTGTTGGGCAGACTGGATGGACCGTGCAGGTCTTTTTCTGCCGTCATCTACTATGTTACTATGTTATTATATTTCTTCAAAGAAAGATACAGGAGGACAATCAGGAGCAGAAGATGTTGGGAAAATTTCAAGTTCCATAATCTTTCAGGTTTTTTGGAACATTCTAATAAGGAAATTATGGAACGTACAACTTTACTTATTGCCTTTGGGTTTGAGTAAGATTTAAAAGTGGTTTTAAGAGCTTATTTCCGGTGTTCTCAGGCTTTGTTTTTTGGGCAAAGGATATAGGTTTCCCTGATGTTACTAAGTCTACACAAGACCGCAGGAAATTATTCCTAGTTATGAGTCAGGAAACCAAAGACTTGGGTGCTACTTATTTCCTGAGTTATCCATGTAAATGCATTGTTAAGTATGCTGGAACTAAGTATGTGATATTTGCTCCTGAACAACATAGGACTTCCTTGGACTTAAAAAAAGCTAGTTTAGAGAACTGACTAATTGAAGGGGAAGGGAAATGGGACTTGATATACTGCCTTTCTGAGGTTTTTTGGGGGGGGGGGGCTGGGATGAGGTAGTGCATGTTATTCTATAAAATTGATTTCTCTTATTGGTATTATGGTACATAGTAACATAGTAGATGATGGCAGAAAAAGACCTGCACGGTCCATCCAGTCTGCCCAACAAGATAAACTCATATGTGCTACTTTTTGTGTATACCCTACTTTGATTTGTACCTGTCCTCTTCAGGGCACAGACTGTATAAGTCTGCCCAGCACTATCCCCGCCTCCCAACCACCAGCCCCGTCTCCCACCACCGGGTCTGGCACAGACCGTATAAGTCTGCCAAGCACTATCCCCGCCTCCCAACCACCAACCCCGCCCCCAATCACCGGGTCTGGCACAGACCGTATAAGTCTGCCCAGCACTATCCCCGCCTCCCAACCACCAGCCCCGCCTCCCACCACCAGGTCTGGCACAGACTGTATAAGTCTGCCAAGCACTATCCCTGCCTCCCAACCACCAGTCCCGCCTCCCACCACCAGTGGTGAACAGCAGGTTCAAGTATCTTGGATAGGAAAGGGAGGAAGGAGAAGGGGAAATAGTTGGAAGGACAGGTAGAGTCCAATGAAGGTTTTTTGAGGAGTGGTGTGACTACGGCATGTTTGTAGACATCAGAAATAGTCACAGTGGACAAGTCCATAGACCGCTATTAAATGGACTTGGAAAAATTCCGCATTTTTAGGTATAACTTGTCTGGAATGTTTTTACGTTTGGGGAGCGTGCCAGGTGCCCTTGACCTGGATTGGCCACTGTCGGTGACAGGATGCTGGGCTAGATGGACCTTTGGTCTTTCCCAGTATGGCACTACTTATGTACTTATGTACTTATGAAAGACTGAGGATATGACAGATGAAAGGGATGAGAGTAGGAGAGATAGCGTTAAGTAGGTGACTGTATTATTGCTGGCTCAATAAAAAAAATGTTTCCCCTTAAAAATGTTCATTTCAGGGTAATGTTGCCAACAGAGACACTCCTTGTGAAGAGCCCATGAGCACCCCAACATATGCAAATTCCTCCAGTGTATCAAGGGAGGGGTAATTTGTGTTGTGTTTAGCACCCCCAATCAGTGTGAAAATTTGGCCCCTATGGCAGAAAGTGCATATGGTTTGAAAAGCATTAATGACAGATGAAATGTAATGAAATTTCACATTTTTTTGTTTATGTTAGAAAAAAATCTCATGAAATGACATAGGAAGTGTTGACATATCATGTGTCATTTCAAATGACTACACATCCCTCATGTAATTCACACCCTGTTGTAAATTCCCGCACTCTTAAGGACTTTTGTAACATCTCATTTTTGATTAAAAGAGAAAATGTTTAAGTGCTCACTCTATCTGAATGTATTTTTCAGTCTAATGCTCAAAAAGCTACTAGAGATTAGTGATGGGCTGTCTTTTTTTCAAATGAATGTCATCTTTTATTTATTTATTTAGATTTTGCTCACACCTTTTTCAGTAGTAGCTCAAGGTGAGTTACATTCAGGTACTCTGGATATTTCTCTGTCCCAGGAGGGCTCACAATCTAGGTTTGTACCTGAGGCAATGGAGGGTTAAGTGACTTGCCCAAGATCACAAAGATTAGCAGTGGGATTTGAACCCGCCACCTCTGGAGGTCAAGACAGGTGCTCTAATCACTAGGCCACTCCTCCACTAGCAATATTCTGTGTAGAATCTCAAATAGTAGCAACATTCCAGAATCTCAAAAAATGGCAACATTCCATCTAGAATCTCAAATAGTAGCAACAGAATCTGATTAGTAGCAACATTCCATGCAGAATCTCAAATATTTATTTAGATTTTGCTCACACCTTTTTCAGTAGTAGCTCAAGGTGAGTCACATTCAGGTACTCTGGATATTTCTCTGTCCCAGGAGGACTCACAATCTAGGTTTATACCTGAGACAATGGAGGGTTAAGTGACTTGCCCAAGATCACAAGGAGCAGCAGTGGGATTTGAATTGGCCACCTCTGGATTGCAAGAGTGGTGCTTTAACCACTAGGCCACTCCTCCACTCCATCTGCCAGTAATAGTGCACCTCTTCTTAAAGAGTGTGCATTAAGGAGTCAAGATGGCGACAGCAGAGTAGCAGAGCTCTCCTCATATCCTTCGTTATGGTGAAGGGTAAAGTGTGGGGTTTTCCCTCTGAACCTTCATCTCAACCCTCCTCTGTTTCCGTTGGACCTATGGATAACTTTGTGATTCGAGGGGCTGATTGCTCTCAAGGATTAGAGGAAGGAGGAAGACAGGCTGCTGTGATGCTGGCACCATCAGGGTCAGCATCAGGCTTTGGGTTTGAGGTCTCCCTCACCCCGGATCTACGATCTCCCCCGCCGCAGCCAGGTTCTCTGAGCTTTGAAGACATTTTGGCAAACTCCCTCTATGATGGTTTTGGTCGCGAGAGGGAAGGTTTTTGAGGCCAGTACTGAGGTGCCTTGTTCACCTCTGGGTCAACTTTTCCCAAAGTGTGTGTCGGGAGGAGTTGGCTCTGCAATGGAGTCTGGGCTGGCTCAAGCTGCTGTGGAAGGTGGTGTTTCTCTGGCGGGACTTGTAATTCAGATTCAGAAACCTTCAGTTTTTAAATTGGAAACTATTTGGACTGTAGTATCAGACCCAGGCAAGACCCTTTTAGGGCAGTTTACTCTTATGAATGAATGCCTTCAGTGTAAATCAGCTAATATTGAACATTTGCACAAAGATTTATCTCAGACAATACAGACAGTGGGATTATGTAGTGAGCAGTTAAAGAACTCTCAAGTATTAACAACCACTTTGATTAAGGACAATTCCATGCTGAAAAGAAGAATGGAGTTCTTAGAAAGTTCAGCGAGGTTTCCAAGCCTACGCGTGATAAACTTTCCAAAGTTGCCTTTGGTTTCGGCAAAGCATATGTTTCAGGGGCATTTAAAAGAAATTCTCTTGGTTCCACAAGAATCTATGCCTCCCTTGATGCACATAAATGATCTCTCTTTGGCTAAAAAAGATTCTGTGCAAGCAGGCCTGGCTTTGGGCCTTGCTCCGGATACTGATGCTGATTTGCTTAATGTTTCAGAGTTACTGAAGACCTCAGATACCGAAGCAGTTACTTCGGCTACGTTAATTGTTTCACGGGCTTTACCATCTGATTGAGAATGGTTGTTAAAAATTTTCGGAAGATAAACCAAAACAGACCAGAGAAGGACCATAGGGAGTAAGAGCACCAGAAAAGTTTATTAGGACCCTACACGGTCCGTGTTTCGGCCAACAGGCCTTCCTCAGGGGTCTTAAATTTGACGTTTGTAGATGCGCCTCCGAGATTTTCATAAAAAGATGAGCAAGATACTGTGTTTCCTTCTCTTAGTATCTCCTATCTACTGAATGTATCTCCATCAGCTCTTCCTCTTTGAAACTACAAACGTCAAATTTAAGACAGGCCTGAGGAAGGCCTGTTGGCCGAAACACGGACCGTGTAGGGTCCTAATAAACCTTTCTGGTGCTCTTACTCCCTATGGTCCTTCTCTGGTCTGTTTTGGTTGATCTTCCGCTCTATTTTGTGGTTTTCATTTTATCTTGCGGGAGATTTGGACTTCCTTTTTGTTGGCCTGTTAAAAATTTTCTTCAAGAAAAGAGACGTTCTCTTGTTGGGCTGTCAAGTTAGAATTTTTCCAGATTTAACTAAAAAAAATGTAGAAAAAAAGGAATAATTTTCTCCTTCTTAAGCCTATGGTGCTCTAATTAGCTTTTTTGTTTTCTTGAAATATCCCTTTAAATGCATTATCAAGTGGAAATCAGTGAAATATTTTCTTTTTTGAACACTGGGGAGAGGGTGGAGGTGATGCACCAGGGGTAGAGATGATGTGGCGGAAGGGGTGCGCACTGACCTAGGAACGCCACCATCTTGGAATGTATCATATAAATTTCAATAAACAGAAAAAAAAGTGTGCACTATTCTCTGGATTCTATTTTTAAAAAAGAGCACACAAGTTGATGCTTAACGCCCAAAAATGCATGTGCTGTTATAAAATAAAGGCTATAACTGGAGTTATTTGGCACTACATGGCACATGCAACTGCCCTTAGTCATCATTCTATATCCTGGGCACATAAATTCAAGGACACGAATCTTCAAAGGGCGCGTTGATGTGGATCAGGGATGTGCCCAGAATATCTGCATTTACCTGCACATTTAGGTGGCCACATTTAACACCAGCTTTTGAGCTGGCGTAAGTAGGAGCGCCTAAATGTGCACGCTTAAATGCAGACTTAGTCGCTATTTATTTATTTGTTACATTTGTATCCAATGTAACAAAAGGGAACACTCTGCTATAATTTGTCAACACAACAAAGCTATAGGTAGCGGGTCTAATCTCACAGGGTGTGGGATATGAAATAATATGTGGAAGGAGGGAAGAGACCTCAGACAGCTGAAATTCCAGCACAACTGCTGGCTATACTCCTGTTAGAGTTATCACCATAAATCAATCATTGGTCTCAAATCCAACTCCTCCCTTCATGTGGACATATACATTTTTTATAAATAATTTTTAAGAAGTAAACTGTGAGTCACACAACTTCAAGGATGGTAAAAAAACCACTTAGCTCATTGCAGCTTCGGTAATGGGGTTTATTTATTTATTTATTGTTTGCATTTGTATCCCACATTTTCCCACCTCTTTGCGGGCTCAGTGTGGCTTACAATAAGATAAGAATAATGAAAATACATTTGTTACAACTTGGTTATGGGTTATATTGTACAAGTTATGCGAGATAATCGAATTATCATTAGGAATATCACAATGGGACATTAACATGAAGCTTAAGGGCAATGTTAAGACACAAAGGCATGTGGTGTGCCTATTTCTGTGAGTAAGTGTATGAGTAGTGTTGAATTATGGGGGATGAGAGATCATAAGTGGATGTATGATGCATTGATGAACAGTGAGTGTGGACTCTATGTGTTTTGGTTCTTTCCGTAGATTGTTTCAAATAGATGGGTCTTCAGTGATCTGCGGAAGGATGCTTGTTCGTGGGTCGCTCTTAAGTTGCGCGGCAGTGTGTTCCAAAGCTGCGTGCTCGTGTGAGAAAAGGTTGACGCGTGTAGCGTCTTGTATTTCACGCTCTTGCAAGTAGGGAAATGGAGGTTGAGGTATGTTCAGGAAGATCTCTTAGCATTTCTGGATGGTAGGTCAATCAACTCGGACATGTAGGCTGGGGCTTCGCCGTGAATGATCTTGTGGACTAGTGTGCATACCTTAAAAGTGATGCGTTCCTTAAGTGGAAGTCAGTGTAGTTTTTCTCGTAGTGGTGTTGCCCTTTCATACCTTGGTTTTCCGAAGATGAGTCTGGCTGCTGTGTTCTGGGCTGTTTGAAGTTTCCTCAGTGTTTGTTCTTTGCAGCCTGCGTATAATGAGTTGCAGTAATCCAGATGGCTGAGGACGAGTGATTGCACTAGGTTACGAAAGACGAATCTTGGGAAGAATGGTCTTATCCTTTCTTCCCAAGATTCGTCTTTCGTAACCTAGTTCCCTGCCCAACGGTCCCGTTTCGCCGGAGGGGCTTCTTCAGGGGAAAGCGAACACTCAATTTAACCGCACTGCTGAAGCGGCAATAGTGCGGCAATGTAGCAATCATTCAACTAGACAGACTCCAAATTCGAAGTCGGGCAGCTAAGTAGCCTACATTTTCCCACCTATTTGTAGGCTCAATGTGGCTTACATAGTACCGGAGCGGCATTTGCAGACTCCGGTGTAAACAAATACAAAGTGATGTTGTGGTAAGATAAAGTTCATGTGGCACAGCCACATTAGGGAATCATACAATGGAAGTGTTGTGTTATGTCCTTTATGTATTTTAGTATTAGTGTGTTGTAGAAATCGGCATTTATGTTCGGTTGGTAGGGTATGCCTTTTTAAACAGGTTGGTTTTTAGTGATTTTCGGAAGTTTAGGTGGTCATACGTAGTTTTCAAGGCTTTTGGTAATGCTTTCCACAGTTGTAGGAGAAATTGGATGCGTAGGTAGATTTGTATTTGAGTCCTTTGCAGCTTGGGTAGTGCAGATTTAGGTACGTTCGTGTTGATCCGGATGTGTTTGTAGTTGGTAGGTCAATCAGGTCTGTCATGTATCCCGGGGCTTCGCCGTAGATAATTTTGTGAACCATAGTGCAGATTTTGAAGGCAATGCGTTCTTTGATTGGGAGCCAGTGTAGTTTTTCACGGAGGGGTTTTGCGCTTTCAAATCTCGTTTTTTCCGAAGATAAGCCTAGCTGCCGTGTTTTGAGCGGTCTAAAGTTTCTTTAGTGTTTGTTCTTTGCATCCCACGTAGATTCCATTGCAGTAGTCCACTTGGCTTAGTACCATTGATTGTATCAGGTTGGGAAACATTTCGCAACCTGATTCAATCAATGGTACTAAGCCAAGTGGACTATTCTATAATGGAAATGTCTAATTATTTAATATTTTGTAAATTTTTGAAAGCCTTTCTTTTTAAACATTTTCTGAATTGTGTTATTCATAGAATTCTAGTATTTCTGAAAAGGTTTATGAATTCTAATCTATTTGCTTAATCGGATCAGTCTTTACATCATTACAGTTGTTCATATTGTCAGACATTATGACCTGTGTTTACAAAGGCGAGCTATAGGCATGTTAGTATTTTTAATGCGCGTTAATGGTTGACGTGCATCAAATGCTAACATGCCTATAGGAATATATTGGTTCATTAGCATTTAACGTGCCTTAATTTTAAAGGCACGTTAAAAATGCTAACGAGCCTTAGTAAACATACCCCTATATGTATGTATGTATGTATGTATGAGTTTATTTCTTAACTGTTCTAAGCCACATAGAGCTGAAGAATTGGAATTCAGATTATGTGGGATACAAGAACCAAAATAAATATATAAAATAAATAAATAAACCTGCATTGCACCTGTTAAATGGCTGACAGGAGTGCCAAAGCCCTGCCAGCCCAAAAAATTCCCTGCCGAGCCGTTCCCCTCCTTGTGCTGCTGCAGTAATATGGAAATCAGCAGGATGCTTCCAGTTGCCATACTGGGACTCCTCAGTCCCGGAGTTAGTAGCTAGAGGCACCCCGACTTCCAGGTTACTACAGCAGCGAATTTCTTTGGCTGACGGGGTTCGGCATCCCAACCAGCAAACGTACTAATTTTAGTGTGGGGCGAGGGGAGGGAGGGAATATGTTGCCTCCCCCAGTCCACCTCTGGGCCCCCAAAATCTGAGGGCTGACTATACCTCTGACAGTAACATATGCCAACTGGTACTTCACTCCTAGAGGAAACCCTTTGTTGCGTGAGGTAATGACACACTGGTCTTTCTTTCCAGAGGAGAAGGGCCTCATAAAAGTTTAGAGTACATTCATTAAGACCAAGCAGGGAGTGAAGTGTGAGTTGTTTTAGCTTCTCACTGTACATACCTGTACTTCATGCTGACATCATGATATGGTTGATGCAGGCAAAGCAACGTTGCATGAATGTAAAGGGATAATGAGCCTTGGATATGTGGAGAGTAATTTTACATAAGTACATAAGTAATGCCACACTAGGAAAAGACCAAAGGTCCATCGAGCCCAGCATCCTGTCCACGACAGCGGCCAATCCAGGCCAAGGGCACCTGGCGAGCTTCCCAAACGTATAAACATTCTATACATGTTATTCCTGGAATTGTGGATTTTTCCCAAGTCCATTTAGTAGTGGTTTATGGACTTGTCCTTTAGGAAAACGTCCAACCCCTTTTTAAACTCTGCTAAGCTAACCGTCTTCACCACGTTCTCCGGCAACGAATTCCAGAGTTTAATTATGCGTTGGGTGAAGAAACATTTTCTCCGATTTGTTTTAAATTTACTACACTACTCCTAGTATTTTTGGAAAGCGTGAACAGACGCTTCACATCCACCTGTTCCACTCCACTCAATATTTTATATACCTCTATCATGTCTCCCCTCAGCCGTCTTGTCTCCAAGCTGAAAAGCCCTAGCCTCCTTAGTCTTTCTTCATAGGGAAGTCGTCCCATCCCCGCTATCATTTTAGTCGCCCTTCGCTGCACCTTTTCCAATTCTACTATATTTTATAACTAGGTGCCTAGTTTAACAGGCCAAGTAGTAAGCATCAACTGAGGCATCTATGTATATTTATAAAATACTAGTGCAGGGGACAGAAATCACGTCTTGAATACAGGTAAATGTATTCAAGACATAATTTCTAGCTGCTAACTCCGGGACTGAGGAGTCCCAGTGTGGGCAACTGGAAGCATCCTGCTGATTTCCATATTACCTGCATATGTGGTCACATATGCATAAAAATGACTTTATTATTATTATCCCCATTGTGGTGAAGCAAATAGTATATTTAGATGCCACAGATCCAAGGCTAATCTAAAATACTAAGTAAAGAGATTTTGTTTTTCCTTTACCAAGATGAATGGAAACAGATGGAAATATTTCAAATGTAGGATATACATTTATTCATTCTCCCAATACGGGGAATAATTTTGCCCACAAAGTTTTCTAAGCCCTGAATTCACAGTGAGAATAATGATATACAACCACCAACCTCTTTCACATCTTTAATGTCAGTGCTTCCTGGTAAAAGTTTGCAAAATCAAATATGGGCTCACGCCTCCTGGAGAACTTGCACAGTTGCGTTCTCCGTTTAAAAGGCTTAAGTGAGAAATTTGCTCATTACTTCTTCGTAATGGTTTGTGGTTCTTTCTGGTATATTAAATTAAAATTGGGGCACTGGAGCTTCTGAACCTAACCTATTATAAGACTCTCCCTGTGCTTGGACCACCGGTGCTAGGAATTACGAATGTGCTCAGCTCCAAAACTGCCTCCCAAGTCTTGTAAAGCTTGAACTGCAGCTGACCTGCCAGGCAGTGAAAACATTCTGACAGCAAGAATGTAATCTGAGAGCCTGACATTTAATTTTCTAATAGGAAAAAAAAAAAAGCTAAACCACCGGGTCATGTAGTCTTGAGAACATTTCCTGTGCTTGTTTAATGAGATTAAAGCTTTGATTCAGACCCTGGTATTTGCAACTGCAGTAGGATCCTGTTCTGATCTCTGGACAATAACTATTCGGATTTTAATGACTGGTTATTTCTTTCCTGTTTCTAGGAACTCATCACCAGTTTTTAGTCGGCTTTAGGATTTCCTTTTACTTTAGAAAACTCATGGGGCAGTTTTTAGAGTAAACAGGAGACTTGCAGGTCCACAGGAATATTGTTCCCATCGGCCTGCAACACACATTTTCATATGGAACCTGGCTACAGAGTTCACCTTTGGAAATCTGGGGTGGGCCAGCACCACAGGACTTTGAATCTATCTTTGAACCAATCTACTCGCCAAAGCCGGCCTAGCCACTAGGCGAATTAGGGGTCTGCCTAGTGTAGCTGCATTTGGGAACAGCAGAGTGACTCTGTCACACACAAGAACCTTCCCTTGCTTTCTTTCTCACTGCCAGGCCTGCTGCTGTCACCCTCCTATCTCATCCTGTGTTGCATGGGCCTCAGGGTTGCCAGGTGGAAAATATTTTTCCCACCCAAACCAGCCTAAATCCAGCCCAAAACCCGCCCAAACTCAAACCCCGCCCCTGACACCCCCACCCCCGCGTCATCACCCCGCCCCCGCCGTCATCAACCCCGCCTCCCCCGTCATCGGCCCCGCCTCCCCCGTCATCAGCCCCGCCTCCTCCGTCATCGGCCCCGCCCAAAACGTCACTAACCCCGCCCAAAACGTCACTAACCCCGCCCCCCACGGCCAAAAAAACGCCCAAAAAATAGCCCAAAAGACCAAAAAGCAGCCCAAAAAACCGCAACCCGCCGCGGGCAAAAATTTCCCGCGGCGGGTCGCGGAAAACCGCCCAATTGGGCGGTAAAACCGCCCACCTGGCACACACTGATGGGCCTTGAGCACACAGATGTGCTGAACTGCCACTTTGTCCCGCCCCCTTCTGAGTTAGACTTCCCATTGAAGGGGAGTGGGGACAAACTGGAAGTAAAACCCGGCTGGCTCAATTACTTCCATTGAAAGCAATGGAAGTAAAACCCGGCTGGCTCAATCCGTCCTCCTTTTTCTGGAGCCATATGGTAACCCTAGGACAAAGCAGTGTTTCAACATGGGTCTGTGCAATTAGAGCCTGTGCAGCATTGCAGCACTGATGCTTCTTTAGTCTTTGGGTCCGCCCAGGAGGAGCTAGGAGGGTGGCAGTGGCAGGCCCGGCACTAAGTGGGGGATGCTGGATGTGATGAGACGGTAGGTGAGGGGAGATGACAAGCTACGGAGTGGTAGGGGAGATGCTGGCCACCGGGGGGAGGGAAAAGGGAGAGGCTCAGCTGGAGGGGCAGCACAGTTGAAGGTTCATCTAGAGCTTCTGATACCCTTGGATTACCCCTGCTACTTGGACAGCAGGTATAAAATCCATGCTATACCTTGGCATTTGAATTTCCTCTTGCAGGCTAAAACAAAAAATTTACCACTTATTTTTCGGAAAAGCATACTACTGCAACCACTGAGAAGCATTTGGCGATCTCTCATGCAGTCTTGGAAACAAAACCCCAATGTTAGTGATCAGCTTCCATTGCGAGGGAATGGGGATTTTCCACCGGGATTGGAGAAAGGTATATTTGATAGATGGTCGGCAATGGGGATAACCCTGCTTGAACATCTAGTAAATGAAGAGGGAGGTCTGTACGGCTTTCAGGACCTGCAGCAGAGACTGTCTCTAGCCAACAAGGATTATTACTCATATAGACAACTACATCATTATTGGTTCAGTATGGATCAGGCAGCTCTGGGCACGAAGCTAGGTTATAGGATTCGTGAATTTTTGAGGGGGGATGCACATGGACAGGTGTCAATATCGAGTTTACATAGAGCTTTGGTGTCGCTTAGTCCCCTCCCCCGTACTTACGAGACACTCAAAGAGGCATGGAGCAAAGATCTGGGATATGAGTTGAAAGGAATAAATTTTGCAAAACTGATAAAAGATATACCAAAACAAGTAGGTGGGGCAGAGTTACAGGAGAGTCAATATAGGGTAATACATAGGGGATACGTAACACAAAAGCAAGCAGCAAGTGCAGGATGGAAAGACGAAGGTCAATGCTCAAAGTGTCATAGAGACAGTAATACCTTTTTGCATGCATTTTGGAGATGTGATAGAATAAAATTATTTTGGCGAGCGATACAGAAATATCTTGAACATCTCTCAGGGCAAAGATTACTCCCCTCTTGGAGAGGAGTGCTGTTGAACAAAAGTGATGCGTATGGGATATCAGACAAAAATCTGGAGTTATTCTTATGCAAGGCATATGCAGTGGGGAATGAAATACAAACAGGCTTATGCTACTACCTTTGCGTACAAAAGCACACAGTCTTGGAACGCACTACCCATGGCCCTGAAAACCAGGGCCGCTGAGAGCCAGAGCCAGGCCCGGGACAAGGCCGCCCCCGGGCCCCCCCACCACCCGAGGTCGCCGGCCCCCGTCCACCCGCTACCGGGCCGGGCCCTGCACTAACCTTAAATGCCTCCTTTCAGCACGTTTGCAGCAAGCAGCAGCAGGGCAGTCCTCTCCTTCCTTCCGTGCCCCGCCCTCGCGGACGTTACGTCAGGCGAGGGCGGGACACGGAAGGAAGGAGTGGCCTGCACTGCTGCTGCTGCGAACGTGGTGAAAGGAGGCGTTTAGGGTTAAGGTTAGTGCTGGGAGCGACAGAGGGAGGGCGGGTCGGACTGTGGTGTCGCCAGGCCCCCTCCGGAGGCCCGTGGACTTTTGTCCCCCCTGTCCCCCCCTCTCGGCGGCCCTGCTGAAAACCATAACCAATCTAACAAGCTTTCGCAAAGCTTTGAAAACACATCTCTTCAACAGAGCCTACAAAAGTCACCCTCAATGAAACAAATCATTCCTTAAACTACCCAAGTACACTTAAAACACCTCTCACACAACCTTACCTAACACCTTTCCATCTGAATTCCTCTTTCACCTCAGCTTATGATTGACTGTTTTTTTTAAATCATGTAACGACGTTCTCATTTCCATACTCTGTAAGCCACATTGAGCCTGCAAAGAGGTGGGAAAATGTGGGGTACAAATACAATAAATAAATAAAAATATATATATACTTAGACATTGGATGCAAGAAGATCCACCCTCCTTTTGGTACTGGAGAAATAGGCTGCATGAATTAATGCTTTGGGAGGCTAGGGCGGCCTATGGTAATCCAAAGAAAAGTTTATCAATATATGGATTAAGTATTTGCAAAATATCTCCCACAAAGCACGAAGTGCTGTGCTCAATAAATTTGGAATGCCCTAGCAAACAGGGCGCGTAGGAGACAAGCTCTCCATGTTGCAGATGGGTAAAGTCCTGTAATAGACCTTGGGAAGGAATAGACACCATGAAGTAAGAAGATCAATGTGACGATGTTAAACGGGGGGGTGGGGGGTGGAGGGGGAGAAAATGATGTTAAAAAATATTGATGATGCAGTTAAGATGTATGGATACAACCGTGACATGTTATTATGATCACAAAGTGTTTGACTTTATTGATTAGGTTCACAATGTTTTATCATCAATAAAAACCGTTGAAACATAAAAACAAAAAATCCATGCTATAAATGATAGCGGAGGATTTCATTTTGAAATCCCTGCACATCATCTGCTGGTTCCAGCCTACCCTCCCTTGGCCCTGTCCCTTTTCAGTGTGGTTTAAAGCATTTGCTTTCACCTGCAGAGGGGGAGAACAATTTTCAGCTCTCAGTTTTACTCTGGTAAATAGGCTTTGTAGCAGGAAGACACTTACAATGTACCTGCTTTATGAGAGAAAGTAAACGCATGCTTTCCCATATAAAATACGTTTATACACAAACATTTCCCCAGACTAAGATGCACATATTTATACCTCCTCTGAAACAGGTTTAAATATGTGCAAGCACAGCTGCTGGGTTTTATGTGCACACTTTATAAAATGGAAAGTGGTTAAATAAATTCTGGTTTTAAAAGAGAATAAAATGAAATCAGATGTATTATTTCCACTAATATTGGACAATAAGTATGTTTCCAACAAAATTAATTGACTATACGCCGTCTTGGGTTTGAAGAAGCCAACCAGATGATCAATGTGGAATAATGATTCAGATAAATAATAACTGGGGATAATCAGGTTAATACCACACTTTCTTGGTTTACTGTTGTTTAATTGATCTCCTTGTCTTCTATTTTTATTACATTTGGACCCCGTACTTTCCCCACTCATGGCAGGCTCAATGTGGCTTACATGGGGCAATGGAGGGTTAAGTGACTTGCCCAGAGTCATAAGGAGCTGCCTGTGCCTGAAGTGGGAATTGAACTCAGTTCCCAGGACCAAAGTCCACCACCCTCCCTAACCACTAGGCCACTCCTCCGCTGTTGCTACTATTGGAGATTCTACATGGAATGTTGCTTTTCCACTAGCAACATTCCATGTAGAAGTCGACCCTTGCAGATCACCAATGTGGCCACGCAGGCTTCTGCTTCTGTGAGTCTGACGTCCTGCTCAGACTCACAGAAACAGAAGCCTGCACAGCCTTCTACATGGAATGTTGCTAGTGGAATAGCAACATTCCATGTAGAATCTCCAATAGTATCTATTTTATTTTTGTTACATTTGTACCCTGCGCTTTCCCACTCATGGCAGGCTCAATGCGGCTTACATGGGGCAATGGAGGGTTAAGTGACTTGCCCAGAGTCACAAGGAGCTGCCTGTGCCTGAAGTGGGAATCGAACTCAGTTCCCCAGGACCAAAGTCCACCACCCTAACCACTAGGCCACTCCTCCACTCCACTCTTGTTTCACTCTCCCTATTTATTTTGTAGTCTAAGAAAGAGAAAGCTTGTAAATAATCCATTTATCTAGTTAAGATTGTTTTCCTCTAATATTGTATTAATGTACAGTCATCTCTGTATTACTGTTTGCAAGTGATCCTTGTAAAATGAAAAATTATAAATAAATGATTATAAATAAAATGGAAAGTGCGCATGTAAAAATGCAAATCTGTCTGACTGCACCCCCTGGAATGTCTTCTTTAACGAAGCATAAAGAATGCACCAGTTTGGCCTAGACATGTAGGACTAAATTCAGTAAATGGTGCCAAAAATAAATGCGTGCTGAGTGCTATTTTATAAATGGCGCTCCGATTTGGGTGCTAGAATAGCACATAGGCAGGGATCCACGTCCAAATTTTGGGTGTGAACATTTACGCCAACTGAAAACCCTAAGCTAAATCCCCCACCTAAATAAGACATCGATCCCCCAAATTCTATAATAGTGCACGCATCCTTAGTGAATGCCCCCGACCCACCCATGCCATCCCATGGCCACGCCCCCTTTTAAGTTGTGTGCTAAATGAATTTACGCATGCATCTTTATAGAATAGCACTTAGCAAAATGGGTGAGTAAATCCAAATTCTTGCCAATTAGTGCCAACAATTGATTGTTAGCTTTCAATCGTTGACGCTAACAGTCTTGTTAATTAAATTGCGCATGCAAATTGGGAGCATGCCCTATTCTAAGCGTCATTTATAGAATTCACCTGGTACAGTGTGTAAAACATTATGAAGCTTTATTCTGTGCCAAGACTGTTGTATTACGCACAGAAATCTTTTATAAAATTGACCCCATAACCTGGGAAAAATGTCTTGAAAACGGAATCATTTTAGGTAAGAATAAAATTCTGTTTAAAAACGCTTCTTTAATATTTCGTTCCTATTTTCTTAGCCATGGCACTTATAAAGGAGTCAATATTCAAAGCATTGTATGAAACTTATGCATTTAAAAAAGGTGTTGTGTGGTTAATTCACAGATAACCATATGAACTTGTTTTCAAAAGCCCGCAGGTTGTTCATATACGTAACAAATAGAATTTTAGGTATTATTAGGAAAGGAATGGAAAACAAAAATGAGGATGTTATAATGCCTTTGTATCGCTCCATGGTGCGACCGCACCTCGAATATTGTGTTCAATTCTGGTCGCCGCATCTGAAAAAAGATATAGTGGAATTAGAAAAGGTGCAGAGAAGGGCGACGAAAATGATAAAGGGGATGGGACGACTTCCCTATGAGGAAAGGCTAAAGCGGCTAGGGCTCTTCAGCTTGGAGAAAAGGCGGCTAAGGGGAGATATGATAGAGGTCTATAAAATAATGAGTGGAGTTGAACGGGTAGATGTGAAGCGTCTGTTCACGCTTTCCAAAAATACTAGGACTAGGGGGCATGCGATGAAGCTACAATGTAGTAAATTTAAAACAAATCGGAGAAAATATTTCTTCACTCAATGTGTAATTAAACTCTGGAATTCGTTGCCAGAGAATGTGGTAAAGGCGGTTAGCTTAGCGGAGTTTAAAAAAGGTTTGGACGGCTTCCTAAAAGAAAAGTCCATAGACCGTTATTAAATGGACTTGGGGAAAATCCACTATTTCTGAGATAAGCAGTATAAAATGTTTTGTACATTTTTGGGATCTTGCCGGGTATTTGTGACCCGGATTGGCCACTGTTGGAAACAGGATGCTGGGCTCGATGGACCTTTGGTCTGTCCCAGTATGGCAACACTTATGTACTTGGGATTTTGAATGGAATCTTGCTACTCTTTGGGGTTCTACATGGAACGCTGCTACACTTTGAAATTCTGCATGGAATCTTGTTTTTCTTTAGAATTCTAGAATCTTGCTACTCTTTGGGGTTCTACATAGAATGTTGCTACTATTTAGGTTTCTGCCAGGTACTTGTGACCTGGATTGGCCACTTTTGGAAACAGGATGCTAGGCTTGATGGACCTTTGGTCTGTCCCAGTATGGCAACACTTATGTACTTGGGATTTTGAATGGAATCTTGCTACTCTTTGGGGTTCTACATGGAACGCTGCTACACTTTGAAATTCTGCATGGAATCTTGTTTTTCTTTAGAATTCTAGAATCTTGCTACTCTTTGGGGTTCTACATAGAATGTTGCTACTATTTAGGTTTCTGCCAGGTACTTGTGACCTGGATTGGCCACTTTTGGAAACAGGATGCTAGGCTTGATGGACCTTTGGTCTGTCCCAGTATGGCAACACTTATGTACTTGGGATTTTGAATGGAATCTTGCTACTCTTTGGGGTTCTACATAGAATGTTGCTACTATTTAGGTTTCTGCCAGGTACTTGTGACCTGGATTGGCCACTTTTGGAAACAGGATGCTGGGCTTGATGGACCTTTGGTCTGTCCCAGTATGGCAACACTTATGTACTTGGGAGTTTGAATGGAATCTTGCTACTCTTTGGGGTTCTACATGGAACGCTGCTACACTTTGAAATTCTGCATGGAATCTTGTTTTTCTTTAGAATTCTAGAATCTTGCTACTCTTTGGGGTTCTACATAGAATGTTGCTACTATTTAGGTTTCTGCCAGGTACTTGTGACCTGGATTGGCCACTTTTGGAAACAGGATGCTAGGCTTGATGGACCTTTGGTCTGTCCCAGTATGGCAACACTTATGTACTTGGGATTTTGAATGGAATCTTGCTACTCTTTGGGGTTCTACATAGAATGTTGCTACTATTTAGGTTTCTGCCAGGTACTTGTGACCTGGATTGGCCACTTTTGGAAACAGGATGCTGGGCTTGATGGACCTTTGGTCTGTCCCAGTATGGCAACACTTATGTACTTGGGATTTTGAATGGAATCTTGCTACTCTTTGGGGTTCTACATGGAACGCTGCTACACTTTGAAATTCTGCATGGAATCTTGTTTTTCTTTAGAATTCTAGAATCTTGCTACTCTTTGGGGTTCTACATAGAATGTTGCTACTATTAGGTTTCTGCCAGGTACTTGTGACCTGGATTGGCCACTGTTGGAAACAGGATGCTGGGCTTGATGGACCTTTGGTCTGTCCCAGTATGGCAACACTTATGTACTTATGTACTTGGGATTTTGAATGGAATCTTGCTACTCTTTGGGGTTTTACATGGAACGCTGCTACACTTTGAAATTCTGCATGGAATCTTGTTTTTCTTTAGAATTCTAGAATCTTGCTACTCTTTGGGGTTCTACATAGAATGTTGCTACTATTTAGGTTTCTGCCAGGTACTTGTGACCTGGATTGGCCACTTTTGGAAACAGGATGCTAGGCTTGATGGACCTTTGGTCTGTCCCAGTATGGCAACACTTATGTACTTGGGATTTTGAATGGAATCTTGCTACTCTTTGGGGTTCTACATAGAATGTTGCTACTATTTAGGTTTCTGCCAGGTACTTGTGACCTGGATTGGCCACTTTTGGAAACAGGATGCTGGGCTTGATGGACCTTTGGTCTGTCCCAGTATGGCAACACTTATGTACTTGGGATTTTGAATGGAATCTTGCTACTCTTTGGGGTTCTACATGGAATGCTGCTACACTTTGAAATTCTGCATGGAATCTTGTTTTTCTTTAGAATTCTAGAATCTTGCTACTCTTTGGGGTTCTACATAGAATGTTGCTACTATTTAGGTTTCTGCCAGGTACTTGTGACCTGGATTGGCCACTTTTGGAAACAGGATGCTAGGCTTGATGGACCTTTGGTCTGTCCCAGTATGGCAACACTTATGTACTTGGGATTTTGAATGGAATCTTGCTACTCTTTGGGGTTCTACATAGAATGTTGCTACTATTTAGGTTTCTGCCAGGTACTTGTGACCTGGATTGGCCACTTTTGGAAACAGGATGCTGGGCTTGATGGACCTTTGGTCTGTCCCAGTATGGCAACACTTATGTACTTGGGATTTTGAATGGAATCTTGCTACTCTTTGGGGTTCTACATGGAACGCTGCTACACTTTGAAATTCTGCATGGAATCTTGTTTTTCTTTAGAATTCTAGAATCTTGCTACTCTTTGGGGTTCTACATAGAATGTTGCTACTATTTAGGTTTCTGCCAGGTACTTGTGACCTGGATTGGCCACTGTTGGAAACAGGATGCTGGGCTTGATGGACCTTTGGTCTGTCCCAGTATGGCAACACTTATGTACTTATGTACTTGGGATTTTGAATGGAATCTTGCTACTCTTTGGGGTTTTACATGGAACGCTGCTACACTTTGAAATTCTGCATGGAATCTTGTTTTTCTTTAGAATTCTAGAATCTTGCTACTCTTTGGGGTTCTACATAGAATGTTGCTACTATTTAGGTTTCTGCCAGGTACTTGTGACCTGGATTGGCCACTTTTGGAAACAGGATGCTAGGCTTGATGGACCTTTGGTCTGTCCTAGTATGGCAACACTTATGTACTTGGGATTTTGAATGGAATCTTGCTACTCTTTGGGGTTCTACATAGAATGTTGCTACTATTTAGGTTTCTGCCAGGTACTTGTGACCTGGATTGGCCACTTTTGGAAACAGGATGCTGGGCTTGATGAACCTTTGGTCTGTCCCAGTATGGCAACACTTATGTACTTGGGATTTTGAATGGAATCTTGCTACTCTTTGGGGTTCTACATGGAATGCTGCTACACTTTGAAATTCTGCATGGAATCTTGTTTTTCTTTAGAATTCTAGAATCTTGCTACTCTTTGGGGTTCTACATAGAATGTTGCTACTATTTAGGTTTCTGCCAGGTACTTGTGACCTGGATTGGCCACTTTTGGAAACAGGATGCTGGGCTTGATGGACCTTTGGTCTTTCCCAGTATGGCAATACTTATGTACTTATGAAATGGGTGAGAACAGAGGGTAAAATTAGACTGGGGAGTTAAAAGAAGTGAAACAAAAATAACTGCAGAATGTTATCGTATAGACATAAAGAAATGAAAAAAAAATGGTGCAATGAGGCTTAAAGAGCAGAACAAAATGAGAGGAAGATGGGAAAATGAGTAATGGATTATAAGAGAAAAATGAATGTGGAGAGAGAGAGAAATGAGGTGGAGCAGGTCAAGAAAAGCAAATATTTGGTGAACAGAGCATTAATCAAAGCGTACACACAAAAAAAGGCTGGAAATTGGTTTTCATTATTTCTGGGTAAGGCTGACTAGTTAGAATTTTTTTTTTTTTTAGTGTTAGTCAACTAAGCTCAGATCATTCTTGGCTCCCTGAGTCAAGTCAGACTCTTTGGCTCAGTTCTCGTTCAGTTTCCCTATTAAATTGTCTTGCTTGCCGCCTCTCATCTGAAAGGACTCTGAGCTCCCTGCTTTCAGTAAGCAATGATTTGTTACAGATACGATATTGAAAATGCCACAACTGGTCACCCGACTGTTTCGTCAGAACTCAGTTGATCCAGTAACTGAAGCTCTGTTTTTAATTTCTTTCTTCTTGTTTTGAAAACACACGGGGGGGGGGGGGGGGGGGGGGGGGTAACCTATTCATTTTCCATCTCAGTCTCACAGCAAAGCTGAAATTCGAGTGGAAGGCTTTTGCTGGACCATTTTGAACTGTACAGAAATTCTTATTGACATGTCTACAGGGTGATGCCAAAAAAAGTAATCCCCTAAACTTTTTTTTTGCTGTTTTCTCCACAACCCTTCTCACCCAGTACTTCCCTCACCCTTAATTGTCTTATCTGTCTGTATTTTTAGATTGTAAGCTCTATTGAGCAGGGATTGTCTCTCTGTGTCAGGTGTTTAGCGCTGCATGCGTCTGGTAGCACTATACAAATGCTAATAATAATAATAACAACCACTTGGAATTTCAATGTGAAATACGAACATAAGAACATAAGTATTGCCATACTGGGACAGACCGAAGGTCCATCAAGCCCAGCATCCTGTTTCCAACAGTGGCCAATTCAAGTCACAAGTACCTGGCAAGATCCCAAAACAGTACAATACATTTTATGCTGCTTATCTTAGAAATTAGCAGTGGATTTTCCCCCCAAGTTCATTTTAATAATGGCTTATGGACTTTTAGGAAGCTATCCAAACCTTTTTTAAATCCCACCAAGCTAACTGCTTTTACTACATTCTCTGGCAACGAATTCCAGAGTTTAATTACATGCTGAGTAAAGAAATATTTTCTCTGATTTTTGTAGCTTCATTGAGTGCTCCCTAGTCCTAGTATTTTTGGAAAGAGTAAACAATCGACTCACGTCTGTCTACCCGTTCCATTCCACTCATCATTTTATAGACCTCTATACATTTCATGCTGCTTATTCTAGAAATAAGCAGTGGATTTTCCCCCAAGTCCATTTTAATAATGGCTTATGGACTTTTCTTTTAGGAAGCTATCCAAACCTTTTTAAAACCCCGCTAAGCTATTACAGCTTTATTTGTTGTTACCATCTACGTATATGCTCTGAGTGCAATGAGATTATCTTTATACATGGCGAAGTTAACAGACTTTTGAGCGTGACCACCCAGTGATTTCTGTGCATTCAAAAACTACCATTAGTTGAAAAAAAACCCCCAGGGTACCAGCTTACTGTTGATGATGTCACAGTGACGCAGACGTGAGTCTGGGAAGCTTTTATTGGAAGCCAATCACAAGCTCCACCCAAAGCCGCAATCGCTGAACTCAAGGATGTGGGACAGCCTGCCACAGGGACCGACCAACAAGGCTGTTAAGAACTTCCCAAAGCGACTGAAGGCCTATGTTAAAACGGGGGGGGGGGGGGGGGGGGGGGGGGGGGGGGGGACATTTTGAGCATTCACAGTGACTGTGAAATTCTGACCCATTGTTAATTGCATTGTTTTACTGTGTTTAAGCTCGACCATTTTTAACATGCAAAAATTGCTAGATAGTAATGTTAAAATATCAGTAACATCAACATAGCTTAAGATAATGAAATGTTGGTTAACAATACAATATAAGTATGATGACGAAGAAAGTATGAAAAATTTCTCATTGAAATTCAAAGCAGTTGCTGAGAAAAAGGCAAAGAACTCTGGAGGGGGGGGGGGGGTGTTACTTTTTTTATTTATTTATATTTTGCCTCACCCTGTACTGATGACGAATCACAGTATCAGCCTGTGATACATTAACAGGAGGATTTGGGGACTTTCCAAACTTTTCAAGATGGCAAGCATAAGATGGCACAGCGGGACTGCAAAGAGCATATGCACTCCATTATATTATGCTACAAGTCCCCTGAAGATGATCCCCTTTAATACAGAACAGATTTTTTTTTAAAATATCACTCATAAAACCAAACTTTCCAAAAGGAAATCAAACCATATTTTCCCATTAGGCACATTCTTTCCCTGGATTCTTTTCTGATTAGTTTGCAACGTTTCGGCTGGTCGCATCCCTTGCTTTTGTCTGATTGAATCCCCTTTGCGCTCAAGCACAGCATGTGTTTGCACGGAGGATCTGATGAGTAATTTCTGTACCCAGAGGAGGGAAGGAGTGCATTCGTGTGTTATTGTTCTCAACAAACCCCCACAAAAAATAGTCAACTTGTGGAGAGTACACCCTGTTCCACTTGTGAATTACAAGGCAATTAGGACCCCTTTTACTAAGCTGCGGTAAAAGGGGGCCTGCGCTAGTGTCAGCGTGCGTTTTTGACATGCGCCGAGGCCCCCTTCTACTGTGAGTAAAAGGAAGGAAGATGGCAGACGTCACTTAAAGCACTGTACCCCTGATGAAGCCTGAGGGTGAAATGGACCCCGTTGGTACAGATAAGTGCGCTACATGTCTTTTCAGATCTTACATAGAGATAAAATACATCCTATATAATAAAAGGCACCTCCAACATTCTGAAGCTGACTGCATGGCTGAGGCATTCCTGCTCTCTGTATCCATCTCCTGAATTGACATCATGTACTTCCGGGTTCATCACAAGCAGAAGTGACCAATCACACGAGGTTTCTCGGCTTCAGAATGTTGGAAGTGCATTCTATTAAATAGGATTGGTCAGTTCCTTGAAGCACAGCCAGAGCTCAGCGTCCTGCACAGTAACGCTCAGACACCAGAGAGAGAGAGGGGGGGGGGGCATGACACCAGAGAGAGGGAGGGGGGGGCTGACACCAGACAGAGGGAAGGAGGGGGGCCTGACACCAGAGAGGGGGGAGAGGTATCTCTGTCACACATGCTCTTCCTTCTTCTTGCTCCGCTTGTGCCCGCTGACGTGACGTGAGCAGGGGGCAGGCAGCGAACGCGGCTGCACCAGAGACCGTGCTGAAGAAGGCTTTGGCTGGCAGGGGTTGGGGACCCCCCGCCAGCAAAGGTATTTGTTTGTGAGGGGGTGAGGCGAGGTGGTGGGGGGGGGCGAGGCGAGGTGGTGGAGGGCGAGGAGGCGAGGCGTGGTGGCGGGAGGGAGCGGTGGGGCGGCACTCAAAATGTGCCCCCAACCTCAGGCTCTGCCCCCCTCCCACCTTGAGGTCTGGCTAAGCCCCTGATGTGATTCTTTTTTTTTTTTAGACTATACAGATGAAAAAAGCAGCAGCAAACATCATTTTAATATATGTATAGAGACTCTAGAATCCTGCTTCAGGGGAAAGGGACTTTACAAACAAAGATGTGTTAAATCTGCTAATGAAAGGAAGCCTCACCTTGAAAGGAGAGTGAGGAATGGGGAGCGGTGAAGGAACGGGTGAGCCAAACCTTCATGAAAGGGGAGCAGGCTAGGGAGGGGTGCATTGGAATCTGCTGAGGAGTGGAGTGAAACAAAAGGCCAGGCCAAAGCGAAATGAAGAGCAGACCAGGCTAAGAGGAATGGAGTGGAGCAGGCATTGAGCTGTTAAACCCCCCTGCCCCCAAATATAAGAAAGAAGGGAAGAATTAAAAAGTGCAGAGAAAGAGAAGAAGGGGGGAAAAGGATGATGAGGAGAGAAGAGTAAGAAGAAATTAGGGGAATGTGAGAGTATGGGGAGGGGGAGAGAAAAACTGGTGAGGACTGGCTGGTGGCAGTGGCGTAGCCAGAAGGCAATTTTTGGGTGGGCCAACAGGTTGGATGGGTGGGCACTAGAGTTGCCAACTTTTTTGAAAGAGAAAAAACAGCAACCTGATGCACCCATGCTCTGTCCCTACCCCACTCCCCATAGCTTCAATGAGGGTTGCAGGGCAGGCTTCAGTGGCTGCAGGCCAATTGCTGCCCCTCACTACCTTTCTACCCTCATCTCCCCTTACGTTCCCACCCGAAACCTCCGTTCACAGGACAAATCCCTCCTCTCAGTACCCTTCTCCACCACCGTCAACTCCAGGCTCCGCTCATTCTGCCTCACCTCACCCTATGCTTGGAACAACCTTCCTGAGCCCATACGCCACGCCCCCTCCCTGCCCATCTTCAAGTCTTTGCTTAAAACCCACCTCTTCAATGTTCGGCACCTAACTCTTACCGTTCAGTAAATCCAGACAGCCCCAATTTGACTGCCCCTATCGGACTGACCGTTCACTTGTCTTTTAGATTGTAAGCTCTTTGAGCAGGGACTGTCCCTCTATGTTAAATTGTACAGCACTGCGTAACCCTAGTAGCGCTTTAGAAATGTTAAGTAGTAGTAGTAGTACTAAGGGAAGTACAATAGACTGCACTATTCAGCCCCACTGAGCCATGGTCCTCCAACACATATATGGTATTGAAGCCAAACACATTCTGCATCAAGAGAACCTCCTGGCCCTCCACCAACAATGGATACAGAGCACAGCAAGGACAATTCTCCATAAAACTCATCATACAAAGAAATTTTGTTTTCTAGTGTAATCTCAATTACAGACATATTATAAATTAACTTTAAAAAAATGTATAAAACAAAAGTCACTCAGAACCTAGAGCAAATCTACAATGCCAACACTAACTTCCAAAAACAAGGATCCTACCTATGAAAAAGAAGTGCCTTAAATATTATAGTAGGGCCCTAAAATACAAATACATTTATCAGGAAAGCTGAACAAGCCAAATTACTACAGAATGCTACATGGAAACTTCATGCTAACAGAATACCTCAGTCACACACACAAGACACAAATGCCAAATACAGAATAAGTGACCACAAACTCTAGAAATATAAATTAAACGGAAACCCCAAGAAATTAGACCTTGCATGTAGTACAACACCAGAGAAACAAGAAAGAAAGGCATTTGCTCCTGTGCAAAATATAAAGATGGCACATGCCAGGGATGGTGTTAGGGGATGCAACTAGGGCAATTGTGCTTGGTTCCTTGGCCAGAGAAAGCCTGCATGCTGGAAGCTGAAGGCGCAGCCTGGTAATGGACTTTGGGGTCCTTTCCTAGATTTCTGTCCTGGACCCCAGCCATGTTTACCATCAACTTTGGCAAGATGTACATTTCAAATCCAACATATTATATTCACAACATTGAAAATAAAATAATTTTTTATACCTTTTTGTTGTCTGGTCATTTTTTCTCAAATCATATTGGTCCCAGTCTCTGGTTTCTGCTTCCCTCTGTCTTCTCTTAACTCACTTGCCAGGGTCTCCTATTTGACATTTCTTCTTTCTCCATGTCCATCATCCATCTCCCATCTCTGTTTTCCTATATTTCCTTGTCCAGTATCTCCCCTGTGTTCATATCCCCTCATCCATCATCATTCCTCTGTGCACCTATGCACCCCATGCCCAGCATATCCCTTCTGTGTTCCTATTCTCCCCCTTGTCTGGTATCTCTCCCCCACCTCTGTGTCCATATACCCCCTCTCCAGTGTCCAGCATTTTATCTCTATTCCATATCCCTGTTCCCCCCCCCCCTTTTGTCAGGCATTACCCCTCTGTGCCCATGTGCCATCCCCACACAGCATCTCACATTTGTGTCCCTGTCCCCATGCTCCCACCTAATGCCCATCATCTCCCTTCTGTATACTTACCTATGTCCCCTTTCTCCCTCCTCCACACCAATGTGTCCCTCTCCTCTCTGATCCCACCCCCCAATCAGCTTCTCTTCCGCTCTTTCCTTCCCCTTATGCATCTGGCTCTTTTTCCATGCACCTCTCCCCTTCCCTCCAACCTCCCCTCTACAAATCCAAAACCTCTCCCCTTCCCTCCGACCTCCCCTCTGCAAAACCCAAACTTCTCCCCTTCCCTCCAACCTCCCCTCTGCAAATCCCAAACCTCTCCCCTTCCTTCCAGCCTCCCCTCTACAAATCCCAAACCTCTCCCTTTCCTTCCAACCTCCCCTCTGCAAATCCCAAACTTCTCCCCTTCCCTCCAACCTCCCCTCTGCAAATCCCAAACCTCTCCCCTTCCTTCCAGCCTCCCCTCTGCAAATCCCAAACCTCTCCCCTTCCTTCCAGCCTCCCCTCTGCAAATCCCAGCCTCCCCTCTGCAAATCCCAAACCTCTCCCTTTCCTTCCAACCTCCCCTCTGAAAATCCCAAACTTATCCCCTTCCCTCCGACCTCCCCTCTGCAAATCCCAAACTTCTCCCCTTCCCTCCAACCTCCCCTCTGCAAATCCCAAACTTCTCCCCTTCCCTCCAACCTCCCCTCTGCAAATCCCAAACCTCTCCCCTTCCTTCCAGCCTCCCCTCTACAAATCCCAAACCTCTCCCTTTCCTTCCAACCTCCCCTCTGCAAATCCCAAACTTCTCCCCTTCCCTCCAACCTCCCCTCTGCAAATCCCAAACCTCTCCCCTTCCTTCCAGCCTCCCCTCTGCAAATCCCAAACCTCTCCCCTTCCTTCCAGCCTCCCCTCTGCAAATCCCAGCCTCCCCTCTGCAAATCCCAAACCTCTCCCTTTCCTTCCAACCTCCCCTCTGAAAATCCCAAACTTATCCCCTTCCCTCCAACCTCCCCTCTGCAAATCCAAAACTTCTCCCCTTCCCTTCAACCTCCCCTCTGCAAATCCCAAACCTCTCCCCTTCCCTCCAACCTCCCCTCTGCAAATCCCAAACCTCACCCCTTCCTTCCAGCCTCCCCTCTGCAAATCCCAAACCTCTCCCTTTCTTTCCAACCTCCCCTCTGCAAATCCCAAACTTCTCCCCTTCCCTCCAACCTTCCCTCTGCAAATCCCAAACCTCTCCCCTTCCCTCCAACTCTCTGCCCCTGACACCCTTCTGTTCTCTTCCCAGCCTCCCCTTACTGTGCCAGCACCCCACTGACTTCCTCACCCTCTCCCACCCCTGCCGCAGCGCTTCATTTAATTCTGTCGGCGCTGCTGTAAATGCTCTATCTGTCCCGCCCTCCGCTGACGCAACTTCCTATTTCCGCAAGGGCGGGACAGACAGAGCGAGAGAAGGCCCGACGGTCCACATTTCTTTTACGTGCAGGGCAGGCACGAGGGGCTGCGCCTCGCCTTGGATTCCGACATTCTTTTTAAAGGTAGGGTGCGGGAGCTGGTCGGGGGGGGGGAGGGGGGTGTCGATGCGCTGAGGGGGGGGGATGTCATCGTGCTGCACCTGGGGGGGTGCAATGACGAACCGCCCCGCCCCCGGGTGGCAGGCCCCCCTGCTACGCCACTGGGTTCAGCACCCCAAATTCATTTTAAAAAGTTGGCTCCTATGTATAGGAACAACAAACAAAGAGGAAGAACCTCCACGTAGAAAGTCCAATCAAATAAGAGGGTGGACAATGGACACTCCAACACAGGGACTGATACTTAAAAGTTGCATTATTGAGTGCTCGTACAGCAGGCTCCTATGTATACACATGTATGTTTGCAGGTATGCCCTGGAGTACCTGTATTCTGGGTACGTGCTATTGTCTGAAACACGCACAGTTTGAAGGTGTTGTACACATGGGCGGAGTCTGGGTTGGGCACACCGTTTCACACCACTAATTTTAATGCGCTAACTGAGTAGCGTTTCCACGCCCATTCAATGTCCCTTCAAAAAAAAAAAAATACAGCGCGTTTATCTCACAGATGGCAACACTAACACAGAATGCTTTAGCGCGTTCTGCGTTAGGCCGCTTTTCCCTCATTAAGCATGTGATAGCACTTCATGCAGCTTAGTGAAAAGGTCCCTTAATCTTTACAGTGTGGTTGTTTCAGTGGCGTAGCTACGTGGGGCTGGGGGGCCTGGGCCCCCGTAGATTTGGCCCTGGACCTCCCTGCCGACGACCCTCCTCCCGCCGCCAACCCGCCGTCGTCTGTCTTTGCTGACAGGGGACCCCAACCCCCGCCAGCCGAGGTCCTCTTCTTCTCGCAAAAGGCTTCCTTCTGTTTCTGACGTCCTGCACGTACAACGTGCAGGACGTCAGACTCACAGAACAAAGCCTTTTGCGAGAAGAAGAGGACTTCGGCTGGCGGGGGTTGGGGTCCCCTGTCAGCAAAGGTAGGCGACAGCAGTTTGGCGGCAGGAGGGGGGGGTCGAGAGGGTTGGCAGCGGGGGGGGGGGGGCAAAGTTGGTGGTGGTGGCGGCGGGGTCGGCGGCACCAGGGGGGGGCTAAAATGTGCCCCCTTACCTTGGGCTCTGGATCCCCCTCCCGCCGAAGTCTAGCTATGCCCCTGGGTTGTTTCCCTTCTAAATTAGGATAAACAACAGCAACCCTCTTATAAAAGCAGGGACTTTAGATCCCAAGGTATGCTCCCACTACCATCCGGTTGTACATATTCCAGTTTTAGCCGTTACTGGAGGCAGCAGTGGCCATTAAGCTACACCAGTGTTTGCAGGTTTATGATTTATTGGGTTGGATGCAGTCTGGATTTTGCAGCTAACATAGCACTGAGGCTATAGGAGCCAACCTTCCATAATTATTGGGGATGCTAAGCCCAATGGAAATAACTCCTCCCTGGACACATACAAGGAATTTTCTCAATATTGGGGTTGCTCAAGAAGCACCAACAACACCCACAGAGTCAGCTCCTATGACCAAGGCAGTAGTTGTTGCATTAATGAAAAAAATTGCAGTTGATATGGGCTAATGGGAAGAAAACTTTTGTTATGTGGCTCGATCTATCAGTAGCATTCGACGTTAGTTACCCATGATTTGCTCCTGGTAGAACTGAGAGTCATATGGGTGTCATGTAGGGTGTTACAAAGTCTCAGTGATTTTTTTTTAAGATATCGACAGCTTGGAAAATGTATTGTGGTTCTCCTTTCCAGGGCCGCCGAGAGCCGGAGCCGGGCCCGGGACAAGGCCGCCCCCGGTCCCCCCCCCACCCGAGGTCGCCGCCCACCCGAGATCACCGGGCCCTGCCCACTCGAGGTTGCCGCCCACCCGAGATCGCCGGGTCCCCCTCCACCCGCTATCGGGCCGGGCCCTCGGAACTAACCTTAAGCCTCCTTTCACTTCGCGGCAAGGCAGACCTCTCCTCCTTCCTTCCGTGCCCTGCCCTCGCGGACGTTATGTCAGGCGAGGGCGGGACATGGAAGGAAGGAGGGGCCTGACCTGCTGCTGCTTGCTGTGAAGTGAAAGGAGGCTTAAGGTTAGTTCTGGGAGTGACGGAAGGCGGGCCAGGCAGCGACAGAGGGCGGGCCAGGTGGCGCCGGCGCCGGGCCCCCCTGGAGGCCCAGGCCCCGGGACTTTTGTCCCCCCTGTTCCCCCCTCTCGGCGGCCCTGCCCCTTTTCTTCCTATGCTGTTTAATCTTTTCTTGTGTTCCTTGGGTGAAGTCATTAGGTCACTTGGGTTTTTTTAAATCTTCACTATGCGGATGATGTGATCTTAGTTTTTCCACAAGGGAAATCCACATTCTTTTGTGAATGAAGTATTCATTAAAAATATATGACTGGACGAGTCAACATGGTCTGAAAATAAATCCAGAGAAAACCAAAATTTTGCGGATGAGAGGAAGGAAAGATGTAAAACAAATTCAAACTATAGCTGGCAGCCAAATATCATACAGTAATGAATTGAAACTATTTGGGGTTTACAATTGATTCCCTTTTGTCTATAGCAGGGTGAGAAGCCTTTATACACAGCAGGCTGCATGATTGCCAGTACTATCCCTGGTGGGCCGGAGCCTCATGTAGTGTCGGAACCAGAAATTCAGAAACCTCCATAGACCTTCTGTCATAAATAAATACATAATAAAAATGATGGAAACAAACTGCTAAAGTGAAAATATTGAAATAAAAAAATAAAATAAAAGTGAAAATATTGAAATAAAAATATTAAAAAATAAAATGAAAATATTCTGAAAATATTGGTGAAATACAGTATTTAAAATGACAAAACTCTGGTTAATGATATTTTCTGTGTATGCTCCCTGTGTTCCTGTGGGCCACATTAAATTCAATAGTGGGCTGCATTCAGCCATGGGCCACAGGTTGCTCACCCCTGGTCTATGGAGACTCAGGTAAATTTACTTGTGAAAAAAGATCTCTGTCAGCTGCATCAGGTATGTCAAATAGATGCTTATTTAGCAGACCATTACTTGAGGGGACTGGTTCAAGCAGTTGTGCTGTCTGCTTCAGATTACTACAATATAGTTTTATTGGGCTTGCCAGAACAACAATTAGCCCATTTACAGGAGTTACAGAATGGAGTGGCCTAGTGGTTAGGGTGGTGGACTCTGGTTCTGGGGAGCTGAGTTCGATTCCCACTTCAGGCACAGGCAGCTCCTTGTGACTCTGGGCAAGTCACTTAACCCTCCATTGCCCCATGTAAGTCGCATTGAGCCTGCCATGAGTGGGAAAGTGTAGGGTACAAATGTAACAAAAATAAAATAGATACTATTGGAGATTCTACATGGAATGTTGGAATGTTGCTATTCCACTAGCAACATTCCAGGAATGTAGAAGGCTGTGCAGGCTTCTGTTTCTGTGAGTCTGATGTCAGACTCACAGAAGCAGAAGCCTGCGCGGCCACATTGGTGATTTGCAAGGGCTGACTTCTACATGGAATGTTGGAATGGGAATGGCAACATTTCATGTAGAATCTCAAACAGTGGAGGAGTGGCCTAGTGGTTAGGGTGGTGGACTGAGGAACTGAGTTCAATTCCCACTTCAGGCACAGGCAGCTCCTTGTGACTCTGGGCAAGTCACTTAACCCTCCATTGCCCCATGTAAGCCGCATTGAGCCTACCATGAGTGGGAAAGCGTAGGGTACAAATGTAACAAAAATAAAATAGATACTATTGGAGGTTCTACATGGAATGTTGCTACTATTGGAGATTCTACATGGAATGTTGCTATTCCATGCAGAAGGCTGCACAGGCTTCTTTTTCTGTGAGTCTGACGTCCTGCACATATGTGCAGGACGTCAGACTCACAGAAGCAGAAGCCTGCGCGGCCACATTGGTGATCTGCAAGGGCCGACTTCTGCATGGAATGTTGGAATAGCAACATTCCATGTAGAATCTCAAATAGTAGCAACAGTGGAGGAGTGGCCTAGTGGTTAGGGTGGTGGACTTTGGTCCTGAGGAACTGAGTTTGATTCCCACTTTAGGCACAGACAGCTCCTTGTGACTCTGGGCAAGTCACTTAACCCTCCATTGCCCCAGGTACCTGTATATATAAGCTGCATTGAGCCTGTTATGAGTGGAAAAGCGTGGGGTACAAATGTAACAAAAATAAATAAAATAGCTGTTATAAATGATTTTGGGAGGTTCATAGGATAGAGCAGTTCTTTATTTGACTTCATTACATTGGCTGCTGGCAAAGGCTAGTTTAAATTATTGTTGTTCCTATTGAAGATTTTGCCTAATGTAATTCCAGATTATATGAAAAGTTGTGGGTCTTGGAATGCCCTAGAGCATATATTAGGTTCAGAGGGGAAATAAGAGTCACTGACTTTGCCCTCTATTCATCTTCGAAATATCACCTGTTCTTTTGCACCTAAATATGAGCCTGGCTAAAACCAGATTGAAGCCACGCACCCCTGATTCTATTTCCTGCTTTATCTAAACAGGTCTCCAAGATGCTGTCACATGTCCTCCCCTCACCCCGTTCCCATCCCCCCCACAATCTAACCGTGATATGTGCTATGTAGTTGCCTGCCGGTGATGAACTGTCCTGATTTTGACCTTTCATCACCTTTATAAGTTTTCTGTGCATATTCATTGTGTATTTTATGATATGTGCTCTTTTAAATGCGAATATCTTTGCTGAATTTGCTGTTCAAGTTTTCCACCCATATAATTTGAGTACCTTCAGAGTACACTCTCATGGTTCGTCCTCCACCCCTATGCCGCTCTCTGTTGGAGTTCATCAGGGATCTGTCCTTGGACCCCTTCTTTTTTCAATCTACACCGCTTCCCTGGGCTCGCTGATCTCATCTCATGGTTTCCAATACCATCTTTATGCTGATGACACCCAGCTTTATCTCTCCACACCAGACATCACTGCGGAAACCCAGGCCAAAGTATCGGCCTGCTTATCCGACATTGCTGCCTGGATGTCCAACCGCCACCTGAAACTGAACATGGCCAAGACCAAACTTATTATCTTCCCACCCAAGCCCACTTCTCCTCTCCCTATCTCAGTTGATAACACCCTCATCGTCCCCGTCTCATCTGCAACTCCTCCCTCTCCTTCTCTGCGCATATCCAGCAGATAGCCAAGACCTGTCGCTTCTTCCTCTATAACATTAGCAAAATTCGCCCCTTCCTCTCTGAGCATACCACCCGAACTCTCATCCACTCTCTCATTACCTCTCGCCTTGACTACTGCAACGTACTCCTCACTGGCCTCCCACTTAGCCATCTATCCCCCCTTCAGTCCGTCTTATCTTCCGCCTTGACCGATATACTCATATCACCCCTCTCCTCAAGTCACTTCACTGGCTTCCGATCAGGTACCGCATACAGTTCAAGCTTCTCCTACTAACCTACAAATGCACTCGATCTGCAGCCCCTCCTTACCTCTCTACCCTCATCTCTCCTTACGTCCCTACCCGTAACCTCCGCTCTCAAGACAAATCCCTCCTTTCAGTACCCTTCTCCACCACCGCCAACTCTAGGCTCTGCCCTTTCTGCCTCGCCTCACCCCATGCTTGGAACAAACTCCCTGAGCCCATACGCCAGGCCCCCTCCCTACCCATCTTTAAATCATTGCTCAAAGCCCACCTCTTCAATGTCGCCTTTGGCACCTAACCACTACACCTCTACTCAGGAAATCTAGACTGCCCCAACTTGACATTTCACCCATTAGATTGTAAGCTCCTTTGAGCAGGGACCGTCCTTCTTTGTTAATTTGTACAGCGCTGCGTAACCCTTGTAGCGCTCTAGAAATGTTAAGTAGTAGTACATTAGGCTTTCTGTGCATGATGAAAACACTGTTATTGTGTGCCGAAATATGAGCCTTGTGAAAATTTTTATGTGTAAGAAGATATAGCGAGGCTCGTATTTAGGTTGCAAAAGAACAGGCGCAGATGTGTGCTAGCAAGCCTTCCCCCATTTGTCGCAAGTTCTCTGTGTATATTGGGGGACATTCTATATGTGGCGCCTTAAAAATCGGTGCTGAAATACCACGTGGTGAGCGTGATTCTATAAACTGCACCTAAAGTTAGGAGTAGTTTATAGAATACGCTCACGCACCGTATGCAGGTCCTCCTTAATATGCAAACCTCACTCATTTATTTATTTAATAAATTTGCTACATCGCCCGTCTACGTCAAAGGGTTTAAAATAATGGTGCAGCTTACTTATCAACTGTATTAATATTTTATTTATTTATTTTTGTTACATTTGTACCCTGCACTTTCCCACTCATGGCAGGCTCAATGCGGCTTACATGGGGCAATGGAGGGTTAAGTGACTTGCCCAGAGTCACAAGGAGCTGCCTGTGCCGGGAATCGAACTCAGTTCCTCAGGACCAAAGTCCACCACCCTAACCACTAGGCCACTCCTCCACTGTTGCTACTATTTGAGATTCTACATGGAATGTTGCTATTCCAACATTCCATGTAGAAGTCGGCCCTTGCAGATCACCAATGTGGCCGCGCAGGCTTCTGCTTCTGTGAGTCTGACGTCAGACTCACAGAAAAAGAAGCCTGTGCAGCCTTCTGCATGGAATAGCAACATTCCATGTAGAATCTCCAATAGTAGCAACATTCCACGTACGTGCAGGACGTCAGACTCACAGAAAAAGAAGCCTGTGCAGCCTTCTGCATGGAATAGCAACATTCCATGTAGAATCTCCAATAGTAGCAACATTCCACGTACGTGCAGGACGTCAGACTCACAGAAACAGAAGCCTGCGCAGCCTTCTACATGGAATGTTGCTAGTGAAATAGTAGCAACATTCCATGTAGAGTCTCCAATAGTAGCAACATTCCAAGTAGAATCTCCAATAGTAGCAACATTCCATGCAGAATCTCCAATAATAGCAACATTCCAAGTAGAATCTCCAGTAGTATCTATTTTATTTTTGTTACATTTGTACCCTGCACTTTCCCACTCATGGCAGGCTCAATGCGGCTTACATGGGGCAATGGAGGGTTAAGTGACTTGCCCAGAGTCACAAGGAGCTGCCTGTGCCTGAAGTGGGAATCGAACTCAGTTCCTCAGGACCAAAGTCCACCACCCTAACCACTAGGCCACTCATAAATCAACTCACATATAACAATCTAAACGAAAACAGTCTAGAAGAAAACAATCTGCAATAGGGTAGACAACATCCCTGATGGTGTGGATAATGTAAATAATTGTCACAAATTGAATACAGTGAAAAACAGGTTCAGGCTTTCTAAGCAAACTAGGCCTGTAAAATCATAGGACCTCTCAGACCTGATAGTTCACTGTGACAGCCTGATTAAGCTAATGAAGCTTGGCAGAGTTACAAAGTTGCTAAGGATTGTGTGCAGCTGGACATAGGCATGCTGAGAAACTTCGATAAGAAATAATTGGGCCAGGTACAGAAAAGTTAAATTTAGGGATGAGCGAAGCCAGTGGCATACCAGGGGGGGGGGGGCGCCGTGGTGCGCGCCTGTGGGCTCCGAGTTTGCTACGCTAACTTCGCTGGTTCGCTGCAGCTCCCTCCCTCTGCCCCGGAACAGGTTACTTCCTGTTCCGGGGCAGAGGGAGCTCCAGCGAAGTTAGCGTAGCGAACTCGGAGCCCACAGGCGCGTGCCGCGGCACCCCACCCCCAGCGGCGTGCACCCGGGGGTGGGGGTGTCATTTCGCGGGGGGGGGGGGGCGCATCGGCGATCCGCCCCGGGTGTCATCGAGGGTAGGAACGCCACTGAGCGAAGCTTGGAGATAAGCAAACTTACTAAGGTTGAAACTTGGTCATAATTGGATGAGAGATAAGCAAACTCACTGAAGTTGAAGCTTGGTCATAATTGGATGTATGTGCCAATTGTGATGAAATTGCAGGTGGCCAAATGTATGGGCTGATAGCACAGAATGGTAGACTGAAAGTATAAAAAGACAGTCTGCTAGGATATAGGTGGAGAAGCCAGAAGAGAGAAGACTGACAACACCTGCTGCGTGTCGCGGAGCGCTGCTCCACCATATTCCAGAGATGACTGCCTAATTGCCTGTACTACCTTGGGTGAGATGCTTAATAAACTATATTCCTATATCCACTGACTCCCAGGTTTCTTTCTGATTATGGAGCTTGTTACTGCCCCGACTGTGTAAAGCAGTCTGAGCAAATACAAGGTCAGAATAATTAATCATTTAAAGGGAACTATTAACATTACTGCCAAAAAGCCTTTTTATAGCCCCTATTTTATTCAATAACACGAGGAAGGACCTAGCAAAACTTGAAGAATGGTCTGGAATTTAGCAGCTAAGTTTCATGCTAAAAAAAGTGCAGGGTCATGCTTTTGGGCTACAAAAACCTGAAGGAACGGTACAGTTTAGGGGGTGAAGAACCTTTGTGCTTGAAAGAGGAACAGGACTTGGGTGTGATTCTATGTGATGAGCTTACGGTGGCCGAACAGGTAGAAAAGGTGACAGTGAGAGGAATGGCCAGTAGGAAAAGGAGACGATGCCCCTCATTTAGAGTATTGTGTACAATTCTGGAGACCACACCTTCAAAAAGAAATAAACAGGATACTGTTAGTCCAGAGGATGGCTACTAAAATGGTCAGTGATTTTCATCATAAAGCATTTGGGGCAGGCTTATAGAACTCAATATGCATACTTTGGAAGAAAGGCGGGAGAGGGGAGATATGACAGAGACATTTAAATATCTATGCGGTATAAATACACAGAAAGTGAGTCTCTTTCAATTGAAAGGAAGTTCGGGATTGAGGAGGCATAGGATGAAGGTGAAAGGGGACAGACTCAGAAGTAACCTATAGGCATTTAGGTTGGGTCGATGGGGTATGCCTTTTTGAACAGGTTGGTTTTTAGTGATTTCCGGAAATTTAGGTGGCCGTACGTTGTTTTCACGGCTTTTGGTAGTGCGTTCCACAGTTGTGTGCTGATGTAGGAGAAGCTGGATGCATAAGTTAATTTGTATTTGAGTCCTCAATGGAGATTTAGGTATGTTCGTGCTGATCTGATTGTGTTTCTTGTTGGTAGGTCTATGAGGTCTGTCATGTAGCCTTGGGCTTCTCCGTAGATAATTTTATGGACCAGGATGCAGATTTTGAAAGCAATGCGTTCTTTGATTGGTAGCCAGTGTAGTTTTTCTCGGAGGGGTTTGGTGCTTTCGAATCGCATTTCCCAAATATAAGCCAAACCAAAGCCTGAAACAGACATTGCATAACTCTTCCTCTCTACAAATCCTCAATGTGTCTATAACACGTGAACCTTCTTCGACCACAATAACTCTTTGTATTTGTTTCTCTGCCGGAGATGGTGAACACCTCCACGGTACTATGTAAGCCACATTGAGCCTGCAAATAGGTGGGAAAATGTGGGATACAAATGTAACAAATAATAATAATAATCTGAGGAAATACTTCTTCATGGAAATCCTGGTGAATTCATGGAACAGCCTTCTGGTGGAGGAGGTGGAGATGAAAACAGCATCTGAATTGAAGAAAGCTTGGGACAAGTACACAGGATGTCTAAGGGAGTGACAGGGAGAGTAGATGGTATGGTTGGGCAGACTGGATAGGCCATATGGCAATGTTTCCCAAACTGTGTGCCGTGGCAAACTCACAGGGGTGCCACTGAGGGAGATCTATAGGTGCTGATTGATCTTCTGCTCCTTTGTGCTTGGATCTGGGTAATTGTGTGTTAACGCGTTAACTCTGCTCGGGTCCTTCTTCTTGTCACATGAGGTGGTGTTGGGAAGGCAGACCCGGAAGTGACCATGGAGGTACAAGCCTGCGGCATTCCGGGTCCGGTGCAAGGCAGAAGAGATTCTGAGCACCAGCATTGAGGCCTTGAATAAGTGGCCCGTTGAGTTGAAAGGTCGTAGCACCATTTTATGCTGTGCTCAAGAGGTCACTGGATCAGGTACACACGTATCAATGCAAGAGAAGAGGCCCACCAAGAGTGGGCAACCCTAGAAGGGTCTGAATGGCTGCTGATAGTGGCAGAAGATACTGGGCACCTAGGCAAGGTATGTGCCTGCAGAAGCAGGAAACACTGTAGGGCTGGTGACTGGACTCAAAGGCAGGAACTGGTATAGGAGATGGGCTGGGTGAAGATAGCAGTGAGTATATTGCAGCTCTTTCAAGGGATTAAAGGCACCCCCCCCCCCCCCCCATGAAAATATTTTTTCCTGGAATACCTTTTATTTGGGGGGGGGGGGAGGAGAAATGTGTGGGGGGGGGGGGGAGGCGCCACAAAAAATTGCATGGACATTAAGGGCGCCGCCGCAAACCGAAAAAGTTTAGGAACCTCTGCCTTATGATCTAGATCTGCCTTCATTTTTCTCTGTTTCTTCTGGGTTTTTTTTTTAATGTTTCAGTCCACAGGAAACAAGGCACACAGACTATCCCTATGATTATCATGCTTCTTCACTGTGGGTATCCTGAAAACCCTCCTGGTTGGGAGTGTCTCGAAGACTGGGTTGAGAAGCGCTGCTCTGTCATCCCAGTTTCAAACCGTTTTTACCACTTTGTTACAGATTTTGCCAATCATGTGTCTGTTAGCATGCAAAATGTTCTCTAGTTATGAATCAAAATGTTTTGCATACGTATAGAGAAAATGTTTGAGGGGAGAGAACGGAAACAACCCTTCTGCTACAGTAAAAAGGTTATCAATAGGGTGTGTGTGTGTGAATCGGCCACAGTAGGGTGGCAGTGAGACCTCCATGCAAATGCTTCAAACCCTTGCAAATACTCTATCAGATTTTAACTGGCAAGACCGGGAATGGCACAAACCGCAAAAGAAATGTGAAGCCTGTGGAACTGTGTTCGGAAGGCCATAATTAGGATTTCCTCTCTGACAAATAGAAAGTGACACAGACAGAACAGTTTCCAACTCACCTACAGACTGCGCTTTGTATTTTGGCAGGGATCATTCAATACACCATCTCGCTTGACAAATCTCTCTTGTCGTCCCCCTTCTCATCCACTGCTAACTCCAGGCTTCGCTCCTTTTCTCTCGCGGCACCTTATGCCTGGAATAGACTTCCTGGCAGTGGCGTAGGAAGGGGGGGGGTGGGGCGGTCCACCCCGGGTGCACGCCGCTGGGGGGGTGTCGGCTCCGCTGGTTCCCTGCTCGCTCTGCCCCGGAACAGGTTACTTCCTGTTCTGGGGCAGAGAGAGCAGGAAACCAGCGGAGCCGACGTAGCTCCCAGCAACGTGCAGTCGGGCCGGATCGGCCCTACCGCTTGTCCCTCACCGCTTTGCGATGTAAGTACGCACTCCAGGGGGGGGGTGCACAGCGGCGACCCGCCCCGGGTGTCAACTGCCCTCGCTACGGCACTGCTTCCTGGACCTATACGTCTAGCTCCATCTCTACCTGTTTTCTAATCTATGCTGAAAACCCACCTTTTCACTGCTGCTTTTAGCTCCTAGCCACAATTGCCCTCCCCTTGTCCCTTCCTCCCTTCTCACCCATTACTTCCCTCACCCGTAACTGTCTTGTCTGTCTGTATTATTTAGATTGTAAGCTCTTCTGAGCAGGGACTGTCTCTTTGTATCAGGTGTTCAGCGCTGCGTGCGTCTGATAGCGCTATACAAATGCTAATAATAATAATAAGAATCTCAGAACCACCATTTTTCACTTTCTTGAAAAAGATTAGAAGCTTTGCCGGACTGAAACTGCAAATTTTACCTCCTTTTTCTCATCATGTGTCATGAGTGTGTTTCCCTAACAGCAGTCGCTGCTCTTTGATATTGTACATAGAGCATTCTGCTGGAAGCTCAGTCTTTGCACCTACATTCAGCAGAGGGTATGAAACTAACTGAAGCAAGTCCAACAATAACAATCCACCTCAGCAGTCTGGCAGCCTCAGCTGTCTGCTTCATCAGTTCCCATAAACCTGTCGAAATACAAACACAGTAAGACAGCTTCTCTCCCAGTCTATGCAATTCATAGTCATTAACTATTGCTAGTGTTCACGTTTTGGTTTTTTTTTTAAATCTCTGGTCTTGGAGGAGTGGCCTAGTGGTTAGGGTGGTGGACTTTGGTCCTGGTGAACTGAGTTCAATTCCCACTTCAGGCACAGGCAGCTCCTTGTGACTCCGGGAAAGTCACTTAACCCTCCATTGCCCCATGTAAGCTGCATTGAGCCTGCCATGAGTGGGAAAGCGCAGGGGACAAATGTAACAAAAATAACATAGATACTATTGGAGATTCTACATGGAATGTTGCTACTATTGGAGATTCTACATGGAATGTTGCTATTCCACTAACAACATTCCATGTAGAAGGCTGCGCAGGCTTCTGTTTCTGTGAGTCTGACTCACAGAAGCAGAAGCCTGCGCGGCCACATTGGTGATCGGCAAGGGCTGACTTCTACATGGAATGTTGGAATAGCAACATTCCATGTAGAATCTCCAATAGTAGCAACAGTGGAGGGAGTGGCCTAGTGGTTAGGGTGGTGGACTTTGGTCCTGAGGAACTGAGTTCAATTCCCACTTCAGGCACAGGCAGCTCCTTGTGACTCTGGGCAAGTCACTTAACCCTCCATTGCCCCAGGTACAAATATGTACCTGTATACAATATGTAAGCCTGCCATGAGCGGAGAAAGCACAGGGTACAAATGTAACAATAAAAATATACATTTTTGCTGATTAATGCCTGGTTGAGAGTACAAATTATATTAACAAAACAGGCCTAATGACAAACCTCATTTTCTCATTGCTTCCGTTCTGAAAACTCTGCTTCTTTCGGTCGCAGTATTTGAACTGTTGGGTTTGGCAGCAAAGCTGTTAGGTTTGTGAAGGTACTTGGTTTATTTCTGTATTAGAGAAAGCATTATATTGGATACTGAAAGGCCCTCTTTACTAAACAGTTGGCATGTGAATTAGCACATATCCGTAATGAATATTCATGAGAGATTTGCATGCCTACCTCATTTATTGTATGCAAATGTCTCTCATGTATACTCATTATGGATATCCCAAAAACCTGGCCTGTTGACAGTCCTTGAGGACTGGAAGTAAAGACCACGGGGGTAGGTGATAGGTGAAAAATGGGTATAGACCAGCCAATCCCAACCCAGTCCTCAGGTAACACCTAGTGCCATCGGGGTTTTCAGGATACCCACAGTGAATATGTATGAGATAGATTTGCATGCATTGCCTTAGTTGCATGCAAATCAAACTCATGAATATTATGAAGCTCCCGGCCGCTGGGTGATTCTGAAATGCTGCCCTCTGCTGGCCAGGGTCTCACTTGCCAGTCTTCTTGGAGTTCCCTTGGCTCCCAAGCCAAGCTAGGTATTGCAATTATCCAGGCAAACTGCTCAGTCACAGACAGTTCCAACCAAAGCAATTCAAAACAACTTGTGGTAAATCCCTGGTAATTCCAGCAAAACAGCACTGAAGCAAACAGTTCAAAACAAGGGGGTTTCCTTTATCTTCCCCTCCTCCTCTTGAGGCTCCCTGGCACTTGGCTTCAAGACAGTCTGTGAAGACATGTGCCCTTCCTGCTCTCTATCTGGCCTCAGGCCCCTGAGTAAGACTCTGGCTGGTCTTCTCCCAGTCACTTGCAAGCACCCACCTCTATATCTGGGGCTCCTGCCTTACTCAGGGTGACTGCTCGGGTGTGCCTTCCTTCGGCTGGAAATCCTCTCCTGTCCAGTCCAGGGTGCCCCGGTCACCCCTCTGATCCACGGGCCATGACCCCTCGCACTCTCCTGGAACTTCAATCAGGATTCTCCAGCTTTCACATATATGCAAATGAGACAATCAAAATGCAAAATCACTTTATTAGGACTTGGATTCAGTCTTGTGGGGCGCAACTTCCTTCCAAGTATCTTTCACTCGCAAATCCACTGACTGAGCCCCTTTACTCTGAGAGACCGGGGTCTCAGTGTAAAACAGCCACAACCCCTGGATAGGACTTCTTCACTCGCATTGACCTTACAGTCCTATCCTCCACCCCACGGCTGTTAGTCCATTTCAAACAATTCACTAGTCCATCAATAACATAGTCCTTAAGTCTGGTAAGTACCTTTACTTTTCCCCGGATGTCTTCAGGCTTTAGTCGGTATGGGTTCCCCCCATCTCTTCCACTGGGCTTTGGGCTTCTCGGTACTTCAGGTAGCTGGTTTCAGGTCCCCATCTTCTTCTCTCCTGCTCCCCAGGAGGCACTGCTTATATAGGGCTTCTAATAGCCCACCACACCCCTTCTGGGCCCCTCCTCTCAGTTCTGGAAGAGTCCAGAGTCTTCTGGGGGCCCTTCTCTTAACAGGGAACCTCTACTGCATACTCCCTGGTCCCCTTGTACCATCCATGGCTGGAGCTCCCCCTGCTGGCTCCTTCAGGTCATTACCCTGATGTCCCATTTGGAGCTCCCCCTAGGGATCAGAACAGGGCATTTTCTCTATTTCTTGGAGGAGAGCGCCATCTAGCGGCCTCCTCAGGGTAGGGCAACCACTGTGTTTATCACAATATTCATTGTGGATATCCTGAAAACCCAATAGGACTAGGCATGCCCCAAGGACTGGGTTGGGAATGGCTGGTATAGATTGCACATTGCTGTTACCACACAGTACTTACCATATGCTGTCACTTGTATAGAAACAGAGAAAAATGTAGGCAAAGACCATATGGCCTATCCAGTCTGGCCATCCATGCCATCTACTCTCCCTATTACTTCCTATGTACTTGTCTCAAGCTCTCTTGAATTCAGATACTGTTTTCGTCTCCATCACTTCCAAAAGGAGGCCGTTCCACAAATCTACCACCCTTTCCATGAAAAAAATATTTCCTCAGGTTACTTCTGCGTCTATCCCCTTTCACCCTCACCTTCATCTTATGCCCTTTCGTTCCAGAGCTTCCTTTCAATTGAAAGAGACTCGCCTCCTGTGCATTTATGCCGTATAGGGCTCATATTAGCCCTCTCCTCAAGTCACTTCACTGGCTTCCTATCCGTTTCCGCATATAGTTCAAACTTCTCTTACTGACCTATAAGTGCATTCACTCTGCAGCTCCTCAGTACCTCTCCACTCTCATCTCTCCCTACATTCCTCCCCGGGAACTCCCTTCACTGGGTAAATCTCTCTTATCTGCACCCTTCTCCTCCACTGCTAACTCCAGACTCCGTTCCTTTTATCTTGCTGCACCATATGCCTGGACTAGACTTCCTGAGCCGATACGTCAAGCTCCATCTCTGGCCATCTTCAAATCTAAGCTAAAAGCCCACCTTTTTGATGCTGCTTTTAATTACTAACCCTTATTCACTTGTTCAGAACCCTTATTTTATCATCCTCACTTTAATATTCCCTTATCTCTTGTTTGTCCTGTTTGTCTGTCCTAATTAGATTGTAAGCTCTGTCGAGCAGGGACTGTCTCTTCATGTTCAAGTGTACAGCGCTGCGTACGTCTAGTAGCGCTTTAGAAATGATAAGTAGTAGTAGTAGTATCTCCCCTCTCCTACCTTTCTTCCAAGGTGTACATATTGAAACCTTTAAGTCTGTCCCCATACGCTTTATGACAAAGACCACTGACCATTTTAGTAGCTACCCTCTGGACCGACTCCCTCCTGTTTGTATGCTTTTGAAGGTGCAGTCTCCAGAATTGTACACAATATTGTAAATGACGTCTCACCAGAGTCTTATATAGGGGGCCGTTCCTCTCCCTTTGCACCCAAGCATCTTTCTAGCTTTCGCTGTTGCCTTTTATACCTGTTTGGCCACCTTACGCTCATCACATACGATCACACCCAAGTCCCGCTCCTCTTTCATATGCAAAAGTTCTTCACGCATTAAACTGTACCGTTCCCTTGGGTTTTTGCAGCCCAAATGCATGACCTTGCATTTTTTAGTTGGACCCAGGCTAGTTGAAAATAAGCTTAATGCAGAGTAAAGAATGTTTCAGTGTAGTAACTGCAGATGACATGCTGGGCAGGTCTCCAGAAGCTAGCACCCACTTACTGCGCATTACATTTAGCCATTAACATGTAATGGACCACCAGGGATTGGTCAGACAACGCTGGGGGGGGGGGGAGTTGGGGTGGCTGGAGGTCTGCTGGACCTCCAGCCCTCCTCCGTCGCTCGCTGGGTGGGAGGGGGCTTGGCCGGCGGCCACTAGACCACCAGGGACCATTTTCTGGGGGTTTGGGGGGGGCTGGAGACCCACCAGATCTCCAGCCCTCCCTGAACCTGGGGGGGGGGGGGGTGGGATCGTCGGGGGGACTGGAGGTCCGCTGGACCTCCAGCCCCCTGTTGGCAGGTTTGCTTTGGGGGGAACGGGGGCCTGCCAGCATGCAACTGCATCCTGGCCAGGGCTCACCATTCCTCCCCAATGATCTGCAAACCCTAACGCCAGCTCGTAGCTGGCGTAGGGTTTGCCGCGGCCAGCGACCCAAATTTTGGTGCACTGGCCGCTGATCATTGGCGATGAATGCGCTGAGCCCTGTTTAGCATGCATTAGCATGCTACTTGCACAAAGAGCCCTAGAGCGCGTTGTTTCACGCGCTCGAGGGCTCTAATCATGGGGTGGTAGCAAATGCCGGTGCTACTATGGCGCTAACAGCCTCTAGCGCCGGTGTTTGCGTTTGATCATGAGGGCCTTGTGCAGAAATTTGCTACACTTTACTACAAAGGCTCCTTAGTTTAGCAAAAATGTCTTTGTGTCTGACCTTTGCAATGGTATCAAAGGAGAAAGGGGGGGGGGGGTCCACTCCTTCCATAGAAACGCAAGCAAACCAACCACCCTGTGGTTGTTTTTTTTGCAATGGTATGTCATTGGCAGTGCTTCAGGAACTGAAGAGTTTAAAAGAATCAGCAGGGGCTATTTTTTTCTTAGTCCCCGTTCTACTCATTTCTGGTTGTTGAGACTTAGGAGACCTGTGACCTTATTCTTGGTAGACTATTTCAGATGTTTGCCATTGCCTTCTGTAGCCCTCACAAAGAAAAAACAAAAGAAAAAGGGGGTCCACATCAGGGGCGTAGCCAGACTTCGGCAGGAGGGGGGGTCTAGAGCCCGAGGTGAGGGGGCACATTTTAGCCCCCTCCTCAGCGCCGCTGACCCCCCCACCACTTTTGACCCCCCCCCCCCCACGGCGCTGCTGTCCCTCCCCTGTCCCTTTCGACCCCCCTTCCCGCCACCGCCAACTTTTCCTCACCAACGCCAGGTACCTTTGCTGGTGAGGGTTCCCAACTCCCACCAGCCAAAGTCCCCTTCAGCGCCGGTCTCCGAGTCCGGCGCGTTCGTTGATCTTGATTCTGGTTCTGTGAGTCCTGATGTCCTGCACGTTCCTACATGCAGAATGTCAGGACTCACAGAAACAAAATCCAGATCAGCAGCGCGCTGGAGACCGGCGCTGAAGAGGACTTCGGCTCGCGGGGATTGGGGACCCCCGCCAGCAAAAGTATATGACGGCGGCAACGGCAGGGGAGGGTTGTTAGCGGCGAGGAAGGGGGGGTCAAATGTGGCGGGGGAGGGTGGGCGGCAGGGGGGGTGAAAGCAGGGAGGCCAGGGCTAAATCTGTGAGGGGCCCATGCCCCCGTGGCCCCACCTAGCTATGCCCCTGGTCCACACACCTTCCACAGGGAAAGAACAAAACAACACAGCAAGGTGAAAGTGGGACTGTACCAAGTAACCAAGGCCAGGTCCTTTCTATTGGGTCAGTTTTACCACTGGCAAATAAACTTTTGGATACTTTTTAACCGTGGTCAGCCTTGGTTACTTGGTACAGTCCCACTTCCACCTTGCTGTGCATTTTTTGGGGTTTTTTTGTCTTCTGTAGCCCTCACCATCTTGTCTTCCTCCTTCCCCCAAATGTACTAATCAGGCATAGTTTATTTTATTTGGATTTAGCTCACACCTTTTTCAGTAGTAGAAAAAGGTGAGTTACATTTGGGTACAGTGAGAATTTTCCTGCCTTGGAGGGCTTTACTGTGGAAGCTTGTACCAGATCACAAGGAGCAGTTGTGTCCTTCACAGCCTGGTGTTCTAAGCTACCCCTGAGCTACTCCTCCACTCCAGCCCTACCTAGTGTCTGATAACTGCAAAATTCAGGCTCTTCCAGACCAGTGTTGTTCGGGGAGAGGGAGAGTGGACCTATCCTTACACATGTTTTACTCCTGGGAAATTCTGCACAACGTTTTTGAAATGTCTGTGCAAAATGTTTTGAAAATTCTGTGCACAGTACATAAGTAAGAAGATGTTCCACTCCATGTGGAAACAAAAGAGTTAAACCTTTCTTCCCAAGGTCCATTTTTTGCCACCTGGTACAGTCAATGGTACTAAGTCACCTGGACTATTGCAACGCACTATACGCCGGCTGTAAAGAACAGACCATCAAGAAACACCAAACAGCCCAGTACACTGCAGCTAGACTCATCTTTGGAAAAACAAAATATGAAAGTGCAAAACCACTAAGAAAGAAACTACACTGGCTACCACTTAAAGAACGTACCACGCACGATTGTTCATAAACTCATTTACGGAGATGCCCCGACGTACATGATGGACCTCGTTGACCTGCCACCCAGAAATGCTAAAAGATCTGCCCGAACCTTTCTTAATCTACACTTTCCCAGCTGTAAAGGATTAAAATACAGACTAACACACATGCGACCAGCTTCTCATACTTGAGCACGCAGCTGTGGAATGCACTGCCAACTAACTTGAAAACAATTAACGAAATAGCAAACTTTAGCAAATCACTAAAAAACCTGTCTCTTCAACAAGGCCTACCACGAGAACTCATAACCTGACTATAACACTCCTCCACTCCGCCCTTATTCTGAATGTCTTCTTTCTATAATCACTTGAATAATTCTTCTTTCTATAATCACTTGAATAATTCTTCTTGTCATCCCTTGATCTCATTGTAACTCCAGTTGTATCATGTACCCTGTATGGCGACGCCATAACAGGTTTCTGTAAGCCACATTAAGCCTGCAAATAAGTGGGAAAATGTGGGATACAAGTGCAATAAATAATAATAATAATAGATGATGGCAGATAAAGACCTGTATGGTCCATCCAGTCTGCCCAACATATGCATAGTCTTGAGCTATCCTTACCATTTCCAGGGCATGTACTGTAGAAATCTGCCTGGCAGCTGCCTTCATTTTCAACTACTGGAGTTGTCATTGAAGCCCGCTCCAATCCAACCAGATCTATCTAGCCATAATCGGAATGCAGACCATAGAAGTCTGCCTGGTTCTAGATTTACAACCCAACTACTGGATTTGCTGCTTAAATATGGTTAAGTTGTTTTGATTTCATTCTCTTTCCATTTAGGAATTCTTTGTGGTTATCCCACGCATTCTTGAATTCTGTTACTGTCTCCACCACCTGCCATGGGAGGGCATTTCAGGCATCTACCACCCTCTGTGAAGAAGTACTTTCTAATATTACTTCTAAGTCGACCACCCTGTAACCTTGCAAAATTCTGCATTGATTATTTATAGTGTTTAATAAACTCTGAGCTGTTTTCTAACCCTTCATTAATCCCAGGAATACAGTCCAATCGTCTTCCATATTCCGTGCGCACGCTTATGCGGAGTCTTCCCTGCAGAAGAGCGGTCTTGAACCATGCATGTAAGCGAATCAGTGGTGCGCTAAACCGAAGTTTGTCCCCATAGAAATTGATGGCACCAAAAATGGGACCAAAGTACAGCATGCAGTTCAACAGGGCATGCGCTTATCCGACGTGCACTTAAATGGAGTGCACTGTAATTGAGCTCCAATTAAGGGTCTGAAGAATAGGCCAACTATCATTGTGAAGGAGTTTTTTTTTGTGGGATAGGGTGGGGGGGGGGGGGGGGAGAGATGCAAACCATGGCTCTGTCACATCCAGTAAAACAGGAACTGTGGGGGTCTTTTACAAAGCGGCGTAAGCCCAACACGGGCTTACCACATGCTAAAACATAACTTCAGCCAGCCCAACATGGCTGCCGGCGGTAGTTGTGGCTGAAACGTGTGCCATTTCCGGTGCTCTGGGACTTTTTTTTTCCCTAGCACCGCGCTAACCCAGCAGTAATCAGGCATTGCCGTGTGTTTCCCGGTTACCGCTGGATTACCGCGGGAACCCTTACCGCCACCTCAATGGGTGGCGATAAGTGCTCCCTGCCACATGATAAGGGTTATCTTACCGTGTGGCCATTTTTCTGTGTGTGTGTGTGTGTGCAGGCTTTTTACCCACTGTGGTAAAAAAAGGCCCTGGTGCACGGGGAAAACGGTCCCTGCCGCTACCACAGGGCCCTTTTTTTCCCCGCAGCTTAACAAAAGGACCCCTGTGTTAGCTGACACAGCAGTTTTTGGTCGTACAAAAATACTACCTGTAATCACCAGATCAGTGGTTGCCAAACCTGGTCCTGGAGGCACCCCAGCCAGCCAGGTTTTCAGGATATCCACAATGAATATTCATGAGATAAATGTGCATCCTGTGGGTATCCTGAAGACCTGACTGGTTAAGGTGCCTCTAGGACCAGGTTTGGGATCCACTGCGATCTAATCAGATTTCCTACTACAATTGGGGAACTGAGGAACTGAGTTCGATTCCCGGCACAGGCAGCTCCTTGTGACTCTGGGCAAGTCACTTAACCCTCCATTGCCCACCGCATAGAGCCTGCCATGAGTGGGAAAGCGCAGGGGACAAATGTAACAAAAGTAAAATAGATACTATTGGAGATTCTACATGGAATGTTGCTATTCCACTAGCAACATTCCATGTAGAAGGCTGCGCAGGCTTCTGTTTCTTGAGTCTGACGTCCTGCACGTACGTGCAGGACGTCAGACTCACAGAAGCAGAAGCCTGTGCGGCCACATTGGTGATCTATAGTCAAAAACTCCACATCCTGGCAGTGGAATTACTTAGTAGCATTGCCACATGCCAAATAAATGTTATTATTAATAGAATTAGTTTGGGGCTATTCAAACAGAAGATACTTTGAGAGGCATCAATTTCAATTTAATAACCAGAAAGGGATCTGGGTGCCGTCGTCGTCGATAACACACTGAAACCTTCTGCTCAGTGTGCTGCTGCGGCTAGGAAAGCGAATAGAATGTTGGGTATTATTAGGAAAGGAATGGAAAACGGGTATGAGGATGTTATAATGCCATTGTATCGCTCCATGGTGCCGACCGCACCTTGAGTATTGTGTTCAATTCTGGTCGCCGCATCTCAAGAAAGATATAGCGGAATTGGAAAAGGTGCAGCGAAGGGCGACTAAAATGATAGCGGGGATGGGACGACTTCCCTATGAAGAAAGACTAAGGAGGCTAGGGCTTTACAGCTTGGAGAAGAGACGGCTGAGGGGAGACATGATAGAGGTATATAAAATAATGAGTGGAGTGGAACAGGTGGATGTGAAGCCGTCTGTTCACGCGTTCCAAAAATACTAGGACTAGGAGGCATGCGATGAAACTACAGTGTAGTAAATTTAAAACAAATCAGAGAAAATATTTCTTCACCCAACGTGTAATTAAACTCTGGAATTCGTTGCCGGAAAATGTGGTGAAGGCAGTTAGCTTAGCAGAGTTTAAAAAGGGGTTGGATGGTTTCCTAAATGACAAGTCCATAAACCGCTACTAAACGGACTTGGAAAAATCCAAAATCCCAGGAATAACATGTATAGAATGTTTGTACGTTTGGGAAGCTTGCCAGGTGCCCTTGGCCTGGATTGGCCGCTGTCGTGGACAAGATGCTGGGCTCGATGGACCCTTGGTCTTTTCCCAGTATGGCATTACTTATGTACTTATGTACTTCAAAGCCCAGGGAAAACAAAGCCATGTCCTTGTGAGATCTTCCTAGAGCTGCAGATCTCCCTCATCACTTCTTTATAAAATAAAAGCTTGGCTTAGGGTAATATTCATGACTGCAGGAAGCGTGCAGTGCCAAAATGTAATGTCAGGGGATTAATACACCCTGGAGGATTTCAGCAGCTGTTATTACAGAGCCACAAATGTGGTGCCACCCAGAGGAAGTACAGCTGCATAAAACAGCACCATCAGTGCTGTTTGCCAGCGTCTGTCTGTCTGTTCTGTTTCCTGGGTGAGGCTATAATTTGTACTGGAGGCTTTCCTTTGGGTGTTCTTTTTCAGTTTGGGATTGCCTCTTGCATCTGTGGCTCCATGTGGGATGTGAATGCAGCAGTTTACTACATGCCATGAAGCGGCTGCTCAGTTTTGTCCCTGGTTACCTAATCAACATAATCCACAAATTTGTAAAACTAAAACAAAACAAAACAAAACCTCTGGATTAAAGACCAACGGATTTCTCAATGTATTTTACTACACTGTGAAGTTGTTTCCAAACTAAGGGCTCTGTCCTTTCCTGGTTCTCTTCCTACCTCTCCCTCCGCACCTTTAGTGTTCACTCTGGTGGATCCTCTTCTACTTCTATCCCTCTGCCTGTCGGTGTACCTTAGGGTTCTGTTCTTGGTCCCCTCCTCTTTTCTATCTACACTTCTTCCCTTGGTTCATTAATCTCATCCCATGGCTTTTCCTACCATCTCTATGCTGATGACTCCCAAATCTACCTTTCTACCCCTGATATCTCACCTTGCATCCAAACCAAAGTTTCAGCGTGCTTGTCTGACATTGCTGCCTGGATGTCTCAACGCCACCTGAAATTAAATATGACCAAAACCGAGCTTCTCATTTTCCCCCCCAAACCCACCTCCCCGTTCCCCCCGTTTTCTATTTCTGTTGATGGCTCTCTCATTCTCCCTGTCTCCTCAGCTCGAAACCTTGGGGTCATCTTTGACTCTTCTCTCTCCTTCTCTGCTCATATCCAGCAGACCGCCAAGACCTGTCGTTTCTTTCTTTACAACATCCGTAAAATCCGCCCCTTTCTTTCCGAGCACTCTACCAAAACCCTCGTCCACACCCTTGTCACCTCTCGTTTAGACTACTGCAATCTGCTTCTTGCTGGCCTCCCACTTAGTCACCTCTCCCCTCTCCAGTCGGTTCAAAACTCTGCTGCCCATCTCATCTTCCGCCAGGGTCGCTTTACTCATACTACCCCTCTCCTCAAGACCCTTCACTGGCTCCCTATCCGTTTTCACATCCTGTTCAAACTTCTTCTACTAACCTATAAATGTATTCACTCTGCTGCTCCCCAGTATCTCTCCACACTCGTCCTTCCCTACACCCCTTCCCGTGCACTCCGCTCCATGGATAAATCCTTCTTATCTGTTCCCTTCTCCACTACTGCCAACTCCAGACTTCGCGCCTTCTGTTTCGCTGCACCCTACGCCTGGAACAAACTTCCTGAGCCCCTACGTCTTGCCCCATCCTTGGCCACCTTTAAATCTAGACTGAAAGCCCACCTCTTTAACATTGCTTTTGACTCGTAACCACTTGTAACCACTCGCCTCCACCTACCCTCCTCTCTTCCTTCCCGTTCACATTAATTGATTTGATTTACTTACTTTATTTATTTTTTGTCTATTAGATTGTAAGCTCTTTGAGCAGGGACTGTCTTTCTTCTATGTTTGTGCAGCGCTGCGTATGCCTTGTAGCGCTATAGAAATGCTAAATAGTAGTAGTAGTAGTGGTAGTTTACTAAGCTGCATAAGGGGAAAGGGAAATGGGACTTGATATACCGCATCTCTGAGGTTTTTTCGACTACGTTCACCTACACACACCCAACTTGCGGCAGTTCTGAGTTACTGCCCAGCTACCATGTGGCCCATGGGGTAATTTCATTTTTTAAGCAGGCCTGGTTACTGCGTGACACCTCACCGCTAGATCAATGGTTGCTGGTAAGATCTCAGACCCAAAATGGATGCGCAGCAATTTTCATTTTGCTGCACATCCATTTTTGGCAAAAAATTTTTAAAAGGCATTTTTTACAGGTGTGCTGAGAAATGATTCTGCGCACGGCCAAAACACGTATCTACACTACCGCGGGCCATTTTTCAGAGCACCTTAGTAAAAGGGCCCCTAATAATGTTTAAAAAGTTTCCTAACCGTTGGTGATCACCTCTCCTACGTAAAACCAAAGCGTTGCTTCTTTCTCTTTGTGTTCATAGTATAGCGTATGGTTTATGGAAGGACCGTCTTCAGAAATCCCAGCTAATGAAAGAGAGAGCATTCCTGAAAATGGGCAATAACATACATAGAGGGGAGAATGCTGTATAAGGCACCAAAAAATGGATGCTGAAAAAAGTGCTATTCTATAAACTGTACTTAAAGTTAGGCGCAGTTTATAGAATAGCACTTATGCCCAGGAATTGTGGGTAACTTTAGGTGTGCTAAATAATGCTATCCAGGGCCGAGATACCCAAACCAGCAAACATGCACAATCAATATATGGGGTTCTCTTTCTATAGGTATGAGTCAACACACAGAATGTTACTGGAGGAAAAGCCTCGAGAAACGCCTACACATCTTTAATTGTCTTCATCATTATCATTGGCAGAAACCTCCATAGAGCAATTAATGCTATCAAATGGATAAACTTAGTCTTAGGTTGCCAGGTCTCTTTCTTCTTCCCTTCTCAGGACACCGACCGTGATCAACGGTGGCTAGCGTTTCAAATCACTGCTTCAGGATCACGGAGGAGAGGAATCTGCAGGAGGGAAAGAAAAGTATATAAATTCTGTCACACCAAGCGTTTCTTTGCTTTCTCAACCTTTCATTGTCAATGTGCTCACTTCCGTTCAACAACGCCGACAGACGCATGAGAGACAACTTGTCCGGAAAGTTTATTAATTTGATAGCATTAATTGCTCTATGTGCTCGCTACAATGGGAAAATGTGGGATATAAATGTACCAAAAATAAATAAATAAATATGGAGGTTTTTGCCAATGATGATGATGAAGTCCTGCTCCTGTAAGACAATTAAAGAAGTCTAGGAGCTTCTCGAAGCTTTTCCTCCAGTAACATTCTGTGTGTTGACTCATACCTATGGTAACTTTAGGTGTGGCCATTTCTACCAACTGAAACATAGTGCAAATGTACACACCTAAATTAGGTGTGTATCCCTCTCATTCTATAATGTGTGGAGGGGCATAATCAAACAGGGCGCCCAAGTTTTCCTGAGGATGTCCTCGCAGGACATCTGGCGAAGGGGCGGGGAAACCCGTATTATCGAAACAAGATGGGCGGCCATCTTTCGTTTCGATAATACGGTCGGGAACACCCAAATTTCCATATTTAGGTCGACCTTAGAGATGGTTGTCCCCGGTTTTCAGCGATAATAGAAACTGAGGACGCCCATCTCAGAAACGACCAAATCCAAGCCCTTTGCTCGTGGGAGGAGCCGACATTTGTAGTGCACTGGTCCCCCTGACATGCCAGGACACCAACCAGGCACCCTAGGGGTCATTGCAGTGGACTTCAGAAATTGCTCCCAGGTGCATAGCTCCCATACCTTGGGCGCTGAGCCCCCCAACCCCCCTCAAAACCCACTACCCACAACTGTACAACACTACCATAGCCCTAAGGGGTGAAGGGGGGCACGTACATATGGGTACAGTGAGTTTCTGGTGGGTTTTACCACCATGAGTGTAACAGGTAGGGGGGTGGGCCTGGGTCCACCTGCCTGAAGTGCACTGCACCCACTAAAACTGCTCCAGGGACCTGCATACTGCTGTCAGGGAGCTGCGTATGACATTTGAGGCTGGCATAGAGGCTGGCAAAAAATATTTTTTAAGTTTTTTTTACAGTGGGAGGGGGTTAGTGACCACTGGGGGAGTAAGGGGAGGTGATTCCCGATTCCCTCCGGTGGTCATCTGGTCAGTTCGGGCACCTTTTTGAGGCTTGGTCATAACAAAAAAATGGACCAAGTAAAGTTGGCCAAGTGCTAGTCAGGGACACCCTTCTTTTTTCCAATATCAGCCGAGGATGCCCATCTGTTAAGCACGCCCCAGTCCCACCTTCGCTATGTTTCCGACACGCCCCCAGGAACTTTGGTCATCCCTGCGATGGAAAGCAGTTGAGGGCACCCAAAATTGGCTTTCGATTATGCCGATTTGGGCGCCCCTGTGAGAAGAATGCCCGATTTGTGTCGAAAGATGGGCGCCCTTCTCTTTCGAAAATGAGCCTAAATGTGTGTAAAATGTTAGGAATGCCCCTGTTCTGTCTATTTCTGTGCCCCCTTTTTGAATTGCGTGTAAAATTTAGGCACAGATCCCATGCCTAAGTTTATGTGTGTATTTCAATTAAATCTAATTAGTGCCAATAACTGGTTTTTAACAAGCCAATTAGCAGTGCTATTTAGCTCGTTATTCAATTAAATTATGCATTCAAATTAGGCGCATACCCAAATTTATATACACAATTTTTAGTGACTTTTATAGAATTTGGGGGATAGTGTGCATTGCCACTGTTTAGCATTATTTGACCTTCAGACATATAGTTGAATTAGAAAAGGTACAGAGAAGGGCGATGAAAATGATAATGTGGATGGGATGACTTCCCTATGAGGAAAGGCTAAAGCGATTAGGGCTCTTCAGCTTAGAGAAAAGACAGCTGAGGGGAGATATGATAGAGGTCTGTAAAATAGTGAATGGGGTGGAACGGGTAGACGTGAATTGTTTATTTACTCTTTCCAAAAATACTAGGACTAGGACTAGCATGCAATCAAGCTACAAAGTAGTAAACTTAAAACAAAATGGAGAAAATATTTCTTCATTCAACATGTAATTGAACTCTGGAATTCGTTGCCGGAGAATGTGGTAAAAGCAGTTAGCTTAGCGGGGTTTTAAAAAGGTTTGGATAACTTCCTAAAAGAAAAGTCCATAAGCCATTATTAAGATACACTTGGGGAAAATACACTGCTTATTTTAGGCAGCATAAAATGTATTGTACCGTTTTGGGATCTTGCCAGGTACTTGTAACCTGGTTTGGCCACTGTTTGAAACAGAATGCTGGGCTTGATGGACATTCGGTCTGTCCCAGTATAGCAACACTTATGTTCTTCTGTTCTTAATGCATGGAGCTAATAATATACCTAGCATGCACTTGGAGTGGGGAAGCAGCCTAATGGGCAGTTCATTGGCCTGAGAACCAGGGGAACTGCATTCAATTCACACTGCAGCTCCTTGTGACTCTGGGCAAGTCACTTAACCCTCCATCGCCCCTGGTACAAAATAAGTACCTGAATATATGTAAACCGCTTTGAATGTAGTTGCAAAAACCTCAGAAAGGCGGTATATCAAGTCCCATTTCCCCTTTCCCTATTTCAGATTCTACATGGAATGTTGCTAAAATTGGAGATTCTAGGTGGAATGTTGCTACTATTGAGATTCTGTTGCTACTATTTGAGATTCTACATGGAAAGTTAATGTTGCTATTCCACTAGCAACATTCCATGTAGAAGCCTGCCCTTGAGTGATCAGCAACGCGGCCGCGCTCACACACTCACACACACAGACATACAGACATGCAAACTCACAGATACACACATATAAGCACACATAGATACATAGATACATACACACATACATATATAGACACACACACACTCTCACATGTATACATACATACACATGCATACATATACATACACACATGTGCATATACACTTACATACCCATATATATGCACATACACACATACATACATACATAGAGACACACATTTACTCACACATACACATATATACACATACACTCACACAATACACATATACACACACCCACTCACACATAGACATACACACATGCACACACATACATAGATACACACACACACACATGTACATACCCCATATGTATGCACATACACACATAAATACATACACATTTGCACACATGCAAACACATACAGTCACACACACATCTACCCACACATAAACACATATGCACACTCACACATATACATACACACACCCACAAACCAACCCACACATATACATACACATACACTCGCACACACACATACATACACACATATAAATACACACACACACTCACACATACATATATACATACACACACATACACACATGTGCACAAGGCTTTTGTGAGATAATCATGTTCTGTAACAAGCTGAGAATGTACTACGACACATAGAGATTGTCTTTTGTGCTTAGACATTGCTTTGTATTCTCAGTACTATATTCACACATCTACAGACTCCTGAGGCAGGTGGCTATGCCGAAACATGGCTCTGTGTCATGTCTTCTAGTAGTATAAACTTTTAGATGTATTTATAACAATAAAGACTGTGTGTGACAAGTTTTTTAGTTCCTTGGTTTATGTTGGAAGAACTATCCCCACAACCCCTACTCCTCTGCAACTCGTTTTTCACATTTGTCGCGGTACATGTTCCTCCACCTTTGGTGGTTTTCTGTCTTCTAAATGCAAAACTAGCTCATTTGGAGAAATTGCCCCCGGGCAGTTCAGCAAACTGAAGAGTAGCAAATCTCCTGGACCGGATGGTATTCATCCTAGAGTACTGATAGAACTGAAAAATGAGCTTGCGGAGCTACTGTTAGTGATATGCAATCTATCCTTAAAATCGAGCGTGGTACCGGAAGATTGGAGGGTGGCCAATGTAACGCCGATTTTTTAAAAAGGTTCCAGGGGAGATCCGGGAAATTATAGACTGGTGAATCAGACGTCGGTGCCGGGGAAAATGGTAGACGCTATTATCAAAAACAAAATTACAGAGCACATCCAAGGACATGGATTACTGAGAACAAGTCAGCACAGCTTTTGTGTGGGGAAATCTTGCCTGACCAATTTACTTCAATTCTTTGAAGGAGTAAACAAACATGTGGACAAAGGGGAGCCGATTGATATTGTGTATCTGGATTTTCAAAAGGCGTTTGACAAGGTACCTCATGAAAGGCTACAGAGGAAATTGGAGGGTCATGGGATAGGAGGAAATGTCCTATCGTGGATTAAAAACTGGTTGAAGGATAGGAAACAGAGAGTGGGGTTAAATGGGCAGTATTCACAATGGAGAAGGGTAGTTAGTGGGGTTCCTCAGGGGTCCGTGCTAGGACCGCTGCTTTTTAATATATTTATAAATGATTTAGAGATGGGAGTAACTAGCGAGGTAATTAAATTTGCTGATGACACAAAGTTATTCAAAGTCGTTAACTCGCGACAGGATTGTGAAAAATTACAAGAGGACCTTACGAGACTGGGAGATTGGGCAGCTAAATGGCAGATGACGTTTAATGTGAGCAAGTGCAAGGTGATGCATGTGGGGAAAAAAGAACCCGAATTATAGCTACGTCATGCAAGGTTCCACGTTAGGAGTTACGGACCAAGAACGGGATCTGGGTGTCGTCGTCAATAATACACTGAAACCTTCTGCTCAGTGTGCTGCTGCGGCTAGGAAAGCGAATAGAATGTTGGGTATTATTAGGAAAGGTGTGGAAAACAGGTGTGAGGATGTTATAATGCTGTTGTATTGCTCCATGGTGCCGACCGCACCTTGAGTGTTGTGTTCAATTCTGGTCGCCGCATCTCAAGAAAGATATAGTAGAATTGGAAAAGGTGCAGAGAAGGGCGACTAAAATGTCTTTTCTTCTAATAATAAAGATATTTTCAAAAAAAAAAAAAAAAAAAAATGATAGCAGGGATGGGACGACTTCCGTATGAACAAAGACTAAGGAGGCTAGGGCTTTTCAGCTTGGAGAAGAGACGGCTGATAGGAGACATGATAGAGGTATATAAAATAATGAGTGGAGTGGAACAGGTGGATGTGAAGCGTCCGTTCACGCTTTCCAAAAATACTAGGACTAGGGGGCATGCGATGAAACTACAGTGTAGTAAATTTAAAACAAATCAGAGAAAAGTTTTCTTCACCCAACGCATAATTAAACTCTGGAATTCGTTGCCAGAGAACGTGGTGAAGGCGGTTAGCTTAGCAGAGTTTAAAAAGGGGTTAGACGGTTTCCTAAAGGACAAGTCCATAAACCACTACTAAATGGATTTGGGAAAAATCCACAATTCCAGGAATAACATGTATTTATTTATTTATTTATTGCATTTGTATCCCACATTTTCCCACCTATTTGCAGGCTCAATGTGGCTTACAGAGTTTTGTTATGACATTGTCATTCCAGGATATCAGATACAATTAGTAATGCACAGAGATTAAGTATGGGAAGAGAAAAAGGATAGTGTTAGGTGGGTAGGTATAGAAGGCTATAGGTTCTCTTTCTAGGCCTTGTTGAAGAGGTATGTCTTCAGAGATTTGCGAAAGTTAGTTATTTCGTCAATAGTTTTTAGGGCTGTAGGTAATGCATTCCACAACTAAGTGCTTATGTAGGAGAAGGTAGTGGCATGCATCAGTTTGTATTTTAGTCCTTTACAGCTGGGGAAGTGCAGATTGAGAAATTTGCAGGATGATCTTATAGCATTTCTGGGAGGTAGGTCCACGAGGTTTAGCATGTAGATTGGGGCGTCTGCGTGAATGATTTTGTGTACAATCGTGCAGATCTTCAACGCAATGCGTTCCTTAAGTGGGAGCCAGTGAAGTTTCTCTCTAAGGGGTTTTGCACTTTCATATTTAGTTTTTCCAAATATGAGTCTTGCGGCAGTATTCTGGGCTGTTTGGAGTTTTTTGATAGTCTGTTCTTTGCAGCCAGCATACAGTGCGTTGCAGTAATCCAGATGACTTATTACCATTGACTGTACCAGGGTGCAGAAGATGTATCTTGGGAAGAAAGTTTTTTTTTTGTTACATTTATACCCCGCGCTTTCCCACTCATGGCAGGCTCAATGCGGCTTACATGGGGCAATGGAGGGTTGAGTGACTTGCCCAGAGTCACAAGGAGCTGCCTGTTCCTGAAGTGAGAATCGAACTCAGTTCCTCAGTTCCCCAGGACCAAAGTCCACCACCCTAACCACTAGGCCACTCCTCCATGTGGAAACTCTTTTGAGTTTCCACATGGAGTGGAACATCTTTTTCGTCGTGTTCTTCACATGGGCATCGAGTGTGAGGTTTCGATCAATGGTAACTCCAAGAATTTTCAAGTTTTGTGAGACGGGAAGAGAGCAGTATGGTGTGGATATGATGGAGAAGTTGTTTGTGTTATGTTGTGAGGTGAGTACAAGACATTGTGTTTTTTCTGCGTTAAGTTTTAGCTGAAATGCATCCGCCCAGGAGTGCATGATTTGGAGGCTTTGGTTGATCTCATTGGTGATTTCGTTTAAGTCATGTTTGAACGGGATGTAAATCGTAACATCGTCTGCATATATGTAGGGGTTGAGGTTTTGATTGGCTAGATGTTTGGCTAAAGGTATCATCATTAGGTTAAATAGGGTAGGTGAATATTTGTACGTTTGGAAAGCTTGCCAGGTGCCCTTGGCCTGGATTGGCTGCTGTCGTGGACAGGATGCTGGGTTTGATGGACCCTTGGTCTTTTCCCAGTGTGGCATTACTTATGTACTTATGTATACTGAAGACAAGAATTTTCCTGTAAGAAGCACTGGAAGAACATGACTGCAGTTCAGTTGTTCTTGACAATGAGCAGAACCAGTTAAAGGTTGTGAATAATCAATCAATATCCAATCTCTAATCCCTGCCTCATTTCAGTAACCTGAGTGTCAACTGTTCTGTAAACCTTCAGTTCTGTAAAGTTGAAAATCATAATATGAGAACTGTTTGTTCTGCCAAGGGTCATAAGAGCAACTAATGCATGAATCTGAATCCCAGGCATATTGAAATCTTAGTCATATCTTTTAATTAAGTATCTCTAAAGTACTGTTTAGCTCTCACATTTTATAGCAGAAGTACAACACAGATCGAATACAGTGCACTCCATTCAAGTGCACGTCGGATAAGCGCATGCTCTGTTTAACTGCATGCCGTACTTCGGTTCCATTTTTGGCGCCATCAATTTCTATGGGGACAAACTTCGGTTTAGCGCACCACTGCTCCTCTGCAGGAAAGACTCCGCATAAGCGCTCGCACGGAATATGGAAGCCGGTTGGCGCATGACAACCAGTGAGATTTCAAATTTACTGCCCCTTTAACTGCCACAGGCAGAATAAGCGAAAGAATGTTGTTAGAGTGTACACTGGAGTCATCATCATCGTCGTCGCGCAACTGTAAGACTTTAACGCTGGCTGAACGAATAGAAGTTCTTAAAAAATTAGAAAACAAATTAAGTCAAGCATCTATTGCTAAAGAATATGGTGTCAATCCCAGTCAAATTTCATGTATCTTGAAGCAGAAAGACCAGCTTCTGGAAGACTGGCAAAACAATACAAATCCACACTGGAAACGAAAACAGGCAGGAAAAGCTGAGGAGATAGAAGATGCTCTTCTTCGGTGGTTTTCTCAAGTCAGGAGCAGACAGTTTCCTGTCAGTGGTCCATTGCTTATGGAGAAAGCTAATCAGCTAGCTGAAAGTCTTGGACTAACTGAATTCAAAGCCACTGTTGGATGGTTGGAAAGATGGAAGGAGAGGAACAGCATAAAATTCAAGAAACAGTATGGTGAAAAACAAGACGCTGATGACTTTGGTGCTGAAAATTGGGTTGTTTCATTTCTTCCTACCATCTTGAATGAGTTTGCACCTCGTGACATTTTCAATGCTGATGAAAATGGTCTCTACTGGCGAGCGATTCCTGATGGAACACTTGCATTCAAACAAGCCGAAACTACAGGAGATAAAATGTCGAAGGACTGACTGACGATCCTCCTTTGCTGCAATATGGATGGAAGTGAGAAGTTGGAACCACTCGTCATTGGAAAGAGCAAACAGCCCCGTTGCTTCAAGAAAGTTAAGCGACTTCCTGTGTCATATGAGGCTAACGCAAATTCATGGATGACTGGGGAAATTTGGAAGCAGTGGCTAAAGAAGGTAGACACTAGAATGCGGGCACAAAAGCATCAGATTTTGTTGCTTTGTGATAATTGTGCTGCACACAGTGATGATGTCAGGCTGTCTAACTTCAAGGTGTTTTTCCTGCCACCAAACACTACCTCTCTGATCCAACCTATGATCAGGGCATAATAGCAAATTTCAAACAACATTGTCGGGCTCTTGTGCTACGTCGTCTGATGAGCATTATGGATGACCAGACTGGCAAGGATAAACGTGCTGTTGAACTGGCTCGTAATCTATCACTGTTGGGTTCCCTACATATGCAGAAAGAAGCCTGGAATCATGTTACACAGGCAACCATTGTGAACTGCTACAAGCAGGCAAGCTTTGTTAGGGATGTGGAGAGGAACGAAACAGATGCAGCTGTTGCAAACACGTCAGATGAACAGGCTATTGACATCCCAGCCTGTGTTACTGAAGAGGAGTTTCATCACTACGTAGCTGCTGATTACGATCTACAAAGAGCTGAAGACAGCACTGATGTTGAGATATGCGCCTACACGCAGGCAACGGCTGATGATGAAACAGATGATGAAATGAGCAGCGAGGCACATGCTGACGAAATTCAACAACCTCCTGCCACTTTTGCAAGAGCACTGGAGAGTCTCAACACCTTCCCTGTCTGCCGCTGGCCCTGGCGTCTCCTCTCTACTGCATCCCGCCCTGTCTGACATAACTTCCTGTTTCCTCAGGGGCAGAATGCAGTAGAGATGCAGTAGAGCTGAATTGCAGCCGCTGCCTGCCGATCTCTAAAAGGCAAGTTGAGGCACAATTTTAATGTGTTAATCATGGAGTTAACACAGGAGCATTTAACACCTCTTAAATAGAAGGTGATGTGCTCCCATGTTAATTATGTGTAGTTGCCGCATGCTTAATGACAACATTAGCTCTTGATCTGCAAGTAAAAATAAAATGCCTATTTTACTGCTACGGTAAAAATGAGCTTAGCTTGCAGGAAAGTCTCACGCTAGGATGCGCTAAACCCCAATTTTGCCATGACTTAGTAAAAGGACAGGCAGGCAGATAGGAAGCATTGAAAAGAAATTGGAGATGAACCAGTACAATGAAGCTGGCTACAGAGTCTATTAAAGTCTATGAAAGTGCTAAACCCCTACGAGAAAAGTTACACTGGCTCCCACTCAAAGAACGCATCACGTTCAAAATATGTACCCTAGTTCACAAAATCATTCATGGTGAAGCCCCAGCCTACATGTCAGACTTGATAGACAATCATCTCGCACATTCCTTAATCTTCATTTCCCCAACTTGAAAGGTCTAAAATACAAACTAATGCACGCATCACCCTTTTCATATATGAGCACACAAATCTGGAATGCGCTGCCGCGCAACCTAAAAACAATCTATGATCTAACCAACTTTCGCAAACTACTGAAGACCCATCTCTTTAACAGGACATACCACAAAGATTAACACATGTGAACTCCCCCACATGTATCCAAAACTGTCTTAAAATGTTCTCTTGTTATATTACTATCATGTTTTTCATTATCATATAACCCCAAATCCTTCTGTAATACCAAACGTCTATTCTCTTCTTATTTCCACTATTCATGATGTATTGTAAGCCACATTGAGCCTGCAAAGAGGTGGGAAAATGTGGGATATAAATGCAATAAATAAATAAAAATAAATTAATTAATATCGGGGTCCTTTTACAAAGGCGCATTAGCGTTTTTAATGCACACTAATGATAAGCGTGCACTAAATGCTAGAGATGCCCATAGGAATATATGGCCATCTCTAGCAATTAGTGCACGCTTATTTTTAGCACACGTTAAAAACGCTAGTGCACCTTTGTACAAAGACCCCATAGAGATCAGAAAATGTGACAAATTACAAATACAAACGCAAACGCATAAACTGGAGAGTGGAGGTGGCAGCAGGTGGCATTTGATAGAGGCAGAGAAAGAAGGATGCAAAAGCCTCCATGCCAGGTCCTGCCACTCAGAAACAGGAAATGATGTCAGAAGGGGTGGGCCTAATAGAGCAAATCGAGGCATGGAATGATGACAGCTCTGTGCCTTTATTCTGCTTGTTATCCCTGGGAAGCAGCTTGATGGGTGTAGGGAAGGGGAGGGAAGGAAGATGATGGACTAGAGTGAGCCCTGTGTTCAGGCCCACTTTTACTTATGGACCTCCTGTTAAGCCGGGTCGAAGGCAGTTGACCTATTTTTTTAAATTGAATAATTTTGCAATTACATTACAAAATAACAAAAAAAGAAGAGAATAATAAGGATTCTACTTAATAAAAACATGACAAGAAACAATATACTAATTTAGTGCCCATTATGAGAAGAGAAAAGGAAGAACTACATGACATCAAATTCTATTATCAAAACACAACTCATTCTGTCCCAAACTAAAGAGGTCTTAAAACTAAACTAATTAACCTGGTTTCCCAGCTAGGGAGATTTCCGGTTGCATTGGTTCAAAGAAAACATAATTAAACCCCTGTTAATTAAACCTTTACAAAGAAATTGCAGGAAAAAAACAGTTGTTCCAATTGCAAAACCTTTTTGCCTATTGTTAAAAGTAACCTTGACTGATGATAACCTTTTTACGTGACCAACATAAAAATTCTATGGCTATACTTCCTATGTGGTTTTCAGAGTTCCTATTTGTCATCTTCCTTGGGGAATTCATATATTGGTAGTGCACAAAGCATCACAGCTGCAAAGAATTCAGTTTTATTAGATTAATTTTTTTCCATTAGTCAATCAATTACAGCAAGATCCCAGGGAGAGATGGCAATGATGAGAAGATGCAGCGAGCAGAGATCCTTATCGAGGCCTTGCTGTTCATTCTCCTTTTCTTTTATTACTTTCCCCAGGGGTCGTTTTTGCAATCTATCAGGAAATGCAAGGCTAAAATCAGAAGCCTTTCCCAGGGCCTTCTATTTCTTTACCCAGACATCCTCAACCTTTGGCTTCATGTTTAACATCTTTGCCAATGGATGCTGTTACTGCAGGGATCAGCAGAAGAGCGGCTTTCCCGCTTAAGGCAGAGACCACATTGAGCCACATGGAGCATGCTATGGCAATGATGCCTGTCCAGGATCTTGTCAGTGAGGCAACAATTCTTCTCTGCCCTGGAAGAGTTGAATTGACTTGAGTTGAGCTGGGGGGGAGGGGGGTTGAGACACCATGGCAAAGACATCCTGGAGTCAGGCATTGCAGTAGGACCCACGATGGAAGGCTTCTTGGTCACGGAATTATCTGCCATGGATTCCTGCATCCAGGGCTGCCGAGGGGCTGAGCTGGGCCTGGGGCAGGGCTACCACCCCCCACCGCTGCAACTCCAAATACCTTGGCTGGCGGGGATCCCGAGGCCCCGCCAACAGAAGAAGTCTTCCTCCAGTGCTGCTCTTCACTCCATCGCATTAGCTAACTTGCCCCTGTGGCTGCTTTTTCTCTCATGTCGCACATGTGCAGCATGAGAGGAAAAGCAGCCGCTTGGCAGGCAGTGCGGCAGAGTGAAGAGCAGCACTGGAGGAAGACCTCTTCTGTTGACAAGACCTATGGGGGACCACCACCAGCCAAACCAGAGGTCCTGGCCTGAAGCCCTACTGTGTCTGCTCCTCCCCAGCATTTAAGTGGTCCCAGTGCCGGAGTTTTCTGTCTCCTGCTCCTGTCAGAACGCGATCACCTGGGTCCCATCAGGAGCAGAAGCGAGAGAGAGAGAGAGAGACCCTGGCACCGGGCCTTCCTTGGAGGCTGGGCCCGGGGAATTTAGCCCCCCTGCCCCTCCCTTTCTCAGCGGCCCTGCCTGCCTCAGGAATTATGAAGCAGGTTGGGTTACAGCAGCCTCGTTGTGGTATCAATGGAAGGGATAAGCTAAACTGATAACCCCGTTCTAAGTTTGGCCCTAACTGCTCTAAGTTTCAATCTCCCTTGAGAAGCCCCAGGTTGTGATTCTAAATTCCGTGTGGACGGGTTCAGCATTTTTTTTTCAACAACCAGCAGATCAGAGGGAAAACAGCAACACAAGTAGACTTGAAGTAGTCATCGTGGAGAACCTCAGATGGGACAAAGGAGTGGAGCCAAACTGCCAAAGAAGCAATTTTATTGGAAGACCCGACATGGCCTACGTTTCAGCTAAAGCCTGCGTCAGGGGTCTACATCTACAAAAAAAATACATAAATCAATTACATTAAAAACATTATAAAGCAAAATAATCAGAAAAATACAATAAAAACATTTAAAAAAAGGATGCCACATAAAAGAAATACTTCAAACATATGCCATGCAATATAAATAGCAGAACAAATTTGAAGGGTGTAGTATTCTCCTTTACAGATGTATGGATACTGTTTCAAAAAAATCTGCATAAACACACAGATAGATAAGTATCTGAATACATGCTATGACAAGTAACTGATATAATTGATTACAACAGTCCAACAACAAAAAGAGCATTTGTTGTAACATAGTAACATAGTAGATGACGGCAGAAAAAGACCTGCACAGTCCATCCAGTCTGCCCAACAAGATAAACTCACATGTGCCATTTTTTGTGTTTATCTTACCTTGATTTGTACCTGTTTTTTTCAGGGCACAGACCGTATAAGTCTGCCCAGCAGTATTCCCCGCCTCCCAACCACCAGCCCCGCCTCCCACCACCGGCTCTGGCACAGACCGTATAAGTCTGCCCAGCACTATTTCCCGCCTCCCAACCACCAGCCCCGCCTCCCACCACCGGCTCTGACACAGACCATATAAGTCTGCCCAGCACTATCCCCACCTCCCAACCACCAGCCCTGCCTCCCACCACCGGCTAAGCTTCTGGGGATCCCTTCCTTCTGAGCAGGATTCCTTTATGTTTATCCCACACATGTTTGAATTCTGTTACCGTTTTCCTCTCCACCACCTCCCGCAGGAGGGCATTCCAAGCATCCACCACTCTCTCCGTGAAGAAATACTTCCTGACATTTTTCTTGTAAAAGTAAATCCAGATGATTGTGAAGGGGCTCTTGTTAGCACCATGGTTTCTTTAGCATTGAAGGTAATCTTCTCCCATTGGAAGTCTTTACATCAGGCTACCTACTTACAAATTTGAATCACACCTCGCAAAGAAATCTTCTCGTTTTGCTACATGTAGGGAAAAATGGCTACCACTTGTCTCTTATTTTGATACGGTACAGAGATAAGTACTAAATTTGCTGTATTTTTTGACATGTGCATGCTTTATACTTTGATTTGTTTCCTCCAGCCCTCCCTCCCCTTTCCCTCTTCTTTTCCTCTTTCCTCCCTCTCTCTTGTTTTCACTTAATTTGATTCTAGGTATAGATTGCTACTTCTTAAATGTGAGCTCCAGTGTTGCCATACTTATTGCTTGTTGTTATGTTGCGAGCTCTTGCTTATGTTTCTATTGAAAACCAATAAAAGAAATATTTCAGATGATTGTGCCAAATGGTGTTATAAAATGTGAACCCTGACTGATAGGTCTCAATGGTCCCCAAATCCCGCAAATGAAGAAAACATGGTCACAGAGCGTTATGCTCTCCAAAATTAATGGAACACCGATTGCATCGTGCACCAAGGACAACAGACAATAAATGTGGACATGTATAAGCAATGCCACTGAAGTACATCTTAGTACAAAGGGACTCGATAGTATTGCCCCTCCAACACAGAAATGAATATGCTGACCACATGTCTAGCTTACTTAACACGAGGGAAAAATATTGTATCAAGATGAACATAGCACATTAGAAAACCACTAGACATGATTCTGTGATATCCCATTATGATTAAAACAGAGATGCTGCAGCTTACAGTGTGTTGAATAAAAAAAGAAATTTATAAATAAATGGTGTACTGAGCATGCTGTATTACAAAATATCTTTTCGTCTATGTGCAGTGGAACACCTAAAATGTCCTCTCAAACCTCATCGGAGTGGTCTGATATTGGAGGTCTCGAGTTAGAAGACCAGAAATTAGGAAAGCTGGCAAATTTCTCCTATATAAGTACGCAAATATGGAACAAACTACCAGTGGAGGAGTGGCCTAGTGGTTAGGGTGGTGGACTTTGGTCCTGAGGAACTGAGTTTGATTCCCGGCACAGGCAGCTCCTTGTGACTCTGGGCAAGTCACTTAACCATTGCCTGCTGTGTTGAGCCTGCCATGAGTGGGAAAGCACCGGGTACAAATGTAACAAATAAATCAATCAATAAAAACAACACACAACATAAATAATTTCCATAAATTATTAAAAACTAACCTATTCAACAAAGCATACTACAATAATCCATCCTAAATACCAGTTAATCAAAATTTTACTCCGAATCTTCACTAAACATAATTCTGCACTTCCCGATTGTCCATACTAATCAACAAGATTGAAGTTTAATATTTTTGATTGTCCAAGTTAATCTATTCATGATTGAAGTTAATCCAACACCTTTATTTCTGATTATGAAAATGCACTTTCTGTAACTGTATTCCTAATCCTCTCTGTCTCCTTCACCTTAAATATGTATTTCTGTTCTGGAATTGATGATCACCATTATGGAAAATGTAAGCCACATTGAGCCTGCAAATAGGTGGGAAAATGTGGGATACAAATAAATAAATAAATAAATAAATTGGGCAACATTATAATAATGGGTGATTTCAATTAACTAAGTAACAAAAGCAAGGGGGAAGCTCGCCTGGTAACCGTGCAATCACCAAAATGACACAAAAATGTAAAAAACAAAAGACGGGGGGAAAGGCCTCAGAAATTTGTGACCATCAGCGGCAAAGCTTGAAAGAACAGTCTGAATCTTACTGGTCACAGTTCTTCTCTGTAATCATCGGGTCACAAAAAACCCCGATCCAACCTATGTGTGGTTATGCAAATTATTTAATTTGTTTATTATTTTTCATATTGCATTTATGTGAAAACTAATTTTTTAAATCAAACAAACAAACACTCCCCCGCAGTGCTGCAAACATTGTTAGTAAATTCAACTTAACTGGCTGAGCTTGACTGAGTACAACCGTCCCAGGAAGGCTCCAAACCTGACGGACCCGTTTCACCGTGGGGCTTCTTCAGGGGATAGAGGATACCCATATCCTGTATGCAGGGTACAGCTCAACAGTAGCGCTCAAAAAACGTCTGCGGACCTTGATTGTTGCATTCAATTAACCCAATACAGGGCCGCTGAGAGACTGAGACGGGCATGGGGCAAGGCCGCCACCGCTGGGCCCGGAGCAGGGCCGCCACTCTCCCACCAGGATCGTCACTGCCACTGCCGGCCCCCCTTGGCTGGTGGGGGGATCCCAAGGCCCCGCCAGGAGAAGAGGAGGTCTTCCTCCAGTGCTGCTCTTCTTCACTCTGCCGCATGGCCTGTCCCTGCGGCTGCTTTTTCTCTCATGTTGCGGATGCTCGGTTTCAAAATATCGATTTTTAAAAAGGGTTCCAGGTGTGATCTGGAAAATTACATACTGGTAAGCCTGATGTCAGTGTCAGGCAAAATAGTGGAAACTATTATAAAGACTAAAATTACAGAACACATAGACAAACATAGTTTAATGGGACAGAGTCAACATGGGTTCAGCCAAGGGAAGTCTTGCCTCACCAGTTTGCTTCATTTCTTTGAAGGTGTCAATAAACATGTGGATAAAGTGAGATGGTTGATGTAATGTGTCTGGATTTTCAGAAAGCTTTTTGACAAAGTTCCTTATGAAAGACTCCTGAGAAAATTAAAAAGTCATGGGATAGGAGACAATGTCCTTCTGTGGATTAGGAATTGGCTATTGGACAGAAAACAGAGGGTAGGGTTAAATGGCCATTTCTCTCAATGGAGGAGGTGAACAGTGGAGTGCCACAGGGATCTATACTGGGACCGGTGCTATTTAACATATTTATAAATGATTTGGAAAACAGAACAACGAGTGAGGTGATTAAATTTACAGATGACACAAAACTATTCAAAGGTGTCAAAACACAAATGCGGATTGTGAAAAATTGCAGGAAGAGCTTAGAAAACTGGAAGACTGAGCATCCAAATAGCAGACGAAATTTAATGTGGACAAATGCAAAGTGATGTACATTGGGAAGAATAATCTGAATCATGGTTACCTGATGCTAGGGGTCCACCTTAGGAGTCAGCACTCAAGAAAATGATCTAGGTGTCATTGTAGACAATATGAAATCTTGCCGCGCATCCATTTTGGGTCTGAGACCTTACCGCCAGTCATTGACCCAGCGGTAAAGACTCACATGGTAACCGCGCGGTAATGACCTACGTGCACCAAATGCCGCAGGTCCGTTATGTGCACCTGAAATTAAAAAATATTTTTCAGTCGCGTGCCAAAAATGAAATTACCGCAAGAGCCACATGGTAGTCGGGCGGTAACCCATTTTGGTACACGTTGGGAATGCGTAACTGCTTTCCAAAAACACTAGGACTAGGGGGCATGCGATGAAGCTACAGTGTAGTAAATTTAAAACAAATCGGAGAAAATTTTTCTTCACCCAACGCATAATTAAACTCTGGAATTCATTGCCGGAGAACATGGTGAAGGCGGTTAGCTTAGCAGAGTTTAAAAAGGGGTTAGACGGTTTCCTAAAGGACAAGTCCATAAACCGCTACTAAATGGACTTGGGAAAAATGCACAATTTCGGGAATAACATGTATAGAATGTTTGTATGTTTGGGAAGCTTGCCAGGTGCCCTTGGCCTGGATTGGCCGCTGTCGTGGACAGGATGCTGGGCTCGATGGACCCTTGGTCTTTCCCAGTGTGGCATTACTTATGTACTTATGTAATGCATGGGATAGACACAAAGGATTCCTGAACAGAAAGAGGATAGTAGTGAAACAAAACTTAACAAGTCAACAGTTAAAATTTTCAATGACAACTCCAGCTGGGAAGCAGGGCCTCTGCGGGGCAGACTTTTTTTTACGAACTGAGCCTTGAAAACAGCAAGGATGGATCAGAAAGCAATTCTAGATCTTCGCACCTATTATGCGCATTGAAGGCGCCATTAATTGACAGTTCAGTTCCTAGGTGCAGTCAGTGCTATTCTGTAAGGTCCACGCCTAACTTTAAGGGTGTGGCTTACAAAATATTGCTTTTTTTGGCACTGTAATTACTGGACAGATCAATTTTACAAGGCGTTTTAGAATTTTTTCTTTCCCTAGAAAAAATACTAGTATGCAGTGCATTGCAGACTAGTCTATGCATTTGATAATACAAGAAACAGAAGCCTGCGCAGCCTTCTACATGGAATATTGCTAGTGGAGTAGCAACATTCCATGTAGAATCTCCAATAGTAGCAACATTCCATGTAGAATCTCCAATAGTATCTATTTTTTTTTTGTTACATTTGTACCACATGCTTTCCCACTCATGGCAGGCTCAATGCGGCTTATATGGGGCAATGGAGGGTTAAGTGACTTGCCCAGAGTCACAAGGAGCTGCCTGTGCCTGAAGTGGGAATTGAACTCAGTTCCTCAAGGACCAAAGTCCACCACCCTAACCACTAGGCCACTCCTAGTCATTTATCATCTGTGAAGACTCTTACTCTAACAGAATGAAATATTCACCCAAGTCCTCCCTTTGACAACCCTGAACAGTAATTGTAAGAACAGATCCCCTCACATCTGATCTCAGGAAGAGGTCAAGGAATAGCTTGTCTTGTTTTCCTTTCTAGTCCTTAACTTGCTCCTTTGAAGTCTGGAGCGTGCAAAGCAGGAACTAATTACTCCTTTGTGTTCTTAAAACAGCCAAAGGCTAACAGCACACTCAAAAAATGTTCAAATTAATGAATGAGACTTTTTTTCTTGGGTGCCTTTGATAGGGTTCCCAGAAATAGGTCTGCGAAAGGAAACATTTTGCTGCTTCTCTTCTGTTCTTATTATTTCTGAATCCCCTCACTCCCAGTCACAGGGGTCTGTGTGTTAGGAAGAGTAACTATTTCAGAAGGATTCACTCACCCTTCCTTTGCTCTCCGCTGCCTGACTGCTAGGAGCAAAATTTATCCCCTTCATGCCTACAGCCAGGTCATGTAAAGCCTAAGGCAACACACTGATCAACTGATGCTTTCCCTTCGGCATACACTATCACATCTTTCGGGAAAGGGAATTGATATACCACCTTTCTGTGGGTTTTTTTTTTCTTTTTTTGCAACTACATTCAAAGCAGTTTACATAGTATATATAGGTACTTGTTTGTACCTGAGGGGGGGGGGGGGGGGGGCAATGGAGGGTTAAGTGATTTGCCCAGAGTCACAGGGAGCTGCAGTGGGAATCAAACCCAGTTCGCCAGGATCAAGGTCCACTGCACTAACCACTAGGCTACTCCTCCACTAGCAACATTCCATGTAGAATCTCAAATAGGGAAAGGGAACTGGGACTTGAAATACTGCCTTTCTGAGGTTTTTGCAACTACATTCAAAGCAGTTTACATATATTCAGGTGCTTATTTTGTACCAGGGGCATTGGAGGGTTAAGTGACTTGCCCAGAGTCACAAGGAGCTGCAGTGGGAATCAAACTCAGTTCCCCAGGATCAAAGTCCACTGCACTAACCACTAGGCTACTCCTCCACTAGCAACATTCCATGTAGAAGCCTGCCCTTGCAGATCAGCAATGCAGCCACGCAGGCTTCTGTTTCTGTGAGTCTGACATCCTGCACGTACATGCAGGATGTCAGACTCATAGAAACAGAAGCCTGCACAGCTGATCCGCAGGGGCAGGCTTCTACATGGAATGTAGAATCTCCAATAGTAGCAACATTCCATGTAGAATCTCTAGAATCTCAAGTAATAGCAACATTCCACGTAGAGTCTCAATATTCCATGTAGAATCTCAAAGAGGGAAAGGGAACTGGGACTTGATACATTGCCTTTCTGTGGTTTTGCAACTACATTCAAAGCAGTTTACATAGTATATTCAGGTACTTATTTGTACCTGGGGCAATGGAAGGATTGATCCTGGGGAACTATTCCCACTGCAGCTCCTTGCCCAGAGTCACAAGGAGCTGCAGTGGGAATAGTTCCTCAGGATCAAAGTCCGCTGCACTAACCACTAGGCTACTCCTCCACTCCAAAAGGGAATGGGACTTGATATACCGTCTTTCAAGGGCATAGCCATGGGCGGGACTGGACGGCCCCAGGCCCAGCCACTTTCCCTCCAGGCCCGCCCATCCAACATCCTTCGCTCACTGTCGCTGCCTTTTCTCCCGCAGCTCTGGGTACGGCGGTCTGGGAGACAGCGTTGCCTGCATGCCTGCCCTGAAATAAGTCTTCTCCCCAGGCTCTGCTACATCGGTCCCTGCATTATCTTTTTCGCCCGTCGTGCAGTACTGCTGTTCACACAGGAAGCTCCCATCCCCCCCGCCGCGTCCATCTTGCCCTACGTAAACAGGAAGTGCATCAGAGAGGGCCGGATGGACGTGGCAAAGGGGAGCGGAGCTGCCTATGTGAATGGCAGCGCTGTGCGACGGGTGAAAAAGAGAATGCAGGGACCGATGCAGCAGAGCCTGGGGAGAAGAATTATTTCAGGGCAAGCAGGCATGCAGGCAATGCTGAACGCTGCCTCCCGGATGGCTGTACCCAGAGCCATGGGAGAAAAGGCAGCGACAGCGAGCAAAGGATGTTTTGATGGGGGGCCTGGAGGGCAGAACTAAAGTAAGTGCTGGATCTTTGGAGGGAGGACGGGGGTGGGGGGGGGGGGACTGGAGGGAAGGGATAGTTTTGCCGGAGTCAGCCTTTTGGGAGGAAGGGGATTGGAGGGAAAGGAGAGAGCTACTGGATGTGGGAGGAAAAGGAAGGAGGGGATCTGAATGGAAGGGAGAGAGTTGCTGGAGGTGGGAGGAAAAGGAGGAGGGGATTTAGATGGAAGGGAGAGAGCTCCTGGACATGGGAGGGAGAGGAGGAAGGGGCTGGAGAGCTGCTGGACAAGGGAGGAAGAGGAAGAAGGGACAGGATGGAAGGGAGAGAGCTGCTGGAGGAAGAGGAGGAAGGGATCTGGGTGGAAGGGAGAGAGCTGCTGGATGTGGGAGGATGAGGAGGGGGCTGGAGAGAAAGAGCTGCTGGATGTGGGAGGAAGAGGAGGAGGGGATCTGGATGGAAGGGAGAGAGCTGCTGGATGTGGGAGGATGAGGAGGGGGCTAGAGAGAAAGAGCTGCTGGATGTGGGAGGAAGAGGAGGAGGGGATCTGGATGGAAGGGAGAGAGCTGCTGGATGTGGGAGGATGAGGAGGGGGCTGGAGAGAAAGAGCTGCTGGATGTGGGAGGAAGAGGGGGAGGGGAACTGGAGGGAAGGGAGAGAACTGCTGGTTCAGCACAAGGAGGGAGGGAAGGGAAACAGAGATACCAGACCAAGGAGATGAGGGAAAAGGGAGCAAATACTAAACCTACAGAGTGAGGGCGAGCGGGGTGGGTGGGCAGGCAGAGAATCAAGCAACCAAACCAGATGCTGGAAAGGGGAGCGAGTGAGAGGGAGAGAAGCTGGATGGGGTAGGGTCAGAGAGGGTAGAGATATATTGGCACTGGGGACGAAGAGAGGGGAGAAGCTGGACAGAGAAATATAGGGACAGAGAAAGGGAGATACTAAACATGGAGAAAGATAGAGGTACAGAGATGGAAGAAGATGGATAGTGGACATGGAGAGAAAGTAGAAATATCAAATGGACATGAGACCTTGGTGAGCGAGTTAAGAGAAGATAGAAGGATGTAGAAACCAGAGCCTGGGACCAACATGACTTGAGAAATAAAATGAGCAGACAACAAAAGGTAGAAAAAAGAATTTTATTTTTCTATTTTGTGATTAGAATATGTCAGATTTGAAATGTACATCCTGCCAGAGCTGGTGTTAGATATGACTGGGGCCTAAGGCAGATATTTAGGAGGGGACCGCAAAGCTTACTAACAGGCGGCACCTTCTTCAGCTTCCAGCTGGCCTAGGGGTCTCTCTGGCTAGGGGGTCAAATGCAGTTGCCCTAGTTGTACCTCCCCTATCACTGTCTCTTGCATGTGCTATTGTATTTTGCACAGTATAGGAGAAAATGCATCTCTTTGTATTTCTCTGTGCTGTGCTAAATGCAAGGTCTGGCCTCTTGGGATTTTGATTTAATTTGTTTATGGTTTGTGGTCACTTATTCTGTATTTGGCATTTGTGTTCTGTGTGTGTGACCAAAGTATTCTGTTAGCATCAATTTTCTATTTGGTATTCTATAGTACTTTGGCTTGTTCAGTTTTCTTGACAGATGTATTGATATTTTAGGGCCCCCACTGTAATATTTAGGGCATATTTAAGGGAAGCCTGTGTGTATTGGTGGACCGTGGCTCAGTGGAGGATGAAGAGTGCACCCTCTTATATTTCCCCTAGCTCTGAATGTGGCCTGCAGCCACTGAGGCCAGCACTGCTACTCCCATTGAAGTTACTGGGAGAGGGGTAGGTGTGCGGTAGGAGTAGGGGTGTGGACAGGGCATATCAGGTGGCAGGTATTTCTCTAGTGCCCATCCATCCAACCTGTTGGCCCACCCAAAAATTTCCTTCTGGCTACGCCATTGCCGCCTTTCTGTGCATTTTGCAACTACATTCAAAACAGTTATGCAGTGGCGTAGCAAGGTCGGCTGCCACCCAGGGCGGATCGCTGCTGCACACCCCCCCCCCCCCGGGTGCAGCACGACACCCCCCCCCCCCCAGTGCAATGACACCCCCCTCCCCGGGTGCATTCTTGGCTGTTGGAGGGTGCAGAGAGCAGCCGCGCGCCTGTTGGCTCCGCTGGCTCCCTGCTCCCTCTGCCCCGGAACAGGAAGTAACCTGTTCCGGGGCAGAGAGAGCAGGGAGCCAGCGGAGCCGACAGGCGCGCGGCTGCTCTCTGCACTCTCCAGCAGTGTGCATCCGGGGCGGACCATCCCCCACCGCCCCGTCCTTCCTACGCCAATGCAGTTATGATCATATAATTTACTTTGGGAGAATTTTTCATTTGAAAATAATATACACTGGCATCTTCTTACCACTCCGAGCACAGTAGTGAAATGATTACTTTCATTGTCAGTAGATGGGTGACATGGTTTTGTCCATTAACTGCCAGATTTTCAGTGAAAGGAATGTCAGATTTAAGAGGTTTCTGATTCCTTCTGGCAATATAACAAAAGCCTTAGTGATGTTGCTTTTGTAGGCCTGAGAAGGAATGTTAGAACTGTTTCTGATCTCTTAGGAACCCTTTTACCAAGCTGCGGCAAAAAGGGGGCTGGCGCTGGAATTGGCGTGCATTTTACACATGCACTGAGGCCCCCTTTTACTGCCCTGCCATTTCAGGGGGAGCCCTTACCGCCACCCATTGAGGTAGCGGTAAGGGCTCCCAGTTAACCCGGCTGTAACTGGGCAGCGCGAGGCACTGCCCGATTACCGCTGGGAAATGACGGCAAACACTAGGGGTGGGAAGTACCGCGTTGGGCTTACTGCCACTTAGTACAAGGAGCCCTTAAAGCGTAATATGTTCTTAAAACAGACGTGCTAAAATAATCAGATAGTATAACCTTGGCATGGGAGCAAACACCAGAAGCCTCTTATCTCTTTCTGAAATTTACTTTTATTGAGCACATGTAGTTAATTTACTACAGTTAGTAGATTCTCAGAGGTTACTGCCCCGAGGCAAGTACATAAGTAATGCCACACTGGGAAAAGACCAAGGGTCCATCGAGCCCAGCATCCTGTCCATGACAGCAGCCAATCCAGGCCAAGGGCACCTGGCAAGCTTCCCAAACGTACAAACATTTTATACATGTTATTCCTGGAATTGTGGATTTTTCCCAAGTCCATTTAGTAGCGGTTTATGGACTTGTCCTTTAGGAAACCATCTTACCCCCTTTTAAACTCTGCCAAGCTAACCGCCTTCACCATGTTCTCCGGCAATGAATTCCAGAGTTTAATTATGCGTTGGGTGAAGAAACATTTTCTCTGATTTGTTTTAAATTTACTACACTGTAGTTTCATCACATGCCCCCTAGTCCTAGTATTTTTGGAAAGCGTGAACTGACGCTTCACATCCACCTGTTCCACTCCACTCATTATTTTATATACCTCTATCATGTCTCCCCTCAGCCGTCTCTTCTCCAAGCTGAAAAGCCCTAGCCTCCTTAGTCTTTCTTCATAGGGAAGTTGTCCCATCCCCGCTATCATTTTAGTCGCCCTTCGCTGCACCTTTTCCAATTCCATTATATCTTTCTTGACATGCGGTGACCAGAATTGAACACAATACTCAAGGTGCGGTTGCACCATGGAGTGATATAACAGCATTATAACATCCTCACATCTGTTTTCCATACCTTTCCTAATAATACCCAACATTCTATTCGCTTTCCGAGCCACAGCAACACACTGAGCAGAAGGTTTCAGTGTATTATCAACGACGACACCCAGATCCCTTTCTTGGTCCGTAACTCCTAACGTGGAACCTTGCATGACGTAGCTATAATTCGGGTTCTTTTTTCCCACATGCATCACCTTGCACTTGCTCACATTAAACGTCATCTGCCATTTAGCCGCCCAGTCTCCCAGTCTCATAAGGTCCTTCTGTAATTTTTCACAATCCTGTCGCAAGTTAACGACTGTGAATAACTTTGTGTCATCAGCAAATTTAATTACCTCGCTAGTTACTCCTGTCTCTAAATCATTTATAAATATATTAAAAAGCTGCGGTCCTAGCACAGACCCCTGAGGAACCCCAGTAACTACCCTTCTCCATTGTGAATACTGCCCATTTAACCCCACTCTCTGTTTCCTATCCTTCAACCAGTTTTTAATCCACAATAGGACTTTTCCTCCTATCCCATGACCCTCCAATTTCCACTGTAGCCTTTTATGAGGTACCTTGTCAAACGCCTTTTGAAAATCCAGATACACAATATCAACCAGCTCCCATTTGTCCACATTTTTGTTTACTCCTTCAAAGAATTGAAGTAAATTGGTCAGGCAAGATTTCCCCACAGAAAAGCCGTGCTGACTCAGTCTCAGTAATCCATGTCCTCGGATGTGCTCTGTAATTTTGTTTTTAATAATAGTGTCTACCATTTTCCCCGGCACCAACGTCAGACTCACCGGTCTATAATTTCCCGGATCTCCCCTGGAACCTTTTTAAAAAATGGGCGTTACATTGGCCACCCTCCAATCTTCCGGTACCATGCTCGATTTTAAGGATAAATTGCATATCACTAGCAGTAGCTCCACAAACTCATTTTTCAGTTCTATCAGTACTCTAGGATGTATACCATCCGGTCCAGGAGATTTGCTACTCTTCAGTTTGCTGAACTGCCCCATTACATCCTCCAGGTTTACCGTGAAGTCAGTAAGTTTCTCCGACTCGTCTGCTTGAAATATCATTTCCGACACCGGTATCCCACCCAAATCTTCCTCGGTGAAGACCGAAGCAAAGAATTCATTCAATCTCTCCGCTACGTCTTTGTCTTCCTTGATCGCCCCTTTTACCCCTCGGTCATCCAGCGGCCCAACCGATTCTTTTGCCGGCTTCCTGCTTTTAATATACTGAAAAAAGTTTTTACTATGCTTTTTTGCCTCTAATGCTCTTTTTTTCGTAATCCCTCTTGGCCTTCTTTATCTGCGCCTTGCATTTGCTTTGACACTCCTTAATGCTGCTTCTTGTTATTTTCAGACGGTTCCTTCTTCCATTTTCTGAAGGCATTTCTTTTAGCCCTAATAGCTTTCTTCACCTCACTTTTCAACCAGGCCGGCTGTCTTTTGAAGTTCCGTCTTTCTTTTCTAATTTGTGGAATATGTTTGGCCTGGGCCTCCAGGATGGTATTTTTGAACAGCGTCCATGCCTGTTGTACAGTTTTTACTCTCTCAGTTGTCCCCTAAGTTTTTTTTTTCACCGTTCTTCTCATCTTATCATAGTCTCCTTTTTTAAAGTTAAATGCTAAAGTATTTGATTTCCTTTGTATAGTTACTTCAAGGTTGATATTAAAACTGATCATATTATGATCACTGTTATCAAGCGGCCCCAGTACCATAACGTCCCTCCCAGAACATGCGCTCCACTAAGGATCAAGTCATTGTTCTGAGAGCTGTATCGGAGGGTGCATTTTATGTACTCCTCCCGTTTGCATGCATAACTGCAGCATGTTAGGTGCAAGGTAGCAAAAGAGGGGGTTCAAAAGTACACAATCAAGACAGTAAAAAGAAGCACACATGGGCCTTCAAGACTGGAACAGTGTAACATCCTTTATTCCACATGACCCGACACAGGCCGTGTTTCGGTAGCAACTGTGCCTGCCTCAGGGGTCCGATAAAAAAATGATAACATAGCAATATAAAATGAGCATATACATGGAACAGAATTAATCAAAAAATGATTAGATGTGCTGGTGTCCATGCTTCAAGGATATACATCAAAAGTGAAAACTTACATATAAGTGATACACGTGAATAAACATGTGTGATATCCAAGATACATAGTAAATGACGGCAGAAAAAGACCTGCACGGTCCATCCAGTCTGCCCAACAAGATAAATTCATATGTGCTACTTTTTGTGTATACCCTACTTTGATTTGTACCTGTCCTCTTCAGGGCACAGACCGTATAAGTCTGCCCAGCACTATCCCCGCCTTCCAACCACCAGCCCCGCCTCCCACCACTGGCTCTGGCACAGACCGTATAAGTCTGCCCAGCACTATCCCCGCCTCCTGCCACCGGCTCTGCCACCCAATCTAATCATATGTAGTGATTACATGCACTTAGCATACAAAAGAAGAGACCGTCAGTGACAAAAAAAAACAATAATTGAACAGATTAGTGAAATAATATATTAATACAATAAAAACAATGTGCCCCTTATGTGCTAAGTGTTTTATCAATCATGATAAGATTGCTGGATGGTTGTATATACACAAGTGAACATAATTTAATGATTATATATAAAATTTATTTGGAGGTTTTTATGACCAATGATAAGAAAGGAGTCCAACAAAAGCCGACATTGAAGATATAAAACTTGGCTGTCTGGCTGGGACATTTGAGGTCTTTTCCTCCAAAATTATCTAATATAATAAAACGCACCCTCAACGTTCTGAGGACAACGTTCTGAAGCAATCTGATGTCACTCCCAAGCTGAAGGGTTCGTGGATTCATGGTGTGAAGCCTTCAAGCCAGCCAGCCGTCTCTGCCCCGCCCTCGCGTCAAACGTCATGACGTCGAGGGCGGAAAAAAAAACAAACAATTCCGGCAGCACAGCGTCAGGGAAGGAGGCGGCACTCCCGACGTCTCTAGCCTTCCCTTCACTGTGTTCCGCCTTCTTCTGACGTCAAGGATGACGTCAGAAGAAGGCGGAACACAGCGAAGGGAAGGCTAGACGTCGGGAGCGCCGCCTCCTTCCCTGACGCTTTGCTGCCGGAACCGCCACAGAGGTAAATTTAAAAAGAAGAAAAAAAAAAAAAAAGGAAGTTGGGGGGAGAAAAGAGGGTGGCCAGTAAAGTTGAACAATGGGAGCGGGAGGGCAGGGGAGAAACGACAGCATGGATGCGAAGGGGGGGGCATGGATGTGAAGGGTGGGGGGAGAAGAGGGCGGGCCAGGCTGGGACATGGGAGAGAGAGGAGCATGGATGCGAGGAGGGTCATGGAAGGGAGAGAGGGGACTTGCTGGAAAAGGTTGAATGGAGGCGGCAGGGGACAGAGGAGCATGGATGGGCATGGATTGGGAGGGCAGGGCTCAGGGAGAGGGGAATTGCTGGATAGGGATGAATGGAGGGGACAGATGGGCATGGATGGATATGGATTGCAGGGCAGGGCTCAGGGAGAGAGGGGAATTGCTGGATAGGGATGAATGGAGGGGGCAGGTGACAGAGGAGCATGGATGGGCATGGATTGGGAGGGCAGGGCTCAGGGAGAGGGGAATTGCTGGATAGGGATGAATGGAGGGGACAGATGGGCATGGATGGATATGGATTGCAGGGCAGGGCTCAGGGAGAGAGGGGAATTGCTGGATAGGGATGAATGGAGGGGACAGATGGGCATGGATGGATATGGATTGCAGGGCAGGGCTCAGGGAGAGAGGGGAATTGCTGGATAGGGATGAATGGAGGGGGCAGGTGACAGAGGAGCATGGATGGGCATGGATTGGGAGGGCAGGGCTCAGGGAGAGGGGAATTGCTGGATAGGGATGAATGGAGGGGGACAGATGGGCATGGATGGATATGGATTGCAGGGCAGGGCTCAGGGAGAGAGGGGAATTGCTGGATAGGGATGAATGGAGGGGACAGGTGACAGAGGAGCATGGATGGGCATGGATTGGGAGGGCAGGGCTCAGGGAGAGAGGGGAATTGCTGGAAAAGGATGAATGGAGGGGGCAGGGGACAGATGGGCATGGATTGGGAGGGCAGGGCTCACACTCTCTCTCTCATATACAATGTCTTTCTGACTCTCACTCTCACACACTCTGTCTCACACTGTATCACATTCACTCTCTATGTGCCACACAGTCACTCACACACTCGCTTGGTCTCATACACTCACTCTCACAGAGAATCTGTATCTCACACACACTCTCTCTCTCGCCCACACACACACACTCTCTCTCACACTATGTCTCACATACACACTTGCACACACTCTCATTCTCACACACACACTCTCTCACAAACACACTCACACCCAGACTCACTCTCTCTCTCACACACACACACACTCACACTTTCACTCTGACTCTCAGTCACTCTCACATACACTCTCCCAAACATACACACTCCGAGGAAAACCTTGCTAGCGCCCGTTTCATTTGTGTCAGAAACGGGCCTTTTTTACTAGTAGTTAAATAAATTAATAAACGCGAAAAACACAAAAGATGGGAAATTTTTTCAGCTTTTGATTATGGTGTAAACATACATTTTATTTATTTATTTATTTGTTACATTTGTATCCCACATTTTCCCACCTATTTGTAGGCTCAATGTGGCTTACATAGTACTGGACAGGCGTTGCAGACTCCGGTGTGAACAAATATAAAGTGATATTGTGGTGCGATAAAGTTCATGTGGCACAGCCACATTAGGGAATTGTACAGCGGAAGAGTTGTGTTATGTCCATTACGGTCTTTAGTTTTGTTGTGTTGCAGAGATCAGGCATTTAAGTTGGATCGGTAGGGATGCCTTTTTAAACAGGTTAGTTTTTAATGATTTCCGGAAGTTTAGGTGGTCGTACGTCGTTTTCAAGGCTTTTGGTAATGCGTTCCACAGCGTGTGCTTATGTAGGAAAAAGTGGATGCGTAAGTTGATTTGTATTTAAGTCCGTTGCAGCTTGGGTAGTGCAGATTTAGATAAGTTCATGTTGATTCGAATGTGTTTCTAGTTGGTAAGTTGATCAAGTCTATCATATATCTCGGGGCTTCGCCATAGATGATTTTGTGAACCAGGGTGCAGATTTTGAATGCAATGCGTTCTTTGATTGGGAGCCAGTGTAGCTTTTCGCGGAGGGGTTTTACGCTTTCAAATTGTGTTTTTCCAAATATGAGCCTAACTGCCGTGGTTTGTGCGGTCTGAAGTTTCTTTAAGGTTTGTTCTTTGCATCCCGCATAAATTCCATTGCAGTAGTCTACGTGGTTTAGTACCATTGATTGTATCAAGTTGCAAAATATTTCCCTCGGGAAGAATTGTTTCACACATTTTGACTTTCCACATTGAATGGAACATTTTCTTTGTTGTGGATGCCACTTGACTCTCTAGTGTTAAGTTACGGTCCATTGTAACGCCGAGAATTTTCAGGCTGTCTGAGATAGGTAGGGTGTGATCTGGGGTGTTGATACTTGTGGGGTTGTCCGCGCTGTGTTGGGATGAGAGGATGAGACAATGTGTTTTTTCTTTATTGAGTGTTAGTTGAAATGCATTTGCCCATGAGTCCATGATGTTCAGGCTGAGATTGATTTCGTTGGTGATTTCTGTCAGTTTGGTTTTGTAAGGAATGTATATTATGACATTGTCTGCATATATTTGATTTATTTTTGGTACATTTATACCCCACATTATCCCACAAGTGCGGGCTCTATGTGGCTTACAACATTACAAAAGGCTACAATTCAGGGTAGGTACAGCTTCAAGAAATGAAAAGGAGGGGTAAGAACATGAGGATAAGACAAGGGTGCATGACGAGGTTGGTGCAATCGGTGGACAGGTGGGCTGGCAGGTACAGTCGATATGAGGAAGGTTAGGACTAAGTATTGGCAGTGGGGTATTTAGTTCCTGGTCACAGGTCCAGAATGCAACATTTTATGAAAGGGTTAAGACCTTGGTTGGATAAGGACTTGGCAAGTGGGGTCATCATTAGTTGAATAGGATCGGTGATAGTGGTGATCCTTGCGGTACTCCACAGTCTGCTTTCCACAGTGATGATATGTTTGAATTTGATTGTACTTGATATGTTCTTGTGGTTAGGAAGCCCTTGATCCAGCTAAGTATGTTTCCACCAATCCAGAACTTGTCTAGTAATCTTATTAATATATTATGGTTTACCATGTCGAATTTGGATGAAATATAGTCACAGTAATTTAAAATAAAAAGGTTTGGACAAATTCCTGGAGGAAAAGTCCATAGTCTGCTATTGAGACAGACATGGGGAAGCAACTGCTTGCCCCTGGACTGGTAGCATGGAATGTTGCTGCTAATTGGGTTTCTGCCAGGTGCTTGTGACCTGGATTGGCCACTGTTTGGAACAGGGGCGTAGCTAGACAGCAGATTTTGGGTGGGCCTAGGCAAGAAGTGGGTGGGCACCAAATGTTCTGTCCCCCACTCCCACATCAAAAAAATATCTCAGCTGGTGGGAAAATGCTTCTCTCCAGTCTCCACCTTGGCAGTCTGCAGCAGGCATGCGCTGAAAACTGAGCATGCGAAGGTGCCAGTATTGTGGAGAGCAGCATTTTCATTACCATGTGCTACTGTTGGATGGGCCTGAGCCCTAAGTGGGTGGGCCCTGGCCCACCCAGGCCCACCTGTGGCTACGCCACTGGTTTGGAAAACAGGATACTGGGCTAGATGGACCATTGGTCTGACCCAGTATGGCTACTCTTATGTTCACTTTCAAACCGTGTCCACAAAGTATTTTCTACAAACATATTTAGTTCCTGGTCACAGTTCCAGAATGCAATGTTTCTTGCTAAGGGGCTTATGTGGTCTCAACATGCCATGTATTACAACATCTTAGAGGTTCTCTTTTATTTTGGTCCAATGAAAAAAGGGTATCCCGACCTAAAAAGAGTCTAGTTTTGATTCAGAACCAATACAGCTGCTACAGCTCTATTCTAGCCCCAATTATTCTTCAGTATGAAAGCAGTAAAATGGAAAACAATTCTTGTCCAAGTTTATCAGAAGGGCAGCCAACTGTTGATGTTATACAGTAGGATCTGCAAACGGGAACCAGAATGCTATTTCAAGCAGAGGATTATTCCAAGTCTGTCCAGAGAGGTATATTTAGAGCTGGATAAACTGAATTTGCAGTACAGCCATGCTCTAAAAAAAATATAGCAGGCTCTGAGATATATTTCTATGCTCCTGGAAAACATAAAAGAATGAAAAGTCAACCTACAATCCAGTTATCAACAGGATTATGATTAAAAATGTGAAAAGAAGCTTCTATATAACCTAGAGATTCAGCAGCATGCTCTTCAGGTATCACCAAATTATTCTATTCCCCCCCCTGATGCCACCGACCCCCCCCCCCCCCGCCACTTTTGACACCCAGCGCTGCTGCCCCCTCCCCCATCCCTTTCAACTCCCCCCCTCCTGCCGCAGCCAACCTTCCCCTGCCACTGCCAGGTACCTTTGCTGGCTGGGGTCCCCAACCCCCGTCAGCCGAAGTCCCCTTCAGCGCCGGTCTCCAAGTCCAGCGCGTTCACTGATCTGGATTCTGTTTCTGTGAGTCCTGACATTCTGCACGTTCCTACGTGCAGGATGTCAGGACTCACAGAAACAGAATCCAGATCAGCAATGCGCCGGAAACCGGTGCTGAAGAGAACTTCGGCTGGCGGGGGTTGGGGACCCCTGCCAGAAAAGGTACCTGACGGCGGTGGCAGGGGAGGGTTGGTGGCAGTGGGAGAGAGGGTCGAATGTGGTGGGGGAGGGTCGGCAGCGGGGGGCGAGGGGGTGAAAGCAGGGGGGCCAGCTCTAAATCTGCAGGGGCCCATGCCTCCATGGCCCCAACTAGCTACGCCCTTGATTCATGCATGGGTATTTGCACCACATTTTAGTTGGTGCAAATAGCCACAACTAAAGTTAGGTGTGATTCCCAAGCATAAACGCTATTGTAGAATAGCGTATTTTTCAGTGCTGACAGCACTGAAAGATAACAGAAAGGCTGCCGAGGTTTGCTTTAACTCTTTTCTTATCTGAAATGACGAGCATATTGTACTGTCCAGCTATGCTAACAAGGAACTGGTAGAAGAACCTTTAAGGAATTCAGATGAGCTGTCATTGATGCCTAATGCAGTGTTTTGTAAAAGATAATTTACCCCTTACACAGGCATATTTGAATGCTGAAACACTGCTGAGTCAGGTTTATCATTATTCACAGTTGCTGAGGCTAATAAGGAATCATCTGGTTCCATTTTTATCCACTGACTCCACTTTTTATTGACTCTGTGGTTTGCGCCATTCATGGAGGTTTTTTCCTTCTCCTTTTCCATAATTGGCTCCATATATAGAATTTACCCCAGACTGTAGAGATCAGAATTGAGATGTCTAGGTCGGGACGTGACCAAATCCAGAAGCATTTTAGAAAAATATTGGCTGATATAGAGCCTTTTAAAAAAAAAACCTGATGAAGTACAAGTATATTTGCCGTCAGGACTGCCGGGGGGGGGGGGGGGGGGGCAAGATTCCCCGGGACCAGCCTCCAAGGAGGGTCCAGTGCCAGCAATCAAAGGAGACTGCTTTGCCAGCCACGGATCCTTCTTCCTGCCATGTCCTGCCTATGTAGAAACAGGATGTTACTTCACAGGAAGTGGGATGTGTCAGGAAGAAAGACCAGTAGCCGGCAGAGCACTCTCTTGTTCACTGCTGTGGGAGGGGGTGGGGGTGGTGGCGGCGGGGGGAGAAGGGAGCAGCTGTGGCAGGGAGTGGAGGAAAATGGGGGGGGGGGGGGGGGGGGGGGAGCAGCAGCGGGGCCCTGAAGATTGTTTGCTGTTACATGTAGCAGGAGCAGCCTTTTTTGGATAGACCTGTTAAAAAAATAAAGCAGATGAAACTCAGTAACTTACACATGTAAAATTCCATCATTTATGTTTCAGCTATTTTGCAAACCTATACATGTAAATGTTGCTAATTTAATACAGAGGCCACAATCTTTATTTTCAATTTGGAGGGGGAAATAATCAATGGGGGATTAAGGAGGATAACTCCTAATCCCTTCTGTAAAGGGCTGGCCGAAATGACGGAATAGCAGTGGTTTTGGCAAGCGTGTTCTGAGCATGGTTTCTGGCTAAGAAAATCTATTAGTTCTGAGGATGTTTTATTCTGGTTTATAGTGTATGCATAAAGCTGAAAATGTCAGTCACAGCTTTGCATAGCTCTTTGGCTAGTGTGACATTTCAGTATAAATTTCATGGGAGTTATGATCCTACTGCATCTTTTTTGATTCACAAACTGATGAAGGGGTTTTCTTGAGATGCTTGTTTGTTTGTTACATTTGTACCCCGCGCTTTCCCACTCATGGCAGGCTCAATGCGGCTTACATGGGGCAATGGAGGGTTAAGTGACTTGCCCAGAGTCACAAGGAGCTGCCTGTGCCTGAAGTGGGAATCAAACTCAGTTCCCCAGGACCAAAGTCCACCACTCTAACCACTAGGCCACTCAGGCTTCTGCTTCTGTGAGTCTGACGTCCTGCAGTCAGACTCACAGAAACAGAAGCCTGCACAACCTTCTACATGGAATGTTGCTAGTGGAATAGCAACATTCCATGTTGAATCTCCAATAGTAGCAACATTCCATGTAGAATCTCCAATAGTATCTATTTTATTTTTGTTACATTTGTACCCCGTGCTTTCCCACTCATGGCAGGCTCAATGCAGCTTACATGGGGCAATGGGGGGTTAAGTGACTTGCCCAGAGTCACAAGGAGCTGCCTGTGCCTGCTTGTGGGGAGATAAGAAAGCCTGTATAGCAGCCTATATTGCACGATGCATGGTTACTTATTTAGTTGCTTCCTGCTGTTTGTAGTTCTTCTTGTGAAGTGGCATTTACCAGAGTGGCATTTTCATTTGATAATATGAGAAAGTGAGTTGGTAGCAGCAGCAAAAGCTTCTGGAGGATATGCTGGTCTACTGAAAGAAGATGTTATGATGTATGATGGTGGTGTGTGTCTACAGATTAGAAGATCTAAGACAGATCAAATGAGGAAAGGTGAAAGGGTATATTTGCGAAGGCTACCTAACATAAAAACATGCCTGGTCCAAGCTGTGTTAGCATTCCTGTGATTTGGGGATCTGAAAGTTCATTTATGATGGGCAGGAGTGGTACTTAGATGGCAGCTCCAGGAGTGGGGAAGTGAGGCCAATGCCAGGTGGACTTCTATATTCTGTGTCCCAGAGATGGGAGCCCTTGGACCACAGTCAGGGTGCCAACCACAGCAAACAGAGTACCATATGGATGGGCACAGGGCTAGTGCTACCTCCTTGGGACAAGGTTGAACCACTACAGGAATAGGAGTACTATCAGCAACAGGACTGTAGCACCATAAGAGTAGGGGCACACTCAGAAGCAAGACGGGAGCACCTCAGGAACAAGAACAGGAGATAGCGACCCATGGCAAGTGTAGTGTTTACGGTAAGTCACCCTCCAGGGTCTCAGGAACTCACTCACATGGAGTGTGATGAAAAGTTGAGCAAGTCTGGAGGCTGAAGGTAATCCTGGAAGTGGGAAAAAGTGAGCCATTTTTGAAAAGCGGTCTACCACCACCCAGATGGTTGGGTGTCTATTAGATACTGAAAGATCAGTGATAAAATACATTAATATGTGGGTCCAAGGTCATCTAGGAATAGGAAGCAGTGGCGTAGCCAGACTGCCAATTTTTGGGTGGGCCTGAACCCAAAGTGGGTGGGCACAAAATTTTCTCTCTACCCCCCCCCCCCCCCCCCCCCCCAGCAAAATGTAGTCACACTCAGATGCATTTGTCACACAGGGTAAAGTGCTGCTTTTCAGTGCATCAGATTTCAGACAATTTATTTAATAGCCTAACACCCTTTTCAGTGAGCTTTCAGAGGCCAAAACCTCCTGCCTCAGGTCAGTATAATGCTGTTATGGTATCCTCTCCTGACCTAAGGAAGGAAGTATTGGTCTCTGAAACTTTATTAACACCATATTACTTTATCCTAAATTAAAAATAAAATTATTTTCTTTACCTTTGTTGTATGGCCATTTACTTTTTCTCATTGTGTTGCTCCCAGTCTTTAGATTCTGCTTTCCTTCGTTTTCGCTTGACTCTTCTGCCACGGTTTCCTGGCCATTTGTCATTTTTCTCTCCTTTTTCTTTGCTTTCTTCAATATTTTTCTGCCTCTCTCTGTGTCCAGATTTAATTCATTCTTACTATCCATTCTTTAATTTCCTTCATCTACTTATGGCTTTTCATCTTTTTCTCACCCTTGTTCTCCCCATGCCCCTTCCTCTTATTCTCCAATCTTTCACTACTCCCCCTTTCCATTCAGCAGCTCTCCTCTTTCTCTCCCCATCCTTCCAATAGTCTCCCCTCTTTCTTTCTGCATCCTTCCATCCAGTGTCACCTCTTTCTCCCTACCCTTCCATCCAGCGTCTTCCCTCTTTCTCTCCCCATCCTTCCACCCATCTACCCTCTCTCCTGATCCTTCCATCTAATGTCTCTCTCCCTCCTTCTAACCAGTGTCTATCTCTCTACCCTTTTCTATTCAGTGTCCCTTCTCTCTCCACATCCTTCCACTCTCTCCTTTTTCTCTGCATCCTTTCATCCATCTCCCCTCTTTCTCTGCCATCCTCCCATCTGTTTTCCCTCTTTCTCTCCCCATCCTTCCGTTTTCCCTCTTTCTCTGCCATCTGTTTTCCCGCTTTCTCTCCCCATCCTTCCATTTTCCCTCTTTCTCCCCATCCTGCCATCTGTTTTCCCTCTTTCTCTCCCCATCCTTCCATTTTCCCTCTTTCTCCCCATCCTGCCATCTGTTTTCCCTCTTTCTCTCCCCATCCTTCCATTTTCCCTCTTTCTCTGCCATCCTCCCATCTGTTTTCCCTCTCTCTCGCCATCCTTCCATTTTCCCCCTTTCTCTGCCATCCTCCCATCTGTTTTCCCTCTTTCTCTCCCCATCCTGCCATCTGTTTTCCCTCTTTCTCTCCCCATCCTTCCGTTTCCCCTCTTTCTCTGCCATCCTGCCATCTGTTTCCCTCTTTCTCTCCCCATCCTTTCATTTTCCCTCTTTCTCCCCATCCTGCCATCTGTTTTCCCTCTTTCTCTCCCCATCCTTCCGTTTCCCCTCTTTCTCTGCCATCCTCCCATCTGTTTTCCCTCTTTCTCTCCCCATCGTTCCATTTTCCCTCTTTCTCCCCATCCTGCCATCCATTTTCCCTCTCCCATTCAGGCCCACCAGCCCCAGCTCCCATTGCCGGCCACTGCTGCTTTTCCTGATGAGCAGCAGGGCCGGCGCTACAAAAAGAAGAAGTGCTCAGCTGACTGAGCTGAGCGCCAACGCGTCGCTAACCCGACGAGAAAAAATGTTTTTAAAAAAACGCGGCACTGCAGGCAGCCTCGAAGCATTGGCTGCTGGCTCTGCACGCTCCTTCCGTCTCTTACGTCACTGCCCCTGCTTCGCTACAGGGGCAGTGATGTAAGAGACGGGAGGAGCCTGCACAGAGCCAGCAGCCAATGCTTCAAGGCTGCCTGCGGTGCCACATTTTTTTAAAAACATTTTTTCTTTTCCTTAGCGACGCGTTGGCGCTCAGCTCAGTCAGCTGAGCGCTTCTTCTTTTTGTAGCGCCGCGCGCCGCAGCAATGGGAGCTGGCGCTGGGCGGGCCTGGGCTGGAATTGGGTGGGCCTGGGCCCACCCAGGCCCACCCGTAGCTACGCCCCTGGGAAGGAGACCCCAAGGATGAGCATGAGTAGGCTTCTGATGGGTGCATATCAGACAGGCCAAAACAAAGTCTTTAATATCCTTATCAAGAGACGGCCACCAGTAAGACTGAGTAATGAGATCCTTGGTTCCCTGAACTCCAGAGTGGCCAGCAGTTTTGGTCTCATGTCCCCAGCAAAGGACATCCTCCTGTAGATTTTGGGGAACATAAGTCTTGCCAAGTCATATAGTAATCATGGTAGCCGTCAGGATCCAAGTTGGGTCAATAATGTGTTGGGGTTCTGCTACCCTGTTGTCTGTCTTCAGGGACCATGATAAGACATTCACCATGATATTCTTCTCTGCGGGCCGATAGTGTAGGTACAAATCAAAACATGGAAAAAACAAGAACCATCAGGTTTGATGGGCGTTGAGCCATTAGGCCTCCTGTAGATATAATAAATTTTTGTGATCCATTAGAACCGAGAAGGGGAACTTGGCTCCTTCCAGTAAATGGCACCACATTTCCAGTGCTAATTTAATAGCCAACAGTTCTTGATCCTGTACTGCTATGGATTTACAGCCTGTCTCACTGACACAGACTACTCAATAATTACCGTGGATTCTTTTGGATTCGTATTAGATAAATGAAACCTTTATTAGAGGTGCTAAAATCTACAATGATTAAGATATATACAATGGTTATCTATATAAACAATCATTACATCACTGGTCCCTACATCTAAGCAATGCTAAGAGTTCTTAGAACAGGAAAAGAAGCAATAATACACTATATACATACAACATCACTGGTCCTTACATCATCCAGGCTCTTATCAGCTGGGGGGGCCCGTTACAGCAAAAGCCAGGAGCTTTTTAGACCAGGAACAAGTCCTCTGTGCAGTACATATGTAATGGTATCAGTTTATTACTGAAATATGTAGCATATTTGCTGGATTATATATACACCAATATATTTGTGTATCTTTTAAAAATATATATTTGACACTACAGCAGAGAGAATAGTTTCATTTCAAGCCCCTCTCTCTCCATTCCCTTTTCTGGGAACTTCTGAGAGCAGGAATAGTTAATCACAAATACTTAACAAACACAAAAGAGCTTCCTCTGCCCTCCCACCTAACAAAAGATGGACTAAGGTGGACACCTGAATAAAACAAAGAACTCAGGAGAAGCATAAACAGGACATTTGCTTGTCAAAGGTATACCTGCCCCTCCCATCAGCTTCCAGACATGTGCAGAAAGGAAGGACTTGTAATGTGTATCTGCCCCAGAGACTGAACAGGACATCAAAAGACCATTTGCCAGACAGCAAGTCTCGTGATGTCATAAGACATGAGACCAACTCAGGGGTCGTGTGCAGACATGAGACCAAGATACCACAATGCTTTGCAAATGCCCAAGGGTCGTGTGGAAACCAGGACAAAGATCCACATGGCATATCCTCCTGCAGCTTGCAAGATATAAAAGGACAAGCTGTTTCCCAAGACTCAGATTCTCATCAACTGCCTCCTCCTCTCTTGGAACCTGCCTCCTCCTCTTGGAACCTGCCTCCTCTTGCTCTTGGGACCTGCTGCTCTCTTTGGGGCTGCTGATGCCTTGCTCCTGAAACATGTGTTCATCAATCAGCTGGACCACAGCATGCTTGTGACAAGGACTTGTAAGTTAACCTACCTGCTACTTTGTTCTATTTTATGCACAGATTACCTGTAAAGATCTCTTAAAACCTACCTCTCGTGTGCAATTGTATATTAAATCAATCTTTTTGAAGCTAAAAATACGATCTCTTTGTGTTCTGAGTATACTTAATTTATTTAATTTATTGCAATTATCACCTTTGGTGATTGGTGGAGAAATCAATATAAATACAGCACCTGCTCTTAAATTATAAGCAGTGGCGAGTTGCTCTAGAGCTATTTTCCCCAAAATAAATAATTTCTTGTAACACATACATTACTCACAGATGAGCTCCCAATTTCACTGAAAGAAACTCCCCTTTTTATTAGGCTCAGAACTCATGTTCAGAGCTAAGGAAAATTACAGAATGCATCTCTGTCTAGGTAAACAAGCCATATTGTGGGAACGTGGTCACATGTTTTCCAAGTCCAGGTGGCCAGGCTAAACTTCCGAAAACAAGCACCATCCTCCCCTTTGCATACCAAATTAATTAATTAGAGCTGTGTCTTATCTTCTGCAACTTGTTTTTGTATGTGCAAGAAAAGTTACTTTCGGTCAAAGACAGAAGATTTCAGAGTTCATTATCGATCAAAGCAGGATTGAAAAGCAATCCTTTAAATCTTCCATTATAGATCCCTGATGGTGTAGTTCTTCAGAAAGAACAAAGCACATGGGAGCAACTTGCCGTTGGAGTGCGGTTGAGACAGAATTGCTCCAATACCTGATGAAGAGGCATCAATCTCCACATAGAATTCCTTTTCAGGATCCGGGTGTCAGAGAATTGAGACTGCAGTAAAGGCTTGTTTAAGTTGACCAAAGGTGGTGATGGCTTCAGGAGGCCAGTCTTGAGGATTAGCATCTTTCTGGGTCAGGACTGTCAATAGAGCAGTAATCAAGGAATAATTCCAGATAAACTGTCTGTAATAATTAACAAAACCAAAGAAACTCTGGAGGTCAGAATGATCAATTGACTGGGGTCATTGAAGGATGGTCGAAAACTTGGTTATGTCCATCTTCAGTCCGTGATCTGAAATAATATAGCCCAAAAAGGGTAGCTGGTTGCATTCAAAGACACATTTTTCCAACTTGGCATAAAGATGAATCTGCCGCAAACTTCAAAGAACTGTTTTACTACTACTACTTAACAACATGTTTTCGATGTTGTTGCAGGCATTGGAATAATATCAAGATGTCGTCAAGGTAGACCAACACAAACTTATACAAAAGGTCCCGAAAAGTATCATTGATGAAGTTTTGGAAGATGGCAGGGGCATTAACCAAGACAAAGGGAATGACCAAATACTCATGGTGCCCATTTTGGGTATTGAAGGCAATCATCCAGTCATCTCCCTCCCTTATGCGAATGTTGTTATAGGCCCTGTGGAGGTCCAATTTTGTGAAAATATGGGGTCCTTGGAGCTGATCGAAGAGCTCGGACATGAGGGGCAGAGGATATTTATTTTTTTACATTAATAGCGTTGAGCCATTGGTAGTCAATGCAAGGTTGCAATCCCCATTCTTTTTTCCTACAAAGAAAAATATGGCCTCCACTGGTGACATAGAGGAGTGTACAAAACCTCATTGGATGTTGTCCTGGATGTAGGCTGACATGGCCTTGGTCTCTGGATGAGACAGTGTGTACACCCTACCCTGTGGGGGTGTTTTCCCAGGCATTAGATCGATGGCACAGTCATAAGATCGATGAGGGGGTAGCATCTTGGATTGTTGCTTGGAGAAGACATCAACAAATTCCCCATAGAACTGGGGTAGACCAGGATTGACCTGCGCAGTATGGAGAGCCTTGGCTGTAGGAGGTGTCACTGGATCCAAACATCATTCTCTGCATCGTGAACCCCAGGGAGTTAGTTGGTCTTGCTCCCAGTTGATCTGAGGATTATGACGCTGAAGCCAAAAGACCCAAGTGATTGCGTTCCGACAGGAGCAGGAGGAGAAAACTCCGGCACAGGGCCCCCCCTTGGAGGCTTGGGAGGACCCGGAGCTTCCTCCAGGGCTGCTCTTCTGCCCATTGCTGAGCGGCTGCTTTTCCTCTCAGGCACGCATGCTCAGTTTTGAAACCGGGCATGCCCTGAGAAGAAAAAACAGCCACAGGGGCAGGCATTCAGCGCTGGAGGAAGAAGACGTCTTCTGCTGGCAGGGCCTGAGATCCCCGTCAGCCAAGGTATTTCAGCAGTGGCAGCGATCAGGGGGGCAGTAGTGGCAGCGATTGGGGGGGGGGGGGGGACAGTGGATGATGATTTGGGGAGGCAGCAGCAGCAGCAGCCCTGCCCCGGTTCAGTCTCTCGGCGGCTCTGCTTTCACTGAGAAAAAAAGTGAAGTTGCTGATATTTCATGCATTATATATAAGTATAGGCGGACATTTGGAACAGCTGCTGTATCTGTACAGAGCACCAGGCAAGCACAACACAACATGAATGAGTAGAAAGAAAACAGCTGTAACGTCCATACCAGAGATAAGTGAGGAAGATAAAGGCATGACATGGCATGGATGAGGTCCTGAAAGTTAAAGGGAAAGGAAGAGGAAGTCAAAAATGCTCCTGGCAAGGGCAACCAAGTTAAATTGTTATGGAAATGAGTATAGATAGCTCAAGCTGTAAGCTACAATCTGATGTCTTATGTGTCATTGATAGATGCAATATTATATAATTATATTTTAAATACCATAACAAGAAAGCATAAAACCTCCATACCATTATAGTGAACACTAAAACAAAATCTAAGGCTATTTTATCTGCATTTTCTTTATTGATAAGGCATTGACATAGAGAGACCATCCTTAAGAAATGTCTGCACTTTATTTATGTATTTACTAGTAGAAAAGGCCCGTTTCAGGCAGAAATGAAACGGGCGCTAGCAAGGTCCCCCTCCCCCAGTTCCAGACCCCCCCCCCCCCGTCACTCCCCCCCCCCAGTTCCAGACCCCTCCCTCCCGCTCCGAGTTCCAGACCCCACCTCCCTGCCTTCCTCCCTCTGAATTCTGCCCCTCCCTCAGAGTTCCTGACCCCCCGCGTCGCGACCCTCTGGAGACCCCCTTCCCGTTGCCAGGCCATCTTCGCAAATGCTTTTAAAAAGGAAGCGGGGCACCTCCTCCTCCTCCCAAAACACTCCATTACCACCAGGCCCAGATCCCTTATGGCTGTCCTCCTTCCGTGGGTGTACCTCACAGGGCAGCACTCCGGCCTTGGTTAGGCTTCTTCCTGCTCCAAACCCTGCTTATGGACCGGACTCCCCAATCTGCCCAAAGCTCTGGCTCCTTCACCAGTTGTTGTAGATTGGGCTATAATCAAGGGACAGTTGTTGGCCTAACTTAAGGTGGCACTTCAGGATCCCCTTTCAATTGGCAGGGGCTTGCAGGCAACCGAAGACCTTTTTCCCGCTCTAATTCTTCTCTTTTAGCTCCTCCCAGAGCTGTCACTCTTCCCCGCATGGTCACTATCTTTCTGCAATTTATTCCATACACATTCCCCATGAGCTGGGCTTCCTCCCACCCAGGGACCTCCCAGTCATTCACCCCAGTGACCCTCTACCAGGGCTCACTCCTTCAGTAATCCCAACCTAACAAGGGATTACACATAGAAACATAGAAAATGATGGCAGATAAAGTCTATACGGCCTACCCAATTTGCCCATCTATATGGTCTACTCTCTCTTTCTCTCCCTTAGAGATACTATATGCTTGTCCCTTGCTTTCTTGAATTCAGATACATTCTTCATCTCACCTCTCCTCAGGAAGGCCATTCCACCTATCCACCACCCGTTCTGTAAAGAAGTATTTCTTGAAGATCAATAATTGTAAGGAGGCATTCCATTCTCCAGCACGCACAAAAGATGGAAAAAGAAGATGGTCTGTAAACTTTGTGAAAATGTGAGAGTAGGAAAGACTGATCTTCACCAAGCACGCAACAAATCATCACAGGACCTAGGCTGGCCTCAGTGCCTCAGCAGAAATACAGAAAAGTGTACAGGGTAGTATATTCTAGATTTTGACAAAAAGAAAATATTTCAACAGAACCTAGGGGAGATAATGTTTTTGTTTCCTAGAACTTGGTCTCTTGCTTTAAGGAGACGAACAGAACTTTGGTGAATACAAAGGCGTAAAACCACTGTTTATTTTGCATTTGTTCCAGCTGTTTTCAACAGAAATCAAACAAAATAAAACATGGAAAAGAAAATAAGATGATACCTTTTTTATTGGACATAACTTAATACATTTCTTGATTAGCTTTCGAAGGTTGCCCTTCTTCCTCAGATCGGAAATAAGCAAATGTGCTAGCTGACAGTGTATATAAGTGAAAACATTCAAGCATTACTATGACAGTCTGACAGGGTGGGAGGATGGGGGTGGGTAGGAGGTATGCATGGGGACATCAAAGCATGTCATTGATATTCTAACAGGATGGGTGTGGATAGGTGAGGGGTGGGGTGAGCAACAGAGACTTACAGCTTTATGGTTTATAATGGGCTAGGAACTTATATACACTGTCAGCTAGCACATTTGCATACACTGTCAGCTAGCACATCTGCTTATTTCCAATCTGACGAAGAAGGGCAACCTTCGAAAGCTAATCAAGAAATGTATTAAGTTATGTCCAATAAAAAAGGTATCATCTTATTTTCTTTTCCATGTTTTCTTTTGTTTGATTTCTGTTGATAACCTTAAGAGTGGACTAACACGGCTACCACACTCCCCTACTTCCAGCTGTTTTGAAATTTTGCACAATTTGCATTAACACCCCTGCTCTGCTGTTTTTTCACATTTGGTACAATTAGCAACACATACAGATCGAGATTTCAAATTTTTTTAATAGGACTTCAAAACACATTATTTTCAGCTAAATATAAATCAGACGCTAGATCACTAGAGAGCCGTTAATCCTTTTCATGGCATCCTTATCTTGCGCTCACTGCAAACTTGTGAGCCCCACGAGTATTTGCATCACGTCAGCTTTTTTTTTTTCTATCTTGGATTAAAGTTCTGTCACTTTTTTCCTCTGAAATGATTCCTCTTAATATAGTAATTCAAAAGGAGTGAAGTCTGTGAAACTGGGATTACTTTAATCAGCGGGAATTGGATTGGAGATTCAAGGGTTTGTATTGTTAAACAATTTCTGGTTTTAAAAGGGGAAAAAAAATGAAATCAGGTGTATTACTTTCACTAATATTGGACAATAAGTACGTTTCCAATGAAATTGACGGACTATGCACCGTTATGGTCTTGAAGAAACCAACCAGATGATCAATGTGGAATAATGATTTAGATAAATAATAACTGGGGATAATCGGGTTAATACCACGTTTTCTTTGTTTGCTGTTCTTTAAATTGATCTCCTTGTCTTGTTTCACTCTCCCTATTTATTTTGTGGTCTAAGAAAGATTGTATAAAATCCATTTATCTTGTTGAGATTGTTTTCTCCTAATATTGTTTTAATGTACAATCATCTCTGTTTTACTGTTTTGCAAGTGATCCTTGTAAAATGAAAAAATTATAAATAAATGATTAAAAAAAAAAAAAGTTCTGTCAATTTTGGTAGACTACTTTATAAACAAATAAAAAAAAAAACCTCACTAGTTTGTGCCCTGCTTTGCTCTGTATTTCTATTGTAATCTAATCATGGTATTCTGAATCACCTTTTCCCTAATCATAGGGTCTGAAGTGGTTTACATAAGATTGTAAAACAAAAAAAATTGGATTAAATATCAAAAGCTTTCTGATATAAATGTTTTCAAAATTTCTTTGAAAGAATAAGAGGTACAAACATAGACATTATATTCCAAATATATGCAAATCTATATAAAAAAAGAAGTTTCTAAAATCTTCTTAACACAAATTGATTTGGAAGGACAAATTAACATATGGTTTTGTATTTGTCAATAAGCCTTAACTCCTTAAGGAAAATGCACCAAGCTAAGGGCTCCTTTTTCAAAGTGGTGCTACCGATTAGCGTGCACTGAATGCGGAGAAGCCCATGGGGATTGAATGGGCTTCTTCGCATTCAACACACTGTTAATCGGTAGTGCCACTTTGTAAAAGGAGCCCCCCCTCTGGAATAAGCCCATAGAAACAGAAGGGCCCTTTTACTAAGCCGCATAAGCGTCTACGCAATGCCCAACGCATGCCAAAATGGAGTTACCACCCGGCTACCGTGTGGCTTTTGCGGTAATTTCATTTTTGGCGTGTGTCCAATATGCGCACCCAAAAACTAATTTTTATTTTCCGACGCGCGGGCACGCACCAAGTGGCATTTGACACGCATAGGTCATTACCGCCCGATTACAACATGAGACGTTACCACTAGGTCAACGGCTGGTGGTAAGGTCTCAGACCCAAAATGGATGCCCAGCAATTTTCATTTTGCCACATGTCCATTTTCAGCACAAATTTTTAAAAAGGCATTTTTTTGCAGGTGAAAAAATGATTCTGCGTGCGCCCAAAACACACATTCACACCACCGCAGGTCCTTTTTCAGCACACTTTAGTAAAAGGACCCCTTAGCAGGCTATTTTAAAGTTTATCCTCACCTGCGATGGGAGCCAATGGAGTTCCTTAAAAAGGGGAGTAACATGATCAATCTTAGTTCTATGAAAAATCAGATGAGCAGCCCGTATTCTGCAGTTTCTTCAAGACTCCCTCAGCTGCACCTCCATAAAGAGAATTGCAGTAATCAAGATGCAATAAAGTTAGAGATTAAAACGTTCATGAGGACACACAGATCTTAATTTTCTCGGCTTAAAGAAGCACCCCTTTACCAAATTCTTCCACCTGCAGCTGAAAGGTCAATAGAATTTTAGAAGGAAAGTCTACAGAGACTGGATCACTCTCATTCACAAGTAACTTACTTGGAAAAGATGGATTATGTGCTCCTAACCATAGCAGTTTCATCTTAGCTGAATTTAATTTGAAATGATGATACATTTTTCAGTTTTAAAGATGCAGGTAAGTAGTCTTGCCAAAGAATCCTGTATGCCTGGAAGAACTTCCTGATGTATAAAAATATCATCAGCGCAGGCAGGGGTGTGCTGGTAAATTTTTAACAACGGGCTCTCTCTCCGGGCATAGCCGGCCCTGAATTTTTTTTTTTTTTTTTGGGGGGGGGGGGGGAAATACATGCCTCTCTCTTCCTTCCCTTGTGCGGGCACGCTAGGCATACCTTTGCTGAGCCCCACCAGCCAATAAATGGACTGCCACCATTCTCTGCTGCTTGTTTCTGGCTCTGAGCAGCATGATGGAACCTTCTTGCGCTTGCATGAAAAGTCCCAGCCTGATGCTCAGAGTCAGAAACAAGGAGCAGGGAGCAGCAGCAGTCTATTTACTTGGCTGGTGGGGCCAGCATCACTGCCAGCAAAGTAAAAGAGAATTCAGGAGGGGGCCCAAGCCTACATTTTGGGAGTCAGTTGTTAGAATAGCCATGGGGAGGCCTACTTTAACAACCGGCTCCCAAAATTCTTAAAAACTTAACAAACGGCTCTCGCGAGCCCGTGAGAGCCCGCTCCAGCACACCACTGAGCTCAGGTGTAAAGAAACTTACCCTTGTCCAATTATACCGAGGCTAATGAACACAAATGTGTTAAACAAGATAGGAGATAAGGGCGAGCCCTGAGGCGCTCCATAGCCTGGAGACCAAAAGTGCAAGTAAACTCCTCCTACTTTCGCTGCATATGATCCAGTCTGCAGAAATTGCTTAATCCAGTGATTCCTAATCCTGGTCCTGGAGACACCCCAGCCAGTCAGGTTTTCAGGTTATCTACAATGAATATTCATGAGAGATTTGCATGCACTGCCTCTACTACATACAAATCTCCTGAAAAACCTGACTGGCTGGGGTGTCTCCAGGACCAGGATTGGATTAATCCAATCTAAGACTATCCTATCAATCTCAAGATCTGTTAGTATGTCAATAAGGATGTTGTGATCTATCAAGATAGCTTGCTTTGTTTTAGTGAACAATGCAAGCAATAGGATTTCTGTACTGTGGCTGGTCGATCCTATTTCATACAGCATTGTTAATGGTAGACTACAGCTAAAAGTACTTAAGGGTAATTTTCAAAAGGCTTTTCTGCAGGCAAGAATTATTTATGCAGCATGACTTCTGAAAATTGCTCCCCTCCAATACAAGGGGAAGTATGTGTGCAGTTCACAGCCTATGTATTTTTGCCTACAGGGAAAAGAGATGGGGCTGTCCCAGCAAAGTTCAGATAGGGAGTACATAAGTAATGCCACACTGGGAAAAGACCAAGGGTCCATCGAGCCCAGCATCCTGTCCAAGACAGCGGCCAATCCAGGCCAAGGGCACCTGGCAAGCTTCCCAAACGTACAAATATTCTATACATGTTATTCCTGGAATTGTGGATTTTTCCCAAGTCCATTTAGTAGTGGTTTATGGACTTGTCCTTTAGGAAACAGTCTAACCCCTTTTTAAACTCTGCCAGGCTAACCGCCTTCACCACGTTCTCCGGCAACGAATTCCAGAGTTTAATTATGCGTTGGGTGAAGAAACATTTTCTCCGATTTGTTTTAAATTTACTACACTGTAGTTTCATCGCATGCCCCCTAGTCCTAGTATTTTTGGAAAGCATGAACAGACGCTTCACATCCACCTGTTCCACTCCACTCATTATTTTATATACCTCTATCATGTCTTCCCTCAGCCGTCTCTTCTCCAAGCTGAAAAGCCCTAGCCTCCTTAATCTTTCTTCATAGGGAAGTCATCCCATCCCCGCTATCATTTTAGTCGCCCTTTTTTTTTTTTCCTAATTTCTTGCACATACTTCTCTATGGAGAATTTGCTAGTATAAACTCCCCAACATGTTACATTTTCAAAGAAAAATTCTGCAAGCAGTCTGAAAATAGGCACGCAACTATCTAAGTTTCAGAATTGCACAAATAAATCATTAGTCTAATAACTGAGAAAGGATATAGGGCATAACTTTATGGAATTCTTTCCAACACCACTACATGTAAATTGCGTGTGCTTCTGTAGAGGAGGGCAGAGGGACTGATGTGCAGGTGTCTTACTGTATGTGTGCTTCCTGTGTGTATGCCATCAGGACAGGAAAGGGGAAGGAAGTTTGACAGGCACAATTATTCCTTAATCACTATGTCACAGTGAATCAGTATATGTATATTGCAGCTGTTGGTACAGCGTCTCCCCTAAAAACATAGTGGAGAATTTTTTGGAGGGGGCTCGTTTCTCTTCCACTTCCACCACATGAAGAAACTTCCTGTGACTAGAGCTGCCTTCCACTCCTCCACCCTCCACTGCTGGGAGGAGGTGGGGGACGAGAACTAGCTTAATGGTTACTGCAGTGGCCTGAGAACCTGGGGAACAGGGCTCAATTCCCACCGCAACTCCCTGTGACCCTGGACAGGTCACTTAACCTTTCATTGTCCCAGGTTTAAAATAAGTACCTATATATAATTTTATTTATTTATTGCATTTGTATCCCACATTTTCCTACCTATTTGCAGGCTCAATGTGGCTTACAGAGACCTGTTATGGCATCACCATATCAGGGTACAAAAGATACAGTTGATAATATGTAAACCACCTTGATTGCAACCATAGAAAGGCAAAATATGAAGTCCTATCCCCTAGAGAAATACCAATTGAGGTTTTGAACTCAGAAAAATGTCCAGACATATTACCAATCATTCTACCTTTTGGACATTAATGTAAAATTCTGCCGACTTCTAAAAAAAATCAGGCAGCTGGCAATCCTAACCTCCTGAGCACCTCTTACAGCCCCCCCCCCCCACCCCTACCATGTAGACACAAAGTATGTGCCAAAGTTTGAATAGTATTGGCCCTGCCCATAGCAACAGCTGTTACTTGACAATACACAGCAACCAATAAGAAGACTGATTCATTTCACCATAGAATTCACAATCAGTGTTGCCAGGTTGGCGGTTTTCCCGCCCAATTGGGCGGTTTTCCGCGACCCGCCACGGGAAAGTTTTGCCCACGGCGGGTTGCGGTTTTTTGGGCTTGTTGTGGGGTCTTTCGCGGATTTTTTTGCGGTTTTTTTGAGCCGTGGGGGCGGGGCTTGTGGCATTTTGGGTGGGCTTAGTGACGTTTTGGGCGGGGTTAGTGACGTTCTGGGCGGGGCCGATGACGGGGAGGCGGGGTTGGCGGGGGTGGGGTGTCAGGGGCGGGGTTTGACTTTGGGCGGGTTTTGGGCTCGTTTGGGTGGGAAAAAAATTTTCCACCTGGCAACCCTGTTCACAATAATGAAAATAAAGTAAAGGGAGGGACTTATGTACATTTCCTTTGTCTGTATCTGTGGGATCTGCATGTTTATATATATATATATATATATATATATATATATATATATATATTCTCTTTTGTCAGAGCCATCATGTTACCAAGGTTCCAGGAGGGAGACACTTTGGCTGGTTTTAAACTTACCAGTGTGGTAGTTTAACTCCAGATTGTACCAATCAAAATCAGTGCTACAGGTGACAGGTCCCAAAATTCATTAGGATAAGGTTGGCCCCCTGAGCCTATTTTACAATCCTTGATGGTCTAGGGGTGTAGTTGGGACAGGAGTGATCCCGAGTTACTCCTGCTCATTCTGGCCTTGCTCTCAAAATGGCTGCCGCAACTAAGGCATCACTCCTGCACTGACTATACTACTGGACCACCAAAAATTGTACAGCAGTCCTGGGAGCTATTCTTTGTATTCTGTTGTTTGCACTGTGATTGCAAGTAATGCGGTTATGATCTTACACAATAGTTTATATTTTACATACAATGCTCCAAATAAATAACTTTTGGGATACAAAATCTTAGCAGGATTTTGAATCTGTAAATTTGGGATGATTAGCTCCTTAGGAATTAGCTTCTCTGTGGCACAAAATCAGCCACTGTAAAACCACAGTGGCTTTTCGTTTCAATTTTCATTACCTGTGTTCCATGTCTGTGGAGGCTATTTTGCTTGAAGGTAAAATACAGTCTTTCATTATTTAAATTGCTATATTCTGGCTTGGCAGGATTTAGTACAGGGATACAGACTACAAACTCTGATAATCCCCCGGCAGCCCTAACTGGTTCATAGTCACACAACCAAACTTCAGTTTTGGTGTTGGCTTCATCCTAAACCAGGTGACAAGTTTCGGCTGAAGTTTTGGTTTCAGTCAAAGGCTTTCAGTTTTGGTTGGCCTCTAATTGAGATATCCAGATTATTTTACAAAGGCTCTGCCAAACTCAGACCAAATTGTACAATACATGTAAGGAAGTACAGGTGTGCATCTCTGTCTCCCCACATCAGGTGGGCACAGTGATTTCAGAAAGCTGCACATGGGGAAGGGGAAATTCATGGTTCCATACCCCACAGGTTCTCCATGCACAACTCAATCACCCCCTCCCATCATCAACTGCCTTGGCATCTAATCCCATCCCTCAATGGCCCTCCAGCAGACCACCCACCTCATTTTTGGCAGCCTGACCCCCAACTGGTTGTACTGTGAGATTACCTCTAGGGAGACATGGATGCCATTTTGAACCTGGGGCAGAGATACCGGGCCCGACTCTTGTTTTGACTACATACCAGGGACCATGAAACAGTCCCATGGTAGGGGAATCAGGGGATGAAGGAGGTGGAGCTGGCCTGTGCCTTTACACTTGTCCTTCCAGCAAACACCTAGGTGTGCTTTTAGGCAGGTGTTAATGCCAGTGAACAATGGGGAATATACATTGCTGATTTGGGCCAACCCACAACACTCTCTCTCTCTCTCTCTCTCTCCATGACCTAACCATACCCCCTTGCCATTCGGACATGGTGCTTTCTAAATTCACCTTCATAACCATCTTAGCCTAGAATGGGTGGCAGAGCTGGTGGTTGGGAGGCAGGGCTAGTGCTGGGCAGACTTATACGGTCTGTGCCAGAGCCGGTGGTGGGAGGCAGGGATAGTGTTGGGCAGACTTATAGGGTCTGTGCCAGAGCTGGTGGTTGGGAGGCTGGGTTGGTGGTTGGGAGGCGGGGATAGGGCTGGTCAGACTTATACAGTCTGTGCACTGAAGAGGACAGTACAAATAAAAAAGTAGCACATATGAATTTATCTTCTTGGGCAGACTGGATGGACAGTGCAGGTCTTTTTCTGCCGTCATCTACTATGTTTACTATCCACATATATAAAACTGTCCATTTAACATATGGAGATTAGAACTAAAGTCTTTTACATGGAACCCTACAGAAGAGATGCACAATGGAAGTTTAATACCATACTTATCAAGTTAATGCATTAAAACTCCCTAGTGTGTAATTTAGACCTAAGCAAAGTATTCTTACTAGATGTATGTTTGTAATACTAAAGATGTCATTACTGAACAATGCTGCAAGAATTATAACCCCAACCTCAATGGTTTTTAAATTATATGAATACTTTTTAACATATCATAAAGCTGAATATCAAACTAATTTCTTCACATGTATTTCAAACAGTATTTAAATACACTTATCTTTTTTTTTTTTAATTTATAAGAAGTCTTTATTAAGTGTATAGTTAAGGGATACATATAGTACAAAATGCCACCAAAAAGGAAGTACTTCTTGCCCATGCAAACAAGTAGTCCTTCCGACCCGTACATAATGACGTACACAAATTCAACTTCGAAACTTTTTTAGGTTTTTTTAAAGGTTGTGAAAGTATAACTTCCCCTTTCCCGTCCCCAACTCTCTCCTCCCTCCCCCCAATAGCTCAATGAGCCCCGATAAGAATTTTTCTCCCCAAAGAGGGGGTGCCCGAACCCATCAAAACATAATTTATACAAAGCAGTGCAATGTAAATGGCTCCCAAATGGATTCCCAAACATGCCTCCGATGTCTACGCTCCGTCAAAAGGTGTTCTATCTCACAAATATATCCCAATTTATTAAGCCACTTCGTTATTGGGGGAACAGATTGCTGCTTCCAGTGAGTTGCAATCACAACCCGGGCCGCACCCATAGCATGGCGAACCAATGTGGCCTGAGAAAGGGTTAAACCCAATATCTTTTTGGGGGAAAGGAAATATACTGGAGCCCATGGAATAGGAAGCCCCAGCCACTTCTGTAGTCTACAAGAAATGGTTTTCCAAAAAAGCAAGAATTTTAACACAGGACCACCACACGTCCCGTTGTTTCCAATTCACTACATCCCCTCCAACATTCACCCAACAAATTCGGGTAGATACGTCGAAGCCTGGCAGGAGTAAGGTACCATCGGAACAGTACTTTTACTGCATTTTCCTTGATAGAGAGACACCTTTGCCGCAGCCCTCTCCAGGACCCCCCACTCATCATCCCCCCACTCTAGCCCCAACTCTCACTGCCAAGTCAGTCTATAAACTGTGTAATTAGGAGATTGTGCGTATATCTCTCTATATAAAAGGCAACACCAACGTTCTATGAAGCCTCCAGCCGGAAGTGTGAAGGGGGCGAGATATCCGGTTTCCCTATGAGTGTCTGCCCAGCCCTCTCTGTAACACAGTCAGTGAAGGAAAACAGCAGAGCACGAAATCAAATCGCTGGCTCTGTAACAGTGAAGGACTCAGAGGGGGGAGGGGAGAGAGGCCAGAGGGCAGGGACACACACACTCCCACATGCACACAGAAGAAAACATTGCTAGCCCCCGTTTCATTTGCATCAGAAACGGGGCTTTTTTACTAGTATACTGATAAAGGCAAGTAATCAGACCCCTAGTGGTCCTAGAGTCTTCACAAAGGTCTTCTAAGAAGGAATTCTCTCTTGCAACTGCTGAACGTATGGAGGGAACATTAAGAAAGTGAGAAATCTGAATGTATGCAAATCTATCCAATGAGGTGAATGGATATTCATCTACCAAAGATGAAAAGCTCTTTAATGACCTTTCATCAAACAATTGCCCCCCATATCCAAAGGCCAGCATTGTACCAATGGGTGAAAACTCCCTGGGTGGTGCCTGGTGGAAAAAGAGGATTATAAGCTATAGGTGAAAGGCGCGACAGGACATTGTGCTTATGTGAAAATAACCCATCCCAGTAATGAAAAGTAGTATATACTGAGGGACACAGTCCAGCTCCCAGGGATCTATGTTTATGAGGGAGCCACATGAGAGTACCCAGCGGGCATGAGCCCACGGAAAATTGTTCCAGCTGTATCCATAGCTTATAGGGGTGGGCATGATACCATTCTAATGCTGCCCGCTTCAATTCTCGGCGGCCATTTTGAATCTCGCCGAGACCGTCAGGCAGCATACAGGAGGATGGAGAGCAGCGCGCTGGGCAGGAAAGAGGGACCACCAGGGAAGATCGCTTGATGTGAGAAGGGGAGAAGTGGTGACAGGGCCGGGGGGAGGGCGATCCCGAACTCGGACAAGACGCACCGGAGCACCTAGGTTTTAGAGGAGGGAAAAAGGAAAATTTTTTTTTTTCCTATTTCCCTCCTCTAAAACCTAGGTGCGTCTTATGGTCCGGTGCGTCTTATAGTCCGAAAAATACGGTATATTTACTTAGCATATACTGAAGTTCTAGAACTTGTTGCTGAAGGATGTGGTAACAACATTTAGTGTATCTGGGTTTAAAAATGGGTTTGACAAGTTCCTGGAGCCAGAATTTGCCCAAACGCTGTTTTTACTTTTCTTATGCCGAGATCTCATGTCCTTTTTATCTTAATATTTTTATGCTTTGAAAGATTAATCCAAGTGTATTTTTTAATATTGTCAGATTCCTGTTCTGAAGAACCCTTTTTCTGAAACCACCCTTCAGCTTTTTAACAAGGTTCATACTTCAGAGATATAATCAAAGATTTTTGTTTGTATTGCATGATTAGCATTCATTACTATGTGCCTATTGAGATGTTTCATTTGTATTTTGCTGACATTGAGTATCCTACGAGTGTTCTTCTTTGCTTCCTGTTACGTATCATTCAAACTCTGATAACTCTTTCTGTTATAGGATTGTTTTACAGCACTGTTAAATGGTAACCTCCGCTCTCAAGTACCTCCTTTCAGTACCCTTCTTCTCCACCACCGCCAACTCTAGGCTCCGCCCTTTCTGCCTCGCCTCACCCCATGCTTGGAACAAACTCCCTGAGCCCATATGCCAGGCCCCCTCCCTGCCCATCTTCAAATCCTTGCTCAAAGCCCACCTCTTCAATGTCACCTTCGGCACCTAATCACAACACCTCTACTCAGGAAATCTAGACTGCCCCAACTTGACATTTTGTCCTTTAGATTGTAAGCTCCTTTGAGCAGGGACCGTCCTTCTTTGTCAATTTGTACAGCGCTGCGTAACCCTGGTAGCGCTCTAGAAATGTTATGTAGTAGTAGTTGTTTCTGATACTGTTTCATGTTAGCCGTTTGCCATTTTCAAATTTACCTCATTGATTGAATTCATGCTTATATTTGTCTTTTTACTGTTAAAAAAAATTATACATTTTGTTACGCTATACCTGCCGTACACCATCTTGCATGAATCTCATCATAAAGGTGGTTATTAAATCCAAATAAATAAATAACAATAAAGTGCAAAAAGTCATTTAACATTTGCTTTGATTGGAAATATTCTACACTTGGAATCTATTCCTCCTGCCATTCAGGGATCTTCTTTTCATGGCATGTGAGGGCATACAGATTCTGCTTGTTAAGAAAACAGCTTGGCAGTGATCATTATTTCCTCTACCAGTACGAAGTGTGTGAATTTGGACAGCTCTTATGGTTTCCAGAATCAGGGCTGAACCTTTTGCATGTGTAACAGTAGTTGAAGGAGACACCCATCTGGAGGGAAACTGAAAGACTATAAATACCAAGCTCATCGGAGCGGTCTTGTCTTTGGCCTCTGCACCATTAAATAAGGGGGAGTTGTGATTGGCTAACACACAGTCCGTGCACAGGGGAAAAGGAGTGAACGAAGCAGTAACAGAACCCATCCAGTTGCTGAACTGATTCCGAGAGAGTTTAAAATGGCGATCACACCACCACACTGCCTTTACACGACATATAAGGAGAGAAGTAGAGAACATCTATCCAGGAAAAGCACCAGGACAGAGAACCCCAGTAGTGCGTTCCCATCTGGGAAGGGACGCACTACCAGGATTTTGCACCTGCAGGCTCAAAGAGCTCAGCCTCAAGAGAATACCTGTAATTTCTACTACCAAGCAGCCCTTTTCTGGCAGCGGGGCTAGAAATGTGCAAAACTCGAGTGGTGAACAGAGATATTTTCAAACCTGAAAAATATCTCTATCTTTTTGATTTGAAAATCGCCTTTTTCCTAGGTGCGTTATGTGAAGTGCATTTTTCTTTTGGGACCGTTCTGGAAAATAAAAAGTCCAAAAATCAGCCATTGGTATGTCTGGGGGCCATCTTTCTTGGTAGAATGGCCACACAGACATCCCAGGAGAGCAGCCTAGGGGGCAAGGCAGTAGACTTCACATAAAGGGTCCCAGGTACATATCTCACCAGTAGCCCCTTATATTGTATGGTAAGCTCTGCAGGAGCAGAAAATACCTACTGTACAACACTACAATAGCACTCAAGCTTGCAGGTGTCCCATATATGTAGGTATAGTAGGTACTGTATTTTGGAAAGCTCACATGTTCCACCACAAGTGTACCAGTTAGACTGGGTCCCCTTCTCTACAGTTCCCTGCACTGACAACTAGGCTACTCCTGGGACCTGCCTGATGCTATAACAAGTATGGCCATCGTATCTGAAGTTGCAATAGAACCTGATATGTACTGTCAGGAGTGACCTAGTGGTTAGGGTGGTGGACTTTGGTCCTGGGGAACTGAGTTCGATTCCCACCTCAGGCACAGGCAGCTCCTTGTGACTCTGGGCAAGTCACTTAACCCTCCATTGCCCCATGTAAGCCGCACTGAGCCTGCCATGAGTGGGAAAGCGCGGGGTACAAATATAACAAAAAAAAATGTTACATATTAGGGGGAAGTTGGTGACCACTGGGGGAGTAAGTGTTATGCCTTAGTCTCTCCAGTGGTCATTTAAAGGCACCTTCTGGTCACTTAGTCGTGATTGAAACAGGTCTAGCCAAAAACGTCTTAATTTTGGCCCTAGATGTTTTCATTTTGTTCCATTATTGCAGAAAAATATCTGATCTTTTGGTACCGCCCATGTCCCACCCAAAACTGGACAAACTGGAGCAAAACATCTAAAATTGGGGTGTCAAATCGTAAAACTTACCTTATGACTTTGTCTTGAATATGAGCCCCTTACTTCCAATAGTAAATGCATGGTAACATCCACTCCCCCCACATTAGTGTCATGGCCGCCTGATCCCAGTGCCAGGAACAAAACCAACAATTACCAGGAGATTTTGCAAAGAATGTAGGTTAACATGCATTAATTGCAAGCCCTTAATGCAGATTACTAATTAGAAACCTTAACGTTTTACATTTCTAAAATGAAATTTCTTTGAGAAGTAATCAAACAGTACTATAATGCTTCTATGAGGGAGCCTGATGATGGTCTCTACAATACGCCCAATGTACAATTAAGGGAGCTGAATCTTGTTTTCTTTTTTTTTTTTTGTTGTTGTTACATTTGTACCCTGCGCTTTCCCACTCATGGCAGGCTCAATGCGGCTTACATGCGGCAATGGAGGGTTAAGTGACTTGCCCAGAATCACAAGGAGCTGCCTGTGCCTGAAGTGGGAATCGAACTCAGTTCCTCAGGACCAAAGTCCACCACCCTAACCACTAGGCCACTCCTCCACTCGTCTCGCCACATCGTGCCTATCAAGCTCATCTTAGTCCAGATGTGTGTGGCCCCAAGTGTACTCGAGCGGGTGCCTCATTGGGACATATGTTTTGGTTCTGTCCCAGGTGTCTTAGCATTCTGGCACTCACCAACCGTCTACATGGCTCAACTATGGGGACGACCTATCTGCTGTGTTCCGGAACTTTTAGTTGACAAGTTCTGAGTTGCAAAGCCTATTCCGGTGAGTTTTTTTTTTTTTTTTTTAGGGTTTCTATCGAGAGCCCTTCTCAGACCCACCAACGTTGCAAATTCGGCGGCAACAGATGCTGTTGTTGCTGCAGATGCAAAGACTAGACATCCGAGATCTGGATATAACCAGAGGCACCTGTTTCCAACGCATTTGGGAGCGTTTTTGGCACATGCTCACACCTCGAGCGCACACTTACCCTTTTAACTGCTTATTTGGTACAGTAGTGGCATCCAGTGCTGGAGTGGGGTTGTTTTGGGGGCTTAAGTGAGTTGTTAACATGCAAATGCTGCCATTAATGTTGTCTTTCTAAACAAAACTGTGTTTACCTTTGTGTGTTTATCTTGCTTGCTTAATAAAAACAACCATAAAAAAAAAAAAAAAAGATTAACATGTCTTAAGTGCAGTACTGGGAAAAGTGTATTTTTAACAAATTTAGGACTAGCATTTTACTAATGTGTGCTACTGTATCAACCCACATTAATACCACTAATGTGTGTTATTTTACCACAGATCCCATTATCTAGTCACTAATAATGCAGATTAACACAGCAGCACATGCTAGTTATTGTAATCCTTAAGTATTTTGGTATGGAGATTTTAGTTTTATTTCTTTAAAAACTGGGCTTTTCCCTCTTGCTTGGAACTTTGTGTTTTTTTTACAACTGCCACCTACATCTTGCACAGTATTACAATGAAGCAGAGAGATAAGCAATTTTATCGTTGTTAGGAACTTACTATTCCCCCAAAGCTATAATTCCTCCCCCTCACCCCCCCCCCCCCCCCCCCCCCATATTCAAAACCAGTTAACCGTCTAGGAATGGCACCTGGCTAGTTAAACGGAACTTAGCCGGCTAAACGCTAATATTCAGCGTGAGACAGCCGGCTTATCTCGGCTGAATATTAGCGCTTAGCAGCTAGCCGGATGATCAGCCATACCAGCGCCAATATTCAGTGTCTGGCCAACTATGTTTGGCAGCCAAATATGGCCACGTGAATAGGTGGAATATCTTTGGATGGTTTGAACTTAACCTGCCAAGCCGATATTCAGCACTGGCGGTTAAATTCAAACCAGCCAAAAATAAAATGGATATTTAATGCCAATCACCAGCTAACTCCCGCAGTCAACTCCTATGGTCTGAATATTATTTATTTACAAGGGGGCCCATGAGGAGCCTATGCGGTTTACAATATCAGCAAGTCCTACACCCTTTAAGAATACACAATTTATTAATTAATACTCGTCACATGTGTGAGAAGACGTATCAGAATATCAAATTGGACCTTAAGAACAGGTCCAGTTTGATAGTCTGATACTCTTCACATGTGTGAAAAGATTAAATAAAAATAAATATAATAAGGGAAAATTAGGTTCTTACCGTGATAATTTTCTTTCCTTTAGTCACAGCAGATGCAGCCAATACAGATGGGTTGTGTCCATCAACCAGCAGAGGGAGATAGAGAGCACACTTTTTTCAGTGCCTCATACCAGCTTGCTCCACTGTCTCTCTTCAGTATTTGAAGCTTCCAAAGCAGTATGGCAAACCGCAATGGGAATAACATAAGCTTTCCTCAAAGCGAACGATGGCCCTACAACAAAGGGCATTAACTCAGAATGGAGGGAATGAAACATCCTCCCCGAGGGCATAAACTCATCCTCCACTGAGACATAACTGGAGGGAATAAACTCATCCTGCAAAACATGAAACTGGAGGGAATTAAGTCATCCTCCTTTAATTGAACAAGAATCCTGAAGACTGTTTTCTGACTTTCTCCCAAGGACGGAATCTCCAGGAAACACGACCAGAACCTGAAATAGATTTACAGCAGATAGCATCAGACAGGGAGGGATCATGGCTGCATCTGTTATGACTAAAGGAAAGAAAATTATCATGGTAAGAACCTAATTTTCCCTTCCTTGTCATCAAGCAGATGCAGCCATTACAGATGGGATGTATCAAAGCAATCCCTAGATAGGGTGGGAACAAGCCACACCACGCGCCAGCACTTGCGCTCCAAAATGTGCGTCCCTCCTGGCAGCCACATCCAGCATCAGACAGGGAGGGATCATGGCTGCATCTGCTATGACTAAAGGAAAGAAAATTATCACGGTAAGAACCTAATTTTCCCTTCCTTGTCATCAAGCAAATGCAGCCATTACAGAAAATAGGTTGGTTTAGGTGAAACGCTGAAACCACCTTAGGCAAGAAGGAAGGCATGGTCCGAACCGTGACCCCGGACTCTGAAAACTGCAGAAAAAGGTCTCTACAGGACAGCGCCTGGAGCTCTGACACCCATCTCGCCGAAGTAATCCAGATCCTGAGTCACTTCTGCACCAGACTCTGGCTCCTCAGACCATGAAGGCCTGCCAGAGTCCTCCGAATCCTCACAGCCCGACCACGGGAGAGGGGGGGGGGGGGAGGAGGGGGGAGGAGGAGGTGAAGCACTCTCTGAAGGGGAATGAGCCCTTCTGCGCTTCATATTCTGCCAATTATCAGGGAAAAACGCCTCAGAGGGCATACCCAGGCTAGAATCCACCGGGGGGATATTAGAAGAGGCCCGTGCCGGACTTTGTGGGAGAGCTCTTTTAAGCATGTATGCTTTATGCATTAATAAGACAAAATCAGGGGAGGAAAAACTCACCCTGGGCACCCGGATCTCTGCCGGGGCTAGTAGCTCCCATATCAGCCTCACTCTGAGGCCTCCCACTGGGCTCAGGACTCTCCGCTCAGCAGAGGTCGCGCCATGTGGCAAATTCAAAATGGCGCCCGCTGCCAGCTCAGAGCGCGAAGAATCGTCGCTCGCCATGCTCGGGCCAGCTCTAACGTCTGTACAGCACGATTTACAGAGCCCCGCTGCTGATCTGCACTTGCCACACTTGGAACAGCGCTTTACTGTCTCCGCAGCCATTCCCGTAAACGGCGGTAAAATTCAAAATGGCGGTTCGCGCCAAAATCGCCCCGATCGTGGGCCCACCCCGGAGGAGTCAGAAAACACTCTTACCTCACTGGACCGAGTATCACAGCTCTGGTCCCACAGAAAAAGGCAAGGAAAAACCTCTGTTCCAGCATCTAAGCGCCAAAGCGCGACGCAACTTTTTTTTTTTTTAACGCTGTGAGGAAAGCAGAGGGCCCACTCCAGAGGCTCAGGTGAGTGGGAAAGGCAGGGAAAGGGCGATCCTATGTGCCTGCATCCACTGTTGGTGGGGAAGGACAGGGAAAGCTAAGCAATGTGTCCACATCCACTGAGTTATGGGTAAGGCAGGGAAAGGGCAAACCTATGTGCCTTTAAAGTGAAGCTGCTATAGCCTCCAACACCCCTGCTAACAACTGGCAAAAGCACAGGAGCAACCTCCAGGCAGATTTTAGATGGAGCTCGAAGAAGCTGCAGCCACTCTGCTAGGGGAGATAGAGAATACTGAAGAGAGGCAGTGGAGCAAGCTGGTATGAGGCACTGAAAAAAGTGTGCTCTCTATCTCCCTCTGCTGGTTGATGGACACAACCCATCTGTAATGGCTGCATCTGCTTGATGACAAGGAAGTAATAAATTGTATACTGTATTTTAAGTGTACTTAGAGGGTGTAGGATTTGTTTTTTTTTCTACTGGATTACGTACACAGTGGGTACAGCCCTTTTCCATTTTTTTTCGTTTGCTTATAATATCAGACCATTAAAAAAAACAAAAAACAAGAAAGAAGGAAAAAGGAGGAGAGAGGAGGTATGCAGGTAGAAAATTAAGTGAAGGTTGAGAGGTCATGTACCAAGTGACTGCAGCAGATGTAAAGACTGCTTCCCGTTTTGGAATAACCTTGGTGAGATTTCACAGTAGCACAGTCCAGAAAAAAAAACCCCAAAGCAAAACAAAACACTGCAGTCAATACATTGAGACAATAAGGCCAACTTTGAAAATACAGAGAAAGCCAAATAAACCTGGTGCAATTTCATGCTGGTGATTCTATTAAACAGGCAGCTAATCTTAAGAGTAGTTATTTGTATTTGAAAAGTTGCAAGATCATACATAGTCATAAAAAAAGCACAGAAGTAAGTATAAGCACTTAAAACATGTTTACATAAATGCAGAAGAAGTACTTATACACAGAACACTGGTGTTTCAAACAATTCAAAAAGGTTTTAAGTGAAATCTTGCCTGCTAATGGTGGTATAACACAATCACCATCTATGAGCCTACTCGATTCTAAATTCACCCACCGGCTTACCTGCATAATCCCTCCAATTGTTGCAAAACATTTGTTTGTTATAAGAGCATCTGACGTAAGAAAACTCATGCTGTGCACCGAAACTGTTGTGGTTTCAGTGCAACAGCTATATATAATGGAGTATAGTCTGAAGACAAATGTGTCCACCAAAACACACTCTGGTAGAGTTTGATAAAGATAAAAGCAATGCAATTATGTCTTGGAGACAACTGAATCGATACTCTCTGGTTAAAATAAGCAGTTTGGGGAATTTTGTAACTCTGTATGTCTGCAAAAACAGAAGGAAAAACAGCGCTTACTGTATTGTCAAATTAAAATAAGACCTAATGACACCTGCTCCCACTACAGAAGGGAATACAAACAAGACACGCTCGGTAATTCACAAGAGAGCACCTTTAAATGTAACTGAAATGCCATACAGAGCCACTAGAAAGTGCAAGATTTTTGTAGTATATCTTCACTGCTATTTATCCTTTAAATACTCTGAAAACTGCTCTACATCTGTAAATAATGCATAATTTAAAGTGAAAGTAAGCAGGGACAATTACTGTTGAAAGTTCTGAGCAACATTTTAACTTAGGCTAAGCTACTGTTATGATGAACGGATACATCAGACTTGCCTGGTATTTCTGCATGAAGTATACTAAGCTAATAAGTAAAACAGAACATGGAGGGGGGGGGGGGGGTTAAGCTTTTACACAAGATGGTCTAAAGACTTAGAAAACAAAGCAAGTTTACAGGTAGAATACTAATCATTCTTTATTAGTACTAAGGAAAATAAAAGCCGTAAGGCACAGCAAGCAGAAACACCGTCATACTAAAGCGGTTAGTGGTGCGTACAGAACGTCTCCGAAGAAAGGTTTACTATCTCTCCTGGTCACAACCATGGAAAGAGAGAGATACTGTAGCAGCTGGGAAAAAATAAAAAATAAAAACAAGGAGCACTCACTATAAGCACATGACACGCAACTGATCATTTTGGTTTTACTGCTCATTATGACATTTCAGAAAGTGATGTTTTACTGTATCTATATACATAAAACTCACCCTCAACGTTCTATTGGCTGCTGACGTCACTGAAGCCAAGGTTCGTATGTTCGAAGCTCTGGGCCCCGCCCTCACGTCAAACGTTATGACGTTGAGGGCGGAAGCAGAGCAATTCACCCACACTGACGATGGGTGGGGAGGGGGCCACAGGAAAGCCTTGCTAGCACCCATTTCATTGGCTCCAGGAACATGCCCGTTTCTGGCGCAAATGAAACGGGCGCTAGCAAGGTTTTCCTCCCGAACACCCCCCCCCCCAGCTCACCCCTTCAGCGTTGTGAAGGCACTGACCGCCATTGTTGCGGACCTTGTCAACGCACGCCAACTTCAATGTGCTGAGTCGTTGGTTGTGAAGCCACTGACGCCATAGCTCCGCCCTCGACGTCATAACATTTGACGCGAGGGAGGGGCCCCAACACAGTGATTTCGATGGCTTCACCACCACGAACCCTTCGAACCGGAAGGAAGTGCCCGGAGGAACTGACAGTGACGTCAGTGTCCTCAGAACGTTGAGGGTGAGTTTTATTATATAGGAGATATATATATATATATATATATATTATATACACATACTATCCAGTACCACTTCCTAGATGGTATAACTTCAAACCTTCTTAAGGTCATTTTATGCCAATTCTGGCCAAGTGCAATAATCAAATATATTTAAAAAAAAAAAAAAAAAGTCAATGCAAATCTTCACAAAAATATATTTACAATTCAAAATACTGTACAGTATGCTCTAGAATTTAAGGGATCAGTTTTTCAGATTTCCAACCCACGCACTTATCTAGCGACTTGCTTGAGAAATGGAAATTATAGTTCTGCCTGAATTGTGTTGCATCATTTCCATTACTGAGACTGCTATATACAGGTTAGTTTAGGGAATTAAATGCTTCAAGTTTCACTTCAGGGGAAATGGGACTTGATATACCGTCTTTCTGTGGTTTTTGCAACCACATTCAAAGCGGTTCACATAGTATATACAAGTACTTATTTATACCTGGGGCAGTGGAGGGTTAAGTGACTTGCCCAGAGTCGCAAGGAGCTGCAGTGGGAATTGAACCCCGTTCCCCAGGATCAGAGTCCGCTGCACTAACCACTAGGCTACTCCTCCACATCTTTAACTACCATTTAAGCCAGTCCCATTCAAATGGTGTTAGGTTGTTTTTAATCCTGTAAAAAAAACAAAACAGGATTTCAAAAAGAAGCACCCACAAGTTAACACCCTAGAGAAGACCAACCCGATCATTTTACCCTACAGACCATATACAATTTGCATAAAATATTAGAAAGAGAGCTATTAGCCAACAGACACCTCAGCGGGAAGATGATGTAGAAACGCTGATTCAGACAGCCCCAATACTGCCAGCAGATTGCAATTCTGAAAACGGGCCCAGACGATCGGAATCTTTTCAATCTATTTGCAGGAAATTACACTTTACCTAAAAGAAATGGTAGTGCTGTGGTAAAAAAAAATGGTCACGTTAGATCTGTGCTTCTCAATTCTCTCCTGGAGACACATCTAGACAGTCATTTATTTGGGGAATCCTGAAAACCTATGCATGACAAACATTTGCATATACAAGAAACCCACCGTATACGAATCTCTCTCATGCATAATCATTATGGAAATCCTGAGAATGTGACTGGCTAGGTGTGCCTAGGGTTGGAGAAGCAGGGCTGCGGAGTTGGTACACCAACCTTTGATCCAACTCCTTCATTTTTCTACTATCCAACACCGCTCCTACTGATAATAGGCTTTAAATTTTATATTCAATGTGAAGAAATGCAAAGTGATGCACTTAGGAAGTAGAAATCCATGGGAGACGTATGTGTTAGGCGGGGAGAGTCTGATAGGTACGGGCGGAGAGAGGGATCTTGGGGTGATAGTATCTGAGGATTTGAAGGCGACGAAACAGTGTGACAAGGCGGTGGCCGTAGCTAGAAGGTTGTTAGGCTGTATAGAGAGAGGTGTGACCAGCAGAAGAAAGGGGGTGTTGATGCCCCTGTATAAGTCGTTGGTGAGGCCCCACCTGGAGTATTGTGTTCAGTTTTGGAGGCCGTATCTTGTTAAGGATGTAAAAAGAATTGAAGCGGTGCAAAGAAAAGCTACGAGAATGGTATGGGATTTGCGTTACAAGACGTATGAGGAGAGACTTGCTGAACTAAACATGTATACTCTGGAGGAAAGGAGAAACAGGGGTGATATGATACAGACGTTCAAATATTTGAAAGGTATTAATCCGCAAACGAACCTTTTCCGGAGATGGGAAGGTGGTAGAACGAGAGGACATGAAATGAGATTGAAGGGGGGGCAGACTCAAGAAAAATGTCAGGAAGTATTTTTTCACGGAGAGAGTAGTGGATGCATGGAATGCCCTCCCGCGGGAGGTGGTGGAAATGAAAACAATAACGGAATTCAAACATGCGTGGGATAAGCATAAAGGAATCCTGTGCCGAAGGAATGGATCCTCAGGAGCTTAGTCAAGATCGGGAGGCGGGGCTGGTGGTTGGGAGGCGGGGATAGTGCTGGACAGACTTGTACGGTCTGTGCCAGAGCCGGTGGTTGGGAGGCAGGGCTGGTGGTGGGGAGGTGAGGATAGTGCTGGGCAGACTTATACGGTCTATGCCCTGAAGAGCACAGGTACAAATCAAAGTAGGGTATACACAAAAAGCAGCAAATACGAGTTATTTTGTTGGGCAGACTGGATGGACCGTGCAGGTCTTTTTCTGCCGTCATCTACTATGTTATTATATTTACCAGTACTTTATCTTCAGAAGAAAGATACATACATCTAAGCATAATATGTTAAATTTACCGTATAAGTTTTTATTTTGAAGCTGGAGTCAGTCGGTACATTTTTTACCGACTCCGACAACTCCCAAAATTGCTTCAAACTCTGATTCAATGACTCCAACTCCACAGCCCTGTTGAGAAGCACTGCTTTAGACCTTTCCCTATTTTATTTTTTTATTTTGTTTACCAAGTGCGTCCTATATGAAAGCCCCATAGTTACTTCATCTACCTACTACAGTTACAAAGAAAACACAGCATTGTACTAATATCTATACATTAAGTGTAGACCTATATGAAAACATGCAACTTCTCTCTTGCTTATTGTTTCCAGAGGCATCACAAGTTGCTTGAACTGACAACGGGCAGCATTTGACATAGCAAAACACAATAAGCATATGAATATTGCAATAAACCTAAACACTGTTAAAATGTGCTCGAAATAGGCATATTGTCAAAAAATGCAAGTGAGCAAATTGTTAACCAGTAGCCTACAGTAGCTTTGGATGCAGTTCCTATTTACTTGGTCTTGATCGGTTCCCGTTCCAACCATCGCACTCGGACTTTTTGTTTATAATGATATTCCTTTAGAAAGTCTTGCAACATAGATGGTAAAGGAAGTACATCAATTCCATCATATGTAGTAGACTTACAGATTACTGCCCGGCAGATATACTGCAGACTAAAAGGAAAAGTCCTGTTCAAAGGTACAGTTAGTAAAGGTTCAAAGAACATGCATGAGCTGGGGTCTTTATAATGCTCAAGAAGCCCCGTCACGGTAGATGAGTGAAACACACAGGGATCATGAGCATCAAAGCTGAAGTTATGATTCCATTGCTCAATACGAGCATGTAGCGATCGGTTATAACGACGGAAGCTCACAGAGAAGAGATAATCCTCTTGTGCTGAATCCCTAAGTAGAAACGTGCCTTCAGGTTTGCCTTCAAGGAGAGCCTCTGCCTCATAACGGTCCATCACACCCCAATAACAGGGGTTACTTGTAATATTAAACAGGTCTGGCACCAGACAGTGTATGTAATCAATCTGAGTGTGTACCTTCCAGCCTCCTTGTCTACTGACTTGAGCATGGCTATCTCCTGACGCCTGACGCTGCTTCTGTCTACGGGACTGCAAGCAAAGAGTAGTTGTGTCTTCTTCAGACTCGCAACCACCCTGAGATAGCGTAGAGTTATCACCCAACACGTCAGTCATTCCAGCGGCTAATTTTGGTCCCAGCTTGCATACTGGGTTGACCTGTGCTGTAGCTTCAAACGTATGTATTTGAGCATTTGGAGGAGGATCAACCCCTTCTTCAATACTAAGCCTTCGTCTCTCTCGAAGCCGATCCTCTTCATCTTCCGCAGATATTAAAGAAGTGTCAAACGTATCAAAAAATGATGAATGTGGACTCACAGGAGCTGTATGCTGCTTGATGAGATGCCACTTCTGAGCCAGATCCGATCCAGCTGGAAAAGGACATTTTTCAAGCATCAGTTCCGAGAGGTGGATTTTTCTTTTGTTAGAAAAGAGAGGCTTAGACTGTTTGCTGTAAGTCCTCCTGGGAAAGCATAATCGAACAGTATCATGTAACCGCTGCTGCAAAGTACGACCCGCTATGGTCCTGTTGGACACACTATCCATATCATGAGCAGAGCTTATGCCATACCTTCTCTCTCTTCTTAATAGTCCACTCCTGGTTCTCCCAAACTTTTTATCTGTATCTAGTGAGCTCTGTGTCTTGGTAGAGCAAGAGTGTTTCTTTTTGCTACCCCATGGGGCATGGCGAGTATACGAGTCCCTTCGTGCAAGTCGAGAGCCTACTCCATTACTTCCATCACTTTCTTTTTCAATGCTAATTTCAACAATTTGAGGGATGTCAGTGGCACAATTTTGATTTCTTCTTGCCGAATTCTTTGATGGACTCAATCCAAGTTGTAACGACACATTATCTCTTAAAGGACTGTTGGGTTGTTGTTGAGTCAAACTGGTTGAACTGATACGTCTACCTTTCACAGATGAAAATCTGTTAGAATTGAGATCGACAGCTTCATTTCGATTTCCTCCATCGTGATTGAACAGGCTCTGGCATCTGTATTTGAAATTATTCCACATCTTTCCAACTTGCTCCATTGATTGGGGCCCCTAAATTTAAGATGGAAAACATATTTTAGTCAAGATATTGAGCTTCTTTTTTATACATTTCAAGCCACCTACTAACTAGGTGGGTTACAGTTAAAATATACATAATTGCAATACAAAACACTGCATCAAAATAAAAACACACTGCTCAACCTGGACAAAGAGAATTGCCTTTTATGAGTGAGGCATTGTGTTAAAATGATTCAACTACAGTGGACTGCAAATCATAACACAGAAAATAATCAAGGATCAACTTTGATCTTTTATGAATATACACATATCCCCCAAAATAGAGAAAAACAAAAGAAAAAAAGGACCAAAACAGACTAGGAATTCCAAAGAAATAATTCCTCCCCACCCGGCAAAAAAAAAACAAAAAAAAAAAAACGACAAAATGGCCCAGCATTTCTGTGGGAAAAGGAGTTCCAGCTTCTGTAGCATAGACACTTAGATGGAATGAAATGCAGTAGTTTGAGGGTTTGGAAGAGTAAATTGTCTTTCCCTGTTCTCTAACTATCCCTCAAGTGCCCCACCACCCCACAAATTGGCCCGCCCCCAAAGCAAGTCCCTAGCAACAACCTCTAAATGCTCCAAAAACTGCCCCACCCCTGCCTCCTTCCCCACAGACAAAACATATGCCCAACACACAACATAAATATACACACACACAAACACATGCACACCCCACACATATAAACAGAGGGAATGCAAATAAGTCCCTAATCATTAAATTTCATTTTCTATGTTAATCCTACTGTGAGTGCTACTTCAAGAATCATACATTTTTTTTACTGGTTCCTAAGTGTATTGCCAAGTAACATCTGTTCCTGCAGAGAGACAGATTAGGCCACTGGTAAACTCTGCCTATATTTTGTCTCAGAGTAACACAGTAAAGACCCACAAGGTCCATCCAGGTTGCACAACACGGTAGCCCAGAGCTGCGCCCGCCACTCTGTGTAGGCCTGAGTCATCCATTCTTGAAGGCTGGTTGTCAAGTCTCCACCATACTAACCATATAGGAAGCTTTGGTTATAATCACATATTATTCACAAGTATTGCTGACAGTATTCAAGCTACCAGTCAAGATGTCTTCCCCGTCCCCTCCCCTCTGAGATGCACAGCATTCTCACTCACTGGGCAAAAGAGGCTTCGTTCAAGAAATACAGAACGCTACAAGAGGATTACAGAAAAGATTACCGATTAAACTGAAAGCGTAGTAGGAAATATGGTTAGCGAAAGCACAGGCGGAAGAAAAAAAAATGGCTAAAGATGTACAGAAAGGTGGACGAGACCCTATAGTCCCCAAAAGGGCTGAACCTGGGACCCAAAGTGGTAAACTGGATTGGAAACTAGTTGACCAACAGGCGACAGAAGGTGGTGGTAAATGGAATCCGCTCGAATGAAAGGAAGGTGAGCAATGGAGTGCCTCAGGGGTTGGTGCTGGGGCCGATTCTGTTTAATATACTTGTGAGAGACATTGCTGAAGGGTTAAAAGGAATGAAAAGGTTGCCTTTTTGCAGATTACATGAAGATAGCCACTAGAATGGATACCCAGAAGCGATTAGAAACCATGAGACGAGAATGGTCAAAGGTCTGGCAATTAAAATGTAATATCCCAAAATATCACAGGAAACTAGAATAGAAAATAATATGAATATTAATATTTATATATGATTTAATTATTTTCTATTCTAGTTTCCTGTGATATTTTGCAAAACGAGAAAGAGATGCAGGAAACAGAGGTCATGCAAATGTTTATACCCACTAATAATCCCCACATGAATATAAACCTTGTACAGGAAGCTGGAATAATGTCCCAAAATATATCCAATAATAAAATATGATCTGTATTGATAAATCAGCTCTAAACGTTTCTTCATCCTAAAGTTCTCAATGTCACACACTCAATGAGAACCCGGGATTTATTTGAAATCAAATAGCTGTCCAGTTTAAAATGTATCAGCGATACAGTCAAACTGTAGAGCACTATAGCTGATATATGGTACTCATTCAAAAAATATCACCTTGATGACAATCAAATCCAGCTTCCATCTAAAGCCAATAAAATCATTCAGGGCGCTATGTAAGTCACAGAAAAATCTTTTTTGCTGTTTCTTGTTTTGAATTTATTATGAATATTGTATTTATATTATATATGATTTAATTATTTTATATTCTAGTTTCCTGTGATATTTTGAGATATTATTTACAGAACAGGTTGTGTGTGTGTATATATATACATAAAATTTTGTTTCCCTTGTATTTTTCTTTTTAGTTTAAAAGGTAATGCCAATAAGTGCAGAGTGATGTACTTGGGGTGCAGAAATCCAAAGACGACGTACTAGATAGGAGAGAGGCTGATAAGCGCACTTCAGGAGAGGGACCTTGGAGTGATGGTGTCTGAGGATCTCAAGGAGACGAAACAATGCGACAAGGTGGCCATAGCCAATAGGATGTTTATGCAGTATAACCAGCATAAGAAAGGAGGTATTGATGCCCCTGTACAAATCGGTGGTGAGGCCCCACTTGGAGTAGTGTGTTCAGTTTTGGAGGCCGTATCTTGCTAAGGATGTAAAAAGACTTGAAGCGGTTCAGAGAAAAGCGATGGGTTTTGCTTTGCAAGACATATGAGAGACTTGATGACCTAAACATGTATAGCCTGGATGAAAGGAGAAACGGGCGATACAATACAAATGTGCAAATATTTGAAAGGTATTAATCTACAAATGTACGTTTCCCAGATACAGGAAGATGGTAAAACTAGAGGTCATAAACTGAGGTTACAGGGGGCCAACTCTGGAATAAGCGTCGGGAAGTACTTTTTCACGAAGAGGGTGGTAGATACCTGGAATGCCCTCCCCATGGGAGGTGGTAGAGATGAAAATGGCAACGGAATTCAAAAATGCATGGGATAAACACATAGAAATCCGCTTAGAATAGATCTATCGAAGCTTAGTAGTGATTAGATGGCAACACCAGTAATTGGAAAGCAAAGTCAGTGCAGATAAAGAACAGTCCTTCCAGTCTGCCCAACAAGATAAACTCATAGCGTAAGGTATGACCAGCACTGTTGTTGTGTTCTAAAACGTCTGAAGTTGTTGTTGAAGTCCCTCTCCAGCCCATCTAAATCTGTCCAGCCACAATCAGGGCACTGTAGAAGTCTGTCATCTACTATGTTACATAACAATAAAGTGATCTACAACACTGAAGATGCTGAAGCTTCATGTCTTTTGCCATTTGCGGGACACAGTCTGTCTGGCATCGGCCTCGGTTCCCTTGTGCTGAATTTGGTCAACCTTCTTTCAGTCTTTTGCCATATTTGGGCAGCTATGGAGATGGCAACCCTAACCTCCAGAGCATAACTGTCTGGCGTTTTCCAGAAATCAGTAGAATTTTACATTAACATCCAGAAGGTAGAATAATAGGTAATATGTAAGAATGGAAGTGTTAGTGCCCCCCTGTACAGGTCAGCGAGGCCCCACTTGGAGTAACATGTTCAGTTTTGGAAGCTATATCTGGCCAAGGGTATATAAAAGCTCAAAATGGTTCAGAGAAAAAAGGGACAAAAAATGGTATGGGGCTTGTACCAAAAGATACATGAGAAGAGGCTTGAAGACATGACTATCCACCTTAAAATTGAAAGAGAAAAACGCCTAGATTTCGACCCAAATCGGGAGATAGACGTTTATCTCACAAAAATGAATAAATCGGTATAATGGAAAGCCGATTTTGGACGTTTTCAACTGCACTCCATCGTGGAAGCGTACAAAGTTGACGGGGGCGTGTCGGAGGCGTGGCGAAGGTGGAACCGGGGCGTGGTTATCGGCCGAGGAGAGATGGGCACCTTTCGCCGATAATGGAAAAAAAGTATGCGTTTGTAGCTAGAATTTAGGGCACTTTTTCTGGACCCTGTTTTTTCACGAATAAGGCCCCCAAAAGTGCCCTAAATAACCAGATTACCACCAGAGGGAATCGGGGATGACCTCCCCTGACTCCCCCAGTGGTCACTAACCCCCTCCCACCACAAAAAATGATGTTTCACAACTTTTTATTTTCACCCTCAAATGTCATACCCACCTCCCTGGCAGCAGTATGCGGATCCCTGGAGCAGTTGTTAGGGGGTGCAGTGGACTTCAGGCAGGTGGACCCAGGCCCATCCCCCCCTACCTGTTACAATTGTGCTGCTTAATGCTTAGTCGTCCAACCCCCCCAAACCCACTGTACCCACATGTAGGTGCCCCCTTCACCCCTTAGGGCTATAGTAATGGTGTAGACTTGTGGGCAGTGGGTTTTGAGGGGGATTTGGGGGGCTCAACACACAAGGGAAGGGTGCTATGCACCTGGGAGCTCTTTTACCTTTTTTTTGTTTTTGTAAAAGTGCCCCCTAGGGTGCCCGGTTGGTGTCCTGGCATGTGAGGGGGACCAGTGCACTACGAATCCTGGCCCCTCCCATGAACAAATGCCTTGGATTTATTCGTTTTTGAGCTGGGCGCTTTCATTTTCCATTATCACTGAAAGCAACATTCCATGTAGAATCTCCAATAGTAGCAACATTCCATGTAGAATCTCCAATAGTATCTATTTTATTTTTGTTACATTTGTACCCTACGCTTTCCCACTCATGGCAGGCTCAATGGGGCTTACATGGGGCAATGGAGGGTTAAGTGACTTGCCCAGAGTCACAAGGAGCTTGCCTGTGCCTGAGGTGGGAATTGAGCTCAGTTCCCCAGGACCAAAGTCCACCACCCTAACCACTAGGCCACTCCTCCACTCCATAGCATGTACTGAGTGGTTTTTATTTTCCTGCTACCTCTGATGTGATTATCTTAAAGCTCTCTACTTCCCTCTACGTAAAGGACCATTTCTTGCCTGCTTCCATTCTTACTAGCAGCAGAGACTGTAGGTAGAAGCCAGCCAATGGGAAGGCACTTTTAATCACAGGAGGAGGAAGAGGTGGTGGGACAGAAACCAAACCCTCCAAAAATGCCCCAATACATTTCTGTAAGGGAAGCAACTCCAACAGCTGCAATACATATTCTGATTCACTGTAACATCAAGTGATTAAGGAACTACCTTCCCCTCCTCAGCACAGACGTAGAAAGCACACACACACACATACATGCATGCATGCATAAGCCCCGCACCCTTCCCCCTCCATAAACACACACATTTAAATCCAGAGTGGCTGGAAAGAACTTCATGCCCTGCATGCTTTCCCCACTTGTTTGTTCTACAAGTTATTCCTACAGCCATCTAACTTCCCATAAATCTTCAACCGTTTTAATACCAAATGGTTTATTATCCTGTAGTCACTTTTCAGGTGGATGTGGCATCCTCTCACATAAAAGAATGTATGGGGTGTGTTCCATGAAGACATGGGTAAGACTACCACTGTTACTGGCAATTTCGCTATTACGAGTGGAGGAGTGGCCTAGTGGTTAGGGTGGTGGACTTTGGTCCTGGGGAACTGAGTTCGATTCCCACTTCAGGCACAGGCAGCTCCTTGTAACTCTGGGCAAGTCACTTAACCCTCCATTGCCCCATGTAAGCCGCATTGAGCCTGCCATGAGTGGGAAAGCGTAGGGTACAAATGTAACAAAAATAAAATAGATACTATTGGAGATTCTACATGGAATGTTGCTACTATTGGAGATTCTACATGGAATGTTGCTATTCCACTAGCAACATTCCATGTAGAAGGCTGCGCAGGCTTCTGTTTCTGTGAGTCTGACGTCCTGCACAGAAGCAGAAGCCTGCGCGGCCACATTAGTGATCTGCAAGGGCCGACTTCTACATGGAATGTTGGAATAGCAACATTCCATGTAGAATCTCCAATAGTAGCAACAGTGGAGGAGTGGCCTAGTGGTTAGGGTGGTGGACTTTGGTCCTGAGGAACTGAGTTCGAGTCCCACTTCAGGCACAGGGCAGCTCCTTGTGACTCTGGGCAAGTCACTTAACCCTCCATTGCCCCATGTAAGCCGCATTGAGCCTGCCATGAGTGGGAAAGCGTAGGGTACAAATGTAACAAAAATAAAATAGATACTATTGGAGATTCTACATGGAATGTTGCTACTATTGGAGATTCTACATGGAATGTTGCTATTCCACTAGCAACATTCCATGTAGAAGGCTGCGCAGGCTTCTGTTTCTGTGAGTCTGACGTCCTGCACAGAAGCAGAAGCCTGCGCGGCCACATTAGTGATCTGCAAGGGCCGACTTCTACATGGAATGTTGGAATAGCAACATTCCATGTAGAATCTCCAATAGTAGCAACAGTGGAGGAGTGGCCTAGTGGTTAGGGTGGTGGACTTTTGTCCTGGGGAACTGAGGGACTGAGTTCGATTCCCACTTCAGGCACAGGCAGCTCCTTGTGACTCTGGGCAAGTCACTTAACCCTCCATTGCCCCATGTAAGCCGCATTGAGCCTGCCATGAGTGGGAAAGCGTAGGGTACAAATGTAACAAAAATAAAATAGATACTATTGGACATTCTACATGGAATGTTGCTATTCCACTAGCAACATTCCATGTAGAAGGCTGCGCAGGCTTCTGTTTCTGTGAGTCTGACGTCCTGCACGTACGTGCAGGACGTCAGACTCACAGAAGCAGAAGCCTGCGCGGCCACATTGGTGATCTGCAAGGGCCGACTTCTAGTGGAATAGCAACATTCCATGTAGAATCTCAAATAGTAGCAACAGTGGAGCAGTGGCCTAGTGGTTAGGGTGGTGGACTTTGGTCCTGAGGAACTGAGTTCGATTCCCAGCACAGGCACAGGCAGCTCCTTGTGACTCTGGGCAAGTCACTTAACCCTCCATTGCCCCATTTAAGCCACATTGAGCCTGCCGTGAGTGGGAAAGCGCGAGGTACAAATGTAACAACAAAAAAAATATGAATAGCTGATGGCCTTTAATTATGCTTGGTAACTTGCCTGCCTGGTTAGAATAGGAAGTAGCAAATGTGAACACTGATAATTTTTTTATACTAATTTTGAGAATTTATGGATGGTAGTGATAAATAAGGTGTTGGGAGAACTTAGGGCTATGGATCTGTAAGGGAGTGAGGAGCGAGAAAAAGAGGGAAACTAACATTTTAAACAACTCTCTTTTTTTTTTTTTTTTTAGAATTAGTAATGTTAAGAGAAATGTGCTCTACATATTGTAACTTGGTCCTAGAACTGTTTTGCAATGATGAAGCAATATGCTGAGTTTGAGGGGGTGTGGGGGCAGGGGAGATGGTTAATGCTTCCATGTTGTATGTACTGACCAATATCGAATTTGCCATTCCAGCTAAGGTGGTTGGTGTCCAGCTTGAGACTACATATTGATCAGGCTGGAATTTTCAGTGGTTCAAGTACCGAATCAGTTCTGGTTGTGGTGATGGATGAAGATCATTTTGGTAAGACTTCAAGAGTGAATATGAAGGATGTATTAGTAGCAGCTCAAAGGGTTGGCTGCGAGGTCCTACAGAGTTCCTCACAATACTCACTCTTGTTAACATCTTCTATCTTCTTATTCTGGTCTTTTAGTACATAAGTAATGCCATACTGGGAAAAGACCAAAGGTCCATCGAGCCCAGCATCCTGTCCCCGACAGCGGCCAATTCAGGTCAAGGGCACCTGGCGAGCTACCCAAATGTACATTTTATACAAATTATTCCCGAAATTGTGGATTTTTCCCCAGTCCATTTAGTAGTGGTCTATGGACTTGTCCTTTAGGAAACCGTCCAACCCCTTTTTAAACTCTGCCAAGCTAACCATCTACACTTATCTTTATGCAGCTAGAATGCAGGTGATGGTGTCTTTGGAAAGGAATCTGAATATGTCAGAACAGAATTATTGTTTGTCAGTGATGATTGGATGGTTCCTAGGGAAGCTGCTTAAGTTATCATTAGAAAAACAGCAATGGTTTGTTTGGAGGAGGCAGGGTTAGACTGGCAGTCAATCAAATAAGATCTATAACTGAGGACCTGACAATTCCTTTGGTAGATAAGATTAGGAATTTGAGGGTGACTAATTAATGAAAAGTAAGGTGGTGCTCTTCCAGTTGACAGAAGTGCCATTAGATGGGCAATGCAATATGTAAGCTTTAATTTAATAAATCTCACCCAGAGGGATCACGTGGTACCCTGAGCATGGCTGCTCTGTTAAGCTACTACTCCAGGAGCCTCGCCCTTCATTCCTGACTTAATGAGGGTCCTCTTTGATTGAACCGGACTACTACCATGTGCTCCGATAGTGAAAGTTCCTTGGTGAGCCAGTCTTCTAGCAAAGTGGTTAAGTTGTGCTCCGGTAACTGTTCCGGAAGCCCTGAACAATATTCTTAATAAAAATAAAGTTAATACCTTCAAACATACAAAACAAGTTATTCATCTAAGTACACTTAATAACCAACTCAAACTAAATATCCAATGGTTAATAACCAAATATCAAGTACCAAATTACCATTATAAAGTAGTTTGCAGTTGAAAGAACCCTCTATCCCCTATCCATACTACTAAGAAAGAAGTTCTCCCACAGAGATCCGCCCCAGTTTCCCAAATATCCACTCTCCACATTTCTTGCCAAGGTAGGAGATTTTTTATTTATTTATTTTATAGCATTTTTATCCCACATTATCCCACCTTTTTGCAGGCTCAATGTGGCTTACAATTCATCGTGGATGCTGAACATAGAAAATAATAGACATTTGGTTTTACAACAGGTATTGGTGCATGGTGGAGAGATACATAGTGATGGAAGTAGAAAAGAATAGACATTTGTGTTAGCAGATGTATTGTGTGTATGATGGTGAGATACTTGATAGTGTTAATGTTATGGGCATTAGGTACATGATAGTGAGAGCAAAAGGCATTAGAGAACGTTCCTGGATCTCTTAAAGAATGTAGAGTTACGCGTGTTGTCCATTGTGATATATTTTGTCGAAGAGATAAGTTTTCAGGAGTTTGCAGAAATTGGTCATTTCCTAGACCGTTTTTAGATTTCGTGGCAGTGTGTTCCAAAGCTGGGTGCTTGTATAAGAGAAGGTTGATTTTGAGTATAAGTACATAAGTAATGACATACTGGGAAAAGACCTAGGGTCCATCGAGCCCAGCATCCTGTCCACGACAGCGGCCAATCCAGGCCAAGGGCACCTGGCAAGCTTCCCAAACGTACAAACATACTCACCCAACGTATAATTAAACTCTGGAATTCGTTGCCGGAGAAAGTGGTGAAGGTGGTTAGCTTAGCAGAGTTTAAAAAGGGGTTGGACGGTTTCCTAAAGGACAAGTCCATAAACCGCTACTAAATGGACTTGGGAAACATCCACAATTCCAGGAATAACATGTTTGTACGTTTGGGAAACTTGCCAGGTGCCCTTGGCCTGGATTGGCCGCTGTCGTGGACAGGAAGCTGGGCTCGATGGACCCTTGGTCTTTTCCCAGTGTGGCATTACTTATGTACTTACAGTATGTCCTCTACTTGGCTCACTTTTATTACATAGAGCAATGATTTAACCTATTGTGATGTCATAGTGGCTCATTCCACCAATAAGAGCCAACCTCATTAGTGATGTCACAATGGCTTGATTGTATAGAATGTTTGTACGTTTGGGAAGCTCGCCAGGTGCCCTTGGCCTGGATTGGCCGCTGTCGTGGACAGGAAGCTGGGCTCGATGGACCCTTGGTCTTTTCCCAGTATGGCATTACTTATGTACTTATACTCAAAATCATTACCCAAAATGCGAACAGGAATATGGGAGCATGTTCAATCATCCCAAATATGATGATACACTTCTTCTCTACTCTTTAATTCAAAGATTAATTTGCCAATCGATTGCTGCAGTTGTCCTGGTCTTGCCATGTATAAGTGGACCCGACGTTTCAGCCATTGTGCTGTGGCTTTCTTCAAGGTATGCTGTGAAGTCTGCCGTTTGTCTTAACTGTTTTCTAAGGCTTACGATTTGGATGGTGTTTCACCTCCCACTGACTGACTGAATTCGTGATGATGTTCTCTGCTGCTTTTGTCTTCACCCTCCTTGTTACCCTCCGCTCGCCTTAGCTTAACCTCTTTCCTGTCCTCATTGTGGCTCTTTTCTTTAAATAATTTAAATTATATGTTGTAAACTGCTTTGATAGTATCTGTCTCTAAGTGATATATCACGCCCTGTAATAAACGTGAAACGTGGGTTCTCAAATCTGATTGGTTGGGGGTTTGAGCTGGGTAGTTTCCTCAGGAAGGGAGATTTCAGTAGGAAATTGAGGTAGGAAAGTCTACTGGTCACCATTTTAAATTTATTTAAATTTACATTCTGAACTTTCCCACCAAAATTCAAATTTGTGACCACCTGCAACAATCATGACACCAGCTGTGGAAGTTTAAGAGAACAAATTGTAAACCAACTCTTCACAGAAGGACCCTTTGCTGTCTTCTACACTAGACATCTTTGCTGCCAATGTTAATCTTACAGTGATCCAATACTAAGCCCCCCCCCCCCCCCCATGTTCTCACCCCCCCAAGCCAAACGCTTTATCTTTGAATTTGAGATTAGAAATATCTCCTCCTAAATTCAGCAAAGTTTGGATTTTCACCCAGACCTTTGAGGTAAATGTTGAATCTTGGTTCTGATGCACAGGTACTGCTACTACTACTACTACTACTATTTAGCATTTCTATAGCGCTACAAGGCATACGCAGCGCTGCACAAACATAGAAGAAAGACAGTCCCTGCTCAAAGAGCTTACAATCTAATAGACAAAAAATAAAGTAAGCAAATCAAATCAATTAATGTGAACGGGAAGGAAGAGAGGAGGGTAGGTGGAGGCGAGAGGTTACAAGTGGTTACGAATCTTGCATGGAATCTTGTCACTCTCTACGATTCTAGAATCTTGCTGTTTTTGGGGGTTCTACATGGAATGTTGATACTCCTTGAGATTACTACTACTACTACGCATTTTTATAGCGCTACAAGGCATACGCAGCGCTGCACAAACATAGAAGAAAGACAGTCCCTGCTCAAAGAGCTTACAATCTTCTCTATTTCCCTTCCTCCTCATTCTGTATCATTTTTATTCTGCACTTTTTAAATTTAAGGCTGTGCCATCTGTTAACCACTTTGCTGCCAGCGGTGAAAGGCAGTATGTCGGATTTGTGATTGCATTTATAAAGCAGCTGCGACTGGAAGAGATAAGATGATGTTCTATCTTACGTGCAGCTCTCAGTGGAACACAGGACCTCGTGTAAAGGATAAAGTGGTGAGCTGCTTGCCAGTGAAGATCATACAACACTAATGGCCCTATTCATCAGCAGGAAATCAGTAGAGCAGTGGCAGCATGGTCCAATGGCTTCCTAAGGACAAGATCCTATATTGTAAAGATGTCTAACAAGTTATCAGCCTCTTGGATCTCTGCATGTGGGGTACCACAGGATTCTCCGTTATCACAAATACTATTTAATGTAATGATGGCACCACTTGGGGGAAAAAAAACTGGAAGAAATGGGCCTAAATTCATACATATATGCAGATGACATCACCATCTACATACCGTTTCACAACAGTATCACAGAAATACGGGACAAAATTCAAAAAAGCCTGGACTACTACTACTACTATTTAGCATTTCTATAGCGCTACAAGGCATACGCAGCGCTGCACAAACATAGAAGAAAGACAGTCCCTGCTCAAAGAGCTTACAATCTAATAGACAAAAAATAAATAAAGTAAGCAAATCAAATCAATTAATGTGAACGGGAAGGAAGAGAGGAGGGTAGGTGGAGGCGAGTGGTTACAAGTGGTTACGAGTCAAAAGCAATGTTAAAGAGGTGGGCTTTCAGTCTAGATTTAAAGGTGGCCAAGGATGGGGCAAGACGTAGGGGCTCAGGAAGTTTATTCCAGGCGTAGGGTGCAGCGAGACAGAAGGCGCGAAGTCTGGAGTTGGCAGTAGTGGGGAAGGGAACAGATAAGAAGGATTTATCCATGGAGCGGAGTGCACGGGAAGGGGTGTAGGGAAGGACGAGTGTGGAGAGATACTGGGGAGCAGCAGAGCGAGTACATTTATAGGTTAGTAGAAGAAGTTTGAACAGGATGCGAAAACGGATAGGGAGCCAGTGAAAGGTCTTGAGGAGAGGGGTAGTATGAGTAAAGCGACCCTGGCAGAAGATGAGACGGGCAGCAGAGTTTTGAACCGACTGGAGAGGGGAGAGGTGACTAAGTGGGAGGCCAGCAAAAAGCAGATTGCAGTAGTCTAAACGAGAGGTGACAAGGGTGTGGATGAGGGTTTTGGTAGAGTGCTCGGAAAGAAAGGGGCGGATTTTACGGATGTTGTAAAGAAAGAAAGGACAGGTCTTGGCAATCTGCTGGATATGAGCAGAGAAGGAGAGAGAAGAGTCAAAGATGACCCCAAGGTTTCGCGCTGAGGAGACAGGGAGAATGAGAGAGCCATCAACAGAAAACTGGGCAACAACCTTCAAACTCAAATTAAACAAAGACAAAACCAAATTCCTGGTCCTCTCCAACCTGCAGAACCCCAAAACTTACCAACATTTCACAATCAATCAACAAATATACCAAACTGAAACACAACTAAAAGTATTAGGTATCCTTCTCAATAAACATCTACCATGGAACAGTCAAATATCAAAATGCTTCAAAATTCTTTGGAAATTGCGAAGGATAAGAAACTATTTCCCTAGACAATCATTCCGGCTTCAGGAACGATCAATAATACTATCTCAATTAGACTACTGTAATGCAGCATACATCGGATGCAAGGAAAACACACTAAAATCATTGCAAAGCATGCAAAACACGGCAGCAAGACATATTCAAAAAGTCGAAATATGAACGAGCAACTCCACTGCTGAAAACACTACACTGTCCTTGTCAGATAACTGAGTAGGACCAACAGGGTTTATCGTTTTCCTTTTATTGCTACATTTGTTAACTTTGTCTTTTATGATTTGCTTTTGTGAAAATGATTGTATTATACCTTTTTAAAATTAAAAAATAGGCCAGTATGTGTGTTAAATGTATGACTGGAAGAATGAGAATCCAAGTACCAACAAAAATGACCCCTTATGGATGAGGATCAAATTACAAAGAACTATAAGAACTGCCATACTGGGTTGGACCAAAGCTGCTTCCAATGGTGGTCAAGTTAGGTTGAAAGTAACTAGCAGAATCCAGCAGGGTTCAAAGCTACTGACTCCCATGTGTAAGCAGTGGCCTAACCTGGATCTAACTTAAATTTATGGACTTTACATCCAGGAACATCTAAATATTTTTAGAACACAACTAGGCTAACTGCTTTTACCACATCCTCTGGCAATGAATTCCAACTATGCACAGAGTGAAAAAAAAAATTCCTTCCATTTGTTTTAAAACTATTACTATATAACTTCATGGCATGTTACTTAGTCTTTGTAAACAATCATTTTGCCTTTACCCATTCCACTCCAATCAAAATTTTGCAGAGCTCTATCATATATACCCCCCTCAGCCATCTCATTTGGGTCAGTACACTCATTTTTCTCTTGAAGAGCCTACTTTCCTCATTGTGTTTTGAAAAATGAGTTTCCTTAAAGTGAGAAAACATTCCACATTTCAGTCTAAATTTAAATACGATGACAGCGATGTCTTTGTTTTATTGTATTGTATGTGTTCTGCAATAGTCTAATGTTGAATTTTTACGTGCTTAGAAATGCTAGCGCTGGGCAGGCTAAAAAGTTTAATTACAATAAATTTATAATAAAAAATTAATTGCAGATTACATTTCACAAGGCGAAAGAACAATCCAGACTAGCACAATCAGACTGAAATATGTAACAGAAAATTTTCTTATGAGGTAAAGTGATATCTGAACATGATATGTAAGCCGCATTGAGCCTGCTTTTAGTGGGAAAGTGCGGGATACAAATATAATAAATAGATAAATATGTATTTATTGCTCACACCCAAATAGGTTAACACACAACTGTAATACAATGCAGTCACACTTTTTTTTGTTGCTGTTTTTTCCAGATGAATGAAGTGAACTAAAAATACAGTTAGGGTCTATTATCCTGCAATGCTTTGTAACTACAAATTACCAAAGTAGGCAATTTGGAATAAATACAACTCAAGAGCTACTTGCTATCTACAACTAGCGAGAGAAAACAAACTTCCTAAGGAAGTGAAGGAATACACTGATGTTGAAGAAGTGAGAAACTGCTACAATCAAATCAACCAACCTATTAAGCCAACATTTTGCTACACAGAAATTGTTTAATAATCATCTCTAACATAAAGCCCGCCACAAAGTAAAATAAGGCACAAGAGAGCTACAGGACTGAGAGTCAGAATTTCAGAGCTCAGCAACAAGGAACCAACACATGCCAACTGGAAAAAGCTAAGACTAAAAGCCACTGTGGAAAGACATTATGATTAATACCTCTGTATGAATACTAGTAACATACTCACAAACCCTTACAAATACATGTATCTAAGCACTTCACAAACAGTACTACACTTTTAAGTAGGTGAACCTCTTCATAAAGGCGGTTAATAAATAAGCTAAGCATCAGTTTCACTTAGTTTAGTAACCAGACTGATTTTATAAAGTCATTTCAAGTAACTAACCATATCTGAAGCCATGCAGAACGTTTTTCCACCCCCCCCCACCCCCTTGAAAATTAGTAGGGGATCATCAAGTGTTCCACCTTGATTTCTGTCCCCAACCTTCATCTTCTATCTTTCCCACAGGCACAGTTTGGGGACTGTCTGGGTCATGCTCCCCCCCCCTCCCAAAAGCTGCAGGTAGAAATGGTCCCTCTCCCCCCCCCCCCCCCACCCTTCCCCAAGTAAATTGGCAAACTATATTCATTCTCCACATACTACTCCACACTGCCTTTCATCTCCCCCATCTGTGCTCCTCTTCTTTGTCTCCCCGATCTACTACTTGACGTTGCTACTAGGGTTACGCAGCGCTGTACTGTTTAACATAGAAGGCCAGTCCCTGCTCAAGGAGCTTACAATCTAAAGGACAAATGTACAGTCAGTCAAATAGGATCAGTCTAGATTTCCTGAATAGGTTAGGTGCCGAATCTCCCCCATCTGTGCTCCTCTTCTTTGTGTCCCCGATCTAGCCATCCCTTTCCGTGCTCCTTCTTTGCTCAACCCTCCGTCGTTCCTCTTCTACCTGTCCAGCTTACCTCTATCAAGATGCAGAAGCAACAGAGTTGGCAAGACAGAGTGAGGGTATGTGCTTACAACAAGTTCCTGCGGCCCTTTTCCCCCTTCCTGCATGCTTCCCGTTTAGAAAGCAAACGTAGGAGGAAGAAGAGAAGGAGGAGCCACTTGACCTGAATCCATATAGCTCTACTGCAGCAGCCTAAGCTGAGGAGGCGGAGCAATGACGTCATTAAGTGAGCCCCCCCCCCCCCCAAAAAAAATGTGTTAACCCAGCCAGTACCTAGTTACATTCCTTTTCCGCCGCGGCGCTCGCTTACTGCAGGTCTCACCAGCACCGCCCTCTCCTCCTGTCCCACACCAGCAACGGCCACAGCCGGCGAACCCCCCGGAACGCACTACTGCAGCAGCTGTGGTAATGGCTGCACCGCAATCTCACCTACGTTCCACCGCGCGCGCCGGGTCTCGGGCGAACTAAGCGCAGCCGCGGCGTGAGGACGCAGTCGCACGTTGCACGTCACCGCCGGCAGGAGGCTCCTTGGTCTGACTTCACAAAACGTCCCTTCGCCGTAGAACCGCCCACCTCGTGTTACATTGGGCCGAGGTACACAGTCTGGGGTTACGCGGAGATGGTATTAGGTATTTGCGTGAGGAAGGTGATAGAGGTCTATAAAATAATGAGTGGAGTTGAACGGGTAAGATGTGAAGCGTCTCTTCACGCTTTCCAAAAATACTAGAACTAATGCAGTAAATTTAAAACGAATCGGAGAAACATTTTCTTCACTCAACCTGCAATTAAACTCTGGAATTCGTTGCCAGAGAATGTGGTAAAGGCGGTTAGCTTAGCGGAGTTTTAAAAAGGTTTGGACAGCTTCTTAAAGGAAGGGCCGTGCCAACGCGGTAAGCGCGGCAGGGGGGCGCCTGCCTTCAACGGCGCTGCGCCGTCAAGTTGTATTTAAAAAAAAAAAAACCTTACTCCTCCGCTCCATCTGAGATTATATACCACCTGCAAGTCCAAAAGATTTTGGAGCAGTGTACATTCAGAAACAACAGATATACAGTCTAAGAGATGCTTTTACTAAGCTGCATTAAGCTAGTTCCCTAATATCTCATTGAAAACAGTTTGTACTCCATAGAAGCCTGACAATAGCTGGGAGGTACACAAAAGGCAAAAAAATGTAAGAAGTAGGCTCACCATCTGATAGTGTAGTCTGTTCAACTTCTCATAGTACTATACTGCCCTCCTAAGCTTTTCTTCATAAGTCTCTTTGTCATTCCTTGTGTTAATATTATTTTTTCTTCCTTAGCCTCAGCAGCAGATGAGTCCAGGAACGGGTGGATTGTGCCCCCTCCCTGCCCATCTTCAAGTCACTGCTCAAAGCCCACCTCTTCAATGTCGCCTTTGGCACCTAACCACCACACCTATACTCAGAAATCTAGACTACACCAACTTGACATTTTGTCCTTTAGATTGTAAGCTCATCTGAGCAGGGACCGTCCTTCTTTGTTAAATTGTACAGCGCTGCGTAACCCTAGTAGCGCTCTAGAAATGTTTAGTAGTAGTAGTATTCGCCTATCAGCAGGTGGAGATAGAGAACACTGAAGAGAAAGCAGTGACCCTGGACGTCCAGCTCCTTATCACCTCAGTATATCTCTATCTCCAGCAGGTGCTGAACGGATTCCTTCCAGCTCCTGGATTCTTCTCGAGGAGGTTCCTGGTCTAGTGATTTGTAAAATTTCACATGTCCATCTCTCTATATATAAAACGCAACGCGAACGTTCTAATGAAGCCTCAGCCGGAAACTTGAGGTGGCATAGATATCCGTTTGGCCATGAATGTCAGCCCCGCCCTCACGTCACAACGTGATGACGTCGACGGCGGAGCGCTGACACTAGAGGGCCGAAATGGAGAAGGCACAGGCGCGGAGGCGGAGCAACAAGAACTGCACGTCGGACGGTGGGAGAGAGGCACAACGAGCCAACCGGCGTCGCAAAAACAAACAACAAAAAAACATGTTTCAGCCGTTTCGCGGACAACACCAGCCACAACGTGCGAGGTAACGAGGGAGGCAGGCAGCCTGGACGTCGGAGGCTGGGAGACACGGACACAACTAGCCAGCCAGCCTCTACAGTGCCCAAACATACGTGACAGCCAGGGAGACAGCATGAACGACGGTGGGCCGGCAGCCTGCCTGACTGTGGCAGTGGGAGGGAGGGAAGGACGGTGGGAACGAACCTGAACGTCAGTGGCAGGGAGCAAGGAAGGAAGGGGTGGGGGCACGATCATGGCACCTGCAGGTAGGGGACCCAACCACCCTCAAGCTGCAAGGGGGAACACACTCACTCTCTCTCACACACACACTCTCCTCAGACACACACACACTTGCACATTCACTCTGTCTCTTGCTCTCTCACACACACTCGCACACACTCTCAAACATACACACTCAGAGGCACACCTTGCTAGCACCCATTTCATTTCGGTCAGAAATGGGCCTTTTTTACTAGTCTATATATATAAAAGGCACCTCCAACGTTCCATTGAAGCCTCAAGCCAGATGTTGAGGCGCCCGAGATATCCGGTTTGGCCTGTTGCCTGTAGCTCCGCCCTCGCGTTCCTCCACCTCTCACGATTACGTCGACGGTGCGTCCTCTCCCGCCATTGGCAGAACCGCGCGTTAGGCAGGTCTTCAATGGGCGAACCTCCCCTAGAAGGCGCGGCGAAATACCGTCATTGGACGAGCCTTCTGGATGGGCGACGATGTGGAGAGGATTTACACTCCACAAGAGAAACGCTCTACTCACAGCTCAGGCGATCCAACCCCGCCTCTTGCGATGACGTCGCCGGCGGGCCCGGAAAGGCAGAAGCCACAAGTCGCATGGACAGATGACGGCAGGGCAGGAAAGGCAGAAGGCCCACAAAACCGCGACCGACGCAGGGGGAGGGGGGAGCACCACCACGGACACAGGGGGAGGAGCAGGAGTACAAAAGCAAACAAAACCGCGACGCGCGCACAGCGACGAGTACGCCCTGCCCCCCTCCTCGGCGCATCGCCCACCACCTCCCCCCCCAAGCACATGCCTCCCAAACAATCGCCATGCCGCTCATCAACAGTGCCCAGTCCCACACGGAACACAGCCACCCCTTGGGGTCATCTTTGACTCTTCTCTCTCCTTCTCTGCTCATATCCAGCAGATTGCCAAGACCTGTCGTTTCTTTCTTTACAACATCCGTAAAATCCGCCCCTTTCTTTCCGAGCACTCTACCAAAACCCTCATCCACACCCTTGTCACCTCTCGTTTAGACTACTGCAATCTGCTTCTTGCTGGCCTCCCACTTAGTCACCTCTCCCCTCTCCAGTCGGTTCAAAACTCTGCTGCCCGTCTCATCTTCCGCCAGGGTCGCTTTACTCATACTACCCCTCTCCTCAAGACCCTTCACTGGCTCCCTATCTGTTTTCGCATCCTGTTCAAACTTCTTCTACTAACCTATAAATGTACTCACTCTGCTGCTCCCCAGTATCTCTCCACACTCGTCCTTCCCTACACCCCTTCCCGTGCACTCCGCTCCATGGAGGAGTGGCCTAGTGGTTAGGGTGGTGGACTCTGGTCCTGGGGAACTGAGGAACTGAGTTCGATTCCCGGCACAGGCAGCTCCTTGTGACTCTGGGCAAGTCACTTAACCCTCCATTGCCTGCCGCATTGAGCCTGCCATGAGTGGCAAAGCGCGGGGTACAAATGTAACAAAAATAAAAAATAAAATAATTATCTGTTCCCTTCTCCACTACTGCCAACTCCAGACTTCGTGCCTTCTGTCTCACTGCACCCTACGCCTGGAATAAACTTCCTGAGCCCCTACGTCTTGCCCCATCCTTGGCCACCTTTAAATCTAGACTGAAAGCCCACCTCTTTAACATTGCTTTTGACTCGTAACCACTTGTAACCACTTGCCTCCACCTACCCTCCTCTCTTCCTTCCCGTTCACATTAATTGATTTGATTTGCTTACTTTATTTATTTTTTGTCTATTAGATTGTAAGCTCTTTGAGCAGGGACTGTCTTACTGTACACCGTGGTAAATAAATCCTAATAAATAAATAAATATATATTTTTTTACAATTACAATTTTTTTGGGAGGGTGAGGTGATGATGGAAGACCATTGAATATCTACCTCTTTTATAATGGTTTTGTTTAAAGCTTGTTATTACCATTTACCTTAAGTATTTTCTTGCTTCTCTCTTTAATGTGGACTTTTAGGTGAATTAAACATTGTCATTTTGTTTGTTGATTTATTGCTGTATTTTTTCTTTTCTTTTGGTAATTTCACCATAATTTCCTGTTCAACGATATTTCTTTGATTATATGTATGAAGCTGAATAATTTTTTTAATGACTAGAATATCATCATTTACGCATGTTCCTGCCTCCTAAACCTAGTGACTCCTTATAGAATTACCCCTCTAGACCTTATTTTTAAAACAGAGATATGGCTGATTTTGATGATCTGAAAAAGAAATCTGGATTTCTGTGCTCCTTGTAGACACTTAAGATCTGCTCAGGAAGATTGACTTGGTAAATTGGTGATGAACTCTGTTTCTCAAGAAGTTATCCAAGGTTGCTTCTGATGAAACATGACATAAATAAGGAGGAACAGATTTCAATTGTTGTTTGTTACTATTACAACAGCAAGGTTTAAGAAAGATTTGGGGTTTTTAGACCATGAGAGTCTCTGGATGCTTCTAGCTTGCTGCAACCTTGGTATAAACAGATGTATCACCGAATCCTATGATGGTGCAGGCATAATGACTGGAAATCTGAATGGAATACCCAAAGCATTACTTAAAAAAAAAAAAGAGCCACAGTGATTTAACCATAGACTAAACTTATTGTTTATGTTTAGAAAAATATTAACTGGTCAATATTCAGCTGGCTGTGATCAATAAATCACTGCCATTGGTTGAATTAGGCCCCAATGTTCAATGCCAGGCCATTCCCAGACACCAGTATTGAATATCCAGGGCCATGAGGGCATGTGGTGGCTAGCGGACCTTATGTGGGTCCTCCCCCCCCCCCCCCCCCAATTCCTGTATCCCCTTCCTCCCAACCCTCCTGATTCAAATTTCTCCTCTCCCCCCAAAGAGATCTCCATCTCCCAGAAAGAACCCCCCCCCCTATCTCATAGCAATCCCCAGACCTACCTTTAAGATCATTGGTGGTATAGGGGGTTCAGTGAGAAGGAGCAATGCTTTTGCCCCTCATGACAGTCGCTTCAAAATAACTGCCGCAATTTCTAGCTACAGTGTCACAGTACTAGTGCCAGTATCACAAGACTTCCTTTATAAGTTGTGCCGGCTATTTTGAGGCCAGAGCCACGAGGGTCAGGAAAAAGTGGGCATCGCTTCCGTCCGTGGACCTCCTATACCACTAATGATCTTAAAGGTAGGCCCGGTGGGAGCTACAGGGGTCTTGCTGGGGTATGGAGATCTCTTCAGGAGGGAGGGAGGGAGAGAGAAGGAATTTGAATTGTGGATGGGGGGTTCAGGAAGGAAGGAGTGGGAGACCACAGAACCCCTTAGGGTTATGTGAGGCTGGCTGATATTCAGAGCTGGCACTCGTATAGCTAAATGGGCATAGTTAGATTGCTCTTTGTGCGGTCCTATATGTCTACTTAGTTATGTGGGCACTGACACTGAATTTTGGTGATGCCCGCATAATTGCTGTCCCCTCCGTGACTTTGCCTAACCAGTACACCTAACCACTACACCTCTATTCAGGAAATCTTGACTGCCCCAACTTGATATTTCGTCCTCTAGATTGTAAGCTCCTTCGAGCAGGGACTGTCCTTCTTTGTTAAACTGTACAGCGCTGCGTAACCCTAGTAGCAGTCTAGAAATGTTAAGTAGTAGTAGTAGTAATGCCCCTGCATGGCCAAGTTCCAGAATGTCTGGTTTGTGCCAGTATTCAGTGGCACTGTCTAGTTAAGCGCCACTGAATATCGACAAATATGTGACCTCAAGCGATTTAAGCAAGCAGGTGCCTCTCCTTTGAATATCGACCCCTAAATTGCCAAAGAAAATAAACATACCTCTCTAATGGGGCATATCAAGCAGAATTTATTCTAAACATCACAAGTTCTGAAGAGAAAGAGGATTAATCTGGTATTCAGATTAGTGCTCTATTTCTAAATCTTACTTTTAGTCTTTTAAGATGGCTTCGGGGGGGGGGGGGGGGTCAACGGAGGGTCTATTCCAACTCAATATTGGTACATGTTTCTGCAATTTACTTTGTCATGTTCTGCTGCTCATTCATATTTGACTGAACTGCAGGGTTACTGAGTTTTAAAAAACAGACACTCGCTGAATATGCCAAGTCACATTCTGTTTGATTGTCAAGTCAACATTCTTGCTTATTTTGTTGCTGCTGAATTTCATCAATAATGAATGAAATCCAAGGCATGTGGAAAAGGAAATGGCCTAGTGGTTAGCGCACTGGGCTGAGATCCAGGAAAGCAGGGCTCAGTTTTCACTTCTGTCACTGACATTATTGTGGCCTTGGTCAAGTCACTTTCTCTGCCATTACCTCAGGTGTCACTCAGATTTTAATCTCTTTGGGGCAAGGGTATATTATACCTGGATCCAGCTGTGGATATCCAGTAACATAGTAGATGACGGCAGAAAAAGACCTGCACGGTCCATCCAGTCTGCCCATCAAGATAACTCATATTTGCTGCTTTTTGTGTATACCCTACTTTGATTTGTACCTGTGCTCTTCAGGGCACAGACTGTATAAGTCTGCCCAGCACTATCCTCACCTCCCAACCATCAGCCCTGCCTCCCAACCACCGGCTCTGGCACAGACCGTACAAGTCTGTCTAGCACTATCCCCGCCTCCCAACCACCAGTCCCGCTGCCCACCACCATATAAGTGGTATCAGATTATCTATAGAAATCTGACTATGCTGTGGCTCAAGCTTGCCTTAATAGTGTAATATTGGAGTGAAACTAGACTTGATGAAGCCACTGGAGAAATGTGAGGGTGTTGCTGAAAAATGTTATATTTTACTGCCAAACACAAAGTATAATCATAGAACACACAAGCAGAAAGAGCTATGATTTTAAAATTAGGGCATTTAAGACTGAAAAGATCAGGGGCCCTGCTTACTAAGGCACACTAGCGTTTTTAGTGTACACTAAAGACTAGAGCCACCCATAGGAATATATAGGTGTCTTTAGCATTTAACGCATTCTAAAACTAGCGCATCCTTAGCGCAACTTAGTAAACAGGGCCCTAGATATTTTTATCTAGGGCCCTGTTTACTAAGTTGCGCTAAGGATGCGCTAGTTTTAGCATGCGTTAAATGCTAAAGACACCTATATATTTTACAAAATATTACAGCTGTGATATGGATGGCTTTGAAGCAGAATATAGAACAAGATTGTTATAATGCCGTTGTATCGCTCCATGGTGCGACCGCACCTGGAGTATTGTGTTCAGTACTGGTCTCCGTATCTCAAAAAAGATATAGTAGAATTGGAAAAGGTACAGCGAAGGGCGACGAAAATGATAGTGGGGATGGGACGACTTTCCTATGAAGAGAGGCTGAGAAGGCTAGGGCTTTTCAGCTTGGAGAAGAGACGGCTGAGGGGAGATATGATAGAAGTGTATAAAATAATGAGTGGAATGGATCGGGTGGATGTGAAGCGACTGTTCACGCTATCCAAAAATACTAGGACTAGAGGGCATGAGTTGAAGCTACAGTGTGGTAAATTTAAAACGAATCGGAGAAAATTTTTCTTCACCCAACGTGTAATTAGACTCTGGAATTCGTTGCCGGAGAACGTGGTACGGGCGGTTAGCTTGACGGAGTTTAAAAAGGGGTTAGATAGATTCCTAAAGGACAAGTCCATAGACCGCTATTAAATGGACTTGGAAAAATTCCGCATTTTTAGGTATAACTTGTCTGGAATGTTTTTACGTTTGGGGAGCGTGCCAGGTGCCCTTGACCTGGATTGGCCACTGTCGGTGACAGGATGCTGGGCTAGATGGACCTTTGGTCTTTCCCAGTATGGCACTACTTATGTACTTATGTACTTAAGCATATGGGCTACTTCGAATCTGGCAGGCTTTTTCATTCAACCTGTGTTCCTTTCCCTTACTCCCAGAACATGTGGCTGTTGCCAGGACATTCTGAAGGGATCAAATGCTTCTGGGTTTGCTGCCGATCTTAAAAACCATCATGGACTTTTGCTGAAATGGCAGGAGCTGAGAAAAATGCTCCTTGCCACTTCTTTCAAATGTGATCTATTACCAATCTTGTTCCCAAGGGGGACAGCTCACAGCAGCGCTGCTACCCAGTTTCCCTTATGGATTTGCAACTGCCTGTTACAGCCAACGCTTGTGGTAGGTAATTGTATAAGGAGGACGCCAACATTTAAGTGCCAAGGATGTGAATAAATTACTAAACCCTGGCATATACATGGGTACGTGCACACTTGTGAGTCTAAATGCTAGTCTAGGTTATTGTAATGGCTTATACAGTCTTTTATCTGCTTCTTCAATTGCTAAATTGCAGATCTTGCAAAATACTGCTGAAAAACTGATATTTAGCAAGAGGCGGTTTGACCATGCTACACCAAGTCTGATAGGGCTGCACTGGCTTCCTATACAAGTCCAAGTTTCTTTTAGGTTGACTTGTTGGGTTTACTAGTTTTTTAAGGCTCTTGCCTTGATTACCTAGCAAGTCTATTTTCTTTTCCATTATCACATATTACCTCTTGGGCAGGGGTTTCTCAGCTCCTTTATTTTCCCATTATTTCATTTGCCGTCAACATTTGTATATCAGGCTGTGCCTTTTTACCTCTTCCCCTGCTGTCTCGGCTGTTCTTCTTTGCCCTTTCCCTTCCTTGTATCCCTCCCATGCTTTCTCTCTGTCTCTCATATCCCTTCCCTTCCTCTGCAGACTCTCTATCTTTTTCTCTCTGAAATAAACACACAGACACTTTCAGAAAAAAATATTTATTGTAATAAAATAGAACAGAAAGTACTATGCAAATATATGCATATTTTTGCAACCGTGATGCTGCCCCACTTAAGTACATAAGTATTGCCAAACTGGGAAAGACCAAAGGTCCATCAAGCCCAGCATCCTGTTTCCTGTCAAGATCCCAAAAAAGTACAAAACATTTTATACTGCTTATCCTAGAAATAGTGGATTTTCCCCAAGTCCATTTAATAATGGTCTATGAACTTTTCCTTTAGGAAGCCGTCCAAACCTTTTTTAAACTCCACTAACAGCCTTTACCACATTCTCTGGTGACGAATTCCAGAGTTTAATTACACGTTGAGTGAAGAAAGCTTTTCTCTGATTTGTTTTAAATTTACTACATTGTAGCTTCATCGCATGCCCCCTAGTCCTAGTATTTTTGGAAAGTGTAAACAGACACTTCACATCTACCCGTTCAACTCCACTCATTATTTTATAGACCTCTATCATATCTCCCCTCAGCTGCCTTTTCTCCAAGCTGAAGAGTCATAGCCGCTTTAGCCTTTCCTCATAGGGAAGTTGTCCCATCCCCTTTATCATTTTCATTGCCCTTCTCTGCACCTTTTCTAATTCCACTATATCTTTTTTGAGATGCGGCAACCAGAATTCAACAGAATATTCGAGGTGCGGTCGCACCATGGAGCGATACAAAGGCATTATAACATCCTCATTTTTGTTTTCCATTCCTTTCCTAATAATACCTAACATTCTATTTGCTTTCTTAGCCGCAGCAGCACACTGAGCAGAAGGTTTCAACATATCATCAACGACAACACCTAGATCCCTTTCTTGGTCCATGACTCCTAACGTGGAACCTTGCATGATGTAGCTATAATTCGGGTTCCTCTTTCCCACATGCATCACTTTGCACTTGCTCACATTAAACGTCATCTGCCATTTAAACACCCAGTCTCGTAAGGTCCTCTTGTAATTTTTCATAATCCTCCCGCTATTTAGTGACTGAATAACTTTCTGTCATCAGCAAATTTAATTACCTCACTAGTTACTCCCATCTCTCTAGGTCATTTATAAATATGTTTAAAAACAGTGGTCCCAGCACAGAGCCCTGGGGAACCCCACTAACTACCCTTCTCCATTGACAATACTGACCATTTAACCCTACTCTCTGTTTTCTATCCTTTAACCAGTTTTTAATCACAATAGGACACTACCTCCTATCCCATGACTCTCCAATTTCCTCTGGAGTCTTTCATGAGGTACTTTGTCAAATGCCTTCTGAAAATCCAGATACACAATATCAACCAGCTCACCTTTATCCACATATTTGTTCACCCCTTCAAAGAAATGTAGTAGTTTGGTGAGGCAAGATTTCCCTTCACTAAATCCATGTTGACTTTGTCTCATTAATCCATGTTTTTGAATAGACTCTTTAATTTTGTTCTTAATTTATTTATTTTTGTACCCCGCACTTTCCCACTCATGGCAGGCTCGGCTTACATGGGGCAATGGAGGGTTAAGTGACTTGCCCAGAGTCACAAGGAGCTGCCTGTGCCTGAAGTGGGAATTGAACTCAGTTCCCCAGGACCAAAGTCCACCACCCTAACCACTAGGCCACTCCTTTTAATAATAGTCTCTATCATTTTGCCCGGCACCGAAATCAGACTCACCGGTTTATAATTTCCCAGATCTCCTCTGGAACCTTTTTAAAAAATTGGCGTTGCATTGGCCACCCTCCAATCTTCCGGTACCACGCTCGATTTTAAGGATAAATTACATATTACTAACAAAAGGTCTGCAAGCTCATTTTTCATTTCTATCAGTACTCTGGGATGAATACCATCCGGTCCAGGAGATTTGCTACTCTTCAGTTTGTAGAACTGCCCCATTACATCCTCCAGGTTTACAGAGAGTTCATTACGTTTCTCTGACTTGTCAGCTTCGAATACCATTTCTGGCACCGATATCCCACCCAAATCTTCCTCTGTGAAGACCGAAGCAAAGAATTCATTTAATCTCTCCGCTTTGGCTTTGTCTTCCCTGATCGCCCCTTTTACTCCTTGGTCATCTAGCGGTCCAACCGATTCTTTTGCCAGCTTCCTGCTTTTAATATACCTAAAAAATGTTTACTATGTGTTTTTGCCTCCAACGCAATCTTTTTTTCGAATTCCCTCTTAGCCTTCCTTATCAGCGCTTTGCATTTGACTTTGACATTCCTTATGCTGTTTCTTATTATTTTCAGACGGTGCCTTCTTCCATTTCCTGAAGGATTTTCTATTAGCTCTAATAGCTTCTTTCACCTCAGTTTCTAACCATGCCGGCTGTCGTTTGGTCTTCCGTCCTTTTTTAATGCGCGGAATATATTTGGCCTGGGCTTCCAGGATGGTGTTTTTGAACAGCATCCATGCCTGATGTAAACTTTTGACCCTCGCAGCCACTCCTCTAAGTTTTTTTTTACCGTTCTTCTCATTTTATCATAGTTTCCTTTTTTTAAAGTTAAACGCTAACGTATTCGATTTCCTATGTATACTTCAAAGCTAATATCAAATCCGGTCATATTATGATCACTGTTTTCAAGCGGCCCCAGCACCATTACCTCCCGCACCAGATCATGTGCTCCGCTAAGGACTAGATCTAGAATTTTTCCTTCTCTCTTCGGCTCCTGTACCAGCTGCTCCATAAAGCTGTCCTTGATTTCATCAAGGAATTTTACCTCCCTAGCATGCCCTGATGTTACATTTACACTTGGCTCCTCTCAGCCCAACCCACTTACAGTACATATTTTTCTAATGCAATTCAATCTGAAATAGGATTGACTTAGTTGTCTAGCACTATTTAAACTTTACTGCTTGCGGCATTCATGCCGTGCCATGGGAGTGCACATAAGGGCTTGTGGCATTCATGCCATGCCAAAGGAGCCCATATAAGGCGCAGGATGTACTCCTTAGGCGAGCTTCTTGGGGCAAGGTAACAAGATTCCATATGGCAGTTTGTAAGTCTGTGTGGCTTTAACTGGTCTTACTTTATTATTATTTCCTTTCTCTTTTTTTCACTTTTACCGACTGGCTTCCCTAACGCTTCTGTGGCTACTGGTCAACTATAATAGTCTTTGATCATCGACCATTTCAGTATCCCTCACCTAATCAGTTTTGTCACACCTGAACGGTTTCCAATTTAATTTCCTCTTTACTCAAATCTTCACCAAGTGTCCCTTCTAGATTCTTCTCCTTAGATTTATTAAACTGCCCATTCATTATGTCAGAAAACTTTAATGATATCTGATCTTCTTACATGCCAACACCTCAGCTTGCTGTGTCTTGTAGAAACCTGGCTCCTTTCAAGAGAAGAATGTTATTTACTTCATTCTCTTCCTCCAGCTTTACCTGTCAATGTAGGTGGGGGGGGGGGGGTTAGCGATTGCTTTCTCCAAACCTCTTTTTATTAAAGAACTCACCACTAACGATCATCCTTATTTAGAAGCTCTCTTAGTGTTTAGTTTTTTACTGCCTTCTTTTGTTGCTGTGGAATTGGACCTGGTCTATCAGACCCTGGCTGAGAAGACCACTAAATTTCCTAATCTACTTGTGTTAGGAGATTTTTTTTTATTATTATTATAAAATGAAATCACAAGAAAGGAACACACTTGCTAAAGAAAATCAATAGTAACATTGAAATAAAGCATAGATAACATCTTAATTTTAGGAAGAAAAACTGGTAATTCTTAGACCACAAACTTAAAGGGGAAGGTAGTCTAGAAAAACAAAGGAGAATAATAAAAGGAAACATAAAAAAATTATATTAGGCTTAACATGAAATAATACCAACCTCCCTCCTTCATCTTAGCCCATTACTCACTCCAGCAAAATGGACTAGACATTTGCAGCGATAAGTCAGCAAGAAAGTTGCTCCCAAATTCCTTGTTTCCTGCTGTGATACTGTGAGCAAGGGTTGAGGGTGGGCCTTCACAATATGCAGCTGGACAAAGTTGTAAACATGGAATAAGTGCTTTTTTAACTTAAATCTGAGGCCTATTACTTCATAGGCCTAGAAACAAAGTTAGGGTCTCTTATCTTTAAAGAGGGAAAAGTCCCAGTAGGAGCCTGCTGCTTGTGATCTTGGGCAAGTCACTTAACCCTCCATTGCCTCAGGTACAAACTTAGATTGTGAGCCCTCCTGGGACAGAGAAATATCCAGTGTACCTGAATGTAACTCACCTTGAGCTACTACTGAAAAAGGTGTGAGCAAAATTTAAATCAAATAAAAGGCTCCTGCATATTGGCAGTGGCACAACAGACTTCATGCTTTCCTTGAGTTGGAACTTAGAGACTCTCAACATAACTTTAAGGCACAGCATCAATTCTAATTGGAAATCCTACATCACCAGATTGGCACACCAAGCGCATTTTTTTCACGTCGAGTGGTAGTGCATTCCATTACTGCGTGTTTATGTAGGAAAAGCTGGATGCATGTGTTAATTTGTATTTTAGTCCTTTGCAGCTGGGGAAATGGAGATTCAGGACTGTATATATTATAGGTATCAACTGTGTAAACATGCTAATAAAAGGGGAAAGTTGCTGGTGGGTGTCGTAAGACATGTTACTCAAATACGAGACTCTGCGGGGTTTTACCATCATACGCCGGAGGGGATTAATAGGGTTTAAAAAAAATTTTTTGAGCATTTATACTCTTCCCCAGCGGATATAGGCCTGCAAAGTGCGACGTATCTTACGGGGCAGGATCTCCCTATGTTAATGAGAAAACAACAAGAGGCACTTAACGGAGCTATCACGGAAGATGAGGTACGATGGAATATTCAGGCTAGCCCCCTTCAAAAAGCGCCCGGGGCAGATGGGTTAACTGCGGAATTTTATAAAATTTTAGTATCCGACATAACGCCATGCTTGACAGTGGTTTTCAATCAATTTGTCGCTGAGGGAGTGTTGCCGGACTCTTTGAAAAAAGCGGATTATAGTACTGCTAAAACCGTGGAAAGACCCACTCAAGGCAGAGCCGTACAGACCAATTTCTTTGCTCCCTTATGAAACTAAACTCTTTGCCAAGATTCTGGCGAATCGCCTGGCCAGAGTCTTGCCTGGCTTGGTGGCTGCGCCACAGGTGGGCTTCGTGAGAGAACGTTCCGTAGCATGTAACATGAGAAACATTTTGGCATCTTTGGAACTGTTGCAGTGTAACCTCACTTCGGCACTGTTTATTAGCTTCGACGCCGAGAAGGCGTTCGACAGAGTAAATTGGGATTTTATGTTTGCGACTTTGGAATCCTATGGGATAAATGGTTTTTTTCTGTCAGCTATACGAGCTTTATATCAGACTCCGGTGGCGGAAGTATGGACAAATGGATTGTCATTGGATGTATTTAATATAGCAAGGGATACGAGACAAGGATGTCCCCTTTCTCCGCTTCTTTTCGTTTTGGTATTGGATCCCCTGATTCTTCTGAACACATTCCCCTGATTAGGGACATTATGGGGGTGAAAGATGTGCAGGGGGTTCAGCTCGGCTCAGAACAGTTCAAGATATCAGCATTTGCGGATGATCTATTGGTGATTATAAGTAAGCCTAAAACATCCTTGCCAGCTTTACTAGAGATCTTCGTGGAGTTTGCTGATTACACTGGTTTTCGCCTCAACTTAAATAAGTCTGAAGTTCTTACTCTTCATATGGTAGAGGAAGAATGGAAAAGGTTAAACTGCCCCTTTAAGAAAGCTAAGACGTCATTTACATATTTGGGAATCCAACTTACAGGGAACCCTCTAAATTTATATTCTGTAAACATTGCTAAACTATTCTCGTTTACTAAAGAGTTGTTCAAGAGATGGGAAGGGCTTCCGCTCTCTCTGTCGGGCCGCATTTCTTTGTTTGGTATGATAGTATTTCCTAAATGGTTATATTTTTTGCAGATTTTACCTTTATATTTGACTAAGGGGGACTTGCGGAATCTGTCTTGCTTGATCTCTCGCTTCTCTAGGTGGAAAAACGTCCACAGATTCGTCTCCAGTACTTGATGGGTAATTGGGATAGGGGAGGCCTTGGTATTCCAGATATCAGGCTATATAATATGGCTTGTCTGTTGCGCCATTTAGGAGATTGGCTTTTTGGCTCAGATCATTATGCACCGGTAGCTATGGAAACTGCTTTGTGCTACCCATTGCATTTACACTATGTCTTGCACGCTCCGCCCTCAGTGTTGCCGGCTCATATACGAACAAGTGTTTTGGTGCAGCCCTTAGTGTCCTTCTGGAAAGATGTGGCAAAAGATAGGTCTTTTGATCCCAGATGTAGCACCTTTTTGCCTATTTGAGGGAATGGGGACTTCCCACTGGGATCAGATAACTTGCGTATGACTCAGTGGGTGGATAAAGGATTGATCTCCATTGGCCATTTCCTTGAGCGGAGTGGGACACTCATATCTATGGAGTTGTTATGGCCGGGCGATTTGGACTGGGCAGACAGATTCGCTTATAAACAATTATCCCACTATATATTGGCACTCCCTAAGGAAGCATTGGGGGGGGGGGGGGGGGGGGAATTTGGACACTAAGTTTCGTGAACTTTTTCAGATGGAGTCCAGTGACTCTATTTTGATATCATTATTACATAAGAGATTAGTGAAGTATTGTCCTGGGAGAGGTCTCACTGTTGTGGCTCAGTGCTGGACAGATGACTTACACAGCTTGATTACTTTGCAAGATTTACTGTGGTATCTGTGTAATATTCCTAAATGGACTTGCAGTGCAGAGCTCAGAGAATGTCAGGCTAGAGTGATCAACAGAGCATATACTTCCCAGTCGCGGTTATATCAGATAGGAGGGGTAGAATCTCCACAATGTAATAAATGCAAACGCTCACCAGGTAATTTTTATCATGCTATATAGATCTGTCCAGCGGTAAGAGCTTTTTGGATAAGGGCGGTGCAATATTTGGGATACATATTGAACCAACAGGTGCGTTTGAATCCCGAGGGAATTCTCCTGGGAGGGACCGCGCCATTGGGGGCTGGGACTGTTCACCAAAATCTTTTCGTTCGTAAGGCTTGTTTAGTGGGTAAGAAATGTGTACTTGCCAATTGGACCTTGCAGAGGAGTGGAGGAGTGGCCTAGTGGTTAGAGCACTGGTCTTGCAATCCAGAGGTGGCTGGTTCAAATCCCACTGCTGCTCCTTGTGATCTTGGGCAAGTCACTTAACCCTTCATTGCCTGAGGTACAAACTTAGATTGTGAGCCCTCCTGGGACAGAGAAATATCCAGTGTACCTAAATGTAACTCACCTTGAGCTACTACTGAAAAAGGTGTGAGCAAAATCTAAATAAATAAATATATGGAATGTTGCTACTATTGTACACAGAATGTTGCCACTTTTGAGATTCTGGAATGTTGCCACTATTTGAGATTCTAGATGGAATGCTGCTAGTGAAGTAGTGGCCTAGTGGTTAGAGCACTGGTCTTGCAATCCAGAGGTGGCTGGTTCAAATCCCACTGCTGCTTCTTGTGATCTTGGGCAAGTCACTTAACCCTTCATTGCCTGAGGTACAAACTTAGATTGTGAGCCCTCCTGGGACAGAGAAATATCCAGAGTACCTAAATGTAACTCACCTTGAGCTACTACTGAAAAAGGTGTGAGCAAAATCTAAATAAAAAATAAAGGGCTCCTGCATATTGGCAGTGGCACAACAGACTTCATGCTTTCCTTGAGTTGGAACTTAGAGACTCTCAACATAACCTTAAGGCACAGCATCAATTCTACTTGACTTGGGAATCCTACATCACCAGATTGGCACACCAAGCGCGTAGTCATATCCTCAATCAACGTGGAGCTCTTTCTAATACTTGATGAGATCTTTTTATGTTGGAGGGCAGAGAGTGGCTTATTCGAAGGACACCCTTAGGTATTTGTCTTTTCTGTTCTGGAGAGGGATGAGGGATGGGTTAGGTAGTGGGTTACTGGAAGGGTCTTGGGGGGAAGGAGAGGGGATTTGAGTTAGTTGAATCTTTGGTGGTTTGGAATTAATGGGGATCAGTGTGGGGGGCTATCAGAGTCCAAGCTCTCTATACAGGTAACATAGTATTAGTTGTGGTTTGCAGGGTCTACTGATGTTATCTATAAAATGAAAATGGTTGTATAACCAATGCCACGGTTTATTTGCTTATGTCAATAAAAAGTCTTCACATAAGTTGGGGAGGATAGAAAATGTTAAAACTTTTGATGAAGGATATACCACCTAACCTTTGTTCAGTATGTATTTAAAATCAGTTTATTGGTGGAATTTGTTGGCAATGTTAATATGCCCTTAATCATCAATAAAACTTGTTGAAACATTAAAGAGGAATAGCTTCTGAGGTAAATTTCAAAATCTCACCAAATACTTGTGAATTATGTCAACCATCTAAGAGATTTAGGAAAGTTCAAAAAATGCAAATTGAGTCTCTTATTATAATTTTCCAGTTGTTCAAGCTCCCTATGGGTCAGAGTCTTGTCTTTAATTATAGATGCAGTCACAGATTTCAAAGAAGATATCTCTTCCTGATTTTAACTTTAATTGCTTTCTAAATCAGCCCAGATTTAGAAAGCAAGCCCATTGTACTTACTAGAGCAGCAATTTCTCTGGTAGATTTGGATACAGTCCTGTCCAGCTTCTGAAGAGCTTTCCAGATCGTATTGACTATCACCACCATGGTTACTTCTGCTAAAATGCAAAGCCTCTAAGGTTTTCCTTTCCTTGGCTGCTTTTAAATCTGGCCTGGCTTCCTCGACAGGGAAACTCCCTGCTAGAGTCAAGATGGTAGCGTGTCTCTGGTGGTGTGAGAGTGCTCTTAGCTTATGCTACCTCTTACCTTAATTGATTTTCCTTCTCAATATGTCACATACTAAATGAAAGAGGGTTGTCAGTCCATCCTTTGCCCCCAAGTACTTCCTCTCTAGTTCAGCAGAGCATAGAGCTAATGTCGCCAGAACCACCACCATCACCCGGAACTGGAGTGCTGAGTCCTGTGTTGCATGAGGGTGAAGGGACCAAAAACATTACTTTCACCTCCAGAGCCCACTGCACCTCGGTGTTTGGCAGCGTCAGAGACCATGGCGAAGGCTGTCCCTGCTACCGATGTCATTGTGTTAGGAGACTTTAACATCCATATTGATATTCTGACTCAACCCAATGTCTGATCACTTTTCAACTTTCCTGAAGCTTTTCAACTTTTCTTGGGCTTCTGCAACATGTTCACATCCCAACTCATACAGCAGGCCACACCTTAGACCTTGTTATGTCTCCCACTTCAGCATTGTCTAACAATTTTCACACAAAACCACTGTCCTGGACAGATCATTATCTGGCTCTTTCCTCACTACTCATTCTTCCTCCCATTCAGCTGACCCAGTTCCTTCATTTTGGCTCAAAAACTCCCCTCTCTTGACTTATTACCCCTTGTCCATCATTTCTTCACTTCTAATCTATCTGAAGGTATCTTCCCAGACTATCTAAAAACAGCCATTATTCACCCAAACCTTAAACTTCCATCTGATCTCTCAGTCCCTTCAAACTACCTTCCTATTTCCAACCTTCTATTTTTGGTGAAAATGACTGAGCACATTGTGTTCACCCAGTTGCAATCCCATTCAGAATCTGTCTTACCATTACATCCCCGTCAGTTGGGTTTTAGACCCAGCTTCAGTACAGAGACCATGATGGCTTCTCTACTTAGTGAAATTTACAATAGGCTTGTGACTGGTCCAGGTTGGCATTAGCACATGGCAGCCGCTAGCACGTCTTAGTAAACAGGGGGGCGGGCTTATTTGTAGTTCCTTTCTGGCTTTTAAAGCTTTTTTTTGTACATCGCTTTAATTTGTGCTATCAAAAAGGCGAGTTTAACAAATACAAACATAAACATAAATTGTAGCATTTTTTAATTTATGTGCATAACTGTGCATCCCACTCAGATTTTGCCCATGTGTACGCACACCTTCAAAGTTCACATCATCTCTTTTAGGCACCATTAAACAGGATAGCATGTAGCTGGAATATTGACATTAGTGCATGTATATGCTAACATTCTAGTCATTTATATTTATTTATTTGTTACATTTGTAGCCCACATTTTCCCACCTATTTGCAGGCTCAATGTGGCTTACATGATGTCGGAGAGGTACATATGCATAAGTATTGCCATACTGGGAAAGACCAAAGGTCCATCGAGCCCAGCATCCTATTTCCAACAGTGGCCAATCCAGGTCACAAATACCTGGGAAGATCCCAAAAATGTACAAAACATTTTATACTGCTTATCCCAGAAATAGTGGATTTTCCCCAAGTCAATTTAATAACGGTCTATGGACTTTTCCTTTAGGAAGCCGTCCAAACTTTTTTTAAACTCCACTAAGCTAATCATCTTTACCACATTCTCTGGCAACGAATTCCAGAGTTTAATTACACGTTGAGTGAAGAAACATTTTCTCTGATTCATTTTAAATTTACTACATTGTAGCTTCATCGCATGCCCCCTAGTCCTAGTATTTTTGGAAAGCGTAAACAGACTCTTCACGTCTACCGTTCCACTCCACTCATTATTTTATAGACCTCTATCATATCTCCCCTCAGCCGCCTTTTCTCCAAGCTGAAGCGCCCTAGCCGCTTTAGCCTTTCCTCATAGAGAAGTCGTCCCATCCCCGTTATCATTTTCGTCGCCCTTCTCTGCACCTTTTCTAATTCCATTATATCTTTTTTGAGATCCGGCGACCAGAATTGAACACAATATTCGAGGTGCGGTCGCACCATGGAGCGATACAAAGGCATTATAACATCCTCATTTTTGTTTTCCATTCCTTTCCTAATAATGATAGACTCCGCGGTAAACAGTTACAAATACAAGGTTAAGTTGTGGTAGGAAAAGGTTCATATGGTGGGAACCACATAAGGAGATCAAGAAGAACAACAGATGGGGTTGTTTGGTGATCATTACGAACTGTAGTGTTATGGTGTAGCGAAGCACATGCATTAATGTTGGGTCAGGAGGGTATGCCTTTTGAAACAGGTGAGTTTTTAGTTTTTTCCTGAATTGAAGGTGAACGTACGTGCTTTTCACGGCTTTTGGTAGAGCGTTCCACACTTGTGTGCTGATATAGGAAAAACTGGATGCGTACGTAGATTTGTATTTTAGTCCTTTGCAGCTTGGAAAGTTGTGTTCTTGCTTCCTAAATGTTGGTGCCTTCTTTATAGCATTACCTTCTCAGGAGGTAGATTCAGTTAATGGCACCTAAAGAAAGGCACTGGGATACAGGGCACCATGTGGAACTGCTGTTGCAGAACACTAGCTTAAGTCTGCTTTATTGTGCCTACCTAGGTGCCTAAGTTCCAGTATTTTATAAAATCGTGCCTAAATGCTGGGCACACCCCTGACCACCCATGCGCCTTATTGTCATGTGCCATTCAGGAGAGAGGGGAAGACATCTTGACTGATAAGTTGAATACTTTCAGCAAAATTATCTACGGTGAAGCCCCGGGATACATGACAGACTTGATCGACCTACCAACTAGAAACACATCCGAATCAACACAAACGTGCCTAAGTCTGCACTACCCAAGCTGCAAAGGACTCAAATACAAATCAACCCATGCATCCAGTTTTTCCTACATAAGCACACAACTGTGGAACGCATTACCAAAAGCTTTGAAAACTACGTACGATCACATAAACTTCCACTATGTTTATGTGATAAACACACTTCCAGTATGTTTAAAAAGGCATACTCTACCGATCCAACTTAAATGCCTGATCTCTGCAACACAACAAAACTAAAGACTGTAATGGACATAACACAACTCTTCCGCTGTACGATTCCCGAATGTGGCTGTGCCACATGAACTTTATCGCACCACAACATCACTTTGTATTTGTTCATACCGGAGACTGCAAACGCCTCTCCGGTACTATGTAAGCCACATTGAGCCTACAAATAGGTGGGAAAACGTGGGATACAAATGTAACAAATAAATAAATATTTGGGGATAATATGTGGTTATAACCAAGACTCCATTATGTTTGGCTTCCTATATGGTTGACAACCAGCATTTAAAGGTGGGTAACTGGGGCCTACACAGAGTTACGGGTATGGCTCTGGCCACTTTGTTGGGCAGACTGGATGGACCGTGCAGGTCTTTATCTGCTGTCATTTAGTGTGTGTATGACCATGCCCTCTTAGGAGATGCTATAGAAATTAGGTGTGCTGTTTATAGAATACGGGCATAGGTCAGTTACCCATGTAACTCCTAATCAGTCCCAATTAGCATTTGCTATGGCCAATGATTGATAGCTATCACTAATTAATTGCGTATTGAGACAATTAGTTTATACGCGCAAGTGACCCTAGCCATTACGTGCCTATCTATAGGCAGGGCTTTTTTTGAGGGGGTACTGAGTACCGGCACCTTTTCTATTGTCTGCTAACATTGACCCATGGTTCCCAAGTTTTAATGAAAGAGCTCAGGCTCTACACGACAGTTCTGCCTTGTCATAGATTCTGTGACTGGTTGCAAGGGGCCTGGTATTCTGGGGTGGGACCCTCAGTGATCAACCAACCCCCTGAAGGGTAGCTTGGCATTTGAGTACCGGCACCTTTTTTGCTAGAAAAAATGCACTGTCTATAGGTGTCATTTATAGAATCAGAGGGTCCGTGTTTAAAGGCACGTGTGTGCAGCCTAAAACCTAGCTCAGTCTGTATTATATAAAGCCAAAGTATAACTGCTGATTCTTCATTGACCTGATCAAGAGCTAGTCAGAGATATATTAAGGGGGTCATTCACTAGTACTTTGCGCACTGTCTGCCACAGAGACCATTTTATTTCTATAGGCCCTGTGGCAGATAGCACATGCTGTTCTGAATGATTTCCTTAATTCAGTAAATAGGTATCACTTAACAACCTCTTTGCCCTTATTTCCAGAATACCTTATGAATGATGGCTTTAATCCAAAATAATAGAAATACGGAAAGCAAATGCACAAGTTACTGCTGTCTGCCAGTTGCATGGCAAAAACACTGAGCTGTACTATGGTGGAACTGAAATGTAATTATGATTAATGTTGTTATAAGAAGAAGGACGATTTTCAACTGACTTTACAGTACCTGGCTAAAAGGGGCTGAAAGCTGGGCTCCCCTTCTGCATGCAACAGTACCTGCACTGTACTTTTCACTTGGTGGACAATCTGGAGGAAGTTCTTGCCAGTTTAGGGTGTTGGGCTTTACCGCTCACTAAAAGGGAAGTACTGCCGGGCTACCACAGCAGCCCGGCGGTAGTTCCCACCCCCAGCGTTCGTCATATCCGGTAGTGCCAGTGTGTACCCGGCTGTAATCAGGCAGTGCCGTGTGCTCAGTGGTGTAGCCAAGGGTAGGCCGGCTCGGGCCCACCCAGTAGCAGCACACCTATGGTGTGGCTGGCAGGGATTCCCAAGCCCCACCAGCTGAAAACTCCCAACAACTGTCCCTCCTGCAGATGGCATGCAGGTGAGACAAGGAGAGGCCAAATCACCTTTGGGGCAGGGAGGGGTTCTGCCCACCCATCTTGGGTCCAGGCCCACTCAAAGTTGGGTGTCTGGCTACGCCCCTGCGTGTGCTGCCCAGTTACTGCCAGGTTAGCGCAAGAGCCCTTACCGCCACCTAAATGGGTGGCGGTAAGGGCTCCCCCATGAAACGGCCATGCGTTAAGTGCTTCACTTGCTGCACGGCCATTTCCTGAAAAAAAAAAAAACAACCTACCTTTTACCCTCTGCTGTAAAGGGGGGCCTTGGCGCGCATCAAAAAAACACAATGCCAGCGCAGGCCCCCTTTTGCCACAGCTTCGTAAAAGGGGCCCATCTAATTCTAGCTCTGGTTGCCCTTCAGTGAACAGCATGTTTTTTTTGTTTTTTGTTACATTTGTACCCCATGCTTTCCCACTCATGGCAGGCTCAATGCAGCAGGCAATGGAGGGTTAAGTGACTTGCCCAGAGTCACAAGGAGCTGCCTGTGATGGGAATCAAACTCAGTTCCTCAGGACCAAAGTCCACCACCCTAACCACTAGGCCACTCCTCCACTGTTGCTACTATTTGAGATTCTATATGAAATGTTGCTATTCCACTAGCAACATTCCATGTAGAAGTCAGCCCTTGCAGATCACCAATGTGGCCACGCAGAGGCTTCTGCGAGTCTGACGTCCTGCACATCAAACTCACAGAAACAGAAGCCTGCGCAGCCTTCTACATGGAATGTTGCTAGTGGAATAGCAACATTCCATGTAGAATCTCCAATAGTATCTATTTTATTTTTGTTACATTTGTACCCCGCGCTTTCCCACTCATGGTAGGCTCAATGCGGCTTATATGGGGCAATGGAGGGTTAAGTGACTTGCCCAGAGTCACAAGGAGCTGCCTGTGCCGGGAATTGAACTCAGTTCCTCAGTTCCCCAGGACCAAAATCCACCACCCTAACCACTAGGCCACTCCTCCACTCCGTAAAAGTATGCATTAACATGCCTTTTTATTACCAAAAAGCTGTTTGTGTAGCAATGTGGTCTAATTTGGGACCAGTTTATCCAGAACTTATTTCAATTTACATTATCCAGAATGCAATGGTCTTAGATACAAATCTACTTATGCATCCAGCTTCTCTTACATAAGTACAAACCTATGGAATGCATTACCTAAAACCGTTAAATCAATTCAGAACCACCTCAACTTCAGGAAGACACTGAAAACCACCTTGTTTAAGAAGGTCTTATTCCCCAGACCCAACTTAATCTTCTCATTTTTGCGACACTCCGAAACGATGGATTGTACCTGGACTCCCTTCTTATTATATCTTTGTTTCTCTTATTCATGCTACTTATATGTTTACTATTATATTGTATTTTGTATTTTACCCAACCGGAGCCTGTCTCTACGGTATTGTGTAAGCAACATTGAGCCTGCAACTAGTGGGAAAATGTGGGGTATAAATGTGTTACATTAAAAAAAATAATAATGTAGATGTTTGCATTAATGCAAGTCACATTAAAATGCACTGATCTCCATAAGTTTGCATCTTAATCTACTGAATTTAGTATTTGTCTAGGGTTACCATATGTCCGGATTTACCTGGACATGTCCTCTTTTTGAGGGCATGTCCGGGCAACCGGGCAGGTTTTGCCAATCTGCCCGTTTGTCCAGAAATCCGGACAAACGGGCAGATTGCTAGCCTCCCCTCCCTTTACTTACTAGTGCCCTGGCGGTCTAGTGACCTCTTCCACCTTCGGGGCAGGAAAGAGCCCCCTCTTTCCTGCCCAGAGCGCTGCCCTGCATGCATAGGCGGTCGGTGGCCCAACTGTTTGGGGAGGCTAAAGGGGGCGGGGTTAGGGATGGGGCCGGGGGGCGGGGTTTACATCTATAATCGTCTGACAACACAGAAAAAAAATAAGTAAAAATAAAATAATCACAATTAATACCTTTTATTAAATTTAGATATTAGATATGTATCATATGTCAAAGAATAAAGTGGTTGCTCAAAGCATATACTAACCACAATCGCTCAACTGCAAAACACTATGCACAACTGTGCAAAAACACACTCATAACCTTACTGTACCATAAATATTACACTGGGCGGACCTAATACACCAATATACCACCCATACGGAAAATGCAGACCGTCAACAATTTGAAACAAGGGACCATAATATCACAATTCTCATGTAGAGCCACAAAACACCCTTTTAGGGTGGATAGTGTTAACAATGAGCTCCTTTTATTAACGACCATATATAGATCCTTCAAGAGGTAGTGTGTCATGATTTAGGCTCTACACCCTTTCTGATGTTTTGGTGCCACCTCAGTAAGGCCAACACACAATCTCTCCACTGCAAAACACTATACACAAACTTGTGCAAAAACCCACTCATAACCTTACCAAACCATAACAGTACTAATTCCAAGAACAAGACGAGCTACAACCTTATGCGTGCAAAGGCAGCACTATAATTACACCTGGCTCTAAAACACAACCTAGTGAAACAAAAAACAAAAAGGGCTGCAAATACAACAGGCTAGCAGAATACTGCATCTTGATCACACATGAAAAACACATAACACAACAGATATGAAGGCAAAATACCAGTGGCGTTCCTAGGCTGCCTGACACCCGGGGCAGATCACCGATGCGCCCCCCCCCCCCCGGGTGCAGCACAGCCCCCCCCCCCCCACTGGCGAAATTACACCCTCCCCCCGGGTGCATTTTTACCTGCTGGGGGGGTGCTGCGCGCCTGTTGGCTGAGTCCGCTCATTCCTTCCCTGCTGCTCCCTCTGCCCCGGAACAGGAAGTAACCTGTTCCGCGCAGAGGGAGCAGCAGGGAGGGAACGAGCGGACTTGGCCAACAGGCGTGCGGCACCCCCCCAGCGGCATGCACCCAGGGCGAAACGCCCCCCCTTGGTACGCCACTGCAAAATACTGAACTGGAAAGTTACCTCAAGAAGCCTGACTCAGCATGCAACAATACTAAAAAAATTATCAGGCTGGGGGGGGGGGGGGGGGGGGAGAGAAAGACGAAGGAACAAACATACGAGGCAACTTTTTAAAATGATTATGGGTGTTGAACTCCAATCAAGTTATCCCTCCCCAAGCATAATAATGAAGGGATTTAATTATGAAACAGACCCCCGAGAACACGGCAAGACCACTGTCCCAGCCGGAGGGAGAAGCCGGGCACAAGCAAGCTGGATGTGCTCCCGGCAGCCACTTCCGCCCCTCATTCGTCTCCGCTCCACGGTCGCAATCTCCCTCCCTGCAGTCCCTATAATTTGCATCGCATCTCTATCCCTCTCACTCCCTCCAACGTGCTTTAGATCGCTCATCGCTGCCGGTAGCGGCACCAACCTTATTACAGCTTGCTTCGGGGCTTCTCGGCTTGACGCCATGACGTGCCCCGCCTCCTCTGACCAGCCTTCCTTATGATACGTCCAGCCCTCGCGGAAGCAGGAAGGCCGGTCAGAGGAGGCGGGGCACGTCATGGCGTCAGGCCGAGAAGCCCCGAAGCAAGCTGTAATAAGGTTGGTGCCGCTACCGGCAGCGATGGGCGATCTAAAGCACGTTGGAGGGAGTGAGAGTCATAGAGGTGCGATGCAAATTATAGGGACTGCAGGGAGGGAGACTGCGACCGATAAACAGTGCATCGGAGGCGTGGGGCCGGGGGGATGAGAGAGAGAGACGCAGCTAGCCTCCCCAAGCCTCTTATACCGGGCGCCAATGCCTGCATGCATCCTTCCTGTTGGTAATCCTTGGCGCCGATTCAAAATGGCTGCCAAGAGTTGAAGTGACCTCGCGAGACTTCAACTCTCGGTGGCCATTTTGAATCGGCACCAAGATCACCAACAGGAAGGATACATGCAGGGCAGCCCTCCGGGCAGGAAAAAGGGAGCTCTTTCCTGCTCCAAAGAGGTCACTAGACCACCAGGGCAGTAGCAAGGTAAGGGGAGGGGGTTGACGGGGAGGGGGGGCGATTGGGTATGTGACAGGGGGAGGGGAAAATGTGACATGGGGTGGAGCGAGGGTGTGAAAGGGGTGGGGCGGGTGTGTGGTGGGGGCGGGGCATGTGTCCTCCTTTTGGGGGGACAAAATATGGTAACCCTATATTTGTGACAACATTATGTGCTAATCAAACATCTCAGGTTAAGTGCCATTACCACAATATTTACCCCAAGTTTAGAGTTTTACATGAGTTAACTGTCCTGTTTCTATTGGTGAGCCCTTAGGTTCCCTAAGGCCCCGCAAGGCCCCAGAGGACAGCCGAGCACCCCGAATCTTCACCCGTGGCGACCGCCGTTCACCGAGGGTTGAGCCCTCAGCTGCAGGCGGCCAGCAGGACTGCTGGAACCGCGGGGTGACGGCTGACCTGGCTGGTAGTCAGTAACGCAGTCTTTTAAAGGGAGGACTAGCAAGGGCGGCTAGCACTCCGAGAGGGAAAGACACTGTCTCTGGAGGATAGCTGGCAAGGGCGGCCAGCAAGTAGCACAGTCTTTGGAAAAAGGGCTAGCAGGATGGCTAGCCCAAGACACAATCTCCGCAGGAGGGCTAGCAGGACGGCTAGCAAAAGTCACAGTCTCTGGAGGAGGACTAGCAGGACGGCTAGCCGAAGGCACAATCTCTGAAGGAGGGGCTAGCAGGACGGCTAGCCAAAAGCACAATCTCCGCAGGAGGGCTAGCAGGACGGCTAGCAAAAGTCACAGTCTCTGGTGGAGGACTAGCAGGACGGCTAGCCGAAGGCACAATCTCTGAAGGAGGGGCTAGCAGGACGGCTAGCCAAAAGCACAATCTCCGCAGGAGGGCTAGCAGGACGGCTAGCAAAAGTCACAGTCTCTGGTGGAGGACTAGCAGGACAGCTAGCCAAAAGCACAATCTCCGCAGGAGGGCTAGCAGGACGGCTAGCAAAAGTCACAGTCTCTGGAGGACACAGGGAACCACCGTGACGGCTTCAGTAACCAACGAACCGGAAGCAGTGAGTTCCCCTGTCTCCAGGTTTAAATATTGCGCCGTCCCGCCCCCTCCCCGGGAGAGGAACCAACCAACCCGACCCCAGGAGGCAATGGGCCTCGGGATTGGTCGGCCCGCTCTCCAGGCGGGGCCTCTGGACTGGCGCACCAATCCCGCGTGAGATGGGCGGAGAGGCGTCGATGCTGGCGCCGCCATCTTCGTTGGCGCAACGCCCCGCTCTCCGAGGCCGGCGCTCGCTCAAGCGGGTCGCCGGTCCCCGCGACCGCGTCGGTCTTCCCGGAGGTCCCCCCTCGCCACCCCGGGCGTCGCGGGGGTCGCGGAACAGCGCCCCCTCCACCTGGAGCACAGGTAGGACCGGGAAACGGGACAGTAACAAGCGTTTAACCTGATAATAATATTTCATAACAAGCAGGCCCTCTCCAAACAGGGTAAAAGTAAATGTATTTAGCAGGCAAGTGTAAAAACGGCCTTCCCAGCATTCCTAGAGCTCTTTCCGAAGTATACACACCTGAGAGTTGTGCCCTAGAAATCACTGTAAAGTTACTACTGTAGGGACTATGAGGTGGTTGCCTCAGTTTTGTTGTTGTATTTTGAGAGGGAGGGAGAATGGAGAGGGAGTAAAGGAGAAACAGTAGGAGTTAGCTTTTAGAAAGTCGTTCTTGAGGTCAGGGCCGCCAAGAGTGGGGGGCAGGGGGGGGGCAAAATTCCCTGGGCCCGGGCAGCTGAGAGTGGGGGGCAGGGGGGGACAAAATTCCCTGGGCCCGGGCCGCCGAGAGTGGGGGGCAGGGGGGGCAAAATTCCCTGGGCCCGGGCCGCCGAGAGTGGGGGGCAGGGGGGGCAAAATTCCCTGGGCCCGGGCCTCCAAGGGGGGCCTGGCGCTTGGGTCAGGCTGCCAGCACTGCAGTCTCCGGTCTCACCCTCGCGGAAACTGGAAGTTACATCAGACGAGGGCAGGACACCGGGAGGGAAGGCCAGAAGAGACGCGATCTCTGACTGCCGCTTTGAATGAAGGGGGCCCGTTGCCGTGGAGGCAGGTAGGTGAGACCGCGGACTGCAGCAGCAGGGGGAGCGGCGGTGGGGGGGGGGGCGGGACAGCCTTGCCCCGGGCCCAGCCTAGTCTCTCTGCGGCCCTGCTTGAGGTCTCTTCTAACATAAAAACAGATGAAACACTTTCTCTCAAGCTCCTGACAACCGAGTGCTTTGCCTAGAACCCTAGAGCAGTGCTTTAAGAACCCTATCTCCTAAGTATCCCCGAAGGATTCTGCATACTTTTTAGGTGTTTTGAAATTATTCTTGTAGGAATTCCTCTCTCCTGTCCCTACATTGTTCTAATATGCATTGCAAGCCTTGACATAGCTGTTGCCTTCCAATACAGCACAGTGGTTTTAGTGTGTTTGAGTCATAAGGGGCTTTATTCTATTTACTAGACTTTGAGCCCGTAAAAACAGGCTATTATAGGAAGGGGGGGTTGAAAGGTCCGCCCCCACCGCCGAGTTCGCTGCTGCCCCTCCCCCTCCGAGTTCGCGCCCCCCCCCCCCCACCGAGCCGTCACCACCCACCTTCCACCCGGCCGGGCCCTCGCTCCGCTATTGAAACAGCGAGGGTCCGGGAACGCAGCACTGAGCTCTGCTGAGCTGCCGACGTCGGCCTTCGTTCTTCTTCTCTGCTTGTCCCGCCCTCGTGTGATGTAACGTCGTCGAGGGCGGGACAGAGGCAGAGAAGAAGAAGGAAGGGCGATGTCGGCAGCTCAGCAGAGCTCAGTGCTGCGTTCCCGGACCCTCGCTGTTTCAATAGTGGAGCGAGGGCCCGACCGGGTAGAAAGTGGGTGGCGGTGGCGACTCGGGTGGGGGGAGCGTTAGACGGCGGTGTCCCTCCCTCAGCAATGCGCAGTACAGACCCTCTGTGTTCCGCCCCCCGTCATCACGTATTGACGTGGAGGCGGGGCAGAGAAGGTCTCTACTGCGCATTTGCGGTGAGTACGGTCACTCGCCGTTTATATGTTTGATGGTGCCTAAAACATTGGCGCCGATCGAAAACATGCATAGGCGTATTCTATAAACTGCACCTAACTACAGAATACACTTAAGCCCATCCATGCACCTAGAATTTAGGTGCAGCAAATTATGCCACTGAAAACCTGATATAAATGCCCATGCCTGACTTTAGGTGGGGAGCGGGTTATTCTATAACACTGTACGCAAATATTAGGAAGACCCATGACCCATCCATGCTCCACCCATAGCCACATCCATTTTTGGGATCCACACAATACAATTTGCACGGACTACGTTATAAAATACGCTTAGGGCTAGATTCTATATATTGCGCCTAAAATTCCCATGTGGTATAAAAATCCGCCTATGACTATTCTGGATATTGTAGGTGCGATACATAGAATATACCTTGTGGCTCTTTGTAGGCACACTACAAATTTTATGCATAGATATAGGCGTCACATATAGAATCCGCATCCGCCAAAATCAAGAATTCAATGAGGATATCTGCGCAATATATAAAATCTTCTCAGAATTGATGAATGACATCAATGCACATCAACATCATGATGTCACAGCATCAGATCTACGGGGACATTTGTGAAAATGCCACACTTTCTCCTCTATTAAGAATGATGCTTCAATGTGTTTTTCTCTCTCTTTCTCTCTCTCTCTCTCTCTCTCCTTGTGTCATTCAGGTGACAAGTGCAAAATGATGACAAAAGCCAGGAGAAGGAGGCGATATACAACCACCAGTCACACAATTTAAACTGACCACCTCAGAAGCACCAATCACGCCTTCTAACCACTCTTCCACTTTGTTCACCTGGGTCATTGAGGAGACAGGTGCAAAATGAGGGCAGGTGCATGAGCACCAGTAGCAGGATTTAAACTCACCACCCTAGAAGGTGCAGGCAAGCCTTCTAACCATGCTGCCACTTCCTCTTTAGGGGAAAGGATCTTTCTCACAGTGGGAAAGGAGGAGGAGGAGGAGGAGCACAAGGAAGAGGAAGAGGCATGGGTCTCTCAGAGCCCATCTTCTCCTCCACCACCCCAGGCAGTCACTGCTTTCACTTTCTCAGGTCCCACTCCCCAGACTCCACCACCCTAGCCAGAAGATGCCCCCATTGCCCTACATCCCACCACCCAGACTCTACCACCCCAGTAGCAGCCTGACCTCCATCAGAAGGGGAACATCTCCCTGGGAAGGGACAATGGCCTCCCACACATGTCTTCTCCAGAGCATGCTGAGCCTCAGCTTGATCCAGGGGCAGGTGATGGTGCTGGTGCAGCCCCACCTCCACCCACACCTGGATCTGAATCACAAGCTATGGGGGACCTATTGACCAGCAGTCAAGGGCCCTGGAGGGTTCTCAGGACAGGGTGGAGGATGCCCTTGAACAGATTATGGCCACCCAAGCCATGCTTTTATCTGCTCTAGGGCTTCCTGCCATCCCTGGACACTCCACCTCCCAGAACCCTTAGTCTGCCTCACCTCCAGAGGCGTCTTCTGCTGTTCTTAGGGTCTCCTGGGTCCTCCCCTCTCCCCTTTCCTCTCCTCATTCCCCTTTTAGTTGTATTATTTATTCGCCCTGCTGTTTAGTCATTTTTTCCCGCTTTCCCTCCCTCCCTCCTGTTTTTGTTTATACCTTACAAATACTTGCTTTGGCTAATAAGAAATATATTTATTTTTTTTATATTATATAATATTTTGGTTTGTTTTATCATGTGTCAGAAAATATTTGTTACAAAATATGTAACAGTTGCTGTTTATATGGGGGGGGGGGGGGGGTCCTGTCTTCCTTGCAAGATGGCTTCATTCTGTTTCTGTGAGTCTGACGTCCTGCACGACAGAAACAGAACGAAGCCTTCGCGGGAAGAAGAGGACCTCGGCTGGCGGGGATTGGGGTCCCCTGCCAGCAAAGGTAGCCCACGGCGGCGGGGGAGGGTCAGCGGCGGGAGGGGGGGTCGAGAGGGTCATCGGCAGGGGGGGTCCAGGGCCAAATCTTCGGGGGCCCAGGTCCCCGTAGCCCCACGTAGCTACACCACTGCTATAAACCCCGTCACATGGGGTAGCTAAAGATATTTTTTCTACTTCAAGAGGGAGCATAGATAAACATTTTGGGAGGGGAGATCTCTGGCCATCCTTATTTGCTGTAGTTTCAGAAGCTATACCTTGTGGCAGAATGTCTGTTCAGATTTAACTTTAGGTGAGAGAGAAAAGACAAGTCTCAGACCTTTTTATTTCTGAAAACAGAGTCTTCATCATTAGGTATCCTGCATTCATATGAGGATTTCAGGAACGGAACACAGAGCTGAAGCCTTCCAAGGTTTACATGCCTTGCTGCCGCTCCAGGACAAGAAAATACGGGGTAGAAAAGATATCTCTGCTATGACTGAAAGACAAAACCAGACTAATTTCAGAAAATATAATCCATGAAAAGGATGCCTTAATGTTTGCTTATGAATATTGCAAAGGAAAAGAGAGAGTTGTGTCCTAAATAGCCAGCAATGGTTTCTAGAACAAATCAAATTTACCTTTGGCTGAACCTTGCATTTATCTGTATAAATGATGTCTTCATTCTACCTCAAATTATTGTATATTTTCTGCAACTGGAAAAAAGGAGGATTCAGGGACTGATGATAATTCTTAATGCTGCAAAGTTTGATTTTTATCCATAACCCTGAGTTGTGTGCATCATTACTACATACTGAGGTTGATATTTAAAAGCATTTGTGCAGTTGTTAATGGGGTCAAACACATAAATGTTTGACCCCATTACCAACACGTGGACCGCCCCACCCTTGGTATGCCACTGGTTCTTGGCACTTAAATGCTAGTGCCCATTCTATAGACTTGCCCCCTGAGATTGTAAAATCTCATCACCACTTCCACATATAACTGCAGCCCTTATATGTGACAGCTGCTGAGTGATACTGCTGGTATTTTCTCTGTTTATTAACCTGAAATCACTGCTTCCGCTGAACATGCTGGTAAATACACAAATATACATATTTTACAAAAGGAGTGTTATGATGGGCAGGAGTGGTGTTTAAATGACAGCTCCAGTAATAGGGAATTAATGCCAAAGCTGGGCAGACTTTTAGGGTCTGTGTCCTAAAAGACAGAGGAGTGGCCTAGTGGTTAGGGTGGTGGACTTTGGTCCTGAGGAGCTGAGTTCGATTCCCACTTCAGGCACAGGCAGCTCCTTGTGACTCTGGGCAAGTCACTTAACCCTCCATTGCCCCATATAATCCGCATTGAGCCTGCCATGAGTGGGAAAGTGTGGGGTACAAATGTAACAAAAAAAAAGGCAAAGACAGGTCAAGATGGACTGGACATCAATGGCTTCTCAATTGCCCTATTTGTGATGCCAGTGTTCAATCATGAAAGAGTATAATCTGCACGGAGTGGTGGGTATGGCTCTGGGCAAACTGGATGGACTATGCAAGTTTTTAGCTGCCATCATTTACTATGGGGTCGTTTTACTAAAGCTTAGTGTGCGCTAATGGATGTGCCACATTACCCATAGGTTTGAAATAGGACACTCAGCATTTACCCTGTGCTAATGTCCATTAGTGTGTGCTAAGCTTTAGTAAAATGGTCCCTCTGTTATTATTTATTTAGATTTTACTCACACCTTTTTCAGTAGTAGCTCAAGGTAAGTTACATTCAGGTACACTGGATATTTCTCTGTCCCAGGAGGGCTCACAATCTAAGTTTGTACCTGAGGCAATGGAGGGTTAAGTGACTTGCCCAAGGTCACATGGAGCAGCAGTGGGATTTGTACTGGCCACTTCTGGATTGCAAGAGCGGTGCTCTAACCACTAGGCCACTCCTCCGCCTTAGTATCTATAATTTACAAAAGGCTCCCTATTTGACACAGCCTTTTGTAAAAATACTAGCAAAATGTGAATGCCCCCAACATCGATGTCCCATTTTCCGTTTTCAGACTCTATGCAAAAGGAGGCTTAAAATGTTCCTTAATAGAGTGAAGGAAAGCTCTATCCCTCAGATATCACATGCTCCACATTGCTGCTGTACACTCAGTCCCTCATGAGAAATCAGGAAGAGAAGTTGGACTTGCAGTTAGATCAGACATCCTCTTTAGTCAGATTTTCTGGCAAGCTGTCTCCTTTAATTTATGTATTCCCTTCTGCAAACTGGGATTAGTGGTCAGGTCTTTTGATTGCATTTCCTCCAACAAATCGTCATCTAATGTTTCATAGTTTCCTGGGCAGTGATCTTCACTATTTCTTAATCAGAGCTCATTTGGGCAAAAAAGACACGGGTGTGAGAATCACGAATATGACTACACAAAGCAGCCAGTGCCCTGGACCAATAATCAAGGGGGTGAAGGGGTCCCCCTCTAACGCTATAGCCAGCCTAGCTGGTCAGGCATACTGAGAGCAACTGTGCTAACTAAAACACTCTCAGCTCATCTCCCCCCCCCCCCCCCCCCCACACACACACACACTCTGTCCAGTCCTATCAGTCAGATGCCATCTTCTGTTCTCAGACCCTCCAAGCAACAGCTCTCCTCAGTTTCTTAACCTTCCTTCACTTTTCCCAAAGCTGCAGCTAGTGCAACCCCTTAGCAGCTGTTCTGTTTCTTCCAGCACTGCACTGCCACAAGGTGCCTGAACCTTACTGTTAGCTCAAGGATTTAGACACCGCATGGCTCAAACTCACCGAGCACAATGAAGTGTGGAAACAAAAACATAAGCCTTCAGAGAAGGTGAGGGGAAGGTGTACTGGGGTGGCAATGCAGAAACGTTATGTTAGAGCTGTATGTTAACGCTTAATGCATGGCTTCCTAAGGCAAGAGAAATGCAAAGGTTTTGCTCTGCTATACAGTAAGTGAATAATATATGATAGAAATCAGCCCTGCAAAAAAAACCAAAACAAATAGGTACTAACATGGGAGATACTTACATGGGTCTTGGCTGAATATTGGTTGGGAGGCTCTGTCAGTTTTTCTCCCCTCCCCTCCCCGGGCCAAATCCTCTCTCAAGACCACCACCCCCCATGATCACCTCCCCTCAAGACCCCATCGGGGCTTACCTACATCCCTGGTAGTCCCAGGCAGGAGCAATCCTCATTCACTCCTGCCCCTAGCAACTCTGTGGGTTAAAAATGGAAGGCTGACCCCTAGAGGTAGTACCACAAGACAATTGCTAGAGCTTGTTGCAGTCATTTTAGCCCACGGAGCTGCTAGATGCAGGAGTGAGTGGGGATTGCTTCTGTCTGGTGTACCCCATTGGACCACCAGGGGATGTAGGTAGGTCCCAAAGTGGGCCCTGGTTTTAGGGAGGCTGATCTCTGGGGGAAGGGTCTGGCATCAGCAGGAGAGTTTGGGAGGAGGTTCTGGTCCTGGGTGGGGGAGTCTGACCTTGGGGGGAGGGGTGAAGCATGAGGGAGGAGAGCATATCCAATAACGTTGGCCACTATCCAGAAGCTATGCAGGTCCAGGCTGATATTCAGTGCTGGCACCTGCAAATGTAAGCGACCAAAGTCGAGAACGCTATTTATGTGATCCTATTGGGTTGTTTAGCTATGTGGGCACTGGCACTGAATATTACTGGCACCTGCATAGCTGCCAGCTCCAGTGGTGTTCCTTGGTCAGCTGCCACCCAAGGCGGATCGCCACTGTGCACCCCCCCCCAGGTGCAGCACGCATCCCCCTGAACATTGCATCGCCTCCCCCCCCCGGCACATCGCATGGCATAGCCTCGGCTCCCCCCGACGCATTACATCGTATCGCCTTGCCTCCCCCCCAGCGCATCGCCTCCAATCCCCCCCCCCCCCCCCCAGTGCATTGCTGTTACCTCCTGGGGGTTCAGGAAGTAACATCAGAGGAAGAAGGGAACCGGCAGAGCCACAGACACGCAGCTGCTCCCTGCACCCCTCTGCAGCGTGCATCCAGGGTGGACCGCCTCCACCACCCCACCCTTGGTACGCTACTGGCTAGCTCCTCCATGTCTCTACCCTTGGAATACCCCTCTGCAGCCTACATTGTATATGGCAGGTCAGTGCTGCTATTCAGTTGCACTGCCTAGATATTGGCAACCAGCCTGCAGAGTGCAATTTAAGTGGCCAGGATCCTCTCCTGCCTGCTTAAATCATTTTGAATATTGGGCAGTATTTTCTTGCATACAAATCAGCACCCAGTTTTGCATGTGCTGGAATATTGGTGCAGAAATATTGGTTTTGCAAACTTTTATATACAGAATAGCTTTCCAGCACATGCAACTGGGGTGCCGATACAAGTTTTTGTGTACAGACCCATGTCCCCCTCAGTCCGGCACTCACAGTTGGTGGATTAATAGTCAGGTTGTTCCTTTGCATCTATCACTGCTACCAGCAAGGACCCAAGCTCTGCATTTCTCTCTCTTTCTCATCAGCTTCCATTTCTCCACCTTCCTCCTCCATAGCATTTCACATATTTTCAACTTTCTCCCCTACCCCTCCAATCATTTTTCCCTCTCTCCCATCCTTCAAATCCTCTTCTGTGTTTCTGATCCTCACCGTTGCCTCTTGTTCTTCCATCTCCACATTATTCCTGAATCCTATGCTTGTTCCATTCTTACTGCTTGCCTCTACCAACTCACTGTTTCCCTCTTCTCAGTATCTACCCTCTGCCTTTTCTCTCCTTTCCTGCATCTGCCTCGCTGCCTCTATCAGATTATCTAACTTGAGTGATAGAATTCTATCTCTCAACTACCAACCACCATACACAGTCTGTGGCAGTATGGCCTGCTCTTCCTGGGTACTGATTTCATGCAGCCTGCAATCAGCGTAGTGTCCCTGGCTTGAACCTGATTAAATGCATTCATTAACACATGGTGTGCAGCTTCTGCTCAGGTTAATTGCTGCTGTGCTTCCTTAGTCTGCCTTTATGTGGTGCCTGAACCACTTACTGCTGGAAGCTTCACAGTGCTGTTCCCTAACCTGAGCTGGAGCATAAGCAGAACTGAGCTAGTAGGACATACCTTTCCACATTGAGTATGGCAGACCAGGTGATACCATTGCATTAGGCAAAATAGTAGCCTAGAGTTCCAAACGGCGAGGGGGTAGGAGGCAGCAGAATGTGTCCTCCCACCACCACCTATGGTGGCAGCCTCCACTTCACTTTGTCCCCATTTCAAGTGGCTGGCTGGAGAACTCCATTCTAGAGCTTCCCTCCCCTATCTGGATCTCCCTGTCAACTCAACACCCAACAGCTCAAACCTACTGCTGCCACACCTCTGCCACATTTGCCTGGGAACTGTGGCAGTGACAAAGACCATAAAACAAAAAAGAAGTGCAAAGCAGGACCTTCAGACCTATACTATTTCTGAATGCCCAGCTGCATCCCACCCCCACACAAACAGAAAGTCTGTGCTTGGAGATTGGAGAGTTATCCAATTGGACCTCAATGCTTCCAACCTTGACTGGTCTCCAAGAGATCACACTTTGCTCAATATTTAAGTGAGCACCAACGCTATTATTAGAGCTAATCTTATCATTGGTATCCTGCAGCTTGATCCTGGGGACGATTCTTACTCGTCTCGTAGTCAAATGACCTTGTCCAGCGTCCCAGATCAAGGTTCTCTCCGACTTCCTCCCTTCACATTGGGGTCACAATGTTTTAAATTAATGCTTGTCTTTTTACCACTATCCCAAAATCATTATGTACCAGCCACTCTAAATTTGGAGTGATAAAAGACCAAGAAGGCCACTTATGAGAAAAGCAATTTTTATTACTTACCAAAATACAAATACAATTAATAGTTTCTCATGGGAGAACAGCGCTGCTACACATAGGTGTTCTCTGCCACTGTCTCTCCAAAGGAATGTTCTGATTCAACTGCTTATATACTTTTATTTTAAACAACGCTTCACATAGGTTTAGCAATTTATCTTCCTCAGAGATCATTCTGTTTGCTTTCAACACCATCTGTTTCCCTTTAAGTTGCTAAACCACATTTTCTTGTTTATTATAATTGCTCTTTTGCCATGCCTGCTTGCACGCAGGAATGTCTAATCAGATCCTGAGTTTCTGGTTCACATGCTTATCAATTTTTGCCCTTTGGCCCTGTTCCATGGTGCATGACCTGTGCTCATTATTTACACTTGTGCACATGGTCTTTGGTTGCCTTCGCCAGGACCCTAAGAGGAAAGTGTAACTGTTGGAGAGGCGCACTCTGGGTGGGCAAGGAGAGCCCAGCTCACGAGCAAGAAAAGGGAAGAGGCTGTTCAAAGCCAGAGGATTGCAGCCCGGTGATATGCAGCTCTGGAAGAGAGGACAGACAGGAGGATTTTGCTGGTAGCCACCAATGCTATCAGCATAGCCTTGGATTATATGGCCCAAAGGGATGGGTGATGGACTGGAGAAGTTGTATATTTCTACATATTTTGGGATTGCTATAGGAAATTGTTAATTTTGTGGATAATACTGTACAAAATAGCCTTGGATGGACAGAAAACCTCTTAAACCAAATGCTGACTGTACGTAAAATGTTTGAAGTTTGGATTTACTGCCGTTACAGAGTTCAGTAAAGTTTTGCAAAAAATAACAATTCCTTGGTGCAATAAGTATTCTTTGCGAGGGAGAATGTGAAGAATTTACTCCAGGATTGATTAAAGAGAACTCAGGATAAAGCCCATTTTAACATCCTACGGTATTCCAGATTATTATCCAGCCCTTGCCTGTGCCCAAGCTTGTGAGAAAGACTGAATGGCGTGGAGAGTGTTAGTAGAAGAAAGAAAGAATTTCTGTTTATGGTGACCCAGGTTGGTATCAGAATTAGAACTAAGCTGGTCAGGGTGACCTGAGTTATAGTCAGAATATGGCATTATATTTGATTACCTTCTGGAACTTATGGGATCATGTTACCCTGCTGCTTTATGTGTTACATTGGTTGCCGATCAAATCATGTGTTTTCTTTAAATTGTGTTTGGCTTTCTGGGTGCTTCAGGAGATGGGACTCTTGTACTTGAAAGCCCTTATATTGCCTTATCAACCACATCATGGCTTATGGTCTTGTGCTTCTCATAATCTAACACTGCGTTCTGCCAAGGAGTTTCAGTTGTTATGAACACAAAGTTTGTGCTTTTTGGGAGCTGTGCCAGGACTTTGGAAACAGTTCCCTGAGGATTTTAAAGTGCTTGTTGATTATGCAGTATTTTGCAAACATTTGAAGACTTGGCTGTTTGCTCATTGCTTTTCTACCGTTTTGAGTGATGAGGGTTTGGGGGCAGGGGGAGAGGATAGGATAATTGTCTGATGCACTGTTAATGTTTTCTCTTTGTTATAATCCACTCTGTACTGTCTTAAGGCCCAAAGTAGCAGACTATAAGACTTTGCATTAAATTAAATTAACTGGGTATTTAAAACGGGTACCCAATTAACTTGTTGCATAAAGTTAGGACAGCCTATTTGCTGTCTTAACTTTACACACTTAGCCAGTTAGCGGACAGAATACTGCTGCTGACCAACTAAGCTGGGACGCTGCCCAAATCCCGCCCCTAACCTAGCGAATTAGAGAATGACAGATTAGCAGAGATATTTAGTGATTAAGTGCCATTGGATATCGGTGGCCAATCAGCTCAGAAGGGTTTAACTGGTTCAACCCCTTTGAATGTCAGGCCCCATTTTACTTATCCTAGCACCATAATACTCCTATTCTCTGTTTCAAATATCTCTACTGGAAAGAAAGACAAGTTTGATGGGTCTAATATGTTGACCTATAATGATGCCATTAAAGAACATATGATACAGCGCATTAAATGAAGGACTTAAGGGGCTCTTTGACATCCTTTAGAAAGATTCAGTCTAAAAAACACAAATTGACATTCAAGAGAAGAAGAAACCTCATAGGCGGTGGAGTGGTCAGTGCAGTGGGCTGAGAACCAGGGGAACTGGGTTCAATTTCCACTGAAGGTCCTTGTGACCCTGGGCAAGTCACCTAACCCTCCATTGCCCCAGGTACAAAATTTTGATTATGAGCTCACTAGGGACAAAGAAAGTACCTGTATCTAATATGTAAACCAGTGGTGTGCTGGTAAAATTTTAACAACAGGCTCTCTCCCCGGTCCACCTCGGTGCCCCCCGTCCACCACTGCACCCCCCCCCCCCCATCCACCTCTGCGCCCCCCCAAAAAATTGCAGAGCTTTCTATAGCCGGGGGGGGGGGGGGGGGGGGCAATGCATTACTCTCTCCAGGAAAAAAATTAAATGGTTCCAATCTAATTCATGTTTAATATGGGATAAAATGCCATAAATAAGTAAATTAATAAATATAAACTTTTAATGTTCAGCACCTGATTCTCAAAGTGGACATATTCCAAACACTATAATGAAAATAAAATTATTTTTTTCTACCTTTGTTGTCTGGTGACTTTGTTTCTCTGATCATGCTGGCCCAGTATCTGATTCTGCTGCTCTCTATCTGTTCCCCTGACTCCGTTTCCAGGGCTTCCTTTCCATTTATTTCTTTTCTTTCCTCCTTTCTTCTTCATTTCTGGTCCTCCGCAGACTTGACTGTACAGTGGATCCAGCTTCTGCCTATTTTCTCCATCCATGTGCAGTTTCTCTCCTCAATTCCTTTTCCCTCATCTAACCTCCTTCCTCTATCTTCCCTCCATGTCCAGCATTTCTTCTCTCTCCCTTCCCTCCCCTCCATCCATGTCCTGAAACTCTCCTCTCTCCCCTGTCCTCCTCTATCCATCCATACCCAGCAATTCTCTTTTCTCCCCTGCCCCCCTACCCATCCATGCCCAGGATTTGTCTTCTCTCCTCTGCCCCCCTCTATCCATCCATGCCCAGCAATTGTTTTCTGTCCCCTGCCCCCCTCTACCCATCCATGCCCAGCGATTCTCCTCCCTCCCCTGCCCTCCCCTCCCACTCCCATCCATGCCCAGCGATTCTCCTCCCTCCCCTGCCCTTCCCTCCTGCTCCCATCCATGTCCAGCGATTTTCCTCCCTCCCCTGCCCTTCCCTCCTGCTCCCATCCATGTCCAGCAATTCTCCTTCCCCTGCCCTCCCCTCCTGCTCCCATCTATGTCCAGCGATTCTCCTCCCTCTCCTGCCCTTCCCTCCCGCTCCCATCTCATGTCCAGCAATTTTAATGCGGCGCTTCAACGGCGAGGAGGTATTTAAAAAAGATGGATGGGAGCGGGAGGGGACGGTGGGGGCGAAGGGCAATCGCTGGGCATGTTTGGGAGCGGGAGGGGAGGTAAGCATGGCGCCCTTCTGCCATGCTTACCTCCTGCAATGGAGCCGGCTCTCCCCGAACAACAACCGGCTCGCAAGAGCTGTCAAAATTTAACAAGCGGCTCTTGCGAGCCGGAGCGAGCCGGCTCCAGCACACCACTGAGAGTAGCCATACTGGGTCAGACCAATGGTCCATCTAGCCCAGTATCCTGTTTTCCAAACAGTGGCCAAGCCAGGTCACAAGTACCTGGCAGAAACCCAAATCATAGCAACACTCCATACTACAAATCCCAGGGCAAGCAGTTGCTTCCCATGTCTGTCTCAAAAGCAGACTATGGACTTTTCCACCAGGAATTTGTCCAAACCTTTTTTAAACCCAGATACGCTAACCGCTGTTACCACATCATCCGGCAAAGAGTTCTAGAGCTTAACTATTCATTGACAAAAAAAAATATACATGAATCTAATAACAGTGACCACTTGTCTGACCTCTAATTGTAAGGAACACTTTATAAAAAATGTTTTGCCCTTAAAAAGCCTTATAAATTGGCCCCATAGTTTACACATGTAAATATGTGTGTGATAGTAAGAATGTGCTTCTAGGCAACCTCCTTGTTGCTGTGTATGAGCATAGCTCCCAGGCAGCTGTATATGTACCTGGCTGCATTTTAGCCATGATAATGAAGTTTTGTTAGGCTATTCTATGGTATAAAGACACAAAAGCTATTATCTAATATAATAATTCGCACCTCCAACGTTCTGAACCTGACTCCATGGCAGCGTGGCAGTGAAGCCGTGTAGTGTTCGTAGGGTTCATAATCGCCCCACCCTCAAGGGAACTCTGTATAGTTGCCAGGGAAACAAACGCGATGTCAGAAGGAGAAGGGACCAACCACAGGCAATCACACTCGCTCTCACTGCCCCGCCCTCGGAGGGAAGGGAAGGCTGCATATAATATTCACCCACCAGAAGTTCGTTCCCTCCCTCCGAGTTCCAGGGTCGTCGTCTGTCCCCCCTCCCGCCCTCCCAATTCCAGGGTCGTCGTCCCTCCCTCCCTTCCAGTTCCAGGCCCCCCTCCCTCCGAATTTTAAAAGTCATCCTGACTTACCTCTCCTGGTAAAAAGCATGCAGGCTCGGCACTTACTTCAGTTTTCCCTTCTCTGTCTCTCAGCTCTGGTCCCGCCCTTGCAGAAACAGGAAATGAGGGCGGGACCAGAGCTGAGAGACAGAGAAGGGAAAACTGAAGTAAGTGCCGAGCCTGCACACTTTTTACCGCTGCTGCCGGCCGCCGTAACCCCGACGAGGTAAGTCAGGATGACTTTTAAAATTCGGAGGGAGGGTGCCTGGAACGGGAAGGGAGGGAGGGAGGGACGACGACCATGGAACTCAGAAGGAGGGACGACGACCCTGGAACTGGGAGGGAGGGGGGACCCTGGAACTGGGAAGAAGGGAGGGGGGACCCTGGAACTTGGAGGGAGAGAGGGGGGACCCTGGAATTGGGAGGGAGGGGGGACGCTGGAACTTCCCTTAAAAACATTAATGGCAGAAGGCGATTACCTTGCTAGCGCCCGTTTCATTTCAAAGAGAAACAGGCTTTTTCTACTAGTATGATATAAAGACATGTGGAGGTGTATTTTCAAAGCACTTAGGTGCCGATGCTCAAAACACTGGTGCTGTTCTGAACAGCATCAAAAAAATAGCCCCGGAACAGCACCGCCAAACAATTTCCTAATGCTGAACGCTAATGACATGCAAATATACAGTGGGGGAAATAAGTATTTGATCCCTTGCTGATTTTGTAAGTTTGCCCACTGACAAAGACATGAGCAGCCCATAATTGAAGGGTAGGTTATTGGTAACAGTGAGAGATAGCACATCACAAATTAAATCCGGAAAATCACATTGTGGAAAGTATATGAATTTATTTGCATTCTGCAGAGGGAAATAAGTATTTAATCCCTCTGGCAAACAAGACCTAATACTTGGTGGCAAAACCCTTGTTGGCAAGCACAGCGGTCAGACGTCTTCTGTAGTTGATGATGAGGTTTGCACACATGTCAGGAGGAATTTTGGTCCACTCCTCTTTGCAGATCATCTCTAAATCATTAAGAGTTCTGGGCTGTCGCTTGGCAACTCGCATCTTCAGCTCCCTCCATAAGTTTTCAATGGGATTAAGGTCTGGTGACTGGCTAGGCCACTCCATGACCCTAATGTGCTTCTTCCTGAGCCACTCCTTTGTTGCCTTGGCTGTATGTTTTGGGTCATTGTCGTGCTGGAAGACCCAGCCACGACCCATTTTTAAGGCCCTGGCGGAGGGAAGGAGGTTGTCACTCAGAATTGTACGGTACATGGCCCCATCCATTCTCCCATTGATGCGGTGAAGTAGTCCTGTGCCCTTAGCAGAGAAACACCCCCAAAACATAACATTTCCACCTCCATGCTTGACAGTGGGGACGGTGTTCTTTGGGTCATAGGCAGCATTTCTCTTCCTCCAAACACGGCGAGTTGAGTTCATGCCAAAGAGCTCAATTTTTGTCTCATCTGACCACAGCACCTTCTCCCAATCACTCTCGGCATCATCCAGGTGTTCACTGGCAAACTTCAGACGGGCCGTCACATGTGCCTTCCGGAGCAGGGGGACCTTGCGGGCACTGCAGGATTGCAATCTGTTATGTCGTAATGTGTTACCAATGGTTTTCGTGGTGACACTGGTCCCAGCTGCCTTGAGATCATTGACAAGTTCCCCCCTTGTAGTTGTAGGCTGATTTCTAACCTTCCTCATGATCAAGGATACCCCACGAGGTGAGATTTTGCGTGGAGCCCCAGATCTTTGTCGATTGACAGTCATTTTGTACTTCTTCCATTTTCTTACTATGGCACCAACAGTTGTCTCCTTCTCGCCCAGCGTCTTACTGATGGTTTTGTAGCCCATTCCAGCCTTGTGCAGGTGTATGATCTTGTCCCTGACATCCTTAGACAGCTCCTTGCTCTTGGCCATTTTGTAGAGGTTAGAGTCTGACTGATTCACTGAGTCTGTGGACAGGTGTCTTTCATACAGGTGACCATTGCCGACAGCTGTCTGTCATGCAGGTAACGAGTTGATTTGGAGCATCTACCTGGTCTGTAGGGGCCAGATCTCTTACTGGTTGGTGGGGGATCAAATACTTATTTCCCTCTGCAGAATGCAAATAAATTCATATACTTTCCACAATGTGATTTTCCGGATTTAATTTGTGATGTGCTATCTCTCACTGTTACCAATAACCTACCCTTCAATTATGGGCTGCTCATGTCTTTGTCAGTGGGCAAACTTACAAAATCAGCAAGGGATCAAATACTTATTTCCCCCACTGTAGGTGCGCTGCTAGCGTTGAGCATTAGGAAGTTGATTGGAAGTTAAGGGAGGGGATGGTGGCTGGGCCATGTAGGCAAGTAGAGCAGAGAGGCGTACAGCGGCGGGGGCCAAAATAAAAGAATCCTCCAGGAATTGCGCTCTCTCCAGGGATTGCTCAGCCTTGACCTGCCCCCATGATCCTGTTAAACTGTGCCTGATGTGCCCTGCCTTGAGTGAATCTCTTCATAAACACAGTTCATAAATAAAAATAAGTTCAAATATTCAACTCTAATATCTGATGAAACAGTGTGGCTTAACTGTGCCATTGCTCTTTGAAGAGGCAAATAGGTGGAAACTGGTATAGCACACAGTAATCCTGAAGACTTTAGTCTAATTTTGTTACCAGTACCAACCTAAGATATTTTGGTTGTTAAGATGATTTTGTTTATTCTTGGTTCTCTTTTCTTGTATTTTGTCAAGAAAATTTAAAAAAAGATATTGAAAAAAAAAAGTCTAGTATCTGGATGGCGTCAGATTCTGCTCTGAAGAGATATTGAGCAAGTGTTTGTTTATGGCTCCGTTTATTCCCAATATTTGATATATGGCTAAAATTGCCAAGTCTAGGCAACGTACAATTCAAAAATACACAAAGAGCAACAGAAAGGAACTGCATTAAAAACAGGAAAGATAGTCATTTGTACCAAGAATAGGAGAAATGGGGTGGGGGGAGGGGGAGAGAAGAGGGGGGGAAAAGAAGAAAATGAAGCAGCAACAGTGGGATTTGAATTAGCCACCTCTGGATTTGAAGACCAGTGCTCTAACCACTAGGCCACTCCTCCACTCCACTCCCTTGAAATTTGGCCATCCCTGTGGGGGGGGGGGGCGTCCAAAATGTTTAACAGAAGGACGTCCATGCCTTCGTTATGCCTCTGCTGACACACACATACCTCCCCCCCCCCCAGGGACCTGCATACTGCCCCCCCCCTACAGGGATGACCAAATTTCAAGGGAGTGGAGTGGTGTGGTGTGGAGTGGAGGAGTGGCCTAGTGGTTAGAGCACTGGTCTTGTAATCCAGAGGTGGCTGGTTCATATCCCACTACTGCTACTTGTGATCCAAAATCCAAATAAATAAAGGGGTGTCAGAGGCATGGCAGGCATGGATGTCCTTCTCACAAACATCCACATTTTGGACGTCTTCAACTGCCGTTGCAGGGACGGAGGCATAACGAAGGATGTCCTTCACCCATACTCTAAAAAAAAAAGACAAAAGTTTTTTTCGTGGTGGGAGGTGGTTAGTGACCACTGGGGGAGTCAGGGGAGGTCATCCCCGATTCCCTCCGGTGGTCATCTGGTCATTTAGGGCACATTTTTGTGGCTTGGTCGTAAAAAAAAAAGGACCAAGTAAAGTCGGCCAAGTGTTCGTCAGGGACGCCCTTCTTTTTTCCATTATCGCTTGAGGACGCCCATCTCTTAGGCACGCCCCAGTCCTGCCTTCACTATGCCTCCAACACGCTCCTGGCCAGTTAAATAGTAGTTAACTGGCTAAATGCTAATATTTGCATGAGTTTGCTGGTTATCTCTACTACTACTAATCACTTCTATAGTGCTACTAGATGTATGCAGTGCTGTACACATTATATGCAGTTACTTTCTCTGTCCCTAGGGGGCTCACAGCCTATGTTTTTGAACCCAGGATGCCAGGATCAAAGCCTGCTGCACTAACCATTAGGCCACTCCTCCACTCCACTGAATATTAGTGCATTGCAGTGCTTTTTTTGTGCCGGTACGCAACGGTACGGCGTACCGGCACCTTTTTTTTTTGCTCCCCCCCGCCCCGTGACGGACGCAGTGCCAACCCCCATTTCCGGCCGCTGCTGCTTCTCCTGTTGAGCAGCAGCGGCCGCTACACACAAAAAAAAGATTTTAAAAAAACTTCAAACCTGGCTGAAATGCGGCACCCCGGCACTGTAGACAGCCATTAGGCATGAGCTGTTGCCCCGCAGCCGCTCCTCCTCTTGCCTCTACGTCACTGCGCTCCTCCGGGGTCTTCCTCCAGGGGCAGTGACGTAGAGGCAAGAGGAGGAGCGGCTGTGGGGCAACAGCCCATGCCTAATGGCTGTCTACAGTGCCGGGGTGCCGCGTTTCAGCCAGGTTTCAATTTTTTTTAACTTTTTCTTTGTGTAGGGGCCGCTGCTGCTCAACAGGAGAAGCAGCAGCGGCCGGATATAGGGGCTGGTGCCGTGTGCGTCGCGACTTCGTGCCGTTCGCGGGAAACTTGGCAGGGAGAGGGAAACCAACAGAGGGAAGGATTGGGGAGAGAGAGAAAGAGGGAAAATAACAGAGGGAAGGATTGGGGAGAGAGAGAAAGAGGGAAAACAACAGAGGGAAGGATTGGGGAGAGAGAGAAAGAGGGAAAATAACAGAGGGAAGGATTGGGGAGAGAGAGAAAGAGGGAAAACAACAGAGGGAAGGATTGGGGAGAGAGAGAAAGAGGGAAAATAACAGAGGGAAGGATTGGGGAGAGAGAGAAAGAGGGAAAACAACAGAGGGAAGGATTGGGGAGAGAGAGAAAGAGGGAAAACAACAGAGGGAAGGATTGGGGAGAGAGAGAAAGAGGGAAAACAACAGAGGGAAGGATTGGGGAGAGAGAGAAAGAGGGAAAACAACAGAGGGAAGGATTGGGGAGAGAGAGAAAGAGGGAAAATAACAGAGGGAAGGATTGGGGAGAGAGAGAAAGAGGGAAAATAACAGAGGGAAGGATTGGGGAGAGAGAGAAAGAGGGAAAACAACAGAGGGAAGGATTGGTGAGAGAGAAAGAGGGAAAACAACAGAGGGAAGGATTGGGGAGAGAGAGAAGAGGGAAACCAACAGAGGGAAGGATTGGGGAGAGAGAGAAAGAGGGAAAACACAGAGGGAAGGATTGGGGAGAGAGAGAAAGAGGGAAACAACAGAGGGAAAGGATTGGGGAGAGAGAGAAAGAGGGAAAACAACAGAGGGAAGGATTGGGGAGAGAGAGAAAGAGGGAAATAACAGAGGGAAGGATTGGGGAGAGAGAGAAAGAGGGGAAAATAACAGAGGGAAGGATTGGGGAGAGAGAGAAAGAGGGAAAACAACAGAGGGAAGGATTAGGAGAGAGAGAAAGAGGGAAAACAACAGAGGGAAGGATTGGGGAGAGAGAGAGAGAGAGAGAAGGAAAACAACAGAGGGAAGGATTGGGGAGAGAGAGAAAGAGGGAAAACAACAGAGGGAAGGATTGGGGAGAGAGAGAAAGAGGGAAAATAACAGAGGGAAGGATTGGGGAGAGAGGAGAAAGAGGGAAAACAACAGAGGGAAGGATTGGGGAGAGAGAGAAAGAGGGAAAATAACAGAGGGAAGGATTGGGGAGAGAGAGAAAGAGGGAAAATAACAGAGGGAAGGATTGGGGAGAGAGAGAAAGGGAAAACAACAGAGGGAAGGATTGGGGAGAGAGAGAAAGAGGGAAAATAACAGAGGGAAGGATTGGGGAGAGAGAGAAAGAGGGAAAATAACAGAGGGAAGGATTGGGGAGAGAGAGAAAGAGGGAAAACAACAGAGGGAAGGATTGGGGAGAGAGAGAAAGAGGGAAACCAACAGAGGGAAGGATTGGGGAGAGAGAGAAAGAGGGAAAACAACAGAGGGAAGGATTGGGGAGAGAGAGAAAGAGGGAAAACAACAGAGGGAGGATTGGGGAGAGAGAGAAAGAGGGGAAAAAAACAGAGGGAAGGATTGGGGAGAGAGAGAAAGAGGGAAAATAACAGAGGGAAGGATTGGGGAGAGAGAGAAAGAGGGAAAACAACAGAGGAAGGATTAGGGAGAGAGAGAAAGAGGGAAAACAACAGAGGGAAGGATTGGGGAGAGAGAGAGAGAGAGAGAGAAGGAAAACAACAGAGGGAAGGATTGGGGAGAGAGAGAAAGAGGGAAAACAACAGAGGGAAGGATTGGGGACAGAGAGAAAGAGGGAAAACAACAGAGGGAAGGATTGGGGAGAGAGAGAAGAGGGAAAACAACAGAGGGAAGGATTGGGGAGAGAGAGAGAAGGAAAACAACAGAGGGAAGGATTGGGGAGAGAGAGAAAGAGGGAAAACAACAGAGGGAAGGATTGGGACAGAGAGAAAGAGGGAAAACAACAGAGGGAAGGATTGGGGAGAGAGAGGGAAAACAGATGGAAGGATGGGGGAGAGAGGGAAAAAACAGAGGAAGGATGGGGAGAGAGAGGGAAAAACAGATGGAAGGATTGGGGAGAGGGGAAAACAGATGGAAGGATGGGGAGAGAGAGAAAAGAGGGAAACAACATAGGAGAGGATTTGGGAGAGAGAGAAGGAGGGAAACAACAGAGGGGAAGGATTGGGGAGAGAGAGGGGAAAACAGATGGAAGGATGGGGAGAGAGAGGAAAAAACAGATGGAAGGGATTGGGGAGGAGGGGAAAACAGATGGAAGGATGGGGAGAGAGAGGGGAAAAAACACAGATGGAAGGATTGGGGAGAGAGAGAAAGAGGGAAAACAACAGGAGGGAAGGATTGGGGAGAGAGAGAAAGAGGGAAAACAACAGAGGGAAGGATTGGGGAGAGAGAGGTAAAACAGATGGAAGGATGGGGAGAGAGGGAAAAACAGATGGAAGGATTGGGGAGAGCATGAAAAACAGATGGAAGGATTGGGGAGAGAGGGAAAAACAGATGGAAGGATTGGGGAGAGAGAAAAAGAGGGGAAACCAACAGAGGGAAGGGATGGGGAGAGAGAGAAAGAGGGAAACCAACAGAGGGAAGGATTGGGGAGAGAGAGAAAGAGGGAAGGATTGGGGAGAGAGAGAAAGAGGGAAACCAACAGAGGGAAGGATTGGGGAGAGAGAAAACGAGGGAAACAACAGAGGGAAGGATTGGGGAGAGAGAAAAAGAGGGAAACCAACAGAGGGAAGGATTGGGGAGAGAAAGGGAAAACAACAGGGAAGGATTGGGGAGAGAGAGGGGAAAACAACAGAGGGAAGGATTGGGGAGAGAGAGGGGAAAACAGATGGAAGGATTGGGGAGAGAGAGGGAAAAACACAGATGGAAGGATTGGGAAAGAGAGAGGGAGGATTGGGGAGAGAGAGGGGAAAACAGATGGAAGGATGGGGAGAGAGAGGGAAAACAGATGGAAGGATGGGGAAAGAGAGAGGGGAAAAACAGATGGAAGGATTGGGGAGAGAGGGGAAAACAGATGGAAGGATGGGGAGAGAGAGGGAAAAACACAGATGGAAGGATTGGGAGAGAGGGAAAAACAGATGGAAGGATGGGGAAAGAGAGAGGGAAAACAGATGGAAGGATGGGGAAAGAGAGGGGGAAAACAGATGGAAGGATGGGGAGAGAGGGGGAAAACAGATGGAAGGATGGGGAGAGAAAGAGGGAAGACGCTGGATGGAAGAATGCAGAAAGAAATAGGGGAGAGAAAGCAGAGCTGCTGGATGGAAAAGGGGAATAGAGAAAGACTGGAGAATAAGAGGAAGGGCATGGGGAGAACCAGGGTGAGGAAAAGATGAAAAGCCACAGGTAGATGAAGGAAATTAAAGAATGGATAGTAAGAATGAATTAAATCTGGACAGAGAGAGCCTGAAAAATATTGAAGAAAGCAAAGAAAAAGTAGACAAAAATGACAAATGGCACAGAAGAGTTAAGCGAAAACAAAGGAAAGCAGAATCACAGACTGGGACCAATATGGAAAGAAAAACAGTCACCAGACAACAAAGGTAGAAAAAAAATCATTTTATTTTCATTTTAGTGTTTGTAATATGCCCAATTTGAGAATTTACATTGGCTGTCTTATTTTGCACTGGATATACGATATTTTTTTTCTCCTATAGTACTGTAATATTTTCAATGATGTCTGTTTATATGCGCCATGGCTGGTGTAGGGGGTGTGGTTAATGTGGGTGTGGCTATCATAGGGGTGGAGCCATATGTGGTGACCCCGCCCATAATGAGTACCGGCACCTTTTTTTCTACAAAAAAAGCACTGGTGCATTGTAGCTAACTGGCTCGATCATGTGATATAACTGGCTAGCCATGAGTATTCAGTGCCTTTCCAGCTAAGTTTTGTGGCCAAAGCAAACCACCTAAATAGCAGTCCTATCTTTGGCACCTGTAAACTTAACCGACCAGTGCTGACTATTAACTTGACGGGTTAAGTTTAAACCAGCCAGACAAAAAAAAGGATATTCAATGCCGGTTACTGGAAATAGCCAGGCATTGAATGTCTGGGCTCAAGGTGGTTGCAGGACATAGCTGGCCCTGCTTCCCGCAAGCTGAATATCAGCCAGATTGACTCAGGATCAAGAATGCTGTTCCCGGCACAGGGTGCTGTAACGTGCAGGGCAGAAAAGGAAGAGAAGGGATTTTGGATTTAGCTCACACCTTTTTTTTTCAATGATGGCTTAAGGTGATTTATAGATATATTCCTGTCCTCAGACGGTTTGTACCTGAAGCAATGGAGGGTTAAGTGACTTGCCCAAGATCACAAGGATCAGAAGTGGGATTGGATCTAGGCTTCCCTGGTTCTCAGCTCACTACTGTAACCATTAGGCCACTCCTCCATCCCAGGAAGCAGGGCTGTTGTGAGCTATGTGTGAATGATACGGCCATATGGGGTGCAAGCAGTGTTGCCAGTTGGAAAACATTTTCCACGCCCAAAACCAGCCCCCAAACCGCACAAAGTCATTTGCATACGAATGACATCATTATGTCAATTTGCATACGAATGACATCATCAATAAATATTAACGAGGCCATTTGCATACAAATGGCATCATTAAGCCCGCCTCCGAGGGCTTCTATTGGCTGCGGCCGAAGGAAAACGAGCCAACCCGCGGCTGTGCGAAAAAACCACGGCGGGACAAAAAAAAACCGCCCAAAATCCCGCAACCCGCACGCGGTGTAAAAAAGCCGTGGCGGGTCGCGGAAAGGAGCCCAATTGGGCGGGAAACCCGCAGCCCTGGCAACACTGGGCACAAGAGAGGAGGGGAACCAAAATTGTGCCCCATGCTTTATCTACACGTCCATTGGCCAGAATGCATTGGGTGGGATGGGAGTGCCAGGGGGCATTTCTCACAAGGGGTGTGTCTAGCTCAGGAGGATGCTCCTGCCAGAAAGAATGAAGCATGAAGCTGGCAATGGAGAAGAATAGCAGAGATTGAAGCAGCTTGTCCAGTGAATGGAGACTATAAGGAGAGACGCAGGGGAAGGCAAGAGAGGAGAGGTAACTGCTGTAAGATCAAGAGACCCCCTCTCAAACCCCACGTCTATCCCAAAAGCTTTTACTCTAGCAGTCTCCCATCCATACCTCTACAGAAAAATGTTTGGGTTGTGTCCTGTATTTTTCATTTGTAATTTCCTATCTATCATTCATCCTGGGATTTTTCTGCTGCTGTACTCGACATCTCAGTCACCCTCCATCTACCCATTGTGCATCTTTGGGTTCTACCCCTCTCCTCTCACATATTCTCTTGAGGCTGTTCTGCAGTAGGAGTCTCCGTAATGCACCTTACTTCTAGCCTTCATAAGCCTGTCTAGACTACAGTTTGGTAGAGAACCCTCTATAAATTAAAAATAATAATAATAATAAAGAGTTACTGGGAGCCCTAAGATGAGCTGTAATTTCCATGCTACTCAGTGCAATTTTTCTAGCAAAAAAGGTGCCGGTACTCAAATGTCAGGCCACCCTTCAGGGATGGGGTGTTCAATGAGGGATCCACCCCACAATAGCCAGACCCTCTGCAACCAGTCACAGAATCTATGGCAAGGCAGAATTGGTGTATAGAGCCTGAGCTCTTTCATTAAAACTTGGGGACCATGGGTCAATTTTAGCAGACAATGGAAAAGGTGCCGGTACTCAGTACCCCCAAGTACCCCCTCAAAAAAAGTCCTGCTAAAGAGTGACAAGATTCCATGCAGAATTTCAAAAAGTAGCAACATTCCATGTAGAACCCCAAAGAACAGCAAGATTCTGTAATCCTAAGGAGTGACAAGATTCCAGCAGAATCTCAAAGATTGGCAACATTCCAGGTAGAACCCCGAAGAATAGCAAGATTCTGGAATCCTAAAGAGTAGTGTGTTTTTTCTAGCGAAAAAGGTGCCAGTACTCAAATGCCAGGCCACCCTTCAGGGGTGGGGTGATCACTGAGGGACCCTCCCCACAATAGCCAGACCCCCTGCAACCAGTCACAGAATCTATGACAAGGCAGAATTGGTGCGTAGAGCCTGAGCTCTCATTAAAACTTGGGGACCATGGGTCAATTTTAGCAGACAATAGAAAAGGTGCCGGCACTCAGTACCCCCAAGTACCCCCTCAAAAAAAGCCCTGATGCTACTATTAAACAGTATACACTTTTTTGTAGGAAAGCATAAGACATATTCTCCTCCTCCTACAGGCGTTTGTTTTAATCTGTATCAATATTTCTACAGTCGGATACATTGGATTCTCTTCTTTAGCTTCGAACAGGAGTTTTCTTGCAGACATTCTATCACAGCAAAGGACTTAACAAGGATCTGGGGTTCCTAGCCCATTATAAACCATAAAGCTGTATGTCTCTGTTGATCACCCCACCCCTCACCTATCCAAACCCATCCTGTTCGAATATCAATGATATGCTTTGATGTCCCCATGCATACCTCCTACCCACCCCCATCCTCCCACCCTGTCAGACTGTCATAGTAATGCTTGAATGTTTTCACTTATATACACTGTCAGCTAGCACATTTGCTTATTTCCGATCTGATGAAGAAGGGCAACCTTCGAAAGCTAATCAAGAAATGTATTAAGTTATGTCCAATAAAAAAGGTATCATCTTATTTTCTTTCCCATGTTTTATTTTGTTTGATTTCTATAGATTCTACATGGAATGTTGCTATTCCACTAGCAACATTCCATGTAGAAGTCGGCCCTTGTAGATCACCAATTTGGCCGCGCAGGCTTCTGCTTCTGTGAGTCTGACGTCCTGCAGGACATCAGACTCACAGAAACAGAAGCCTGCGCATCCTTCTACATGGAATGTTGCTAGTGGAATAGCAACATTCCATGTAGAATCTGCAATAGTAGCAACATTCCATGTAGAATCTCCAATGGTATCTATTTTACTGTCATAGTAATGCTTGAATGTTTTCACTTATATACACTGTCAGCTAGCTCATTTGCTTATTTCCGATCTGACGAAGAAGGGCAACCTTCGAAAGCTAATCAAGAAATGGATTAAGTTATGTCCAATAAAAAAGGTATCATCTTATTTTCTTTTCCATGTTTTATTTTGTTTGATTTCTATTGATATCACAGCAAATCGCCTCACCCTATGCTTGGAACAACCTTCCTGAGCCCTTACGCCAAGCCCCCTCCCTGCCCGTCTTCAAGTCTTTGCTTAAAACCCACCTCTTCAATGCTGCATTCGGCACCTAACCCTTACCATTCAGTGAATCCAGACTGCCCCTATTTTGACTGCCCCTATCGGTCCGACCGTTCACGTGTCTATTAGATTGTAAGCTCTTTGAGCAGGGACTGTCTCTCTTTGTGAAATTGTACAGCGCTGCGTAACCCTGGTAACGCTTTAGAAATGTTAAGTAGTAGTAGTAGCAGCAAAGGGAAACAACATGTCTAGGCTTGCCTTCCTGTTGCTTGGTCTGTGCCCGGGCTTGTTACCTTTCTCCAGTCTGTGCTTCCAGTGAAGTTTATGATATTGTTTCTGCTTGCCTAGGGTTGCAGCGAGAGCTGATACCTGCATTCTTGGCTCTTGTGTAGTTTCTCCCCCCTGGCTATAGTCAGAAGTCTGAGAGTGCTTCATAGCCTGTTGACACTGCTGAACTGATATAGCATCTGTTTAAGCATTGTGCTGTTTGAAGTAGCAATCTGTAAAATTATAACACAAAAAATTCATCACGCTCATACTTGAACCTCCATTACCCCAATTGTAAAAGACTTAAATATAAATCGATATATGCATCTAGCTTCTCCTACATCTGCACGCGACTTTGGAACGCACTACCGAATGCCATAAGATCATGTAATGACTACATCATAACAACACTCTGTAAGCCTCATTGAGCCTGCAAAAAGGTGGGATAATGTGGGGTACAAATGCAATAAATAAATAAAATAAAAACAACACACAATTTGGCAGCCTTCCGAAAATGACTAAAGACTAACCTGTTCAAAGAGACTTATCAAAAGGAGCCTTCATGGAAGACCTGATATCATAACTCTACCAGAATAAGTAATATTGAACTATGTTTATTTGGTTACTTTAATCACATTGTCATTATTGAACGTTATATACGACCCTTGTTCTCAACTACCTGTAATGAACTGTATATCTATTCTCTTCTAATTCACTTTTATTTTCTGTACTTTAATTGTAATAATTCTCTGTACTTCTCATTCCGGAAATGGCGATCGTCATTACGGCATAATGTAAACCACGTTGAGCCTGCAAAGAGGTGGGAAAATGCAGCAAATAAATAAATAAATATAAACATACAGGAGCTGACAAATAAACAGAAAAAGGATTTCTTATAATACGTATGTTTCAAAATTCTAATCATGGTCCATTTGGAAAACTAAATTCATGTTGTGGTAAGTTTAGTTTTTATCCATCGCCTTCATGATGGAGAAAAGTAGTTGCATCTGAACACAACTACTCCAATGCCAAGCGCATAGTCCTTAGGTTCCTCTCAGTATCTTGCTGCTTGACAACTGCAGCAATGAAACCATTTGAAAAATTTGCAAAAAAACAACAACCCCCCCCCCCCCCCATAAAACAATCACATCTCTGCTGGTTTGGCTATATCTGCAGCAAGGAGGCATAGCAACTACCAAGACGATTACTGCAGCAGTGTCGACCCTCTGGCTGGAAGGCTGTAAAAAGTGCTCCAAGAAAGCCCCAGCACAGGCAAATTGAGACGGAAGCAAAACTGATCTACCTCTGCATGAATGATTTTACTGTAGCTACTCAAGACCGACTGCATTGGAAGTGACTCTTTATGGACACCCTTATCATGGCCACCACAGTACTGTGGGACTGCCCTACCAATGAAGGGTCTGCCCTACTGGTACTAGAGCATTGACTTGACTTAGGTTCTGCTCTCACACAATAAGGGGACTTTTTACAAAGATGCGTAGGCACCTACGTGTGTCCAACACGCATCAATTTGGAACCACTGCCTGGCTACCGCCAGGTCCAGGCAGTAATTCCATTTTTTTTTACGTGTCTGATATGCACATCAGAAAATATTTTTTATTTTCTAGCGCACAGTGCTAACCAGGTGGTAATCGGCAGTGTACGTGCGCACTGATGATTACTGCCTGGTTAACGTGTGAGACCTTACCGCTAAGTCAATGGGTGGCAGTAAGGTCTTGGGCCCAAAATAGATGCACATCAATTTTTATTTTGCCACACGTCAATTTTCGGCCAAAAAAAAAAGGCCTTTTTTTACAGGCGCACTGAAAAATGGACCTGCGTGTGTCCAAAACACATGCTTACACTAGCACAGGCCATTTTTCAGCGCACCTTAGTAAAACGACCCCTAAGGTAAAAGGACGCACAATGACACTGGGCAGAGCGAGAATAATACTCTTTGCCACTTCTTCTGTACATTCAGGGTAAAACAATCAGAATGAAAATGCTGTGCTTTGGAAAGAGGAAAGGAAGCAGAGAAAGCTCTGTTAGTCTAAGCTATATATAGAATGGGGGATATTCTATAAATGGCGCTTAAAAATCGGTGCTGTAAAAAGTTATCGCTAAGCTTTATCCTATACAGGATGCTCTGGGATGAGCACCCTTTATAGAATATTGCAGAGTTGATTCCCATGCCTAACCTTAGGTGCCAGCATTTACACCTGCTAAAACCTGGCATCTAATTTTCAGGAGTTGAGTGGGCAAATCGTGGAGGGGCATAATCGAACGGGGACGACCATCTCTAAGGACGCCCATCTCTGAGGACGTCCCCGCGAATGGGCGTGGCATCCTGTATTATTGAAACAAGATGGGCGTCCATCTTTCGTTTCGATAATACAGTCGGGGACGCCTAAATCTCAACATTTAGGTCAACCTTAGAGATGGTCGACCTAAATGCTGAGATGGGCAACCTTGGTTTTCGCAGATAATGGAAACTGAGGACGCCCATCTCAAAAACGACCAAATCCAAGGCATTTGGTCGTGGGAGGAGCCAACATTCGTAGTGCACTGGTCCCCCTGACATGCCAGGACACCAACCGGGGGCACTGCAGTGGACTTCAGAAATTGCTTCCAGGTGCATAGCTCCCTTACCTTCGGTGCTGAGCCTCCCAAACCCCCCCCCCCACACCCCACTCCCCACAGCTGTACACCACTACCATAGCCTTTAGGGATGAAGGGGGGCACCTACATGTGGGTACAGTGGGTTTCGGGTGGGTTTTGGAGGGCTCACATTTACCACCACAAGTGTAACAGGTGGGGGTTGGGGGTTGGGCCTGGGTCCACCTGCCTGAAGTCCATTGCACCCACTAAAAATGCTCCAGGGACCTGCATACTGCTGTGATGGAGCTGGGTATGACATTTGAGGCTGGCATAGAGGCTGGCAAAATTTTTTTTTTGGGTGGGAGGGGGTTGGTGACCACTGGGGGAGTAAGGGGAGGTCATCCCCGATTCCCTCCGGTGGTCAACTGGTCAGTTCGGGCACCTTTTTGAGGCTTGGTCGCAAGAAAAAATGGGCCAAGTAAAGTCGGCCAAATACTCGAAAGGGACACCCTTCTTTACTGTTGTTTTAAATGATATTTATTACCTACTTATTGTATTATTATACTTCATGCACAGTAGCCTTACTACAGTTTTCTATAAGCCACATTGAGCCTGCAACTAGTGGGAAAATGTGGGATATAAATGTATTAAATATTATTTTCCATTATCAGCCGAGGACACCCATCTCTTAACCACACCCCCATCCTGCCTTCGCTACGCTGCCAACACGCCCCTGTGAACTTTGGTCGTCCCTGCGACGGAAAGCAGTTGAGGATGCCCAAAATTGGCTTTCGATTATGCCGATTTGGGCAACCCTGACAGAAAGAAGGACGCCCATCTCCCGATTTGTGTTGACAGATGGGCGCCCTTCTCTTTCGATTATGCCCCTGATAGTATACTATAATATCATGTCTAACTTTTAGAAATGCCCCCCCGTCTGCCCATGCTCCTCCTGTGGCCACACCCCTTATGAGTAGTGCGCTAGAAAAGAGAGGCATGGATGCCATAGACTAGCGCCTAGGGCAGTTGCACCTGAAAATCTAAATTGGTGCCAATTAAGTCCAATTACTGTTTACATCTCGTTAACTAATTGATTTGCACATGCACCTGCCCAGTGCATACAAATTTGCCAGCCAAAGTTTGGCAACCTATACAGAATTCGGGGGAATATGTGTCTGATGGTGGAAGGGAGCGGCTGCTGCTCTTGAAATGAGCTTTTATAAAACTGCCTGCCCGATATCCAGGCAAAAATATACATACGCTTCTGTTCCACATGTGCATTTACCCCAGCGACAGGCAGGCACACAGAGAGACAGATAGGAAAATGCACATTGAAAGAGAGACAAACAGAGGTAAGAAAGAGTATTGGCTTGGAAGCAGGTCTTTATAAAGAGGAGGTACAGTGTAGGAGGGAGATGAGATGAGAGAAAGGAGCAGAGAGGATGAAGTTATGGTGTTGAAGGGTGAAAGAAGGCAGAAAAGAGGAAAGCCAACGGAGGAAGACTGATTGACTACCGCGCACTGATGCACCAAGCACCAACCAACCTACAGGAACCAAAAGATGGCTTCCTCCCATCTTGGCATTATTTAAAGCTGGAAGAAAAGGGGGGGGGGAGCATTTTTGATAATATAGGTGCATGCAGCATTTATAAAATACTTTGGTGCTCTGCCCAGTGCACACCCATTCTCCTCCCCTCTCAAAACAATATGCCCCTTTTGCAAGTGCATACTTGAAGGCTCCATTAGCTATCTACATACCTATTAGATATATAGTGGATATGGTGTATTCCTCCACATATGTACTTATGTGCCCCATCACATATAATGGTACCTAACCTTTATAAAATTACCCCAATAGGTCTAGGTAAACAGATGGAGTACTAAAGGAAAAGAATACTTCAAAGGAAGGAATTGCAAGGTCTGCAACAAGTATATATTTTGTACTGCGAACTAATGGAGGACATCAGAGTCTCCCCTTAGTCCCTCCAAAGTACCTGATTCTCAGAGGGATCACTGTAAGAATAACTATAGTTACTACTCTTACTAGTACTTATTATTTCTATAGTGCTAGTTATGAACTATAAAATATGAACCATGATTAAGACCTGTAAAAGCAGGCCTTGAGTGTCTCTTTTAGTTGACCTCTGTACTGAATCAGAGCTCATGGTCTGCTAACACCTAAGCAAACACTATAAACTTGGTTGTCCACCCTAGAGCGGAGTAAATCCTGAGGCCCAGGGACTTATAATCTGATAAGACATTCCTATGTGCAAAGAGGCCTGGGAAAGGTGTAATTAGGGATGAACAGAAGAATGTGTGATTTAGTGACTGTGGGGATAGATGGTGAGAACAGAAAATAGAATGAGCTCTCAGGAAGATAAGTGCTAAAGCCTTGCTTAACACAAAAGGTATAAAAACAGCTGTATCAGAGCATTACGTTGGGGAGAGAAGCAGAGTTAGACCACATGTTTGGGTCCCCTGCACCCCCTCCTGAGAAACTAGCATTTGTAATGTACTTTCTCTTGGTAAGAGTAAAGAATTGCCTTTCTCATATGCTAGCCCTCATAGTCTTTTTTATCTCTCTCTAAATTGCAGGTGGTTGGTGAGTACTAATTTGGGAGGTGATACAAGCAGCCTTATTTAATTAAAAACATTTGGTGCCCTCTGACTATGAAGGAGAGGTCAGGATTTCTCAGTGGTAAGTCACAAATCTTTTAACACTATTTGAATACTTCCAACGGGATTGCTGAACATGAGTCTGCATTAAGGAGGGGGTAGTTGCAACAGAGCAATTGCCCTGGGTCCCTATGCCACAGAGACTCCAAACTCACCCTAAGTGGAAGAAAGTGTAACCATCCAGCTGGCTTTGGGGTCCCCTCTCAAAGTTCTGCCCTGGACCCCAGAATGTCTAACATTCCCCTGGCTGAGTATAACATGTTGTCCAAAGAGTAGGGAAGGGATATTGGGCAACCAATCTAGGCGGGACACCAAAAGCTGAGTAGATAAATTCTTTATTGCCAATAAACAGATATAAAAGACTCAACACGGTTCTGTGTTTGGGCAAATGGTATGCCTGCCTCAGGAGTCAATGTATCTGTGTCAATTGTGGATATACAGTGGGGGAAATAAGTATTTGATCCCTTGCTGATTTTGTAAGTTTGCCCACTGACAAAGACATGAGCAGCCCATAATTGAAGGGTAGGTTATTGGTAACAGTGAGAGATAGCACATCACAAATTAAATCCGGAAAATCACATTGTGGAAAATATATGAATTTATTTGCATTCTGCAGAGGGAAATAAGTATTTGATCCCCCACCAACCAGTAAGAGATCTGGCCCCTACAGACCAGGTAGATGCTCCAAATCAACTCGTTACCTGCATGACAGACAGCTGTCGGCAATGGTCACCTGTATGAAAAACACCTGTCCACAGACTCAGTGAATCAGTCAGACTCTAACCTCTACAAAATGGCCAAGAGCAAGGAGCTGTCTAAGGATGTGAGGGACAAGATCATACACCTGCACAAGGCTGGAATGGGCTACAAAACCATCAGTAAGACGCTGGGCGAGAAGGAGACAACTGTTGGTGCCATAGTAAGAAAATGGAAGAAGTACAAAATGACTGTCAATCGACAAAGATCTGGGGCTCCACGCAAAATCTCACCTCATGGGGTATCCTTGATCATGAGGAAGGTTAGAAATCAGCCTACAACTACAAGGGGGGAACTTGTCAATGATCTCAAGGCAGCTGGGACCACTGTCACCACGAAAACCATTGGTAACACATTACGACATAACGGATTGCAATCCTGCAGTGCCCGCAAGGTCCCCCTGCTCCGGAAGGCACATGTGACGGCCCGTCTGAAGTTTGCCAGTGAACACCTGGATGATGCCGAGAGTGATTGGGAGAAGGTGCTGTGGTCAGATGAGACAAAAATTGAGCTCTTTGGCATGAACTCAACTCGCCGTGTTTGGAGGAAGAGAAATGCTGCCTATGACCCAAAGAACACCGTCCCCACTGTCAAGCATGGAGGTGGAAATGTTATGTTTTGGGGGTGTTTCTCTGCTAAGGGCACAGGACTACTTCACCGCATCAATGGGAGAATGGATGGGGCCATGTACCGTACAATTCTGAGTGACAACCTCCTTCCCTCCGCCAGGGCCTTAAAAATGGGTCATGGCTGGGTCTTCCAGCACGACAATGACCCAAAACATACAGCCAAGGCAACAAAGGAGTGGCTCAGGAAGAAGCACATTAGGGTCATGGAGTGGCCTAGCCAGTCACCAGACCTTAATCCCATTGAAAACTTATGGAGGGAGCTGAAGCTGCGAGTTGCCAAGCGACAGCCCAGAACTCTTAATGATTTAGAGATGATCTGCAAAGAGGAGTGGACCAAAATTCCTCCTGACATGTGTGCAAACCTCATCATCAACTACAGAAGACGTCTGACCGCTGTGCTTGCCAACAAGGGTTTTGCCACCAAGTATTAGGTCTTGTTTGCCAGAGGGATTAAATACTTATTTCCCTCTGCAGAATGCAAATAAATTCATATACTTTCCACAATGTGATTTTCCGGATTTAATTTGTGATGTGCTATCTCTCACTGTTACCAATAACCTACCCTTCAATTATGGGCTGCTCATGTCTTTGTCAGTGGGCAAACTTACAAAATCAGCAAGGGATCAAATACTTATTTCCCCCACTGTATTTTCAGTTGTACATTCCAGTGACACCTCAAAAAGCACAGCTCCAAGAATATCACTTAAAGCATGGGAAAAATAACTGAAAATATATCCACAATTGTTTTTGGAGCTGCAGGAGGCTTGATTTTTGTTGGGGGCAGCTTTAAGAAAGGCCCTGGCTCTGCCTGAGCCTCAGGTCCGAGTTGTGGGGACCCTCTCAGAGGTTAAAAAAAACCCCTTGGGTTACATATGGGAAACTTTCAAATAAATTTAAAAAAAAAGCTGTCAAATTAAAAAAAATATATACATAGGCAGTCATAAACCTCACAAGTTTGCTATTGTTTTCAATAGGATCTGTGAATGTTTGGGGCCATACAATGCGGCAGCTATGCAGAGGAGACGCCTTCAACTTTTTGAAATCATGCCGTCTCCTATCATACAATCTCCTTGGTTTATAAACTTCCTGGTTCCTGCTCTTCTGGCTCCACCCTTCCCATGTCACTTCCCCTTTGGGGGAACTACAGATCTTAAAGTGGTTCTGACACTGTGGTGGAGTATCCTTAAGGGGAAATGGCCATGTCCCTCACAGTGGGTACATTTTGTGCAGGCAATGATTTGCTTGTAAAAATATTTACGTACCAGGAATGGGGAGGGGGAAGGGGCTGGAGGAATTTAAATCCAAAAGATTTGACTGGCTAGCCCCCATAGATAGCTGAACAAATCTTTTGACTACAGACCTCACAGTAGATGTTAAAACAACACTTTTACAGGCCATCACTGTCAGCAACGGTCACTCAGTCTCTGCATTATTTGGCTCATAGAGCCTTATGGACCCCTTCCAAAATTGCAAAATTGGGGGCTGGTGATTCTAATAAATGTGGTCTTGTAGGTCTGCCATGGGGACTCTTATATGCTGTTTGCCTGTATGAATTTAAAACAATTTTGAGTAACAGTATAGGATAGAGTTACAAATGTGTTAGGAATTCGTGCTGAGCTCAATTATAAGGTTGCTGTGTTGCGATTGGTTGCTTTATCGCATTAATTACATAAGGAACAGGATAAGCTAATTGATTTCCTTTTGACCATAGCTATATGGTCTATATTGCGTGGAAAGACAATGCAGTCTTGTCTATGAAAACCTGGTGAAATAACTGTGCGTCTCACTAGAAAGTACGAAGAAATTGCTGCAGTTAAGAGATGGAGCTTTTCAATGTTTAGCAACATCTGGGCTCCATTAGATTTGTTTTGCCAATAAGTTGATATATAAAGAGCGTTGAATTTTGGTCTTTGTTAAAATGGATTATGTATTGTAATTGTTAGACCTGGGGCTTTTTTTTTTTTTTACTAAGTTATATTGTTTTTGTATTTGTTTTATGGCACCTCTGTTTGTAAAAATAAAAAATGTAAAATAAAATAAAAAAAACCCTACGCATTCTCTCTGCAAAACTGCAGGGAGAACAGGGTGCTTTATGACACTGTCAACAGAGTGACACAGCACTGGATGGTTGTGAGTAACCAGCCACTGCACTGAGTCAAACAGGATGGAAGATGGGGGAGGGGGGATTTTCTTCCTCCCCAGGGTGCACAAAGATTTCTGGGTACTTGGTACCCAGGAGCCTGCAAAATCTACCACAGTGCCACAGTGCCACAGTGCTTCTATACCCTGCATACTTTGCAGGTGGAAATTATGCAGGGATAAAATGGTGAAAGACTGTGGGTGTTTCAAAGTGAAATCCCTGCACATTCATCTGGCAGCTTACCCTAACCCTGCCTCCAGCATTACTGGAAATACTCACAGGGATTTCATTTTAAAATCCAAGAACATTCTTTCACCATCTCTCTGTCTGTACTTTCCATTCCCAGGTTTTCAGCTGGGATCTCTAAGTTTTCTGTAAAAGCATTCCTTGTAGTAGCCTTTGTATAAATCTACTTGCACTGAAAATTTGGTTGCTGTAGGGTTATATAATTAGGGAGATAATGGTGCTCATTTTCAAAGCATATAGACTTACAAAGTTACACAGAAGGACATTTTCGATTTGACATCTACGTCGGACTTTGGATGGTTTGCACGAAACGTCCAAAATCCGAATAAGAAATGTAACCATTTTTGAAAAAGCAAAGCGTCTATTTTATTTTTTAATGGCTACATGCTAGATGGTTTTGTACTTTGTGTGTTTATCTTTTCAGGCTATTTTTGAAAAAAAAAAACGCACAAGTGAAAAATGTAGAAAATCAAGTAATCGGGATGTAGGAGGGGCCAGAATATTTTGTAGACTGTTTACCCAGACATCTCAGGAGAGCAATAGGGCACCCTAGGGGACACTGCTGTGGACTTCATATAAATGCTCCCAGGTACACATCTCACCGTTTCTCCCTTATCTTGTCTGCTCAGCCCTTCAAAAACCATTCAAAATCCACTACCCCCAACTGCACACCACTACAATAGGCCTTATGGGTGAAGCGGGCACCTATAGGTGGGTAGAGTGGGTTTTTAGTGAATTTTGGAGAGCTCACAGTTTCCACCACAAGTGTAAAAGTTAGGGGGAGGTATGGACCTCAGTCCACCTGTCTACAGTACATTGCACTCACCACTACGCTATTCTTGAGGACCAGTATGCTGCAGTAATGGACCTGGCTATACCTTCTGAGGCTGTCATAGAGGCTGGTGAATACTATTCTTATTCACATTTGTGGGAGGTGGGAGGGGGGTCAATTGACCCACTGGGTGAGTGAGGGGGGGTCATCTAGTCATTTAGGGCACCTTTTTGTGCCTTATTGACCTATAAGTGCATTCACTCTGCCGCTCCCCAGTACCTCTCCACTCTTATCTCTCCCTACGCACCCCCTCGGGTACTCCGTTCTGTTGATAAATCTCTCTTATCTGTCCCCTTCTCCTCTACTGCTAATTCCAGACTCCTGTTGCTTTTATCTTGCTGCACCTCACGCCTGGAATAAACTTCCCGAGCAGGACATCAGACTCACAGAAACAGAACGAAGCCTTGCAGATCAGGACGTCAGATTCAGAAACAGAACGAAGCCTTGTGCCAGAAGAAGAGGTCCCCCGCAAGCAAAGGTAGGTGACGGCGGGTTGGTGGTGGGAGGGGGGTCGAGAAGGTCGTCGGCAGGGGGGTCCAGGGCCAAATCTAGGGGGCCCAGGCCCCCGTGGCCCCACGTAGCTACGCCACTGGTACCACAGGCTGCTGACTGCTATGGTAAATGAATAACATTCCGTACCTAAATGTCAAAAATCCAACCAAGTGCTATTACAGAAAAAGGAACCTAAATGCCATGGCGCATAATTTGATGATGGATGTACAACTGGGTGGAGTCTGGGCAAAGCGTGGGTAGGGCGCACAGTTACAAGTGTACATTATAGAATACTATAATTTATGCATATGTTTCTGCAATTTAGGTGTAAACCAGGGGCGTATCTGAAATTCGGCGGTGGGGGGGCAGGGGCTAGAGTGAGGGGGCACATTATAACCCCCCCCTACCGCCGCCATCGTCGTCAACCCTCCCCCCTACCGCCGTTAACCCTCCCCTGCCTACCGCCAACCCTTTCCCCGCCTACCGCCGTCACCTACCCCGAGGTCCGCACCTGCCGTTTTTTTAAACTATTACTTCAGCTGGCGGGGGACCCCAACCCCCAACTTCATCTTCATCCTCGTGCTGTTAAAGCTGCATGATGCATCCTTCCAGTTGGACGGAGTTTGACGTCGCAGCACGTTGACTTCCGTACAACGTGCTGCGACGTCAAACTCCGTCCAACTGGAAGGATGCATCATGCAGCTTTAACAGCACGAGGATGAAGAAGTTAAAGAAGACCTCGGCTGGGCTGGCGGGGGTTGGGGTCCCCCGCCAGCTGAAGTAATAGTTTAAAAAACCGGCAGGAGCGGACCTCGGGGTAGGTGACGGCGGTAGGCGGGGAAAGGGTTGGCGGTAGGCGGCGGAGGGTTAACGGCGGTAGGGGGGGTCCAGGACGAAATCTGCGGGGGCCCAGGCCCCTGTGGCCCCATGCAGATACGCCCCCGGTGTAAACATTTATACTGACTCTAGGGCTGGTGTAAGTCCTCACACCTAAAGAAAAGTACAGACAAGGAAGTTACATGGAAATACCTCTAAGACAAATAGGAGGAAGTTAAGCTCTGGAACTCATTGCCGGAGGAGGTGGGAACAGTGGTTAGTGTATCTGGGTTTACAAAAGGATCGGACAAGTTCCTGGAGGAAAAGTCCATAGTCTGCTATTGCCCTGGGATTGGTAAGCATGGAATGTCGCTACTATTTGGGTTTTTGCCATGTCTGGGCTCCGGCATTGAATTTCTGGGTATACGGAGCCGGCAAAAATATAGCTGGCTAAGTTGCAATTTTCAGCACTTAGCTGACTATGAAGAACCACATATAGATAGGACTGTGTTTTATGCTGTCCTATTTATGTGGTTATCTTAGCTGGTTAAGTGATGAAAATTAGCACTTAATCGGCTAAGGGCTGACTCCACCCCTGGAACACCCGCCAAATAATCGGTTTCAGCTTGGGAGCTAACCAGGCATTTTCAGTGGCACTATCTGGTTAAGTACCGCTGATAATGCCTGGTTAGCCCCAGACAGGCAATTGGGATAAACATAAAGGAATCCTGTTCAGAAGGAACAGTGGCGTACCAAGGGGGGGCGGTGGGGGTGGTTACTTCCTGTTCCGGGGCAGAGGGAGGGAGCTGCAGCGAACGAGAGAATTTAGCGTAGCGATTCGAACTCGCAGCCGACAGGCGCACGCCGCGGCACCCCCCCTAGCGGCGTGCACCCGGGGGGGTGTCATTTCGCCTGGGGGGGGCGCTGCACCCGGGGGGGGGGGGGGGGTGGCGCATCGGCGATCTGCCCCAAGTGTCGTCGACGCTAGGAATGCCACTGAGAGGGAATGGATCCTCAGAAGCTTAGCCGAGATTGGGAGGCGGGGCTGGTGTTTGGACTAGTGTTGGGCAGACTTCTATGGTCTGTGCCCTGAAAATGGCAGATACAAATCAAGGTAAGGTATACACAAAAAGTAGCACATATGAGTTTATCTTGTTGGGCAGACTGGATGGACCATACAGGTCTTTCTCTGCCATCATCTACTATGTTACCACCTTACTATGTTAAATGATAGCAGCTTCTCCTGCATGTTTAAATCATTTTGAGTATCTTACTCTTTACTTTCAAATAAAATATCAATGAATCAGATGGGTTACAATTAGAGGTGCAAATTAATTATGCTGCGGTGTCACCTGTCTCCTCCAAACAACTCTTCTGCTCTTTTCCACCCGTCTTCCCCCCACTCCCCCACCTGTGATTCAACGTCAGCCCTCTGCACTGATCTACCTTAAAGGTAGTCTTCTGTTGGTCCCCAGCAGTGGCAGCATTGCATGCACAGCGATACCTCGGTTTTCGTCGATAATCCGTCTGAAAACAATCAGCGAAATCCGAAACTGACCAAAACCGAGGCAATTATTTCCATATGAATCAACACTGGAAACCAATGGAATTGTTTGGCTGGACGCGCGGGGTGATGCTCACACAACGAGAAACAACGCCACACTGAGCAGGAGAACGCGTGGGTCGCCCTTTGTTTTCGCAAAATTAGCAGCGAGGTCACGTGGGCACGCCGACGAAATCTGAGACAAATTTTTCGCAGAAAAAATTGACGAAACCCGAAACCGCCAATAACCGAAGTCAATAAAAACCGAGGTACTACTGTATATTGCCTGCAGCCTGGTCCGCTTTCTCTCTGACCAATTCAATCCCATCCACGCAGAAACAGGAAGTGATGTCACAGCAGGCAGGATGGGCCAAATACTTACTTCATACCTGGAGCAATGGAAGATTAAGGGGTCCTTTTACCAAGCTGCAGGAAAAAGACCCTGCGCTAGCAGCGGGGGCCATTTCTCCTGTGCACCTGGGCCCTTTTTACTGCAGTGGGTAAAAAACCCCCAGGCACATATGGCCATGTGGTAAGAGAACTCTTACTGTGTGGCCATGCGATGGGGAGCCCTTACCACCACCCACTGCGGTAACTGGGCAGTGCATGGAGATGTCCGATTACCACCGGGTTACTGCCGCACAAGCCATTTCCAGGGGGGGGGGGTCTTTTTCCCCCGGAAATGCCACGCGCTCGGGACGGGACTACCGCCACTCTGTAAAAGGGCGCCTAAGTGACGTTGCTCAGTCACAGGAAGCTGTAGTGGGAAATAAATAAATAATAAACGAACAAAATACCTTTTAATTGTGCGATTAATCACAGTTAAACATTTTAAGTGAAATGCAGCTCTAGTTAGAACCAATCATAGTAACATAACATAGTAGATAACGGCAGAAAAAGACCTGCATGGTCCATCCAGTCTGCCCAGCAATTCATAGCGTTACAGCACGTTCTGAATCAGATCCCAGCTAACTGCTAAATGTTATGTTGTTATTGCTCGCATTCCAAAAATAATGTCCGCCTCTATCTTTTTCTGTGGAATGGTTTATAATGTATCACGGTTGTGAATTTGCTATGACAGGTAGAGTGAATTGAGCACATAGGCTGACTATGTTTATTGAGAACTCTTCAAATCACTATTTTCTCAGTGAAAAGGAAGTGGTGCTGCAACTGCTGGGAGCCTGGCAGTGAAAATATGAGGACTATGGTCCAGACTTTACATGACAGCCGGAGCCCATCCGTTAAAACTAAAACTTACATTGTACTTTTTCCAAATGATTTATAATTGCTCCATTGGATAAGAGGAGTAACCTGGGGTTAGTGCATTAGGTTGAGAACCAGAGCAGCGGGTCAGAGATTGAACTAATAGGCGGAGTCTTGCTTTGAAGGAAGTGAAGTTTATTGAAGAACCCGACACAACCCGTGTTTCAGCAAAGTGCCTGCGTCAGAGATCGTGTGGTGGTCTATAAAAAAAGATTGCTTCCTCTATGATACAGCCACAAATGTACTCCAGAACAGATACTCTGGACAAGTCACTTAACCCTCCATTGCCCCATGTAAGCCGCATTGAGCCTGCCATGAGTGGGAAAGCGCAGGGTACAAATGTAACAAAAATAAAATAGATACTATTGGAGATTCTACATGGAATGTTGCTACTATTGGACATTCTACATGGAATGTTGCTATTCCACTAGCAACATTCCATGTAGAAGGCTGCGCAGGCTTCTGTTTCTGTGAGTCTGACGTCCTGCACGTATGTGCAGGACGTCAGACTCACAGAAGCAGAAGCCTGCGCGGCCACATTGGTGATCTGCAAGGGCCGACTTCTACATGGAATGTTGCTAGTGGAATAGCAACATTCCATGTAGAATCTCAAATAGTAGCAACAGTGGAGGAGTGGCCTAGTGGTTAGGGTGGTGGAGTTGGGGAACTGAGAAACTGAGTTAGATTCCCACTTCAGGCACAGGCAGCTCCTTGTGACTCTGGGCAAGTCACTTAACTCTCCATTGCCCCATGTAAGCTGCATTGAGCCTGCCATGAGTGGGAAAACGCAGGGTACAAATGTAACAAAAATAAAATAGATACTATTGGAGATTCTACATGGAATGTTGCTACTATTGGAGATTCTACATGGAATATTGCTATTCCACTAGCAACATTCCATGTAGAAGGCTGCGCAGGCTTCTGTTTCTGTGAGTCTGACGTCCTGCACGTATGTGCAGGACGTCAGACTCACAGAAGCAGAAGCCTGCGCGGCCACATTGGTGATCTGCAAGGGCCGACTTCTACATGGAATGTTGCTAGTGGAATAGCAACATTCCATGTAGAATCTCAAATAGTAGCAACAGTGGAGGAGTGGCCTAGTGGTTAGGGTGGTGGAGTTGGGGAACTGAGAAACTGAGTTAGATTCCCACTTCAGGCACAGGCAGCTCCTTGTGACTCTGGGCAAGTCACTTAACTCTCCATTGCCCCATGTAAGCTGCATTGAGCCTGCCATGAGTGGGAAAACGCAGGGTACAAATGTAACAAAAATAAAATAGATACTATTGGAGATTCTACATGGAATGTTGCTACTATTGGAGATTCTACATGGAATATTGCTATTCCACTAGCAACATTCCATGTAGAAGGCTGCGCAGGCTTCTGTTTCTGTGAGTCTGACGTCCTGCACGTATGTGCAGGACGTCAGACTCACAGAAGCAGAAGCCTGCGCGGCCACATTGGTGATCTGCAAGGGCCGACTTCTACATGGAATGTTGCTAGTGGAATAGCAACATTCCATGTAGAATCTCAAATAGTAGCAACAGTGGAGGAGTGGCCTAGTGGTTAGGGTGGTGGAGTTGGGGAACTGAGAAACTGAGTTAGATTCCCACTTCAGGCACAGGCAGCTCCTTGTGACTCTGGGCAAGTCACTTAACTCTCCATTGCCCCATGTAAGCTGCATTGAGCCTGCCATGAGTGGGAAAGCACGGGGTACAAATGTAACAATCAGTTTATTTGATGAATGTAAATCTGTGAAGCTAAGCAATATTCTCCTCATTAATTGAGCTCAAAATCATTAATCCACATTCTGTTTTTTATTTTTTTTTTATTTAGAGAGGGCTCATTTCTATAGCCTATGACATAGTTTGTCTCTGTCTCCACAAGTGCACAGTGGGTTGGCCCAGAGGCCCCAGGTCAATTCATATTAATCTTTGCCCGTCCTGGTTTAACAGGGACTGTTCTCATGTTAAGTCAGAGCCAGCAAGTTGATATGAATGGGGCTTGAAACAAAACTCGTTTAAGATTTCCTGTTTCCTATTCCTTGATCCAAAGGGCATTTTCAGACAGATCCCATCCAGTGAGGTTGCTCCATAACAAATATTGTGAGGAAAGATGGGCCTTGGGTGCATTAAATAGGTCATTGTTGAATGATAGGAAAGTACACAGCCAGCTTGAGTCATCATTAGTTGATAGATGTATGGAAAAATGATATTTGCAAGAACAGGAGGCTGGGGAAAGGGTGTTGTACAAAATTTGCATTTATGATATACAAGCTAGTGTTTAGCTGGGTGTTGAGATATATATGTGATGACTTTTGCAAGATTGGTGCACAGTACTTTTCGGCTGGGTAAGATAGAGCAAAAGCTGAGGGCCAAGTTGCTGTGGTTACAGTAGTCCATATGGACTCAGCAAGCTTGGCTAGCAGTTGCATTTGGAATTTGGCCTTTGCTGTTGCTCCCTATAGCCAGGTGTTCTTGGTAGATCAGGAAAAACACCCTCCTAAATAATTTGGATGAGAATCATGCCTTTAGTCTCTGGCTACACATGTTCAGTTATTTTTGGCAGTGGCATTCCAAACAGGGAATACACTGGATATTATTTTGGCAGGCCTCTTCCTGAGCAACCATGTGGTGCAACAGTCTGCCAACTTTGTCACATCTTCTTTCAGGGTTTAGTCCAGCGAGTGAAAAGATGAAGATTCCAGGTTCGTTTTCACATTTTAGTCTTGGTTTTGAGAGCCCTAAGAGTTTTGGAGGCTGTGTGTCAGTAAGAATGTAAAAAAGACTTGAAATGATTCAGAAGAAAGCAACCTAAATAGTATAAGGTCTGCAAAAGAAGATGTATGGGAAGAGACTTAAAAACCCTGAGTATTTTTTTTTGTTACATTTGTATCCCACATTTTCCCACCTATTTGCAGACTCAATGTGGCTTACATAGTACTGGAGAGGCGTTTACAGACTCCGGTGTGAACAAATACAATGTGATGTTATGATAGGATAAAGTTCATGTGGCACAGCCACATTAGGGAATCGTGAACGGAAGAGTTGAGTTATGTCCATTACGCAATTTAGATTTGTTGTGTTGCAGAGGTCAGGCATTTAAGTTGGATCGGTAGGGTATGCCTTTTTAAACAGGTTAGTTTTTAGTGATTTCCGGAAGTTTAGGTGGTCATACGTCGATTTCAAGGCTTTTGGTAGTGCATTCCACAGTTGCGTGCTTATGTAGGAGAATCTGGATGCATAAGTTGATTTGTATTTAAGTCTTTTGCAGCTTGGGTAGTGCAGGTTTAGGAATGTTCGTGTTGATTCGGATGTGTTTCTAGTTGGTAAGTCGATCAGGTCTGTCATGTATCCCGGGGCTTTACCATAGATGATTTTGTGAACCAGGGTGCAGATTTTGAATGCAATGCGTTCTTTGATTGGGAGCCAGTGTAGCTTTTCACGGAGGGGTTTTGCGCTTTCAAATCGCGTTTTTCCAAATATGAGCCTAGCTGCCGTGTTTTGTGCGGTCTGAAGTTTCTTTAAGGTTTGTTCTTTGCATCCCACATAAATTCCATTGCAGTAGTCTACGTGGCTTAGTACCATTGTTTGTATCTGGTTGCGAAATATTTCCCTCGGGAAGAATTGTTTCAAGTGTTTGTGTTTCCACATGGAGTGGAACATTTTCTTTGTTGTGGATGCCACTTGGTTCTCTAGTGTTAGGTTATGGTCCACCGTAATGCCTAGGATTTTCAGGCTGTCAGAGATAGGAAAGATGTAGTCTGGGGTGTTGATACTTGTGGTGTTGTCTGCGTTGTGTTGGGATGAGAGGATGAGACAGTGGGTTTTTTCCTTATTGAGTTTTAGTTGAAATGCATTTGCCCATGAGTCCATGATGTTCAAGCTGAGATTGATTTCGTTGGAGATTTCTGTCAATTTGGTTTTGTAAGGAATGTAAATTATGACATTGTCTGCATATATGAAAGAACTAAGGTCTTGGTTGGATAAGGTCTTGGCTAATGGGGTCATCATTAGGTTGAAGAGGGTCAGTGATAGCAATGATCCTTGTAGTGCTCCACAGTGATGATATGCTGGAGTTTGATTTTACTTGATATGTTCTTGTGGTTAGGAAGCCCTTGGTCCAGCTAAGTATGTTTCCGACAATCCCGATCTTATCTAGTGGTCTAGTTAGTATGTTATGGTTTACCATGTCGAATGCACTAGACATGTCGAATTGGAGGAGAAGGATGTTTTTGCCTATTGCTACTTCCTGTTTGAATTTGGCTAGGAGAGTGAGTAGTACTGTTTCAGTGCTGTGGAGGGAGTGGAAACCTGACTGTGATTCGTGTAATATTGAGAATTTGTTTATGTAGTCTGTAAGTTATTTGGTTACCATGCTTTCCATCAGTTTGATTACCAACGGGATCAATGCTACTGGGCGGTAGTTGGTGATTTCATTTGTTTTTTTTCTTGGTGTCTTTTGGTATCGGGGTGAGTAGGATATTGACATTTTCCTTGGGGAAGAGACCCTGCTGAAGCATGTAATTTAGGTGGGCTGTGAGGTCTGCTATGAAGCGGTCAGGGGCCGACTTCATTAGGTAACTGGGACAGATATCTAGTATGCAGTGAATGTTGGAGAACCTGCTAAATGCTTGGCTGACTGTTTCGACAGTGAGGGGGGTGAAGTTTAGCCAAGTCCAGTCAGCCGGGTATTCTCCAGTAGTAGGGTCCAGTTCGTTAAGGAAGTTTTCAATGTTGCCCTGAGGTAGTGTGTTGCGTAAGTTTACAATTTTTTCATTGAAATTCTTGGCAAGTTTGTCTGCAGATGGGATGTCTGAATTTGTAATAGTGACCAGGTTGGTGTTTAGGAGTTTGTTCACGAGTTGATATAATTTCTTAGTGTCTTTGTAATCAGTCCCTATTTTAGTTTTGTAGTATGATCTTTTTGTCTGTCTTATTGCGTATTTGTATTTTCTTTGTGTTTGGTTCCATGTGCTGAGTGTATGTTCATCTTTTGTTTTACTCCAGGCTTGTTCGAGTTTCCTGGTATGTGTTTTAAGCTTTTTCAGTTCATCGTTGTACCATGGTGTCGAATTGTGCTTGCGTGAGGTTCTTGTTCGTAAGGGTACAATTTCATCTAGTATGCTTTTGCATCTTTTGTCCCATTCTATGAGGTAGTTTATGGAGTCTGTTTGTGCTGTCCATTCGTTATTGTATATCATTTGCCAGAGTATTTTCGTGTCTACTTCTTGTGCTGCAAGAAGTGTGTTCTTGTATTCATTATAAACCCTTCTTCTGCCAGTGTAGGGATAGGTTCAGTTTGTAGTGGTCGGTCCAGGGTGTTTCTGTCCATTTGACGTCTGTTATTATTAAGTTCTGGGCTGTTGAAAGTTTGTGTGAGATGAGATTGAGTGTATGCCCTTTGACGTGGGTTGCTTGCATTTGTAGCCATTTGAGATCCCATAAGTGGAGGAATTCCTTACATTCTCTTGCGTTGATAGAGTTTGGGTCTTCTAAGTGTAGGTTTATGTCTCCTAATACTAGTATATTGGAGTTGGTTACACATGTGCTTGAGATGAAGTCCATGAAGTTAGTCTGGGCTTCGTTCCAATTACCTAGAGGTCTGTAGAACAGGACACAATTCAGATGATCGCATAGGGTTTTGTTGTGGATTCTGATTGAGGCAATTTCAAGATGAGGTGTTATGGACTCGGCAGTGGTTTCCGTGGTAAAATGGGATCGATAGATTAGTGCTATGCCACCGCCTCTTTTTCCTCTTCTGCTCCAGTGTTTGATTTTGTATCCTGGTGGGCACAGGTCTAGGATTATAGGGTCCTTTAGGTCATGGATCCAGGTTTCACTGATGAAGAGTAGGTCAAGGTTTTCAGACATGATCCAGTCTGTTAGTATTACTGTTTTATTTACAGCGGATCTGGCATTGATGTAGCCCACTTGGATTGTTTGGAATAGATCTTCAGAGTTTGGTGTTGTGTGGACTTTTGTTAGTTGTCGATTCTTTGCTAAGGTGAGTTTGTTTGGACCTTTCTTTCCCTTCTGTTGTGATCAGTGGCGTAGGAAGGGGGGGGGGCAGTGGGGCGGTCCGCCCTGGGTGCACGCCGCTGGGGGGTGTCGGCGCCTCGCTGGTTCCTTGCTCTCTCTGCCCCAGAACAGGTTACTTCCTGTTCCGGGGCAGAGAGAGCAGGGAACCAGCGAGGCGCCGACACCCCCCAGCGGCGTGCACTCGGCGGATTGGCTCTCCCGCCCCCCCCCTCACCGCCTTCCAGGTATGCTCTCGGGGGGGGGGGTTGCGCTCCGGAGGGGGGAGGGTGCGCTGCGCTGCACCCGGGGGGGGGGGGGTGCGCAGCGGCGACCCGCCCCGGGTGTCAGCTGCCCTCGCGACGCCACTGGTTGTGATGTTAGTGTTCTTCCTTTGTTTAAGTTGTTGAGGTGTGGAGTGTCTGGTCAATCTTTGATGATTGTGTAGTATGGGTATGATGTTACTTTCTGCCAGTGGGGTGGTTAGTGTTAGGTAGATCAGTGTTAGGGAGTAGGTTATTAGGAGTAGTTTGAGGGTATTCATTTTGTTCCATGTTTTGAGCTGCTGACAGATCATAGATGGCACACTATCAAAGACATGATAAAATAACTTACTGAGTAAGGTTTTTTGCAGCAAGAGCTCCAGGAAGTGGTTGCAATAATCACATAGTGGGGCTTCATGTTTGATCCCAGTTGCTTGCTGACAAGTATGCTTTGGGCAATAAAGAGTTTTTATCATATCTTTGACAACATACTTTTTTAAAAATAATAAATGCAGTCCATTGATCAAAAAAATTAGATGTGGCAGACCTATTAAATAATAAGGCATTAGCAGTAAGCACTGACCAGCCAAACGGAGAAAGAAAGGGATAAATCTCAAGAGGCAGGACTGCTGCTCTGACTGCCTTTGAATGAAAAGACAGAACAGTCTTACTGCGACTGAGATCTGAGTTCTGTTTGAAGAAAGTAATAAATGCACACCTCAGGCCCTTGTAATATCACATCTGAACCTGCAGGTGATGTGTTAATTAATGCTACACCGAGCTGAATGAGGGTGAGTTCCAATACAACTAACTTAAAATAGGCGGATAAAGATGAGTTTGGTAGGATCTAAGAGTTTTTGAACATAGCAGTGCAGTGTTTTAAGGAATGCCGGCTTAAAAAAGAACATGACTGAAACTGAGATTTTGAAAGTGCATAATGGAGAACTGGGGATCTAGATTTTGAGGGGAGGTGGAGGTAGTGGTATTAGGGTAGATAGTAACATAGTAACATAGTAGGTGACGGCAGAAAAAGACCTGCACAGTCCATCCAGTCTGCCCAACAAGACATACACAAAAAGTAGCACACATGAGTTTATCTTACCTTGATTTGTAACTGTCATTTTCAGGGCACAGAGCACTAACCCGCCTCCCAACCACCAGCCCCGCCTCCCACCACAGGCTCTGGCACAGACCGTATAAGTCTGGCCAGCACTATCCCCACCTCCCAACCACCAGTCCCGCCTCCCACCACAGGCTCTGGCACAGACCGTATAAGTCTGGCCAGCACTATCCCCGCCTCCCAACCACCAGCCCCGCCTCCCACCACAGGCTCTGGCACAGACCGTATAAGTCTGCCCAGCACTATCCCCGCCTCCCAACCACCAGCCCCGCCTCTCACCACCGGCTCTGGCACACACCGTATAAGTCTGCCCAGCACTATCCCCACCTCCCAACCACCTGCCCCGCCTCCCAACCACCGGCTCTGCCACCCAATCTCGGCTAAGCTCCTGAGGATCCATTTCTTCTGAACAGGATTCCTTTTTTTTAATCCCACGCATGTTTGAATTCCGTTACCGTTTTCCTCTCCACCACCTCCCACGGGTGATACACTAGGACTACACCTCTTGGTCTTTTAACAAGAGATAGGCAAGAGACAATAAAGAACTGGGGAGTAGTATTGTTCAAACAATGGGATATGGAAGACCAAAAGTGTATGGTAGTGAAGAAGACCTACTACAAATTGAAGATGGTGAGGGGGTTACAACCATATCTAGATTTCCAAGCATTGCAGGTGCTGACTCTTGCAATGATAATATCCCACTAAGGAGTATGATTATCACGATGAGCTCCTGTTAAGACATATTATTTTATCACTAACTTCTTAACTATTGTAATGCCTTCTATATCGGTTTGTCCTGGCATTGAATAGGCAGATCACAACTCAGACAGAATGCAGCAGCCATAATGATCATGAGAAATCACGCAGGACTAGGGTATCCTCGCTTTTACAGGAATTACATTGTCTTTGAGTACCAAGTAGAGAACATTCGAAATTCAGGCCAATGAAAGATGATAAACCAAAATATCTAGTAATGATGTTGTGTACTTTAGAATCCAACATGGAGTTTGAAAAGAGGTTCTGATTTCCTGTAGATACCAACATGGAAAGAGGTAAAAGGGTCCATGATAAGAAGTATGTTTTCAACCATGGCCCATACACGGTGGAATGAGAGCAATTAGGAAGGAAACTAATTGTAATAAATTTAGAACACTGGTGAGGACATAGGCTACAGGATAGGAAGGCAGATGGGAGGTCAGCAAGGTGCAAGTGGAGTGAATTATAATTCTGACTCATTTGTTGGGCAGAATGCATCTAATGCTCAGTGATATTTTGATATTTCTAAGTATGCTTCATTTTGTCCACCATTTTTGTTGTCTTAGACGATATATAAACATGTTATTAAAGATAATAATACAAGACTGGGAAGCAAGCTAGACAGTATGAAAGAAAATTGTAGTCTGGGTGAAGAACTGGTAGAGCAACAGAACACAGATTGGGGGGGAAATGGAATCCACTGTGGTAAAGGTCAAGCAATCAATAGAGTACGCCAGAGCTTGGTGCTAGGACTGGTTCTTCACAATACCTTTATTAGGGAAAACAGACATATCTAGTAGAGCAGACATGCCATAAAGGGTGAAAAAAATGAAATTGGGACTTTGGAAGAAAGGTGGGAAAGGAGAGATATGACAGAGACATTTAAACACCTTCATGGCATAAATACATGGGAGGTGGGCCTTTTTTCAGATGAAAGTGGAGGAGTGGCCTAGTGGTTAGGGTGGTGGACTTTGGTCCTGGGGAACTAAGGACCTGAGTTCAATTCCCATTTCAGGCACAGGCAGCTCCTTGTGACTCTGGGCAAGTCACTTAACCCTCCATTGCCCCATGTAAGCCGCATTGAGCCTGCCATGAGTGGGAAAGCGCGGGGTACAAATGTAACAAAAATAAAATAGATGCTATTGGAGATTCTACATGGAATGTTGCTACTATTGGAGATTCTACATGGAATGTTGCTATTCCACTAGCAACATTCCATGTAGAAGGCTGCGCAGGCTTCTGTTTCTGTGAGTCTGACGTCCTGCACGTGCAGGACGTCAGACTCACAGAAGCAGAAGCCTGCGCGGCCACACTGGTGATCTGCAAGGGCCGATTTCTACATGGAATGTTGGAATAGCAACATTCCATGTAGAATCTCAAATAGTAGCAACAGTGGAGGAGTGGCCTAGTAGTTAGGGTGGTGGACTCTGGTCCTGGTGAACTGAGTTCAATTCCCACTTCAGGCACAGGCAGCTCCTTGTGACTCTGGGCAAGTCACTTAACCCTCCATTGCCCCATGTAAGCCGCATTGAGCCTGCCATGAGTGGGAAAGCACAGGGTACAAATGTAACAAAAATAAAATAGATACTATTGGAGATTCTCATGGAATGTTGCTACTATTGGACATTCTACATGGAATGTTGCTACTATTGGAGATTCTACATGGAATGTTGCTAGTGGAATAGTAGCAATAGTGGAGGAGTGGCCTAGTGGTTAGGGTGGTGGACTTTGGTCCTGAGGAACTGAGTTTGATTCCCACTTCAGGCACAGGCAGCTCCTTGTGACTCTGGGCAAGTCACTTAACCCTCCATTGCCCCATGTAAGCCGCATTGAGCCTGCCATGAGTGGGAAAGCGCAGGGTACAAATGTAACCAAAAAAAAAAGGAAGATCTGAAACAAGGGGACAAAGGATGAAGGTGAAAGGGGATAGACTCAGAAGTAAAGTACAAAAATACTTCTTTTTGGAAAGGCTGGTGGATATGTGGAACATGGAGGCAAGGACTGTATAGTGTCTGAATTCAAGAATGCACAGGACAAGCACAGAGGATCTGAAAGGGAGAGGAAGTGACTGTGTAGCATAATAGTTGGTAAGGATGGGTACACTTGATAGGCCATATGATCTTTATTTGCATCAATTTCTGTTTCTGTAAAGAGTAATATCCTACGAGCAGTCGAGCTTCTAGGGCTGGCAGTCGGGGCATATCTCTCTAATGTGAACCATAATAACTGGCCTGGCAGACTACATAGAGCAATTGGCCTTGGTCTTTATCTGTCATCATCCTCTATGTTACTCGTTGCTATGCAAGTGCGGAGTGTTCTGGACCCAAGGAGCTGCAGACTCTCAGCACTTAATCTTCTTGCCAAGCAATCTCGAAACGCAGCTCAGCTTCAAACTTTTAAGCAGAACCTATATATTTTATTCCCTGTGGCAGCATTTAGAATAGTTGCCAGAGCATTTGGCAGGCTACCATATTTCTTGAAAAATGAGCGTTGCGTGGCTGCAGTCAGTCGTAATAGAATTTGTCCAGGCATCCTCACTGAGACCCAGGCAGACATAGAGTTTCTTTTCATGTGCTCATCTAGTCTGACTAAGAAACAGTAGAGCACAGAAAGTCCATTTAGTATGGTGTCCTGAGGCAGCAATAATCAGAGAAACCAGTCTACATTTGTTAAAAAAAACAGGCATGTGTCATTTGTAACATGTCCAATGCCGAAAATTCCCTGGAGTTTCAATCCGGCACAAATTCGGCTACTACTACTGCTAAACATTTGTATTTATTTATTTATTTGTGACATTTATATCCCACATTATTCCAAACAAGTTTGAGTTCAGTGTGGCTTACAATAAACAGTATAGGATACATAACAAAGAATAATGGATAAGAAAGTAATTTGTTGGAAGAATCCAATTTTACAATACAATATCATAAACAAACTGGGATAGCTATGGATGATTAACATTTAGAAAATCTATTATGAATGAATAATTGTACACAAAGCAAAGACAAAGTTAAATAGAGTAATAACCAATTCAGGTAATAATTAATTGTTTGAGATATGGTTGCTCTTTGTGAGGGCTTGTTTGAATAGGAACAATATTGAGGATTTTGCGGAATCTAGTATATTCCTGTATATTTCTTATTTTGGGCGGTAAGGATTTCCACCGTTTGGTTCCTAGGTCAATGACGTCTGCAAAGTGGACAGTTCTTTTTTCCATTATGGGTCGAGGACCCCTATGTGTTAGACTCGCCCCAGTCTTCCTATGATGGTGAGCCATGCCTATACCTTAAAAGCACTACAGGTTGGGTGGCTTTACTGAGGTTTTCCTCCACTGAAAGGTGTGCAGTGAACCGCTGTGGTGTCCCAGTGCCTTGAAACTCAACAATATATTTTTGTGAATTCTTGAGATTTTCTTGTATTTAAATTTTGAGCTTGAGTGTTAATTTTGACATAGTATACCTTATCATACAGGTAAAATGTGGTTTTGAGCAGAATTTGTTTTCCTCAAAAGTGTGTGAAGACAAGAGAGGTCGGGTATTGACCTCCTCAGGCTACCCCTTGACCGACTTTTGCACACTACACATATTTGGCCTGTATCATTTATGTACCTTGGGTGCTGATGGGACAGACCTGAGAGCCCCTCAACCAGGAAAGAGAAGCATCACCCAGAGGGGACTCAAGGATCCCTCAACCAGGAAAGGTAGTGCTAGAGGGCATCACTCATTTTTCAGAAACAGTTTGCAAATTTAGTAAGTGTTATGTTACTAATCAGTATTACGTGTATGCACTAACGAGCAATGTATGTATTATCCTGGGTGGTACTTATTTATTAGGACTTTATTTATTAGGATTTAGGATTTGTGGCAATCACAGTATTGTAACACCACTACTACTACTACTTAACATTTCTAAAGCGCTACTAGGATTACGCAGCGCTGTACAATTTAACATAGAAGGACAGTCCCTGCTCAAAGAGCTTACAATCTAAAGGGCACGTGAACAGTCAGTCTGATAGGGGCAGTCAAATTGGGGCAGTCTGGATTTCCTGAAAGAGTTAGGTGCCGAACGCAGCATTGAAGAGGTGGGCTTTAAGCAAAGACTTTTTTTTTTTATTTACTTTATTTGTCATTTATATATACTTTACAAGTTTCGACACTTAGCAGAAAAATAATGCAAATGGTTATATTATCACAAGGAAAAAAAAATAAAAAAAGAGAAAAAATTTTCACTTATAGGTATAAATTCCTCATTGACATCATAAAAGTCCACAAATTCTGGAGTTCAATAATCCAACTAGGGAGAACAAAAAGGAAAATATTTTAACAAAATTAGATCAAGTCAGAAGCGTTTACAAGCTAGATACAACAACTTCTTGAGAAACCTTTTTTGATGTAATAAAAGAGGATAATTGAGAAGGTTCAAAATAAACGTATTTTTCAGTTTGATACAAGACCAAGCACTTGCAGGGATACTTTAAATAGAAAGTTGCTCCAAGTTGCAGAGTTTCCTGTTTCAGTTGTAGAAATTTCTGTCTACGTTTTTGTGTCTCACGTGCCAGGTCTGGAAATATTCGTACTAAAAGGCCTTTAAATAATTTTCCTCTTACTTGAAAGAATTTTTTCAATGTCCAGACCTTGTCTGTGAGTAACGCAAACGTTACTAATAAAGTGGATGGTACAACTTGTTCCGAATCGGATGTTTCCAAGATGGCCGATAAATCGAGCGCCTGATTACAAACTTGAACTTGAGGATTTTTCTCCTTCTTTAAGGGAATGTGAAAGGCCTGTGACACTGGAGGAATACAATCTTCAGTTATTTCAAAAATTTCTTTATAATAAATCTTCAACATTTCCCTTGGGGAAATCATAGGATGAAAAGGAAAATTTATAAGGCGCAAATTATTGCCACGTAAAGCATTTTCCATAAACTCTGACTTCCTCCTCAGGTTCACTAAATCCTTAACCATCGTAGTTTGTACTAGTTGTGTCTGTTGAAGTTCCTTTTCCACCTTATTTACCCGTGTTTCCAATGATTTTATTTCAGTGTCCATTTCTCTCACTTTCCCTTCAACCACAATTATATCTTCTTTCATTTGCTTTATTTGGGGGCATATCGCCTTACCCAACTCTGCTATTAACATCCAAAGACTGTCCAAGGTAACATCCACTGGTTTTCTTTGAAAAAGAGTAAATAAAGTATCTGCAGGCTCACCCTTTTGTTGAAGTTCCGTCTCAATTACTCCCCGTCGCTCCTCAGTAGATCTCAGTGTGGTGTGTGCAGCAAATACATCCGATTTTGGTGGAATAGCCTCCCGTCCTAAGGATCCCGTTACCACTTCGGAATTCAGGTCCAATGGGGCCGACATCGGCGAGCTGCTAAACACCGGCTGGGGAGGTGGTTCTCTACCGTCGAGACTCAAGGTGGTTTCCAGCCCATTACTCCTTCCGCTATCTCCAATCGCGGATTGAGTTTGCAGGCCTCTCTCCGACGGAATCGTCGAGCTTGCTGCCCTCTGCATATATTGAGTAATTAAACCCGTAGAGGTTAGAGTTCTTTGCTGCTGGGAGGCAGCAGCCGTGGCAGCTCTTCCTCTCCTCTTCGGCATAGTAAAGGAAAAAAAAGTTTTTTTAGGCAAACGCAGAGGAGCACTCAAACGCGTCTGTCTTAATCGGCAGCCATCTTGAACTGGCTTTAAGCAAAGACTTGAAGATGGGACAGAGAAACTGCTGAATCTATGTCTCTTAGCACTGATACAATAAACACTTTCTTATTATGCAATGAGAGCTGGTCATTTAATTCTTTACCAGTGTTGGAGGATGGGAACCTAGAGACTGAATTGGACTGTTTTGAGTTGCTCAGGGATACCAGTTACTCCTTGGTGCCAGGTAAGACTTTTGTTCTCACTGTATGTAGTGCTGCATGGGGTTGGGTTTTCTCTCTGGTCCCTTCAATGCCTTTTGATCTCTCACTTTTATTTCCTCCTGCTAGTACAAAGCCAATATAGCACTGTAGAAACTTTGAAGGTAGTTTATTTAACTGAATAATTTGGCCAAATACTTCTGCTTGCACTTTTGCTACTTCCTTCTCACAGTTGGGAATTTTTCTGTTCTTATCTCAGTGTTTCACTCTCAGGGTTGGTTTCGGGGACATCCTTCTTTCCTGGTTGAGAGATCCTCGAGCTCCCTCTGGTTGATGCTCCTCTTTCCTGGTTGAGGGGCTCCCAGGTCTGTCCCATCAGCACCCAAGGTGCATAATTTTGCAGTAGAGATGGTAGAATGAGGGAATGAAATCAGGAGAAGGAAATGCTGTTTGTTCAAAGCTATCGTTGTTATAGAGATTTAGTTCTTGTAGATATCACACTAAATTATCCGGTGTTTGTGCTATGAAAACTTGTAAAACTTCAATAAAGATACAAAGTTGGAAAAAAGGAGGCAATTCTGTAACACAGAAACTAACATTTGCATGTACATAACCCCTGGATTCTATATATGGTGCCCTGATTTGGGTGCCTAAATTTGCAGGCGATCCTAAGATGGTCACTCAACTTAACTGGCTAACGAGCCATTAATAAGCAATCATTGGCCAATAGCAACCAATTATTGAGGTTAATTGGCACCAATTAGTATATGCAAATACATCTGGCTGCACTTTATTTTATAATACATGGCACCCAAATCCCATTGCGTGTAACTCAAAAGTGGGTATGACCATTGGAGAGGCATGAGCATGTCAGGAGCATTCCAAAAAGATGTTGCAGGATACTGAATAGATAGGGATGGGCTGGAGCTTCAGAACTTAGTACAAGAACAGTACTGGGCAGACTTCTACGGTCTGTGCCCTGAGAAAGGCAAGGACAAATCAAACTCGGGTATAAAGTATCACATACCATGTAAAGTGAGTTTATCTTGTTGGGCAGACTGGATGGACCGTTCAGGTCTTTATCTGCCGTCATTTACTATGTTTCTATATGTTACCACTAGCCGTTGAGCCCGTAAAAACGGGCTAGTATAGGTAGGGGGGGGTTGAAAGCCCCCCCCCCACGCCGCCGAGTTCGCCGCTGCCGCTCCCCCTCCGAGTTCACCTCCCCGGAGCCGTTGCCACCCACCTTCCACCCGGTCGGGCCCTCGCTCCGCTATTGAAACAGCGAGGGCACGCAGCACACAGTTGTACTGCTGAGCTGCCGTGGCCTTCCTTCTTCTTTTCTGCCTGTGTCCCGCCCTCGTATGACATAACGTCGTCAAGGGCGGGACACAGGCAGAGAAGAAGAAGGAAGGCCGACGGCAGCTCAGCAGAGCTGTGTGCTGCGTGCCCTCGCTGTTTCAATAGCAGAGCGAGGGCCCGACCGGGTGGAAGGTGGGTGGTCGCGGCAACTCCGGGTGGGGGGAGCATTAGCGACGGCGGTGTCCCTCGCAAATGCGCAGTAGAGACCCTCTCTGTTCCGCCCCCGTCATCACGTATTGATGCGGGGGCGGGGCAGAGAGGGTCTCTACTGCGCATTTGCGAGTGAGTACAACACTCGCCATTTATATATATTGATGTTACTCTTTGGGGTTCTACATGGAATTTTGCTACTAATTGGGATTCCAGAATCTTGTAACTCTTTAGGATTCCAAAATCTTCAGAACTTTGAGTCCAAGATCAGTGCTGGGCAGACTTCTACGGTCTGTGCCCTGAGAAAGGCAAGGACAAATCAAATTCGGGTATACATATAAAGTATCACATACCATGTAAATGAGTTTATCTTGTTGGGCAGACTGGATGGACCGTTCAGGTCTTTATCTGCCGACATTTACTATGTTACTATGATACTAGGTCTAAGCAAAAAAGGAAAAAATATCCTATGAAACCTAACAAATGGAAGCCCCAGGGAATAGGAAACTGTAGGGAGAATTATGAGCTGACAGACCCAACATTCAAGAAAATAACTAAGGAGCACTGAATGCAAAAATCATTTTACAACAATATGCAAGCAATCAACGCAGGTGAGTGCCCTGGACTCAAATGACGTGCTGAGATTCAATGCTGAGAAAGTAATCTTAATTTCTGTAAAGACTCATGAAGGACAGAAGTGGAGTTAAAAATCCATGACGTGATATTTAAAATCAGGACTTGGGAGATGGCTAAAACATTACCTGGAAGAAGCTGCAGAGCAATTTAAAAAAGAAACACACAGCCTTCCACCGGGTGTTTACAGTGGCAAACCCATTCCCAGTAAAGGGATGAGCAAAGTTAACACAGCATGAGCAGGGAAAAGTCATTCTGTAAATGCTGAGGTGGTGCCAGGAACATAAAGGCCTATTCTGGGACTAGAAGCATGTTGAGCTCTGAGAATGATAAAAAGAGTGCACGCAATGGAGATTCCAGGAATAAAGATGGAGATAGCAAAAGTGGAGGGATGGTGGCATGCTGTTTTCTCAGAGATTGGAAAATATGCTGGGGCGTGCAAAATAACTCCCCCACCACAAACACACACACTATACCAACAGAGTCTGGTGAACGTTTGTATAAGTGGTGGTCAGGGGTAGTGATTCTCAAGGCAGTGTTTAAAGGATGACTTGGGATGGGAAAATCTAAAGGGAGCAAGAGAAATGTCATGTTTTGAACAAATGTGAATACAGATATTTTGGGAACCAAAAGAAATTGCAAGATGGAGAAATCCTGTGCAGGACTGGGAGAGGTTTAAGTGAAGTTATAATTACAAAATAATATATTAATACATGGAAATGCAAAGATGAAGCCTTAAATATACAGATTATCAGGGCCGTGCCAAGGGTCTCTGGTGCCCCTCTGCAGACTATCAGTTGGCGCCCCCCCCCCCCTGCAGACTATCAATGGCGCCCCCCCCCCCCCCCCCCCCCCCCCCCCCCCCCGGTCTCGTGTCTCGCTTCTTCATTAGATGTTTCTCCTTTGCTACCTGTCTTTCCTTTAGACTGAAAACAAAAGGGTCTACCACACCCTTCAATGTCAAGCATATACTAGAAAACTGTAAATTAGCTTACACAGGAAAGCAGTTTAAAAAAATAAACACAATTCCTGCTGTTTCTTAACACTGCTCTCCAGAGAAAGCACTGCCTTTATAAAGAGGCTTTTCAGTGGGACTTAGCCTATTAAAAACTATTAGCATAATTAGGAATGGCCAGCCCTTGTAACTGCAGAGACCTAAGCTTTGAGGGGGGGGGAAGGCCGACAGTCGCTCAAAAGCGCATGGTTCGGGAAAAGGTATCTTGCAAAGATACCTCACAAACAGGGAAGATAGGGTTTCTGGATAGTGAGGTTGCACAACAGACCGTGGTAGGCCAGGTGCCCTTAAATACAACTAAAGATCAGACAAAAGATGTCAAATCAATAGTGTCAGGTACTAAGCATCATGCAAATAAGAACAACATACATACTCTGAAATGTCTATATGCAAATGCTAGGAGTCTAAGAAATAAGATGGGAGAGTTGGAATATATTGTACTAAATGAAAAATTGGATATAATAGGCATTACTGAGACCTGGTGGAAGGAGGATAACCAGTGGGACACTCTCATACCGGGGTACAAAGTATATCGTAATGATAGGGTAGACCGGACTGGTGGAGGGGTAGCATTGTATATTAAAGAGAGCCTTGACTCAGATAGATTACAAATTCAGCAGGACACAAATCACACCTTTGAATCACTGTGGGTTGAAATTCCATGTATAAAAGAGAAAAAATGGTGATAGGAGTGTACTACCGTCCACCTCGCCAGGATGAGCAGGTAGACACAGAAATGATAAAAGAAATCAGAGACGCGAACAAAATGGGCAATGTGATAATAATGGGTGACTTCAATTATCCAAATATAGACTGGGTAAATGTAACATCGGGACACGCTACAGAGATACAATTCCTTGATGAAATCAAGGACAGCTTTATGGAGCAACTGGTGCAGGAGCCGACGAGAGAAGGAAAAATTCTAGACTTGGTCCTTAGTGGAGCGCATGATCTGGTGAGGGACGTTATGGTACTGGGGCCGCTTGATAACAGTGACCATAATATGATCAGTTTTGACATCAACCTTGAAGTAACTGTACACAGAAAGTCAAATACGTTAGCGTTTAACTTTAAAAAAGGAGACTATGTAAAAATGAGAAGAACGGTAATAAAAAAACTTAGGGGGGCAACTGAGAGAGTAAAAACTGTACAACAGGCGTGGACGCTGTTCAAAAATACCATCCTGGAGGCCCAGGCCATACATATTCCGCGAATTAGAAAAGAAAGACGGAAGTCCAAAAGACACCCGGCCTGGTTGAAAAGTGAGGTGAAGGAAGCTATTAGGGCTAAAAGAAACGCCTTCAGAAAATGGAAGAAGGAACCGTCTGAAAATAACAAGAAACAGCATAAGGAGTGTCAAAGCAAATGCAAGGCGCAGATTAAGAAGGCCAAGAGGGAGTATGAAAAAAAGATAGCATTAGAGGCAAAAAAACATAGTAAAAATTTTTTTTGGTATATTAAAAGCAGGAAGCCGGCAAAAGAATCGGTTGGGCCGCTGGATGACCGAGGGGTAAAAGGGGCGATCAAGGAAGACAAAGACGTAGCGGAGAGACTGAATGAATTCTTTGCTTCGGTCTTCACCGAGGAAGATTTGGGTGGGATACCGGTGTCGGAAATGGTATTTCAAGCGGACGAGTCGGAGAAACTTACTGACTTCACGGTAAACCTGGAGGACGTAATGGGGCAGTTCGGCAAACTGAAGAGTAGCAAATCTCCTGGACAGGATGGTATTCATCCTAGAGTACTGATAGAACTGAAAAACGAGCTTGCGGAGCTACTGCTAGTGATATGCAACTTATCCTTAAAATCGAGCGTGGTACCGGAAGATTGGAGGGTGGCCAATGTAACGCCCATTTTTAAAAAAGGCTCCAGGGGAGATCCGGGAAATTATAGACCGGTGAGTCTGACGTCGGTGCCTGGGAAAATGGTAGAGGCTATTATTAAAAACAAAATTACAGAGCACATCCAAGGACATGGATTATTGAGACCAAGTCAGCATGGCTTTTGTGTGGGGAAATCTTGCCTGACCAATTTACTTCAATTCTTTGAAGGAGTGAACAAACATGTGGACAAAGGGGAGTCGGTTGATATTGTGTATCTGGATTTTCAAAAGGCGTTTGACAAGGTACCTCATGAAAGGCTACAGAGGAAATTGGAGGGTCATGGGATAGGAGGAAATGTCCTATTGTGGATTAAAAACTGGTTGAAGGATAGGAAACAGAGAGTGGGGTTAAATGGGCAGTATTCACAATGGAGAAGGGTAGTTAGTGGGGTTCCTCAGGGGTCCGTGCTAGGACCGCTGCTTTTTAATATATTTATAAATGATTTAGAGATGGGAGTAACTAGCGAGGTAATTAAATTTGCTGATGACACAAAGTTATTCAAAGTCGTTAAATCGCGACAGGATTGTGAAAAATTACAAGAGGACCTTACGAGACTGGGAGACTGGGCGGCTAAATGGCAGATGATGTTTAATGTGAGCAAGTGCAAGGTGATGCATGTGGGAAAAAAGAACCCGAATTATAGCTACGTCATGCAAGGTTCCACGTTAGGAGTTATGGACCAAGAAAGGGATCTAGGTGTCGTCGTCGATAACACACTGAAACCTTCTGCTCAGTGTGCTGCTGCGGCTAAGAAAGCGAATAGAATGTTGGGTATTATCAGGAAAGGTATGGAAAACAGGTGTGAGGATGTTATAATGCCATTGTTTCGCTCCATGGTGCGACCGCACCTTGAGTATTGTGTTCAATTCTGGTCGCCGCATCTCAAGAAAGATATAGTAGAATTGGAAAAGGTGCAGCGAAGGGTGACTAAAATGATAGCGGGGATGGGACGACTTCCCTATGAAGAAAGACTAAGGAGGCTAGGGCTATACAGCTTGGAGAAGAGACGGCTGAGGGGAGACATGATAGAGGTATATAAAATAATGAGTGGAGTGGAACAGGTGGATGTGAAGCGTCTGTTCACGCTTTCCAAAAATACTAGGACTAGGGGGCATGCGATGAAACTACAGTGTAGTAAATTTAAAACAAATCGGAGAAAATTTTTCTTCACCCAACGTGTAATTAAACTCTGGAATTCGTTGCCGGAGAAAGTGGTGAAGGCGGTTAGCTTAGCAGAGTTTAAAAAGGGGTTGGACGGTTTCCTAAAGGACAAGTCCATAAACCGCTACTAAACGGACTTGGAAAACTCCAAAATTCCAGAAATAACATGTATAGAATGTTTGTACGTTTGGGAAGCTTGCCAGGTGCCCTTGGCCTGGATTGGCCGCTGTCGTGGACAGGATGCTGGGCTCGATGGACCCTTGGTCTTTTCCCAGTATGGCATTACTTATGTACTTATGTATGCATGTTCCTGTCTTTGTTAGGGGGAGGGGGGGGTCTCTTCATCTCATTTACACAGTCTGACCTCCCTGGCTCACTGGGAGCCCAGTATCTTGAAGACTGCTATACATTGCAAAATAAGATAGTAGATGTAAATTCTCAAAGTGGACATATTCCAAACACTAAAATGAAAATAAAACGATTTTTTTCTACCTTTGTTGGCTGGTGACTTTCTTTTTCTGATCATGCTGTCCCAGTATCTTTCTGCTGCTATCTGTCCTCTTAACTCCGTTTCCAGGGCTTCCTTTCCACTGTATGTAACCCTCATTGATAAGTCTCTGACTCTAAAGTTTAGCAATTTCATTAAAGCAAAATGTATTTTCAAATATCACAATCTCTTCCTATCCAAGCAGAATGTTTTATATAAAATAAACACACAAAAAAAGCAATCAGATTTTTTACTTACCAGCTATTCTACACTATACGTCAGCTAAAACTTCCTCTTTGAACCTCAGCCAATTAAATGGATTTTAGCTGTAGCTATGATAATTATGTACACATCATTGCAGTCATGCCCTCCTCTCAGTGTACATGCTCAAAAAACAAAAACTTTGAACCACTTACAGATAACAATTACACTATTTATTTTTTATTTCTCCCCAGTCTCACTTGCACACCTCCCTTCAAACCTGTTCTCTTTAATTTGAATGTTGTTCAAGCTCACCCTGAATGAAAGTTGTTCCCACACCAAAGCCATAAATAGCTGCTGGTTGTACTCTTTGAAGCAGCTTTAGCAGAGCAGTGTGTCTGTCTCAGCACTGCTGGGCTACCTTCATTTCCTGATGCTGAGAGGGAAGGGCAGGGGAGAGAGGAGAATCACAACTTCAGGTAAAAGATTTTGCAAGTGAGTGGCGCCCTCCAGAAGTCGGCGCCCTCCTGCATTGCTTACCCGCTTACCGGGTTTGCACGGCCCTGCAGATTATAATCTTGGAACTGAAAAATCTCTTGCCAATGTGATATTTACATCTGAGTCCCTGAAAATATTTGAACATATTCTAGGCTTTGGAGGGTGCTGGCGGCTAGAATAAGCAGGCTTGAGAGCCAGCAGTGTTAGGGTTCAAATTCTGTTGACACCCCTTGTGTCCTTGAGGGAGACACTTCAATTTCCATGACCTCAGGTATTAATTTAGGGACCTATTGACTAACCTGTGGAAAAATAGCATGTTTGTGTGCTATTTTACTGCAGAACAATTTACCACGGTTTTCAGTACCTGCAGAACTCCAGTGCCATAGATTAACAATTTCTATGGTAAATTTATTTTGTGTTGCTGTAATTGGGAATATTATGCATTCACTTACAGAAGGCCGCAATCTTGTAAAGGGCTAGCTGGGTCATGCAACAAAAACTGCACCCCAGCTCCTGATCCCTTTAAAACATGCCCCCCCCCCTCAACCCACCCTCTACCACCCTATCACTAATCCCTTAAATGAGCTGAAAGGCTCTATCTCCACCCCTACCCATGATCCCTGAAAAAAAAAAATCATAACCACCATTCACCTCTTGCTGCTAGCCCACCGACCCAATCCAGTTTTTCAAACTGTTAATGTCTCTTAGACTCACCCCCTCCTCACTCTCCTCCAGCACATACCTTGAGAACCCTGGTGGATCGTAAAGGGTAGGACCAATCCCCAGTCACTCCTGCCCAGCAGCTGCCGTGTGCTAACAGCAATCTGACCTCTAGAAGCAGTAGCACAATACAACCACTGTTTTACAAGTTATAGCCACTGGGGTAACAGCCTCCTGTCTCCCATTATCCACCACAGATTCTGAGCTCTGGGGGTAAGGGGGTAGAGGGCAAATTTGGGGTCAACTAGAGGCCACTGAGATTTTTTTTTTTTAAGTGGATCAGATGGATGGGGGTGCAGGCTGCAGGGAGGCCAGTGGAGGGGGTACTCTTCAGTTTTTAAATGGCTCAGGTTGGGGAAACCAGTGGAAGATGCTCTTCACTTTATCAAGGGATTCTGGGATGGGATGAGTTCAGGGCACACATTTTAAAAAATGATCAGAATTTTTATTTATTTATTATTATTCAATTTACATTTATGCAATAAACATAAATTCACATAAAAGAAAAAATATAGATACACATTGTCATATCAAGAAAAATCTTTTACCATTAGTCCACATAATGTGGATCCAAGAAAAGGAAATTCAACCTAAACCCAATTAATATAAAAGTGAATTACTTCATATAATCAAGCAGACAGAGTAAGGAGCATCACTAGCCGGTTAAACGCTATACAATCAAGGGCTACTGCAGGGTTATTCCTTTGATACTATAGATTCTTTTAACTTCTCTGGTTCAAAAAAAATATAATTCACAGAATTCAAAGAAACTCAACATCTACAGGGGAACCTTAACAAAAAGGTCCCTCCTATTCGCAACATCCTCTCTTTCAACAACAAAAACTGCTTTCTTTTTCTTTGAGTTTATTGAGCAAAATCTGAAAAGACCTGAATTTTTGAACCAATGAAGGGTGAATTAGTGTGGCGGAAATAAAGTTTGAAAATAGTATTCCGATCTAGTTGTAGAGCGAAGGTGACCAACAAAGTAGTTCTTTCAGTTATAGCCTCCAATAAAGATTCTAGAAATTCCGTTAAATTTAGTCCAGATTGGGGGGTCAGGAGGCAATTCTCTCCCTCCAATTCCTGAAATATACATTGCTTTAGTAATAGGTGGGTATCCCTCAGAGGGAATACCTAATACTTCGCTGAAATACTTTTTAAGCATGTCTATCGCTGGAATAAGAGGGGATTTAGGAAAATTGAGAAAACGTAAATTATTCCCCCTAATCTGATTTTCTAAATGTTCCAATTTGCATTGTTGGAGGCTACTATCTTTTATCAACACTTTCGTCAAGGAGTTCACCGTTTTTAATTCTTTATCAAAAGACTCCATTTTTGTAGATTGTTACTACTACTACTACTATTTAGCATTTCTATAGCGCTACAAAGCGCTGCACAAACATAGAAGAAAGACAGTCCCTGCTCAAAGAGCTTACAATCTAATATTCTGCAACTTTCATTACCAAATCAGATTGCGACTTCTTTAAGTCCACAACTTCACCAGCAAAATACCTGAGATTTGCTGCAGGTTGGAATTCAGTCCTTGTATTGCATCCCATAATGATTCCATTGTAACGGTAACAGGTTTCTTTAAAGTTCCAGGACTTATGGAAGATTTGTCAGGATTTCTTCCAGGCAGCGATACTGTCTGAGCTGGCAAACTCACTGGCGTGGATGAGGCAGCGGGGTCTCCACACGCAGCCGCTGGGGACCGACTTCCCGACTCAGCGTGCTGTTCACTGGCACCCGTCGTTTCTTTTCCAGGTCTTGGAGGGACCGTTATCGAGGGAGGGCTCAAAGAAACTCCCTCAGCGCTCTGATCAGCTTGCTCTCCCGGACCTCCCGAGGCGAACGCTTCAACTCCCGGGGTTTGGAGTTTCGATTCCTCTAACGTCAGCTGCCTCAAGAGAGGGGGGTTCAACCCTGCCCATGGAGGTAGGCACTCCAGATTTCCCCTTTCTCTTTCCCATTACGGGTCCGTAGGATCTCAATCGAGGCAGTTTTCGGCAGGTAACAGGAGCTCCGTCCCGCACATCTGCTCAGGCGGCCATCTTGGATCCGGAACATCAAGTTTCTAAAAACACGAGTAGGGTCATCAGAAATTTCAAGGAGCAATATTTTTAATCATGCAGACTCCTTTCAGTTGCATCAGGTCTCACAGTATCAGGCTAATAATCCAGGGAAAAGTACACCACCTCTCAAGGCACAGTTCATTATTATTTAATTAATGTTGCTATAGAAAAAAACCTCAAATTAAAGCTATTATCGGCAAATAACAGACATTATTAGCAACTAATCCACATTATTGTCATAACATAGCAAATGAACCCTTATTGTAAACTTTCTAGATCAAGGGTGAACAACCTCGGTCCTCAAATATCGCATCCCAGTCGGGTTTTCTGGATTTCCCCAATGAATATGCATGAGATCTATTTACATACAATGGAGACAGTGCATGCAAATAGATCTCATGCATATTCAATGAGGGAATCCTGAAAACCTGACTGGGTTGTGGCACTCAAGGACTGAGGTCGCCCACCCCTGTTCTAGAGATAGGGAATACCTGCTGTACCTGAATGCAACTTACTTTCAACTACCAATGAAAAGGCAAGCACTCTCAGTTAACTTAATAAATAGTCACCATTTTATTGCAAAAGTTGGTCAAATTTGATTAGTGTTATCTTGGTTTGTGGGAAACTTAGCTAATGGCTATGTAAGCCAAACAACTTTCTAGGGGACTGGGCCAGATGGAGATGTGGAAATGACAGAAGACCTATGAGGGAAGCAGGGGCTTAGCTGCTATGGGGCCACGGGGGCCTGGGCCCCGTAGATTTGGCCCTGGACCCCCCTACCGGCAACCCTCTCAACACCCCCCTCCCGCAGCCAACCCACCGCCTGCTACCTTTGCTGGTGGGGGACCCCAACCCCCGCCAGCCGAAATCTTCTTCCTTCATTTGGTTTCTCAGTCTGACGTCCTGCACATTGTACGTGCAGGACATCAGACTGAGAAACCAAGCAAAGGAAGAAGACTTCGGCTGGCAGGGGTTGGGGTCCCCCGCCAGCAAAGGTAGGCGATGGCGACGGCGGGCGGGGGGTTGAGAGGGTCATCGGCAGGAGGGGGTCAAAGTTGTTGGAGGTGTCGGCAATGGCCGAGGAGGGAGGTGTCGGCAATGGCGGTGGTGGTGGGGGGGCTAAAATTGCCCCACCACCTCAGCTCTGGACCCCCCTACTGCTGAAGTCTGGCTACGCCCCTGGAGGGAAGAACTTGGTAGTAGAGAACTGCATGGGAATGGGGATTGTGGGAATCCTGTGGAACCTGCTGGATTCCTGAGGATATGGAAAAAGTTGCCACAGGATTCCTGCAGGGATGGAAGAAATTACCATGGGATTCCCGTGGGGATGGATGAAGTTGCCGCGGGATTCCTGCAGGAGTGTAGTCAAAATCTCTGACTCCAGAATGAGGCTTAGAATGCAATGAGAGAAGCAATTGGAAAACCAGAATAAGGCTTGGAACATATGGAGAGAGGAAGTTGGAGTGCCAGAATGAGGCTTGGAATGCCCAGAGAAGCAGCTGGAACACCAGACTGAGGCTTGGAACACTCACTGGGTGAATAGTGAATATTTATTTAGATTTTGCTAACACCTTTTTCAGTAGTAGCTCAAGGTGAGTTACATTCAGGTACTCTGGATATTTTTCTGTCCCAGGAGGGCTCACAATCTGTTTGTACCTGAGGCAATGGAGGGTTAAGTGAGTTGCCCAAGATCACAAGGAGCAGCAGTGGGATTTGAACTGGCCACCTCTGGATTGCAAGACTGGTGCTCAGACCACTCCTCCACTAGCAACATTCTGTCTAGAATCTCAAATAGTAGTAACAGAATCTCAAGCAGTAGCAACATTCCATGTAGAAGCCTGCCCTTGCAGATGAGCAATGCGGCCGCGCAGGCTTCTGTTTCTGTGAGTCTGACGTCCTGCACGTACATGCAGGACGTCAGACTCACAGAAGCAGAAGCCTGCGTGGCCGCATTGCTGATCTGCAAGGGCAGGCTTCTACATGGAGTGTTGCTAGTGGAATAGCAACATTAACATTCCATGTAGAATCTCAAATAGTAGCAACATTCCATGTAGAATCTCAAATATTTATTTAGATTTTGCTCACACCTTTTCCAGTAGTAGCTCAAGGTGAGTTACATTCAGGTACTCTGGATATTTCTCTGTCCAAGGAGGGCTCACAATCTAAGTTTGTACCTGAGGCAATGGAGGGTAAAGTGACTTGCCCAAGATCACAAGGAGCAGCAGTGGGCTTTGAACCGGCCACCTCTGGATTGCAAGAGCGGTGCTCTAAACACTAGGCCACTCCTCCATACCATTCAAAAAACCACAGGAGGCTGTTGGGGTTGGGAGGAAACAGAGGGCTGAGAACAAGTAACAGTGTCATCTCCTGTGGGTACGGGTGGGGATGGAGGAGATTAATTGTAGGGATGGGTGAGGATGGGATGGATCTTAGTGGGTTTGGGTGGGTATGGGTAAGATTCCATTGGGAATGGGTGGGGATGGGTGAAATTTCTGTCCCTGTGCAGCACTCTGCTTGGTAGCAGTGAGAGCCACTGGGCTTACATGAAGCAATCAGAGAGCAGATGTATCTATTTGTACCTGTATCCTATTACCATTACTAGGACAGCTGTATTGGACTTTGGCCAGCCTGAGTGTTCTAGGAATAAAATTGCACATCTTCTGAATAAAGGAAAGAATTTAGAAGTATTTCTTTACATTATTGAAAGATCCAGGAGAAACGTGGTTATAGGCAGGGAGGTTCTGTCACACATACATGCACTATGCAGATAAAATCTTTTAAACCCTAAGATATGTTCCATAAAGTACTCGGACAACACTCTGAACTTGGTGGGCTAAAGAGAGGAAGAGCAGAGAATTGCAGAGAGAGGAAATAATCCACTCAGAAACACTACATAACACAAGCCAGAAGATTGGAAAGAGATAGCCTGTTAAATTCTTGCTAACTCCTGCTCATCTCAGGGGCGTAGCCAGACAACACATTTTGGGTGGACCTAGGCAAGAAGTGGTCTCCCCACTTCCAACCACCACCAAAAGAAATATTTCAGCTGGCAGGAAAATGCTTCTTTCCACCTTGGCAGTATGCAGCAGGCATGCGCTGAAAGCTGAGTGTGTGCAGGTGCCAGTATCGTGGAAAGTAGCGTTTTTGTTACCATCAGGGGGCAGTCTTCAGCTGGCCGAGCTTGAGATCCCCATCAGCTACCACTAAATGTGTGCTACTGTTGGGTGGGCCTGAGCACTAAATGGGTGGGCCCCGGACCACCCAGGCCCACCTGTGGCTACGCCACTGGCTCATCTATTGTGACTTAAAATAGTCACATTTGTTCTTATTTAATACATGTGAAAATGTGCTTGTTATTTTATTTATTTATTTGTTACATTTGTATCCTACATTTTCCCACCTATTTGTAGGCTACTACTACTACTACTACTACTTAACATTTCTAGAGCGCTACTAGGGTTACGCAGCGCTGTACAAAATAAACAAAGAAGGCTCAATGTGGCTTACATAGTACCGGAGAGGCCTTTGCAGGCTCCGGTATGAACAAATACAGGGTGATGTTGTGGTAAGATCAAGTTCATGTGGCACAGCCACATTAGGGAATCGGAGATCGGAAGAGTTGTATTATGTCCATTATGTGCTTTAGTTTGGTTGTCTAGTACTCAATCCAGTAACTGAATTGCTACAAAAAAAAAAAGACGAGCATCAGGAATGACATGCCTAAATTTGCAGAAACCAGTGATCTTGTCCAAAGTGGAGTCAAGACTGTGAAAAGTCTTGTACGGAAAATAAGACTAATGTCAAGTTTGTCTTGCCTTGTTGAATCCTAGGGAGGTGCTTAAGTACATAAGTATTGCCATACTGGGGCAGACCAAAGGTCCATCAAGCCCAGCATCTTGTTTCCAACAGTGGCCAATCCAGATCACAAATACCTGGCAAGATCCTGAAAAAGTTCAATACATTTTATACTGCTTATCCCAGAAATAAGCAGTGGATTTTCCCCAAGTCAATTTAATAATGGTCTATGGATTTTTCCTTTAGGAAGCCTTCCAGATCTTTTTTAAACCCCACTAAGCTCTGGCAACAAATTCCAGAGTTTAATTACACGTTGAGTGAAGAAAAATTTTCTCTGATTCGTATTAAATTTACTACTTTGTAGCTTCATCGCATGCCCCCTAGTCCTAGTATTTCTGGAAAGAGTAAACAAACAATTCACATCTACCCACAGCAAAGTTTCACTAGATTATACAAGTAAAAGAAAAGAAAACCATGTCTTATGATTGGGACTCTTGCAAGTCAATATACTAGAGGGGGAAGTTATCAACTTGGGCTCTGTTAAGACACATTCAGGCTTATTTTCGAAAGAGCAGGGCGCCCATCTTTCGACACAAATCGGGAGATGGGCGTCCTTCTCCCAGGGTCGCCCAAATCGGCATAATCAAAAGCCGATTTTGGGCATCCTCAACTGCTTTCCGTCACGGAGATGACCAAATTTCACAGGGGCGTGTTGGAAGCGCAGCGAAGGCAGGACTGGGGCATGCTTAACACATGGGCGTCCTCAGCCGATAATGGAAAAAAGAAGGGCGTCCCTGATGAGCACTTGGGCGACTTTACTTGGTCCTTTTTTTTGTTATGACCAAGTCTCAAAAAGGTGCCCGAACTGACCAGATGACCACCGGAAGGAATCAGGAATGACCACCCCTTACTCCCCCAGTGGTCACCAACCCCCTCCCACCCTAAAAAAAACTTTTTAGATATTTTTTGTCTGTCTCTATGCCAGCCTCAAATGTCATACCCAGCTCCATGCCAGCAGTATGCAGGTCCCTGGAGCAGTTTTAGTGGGTGCAGTGCACTTCAGGGAGGTGGACCCAGGCCCATCCCCCCCTACCTGTTACACTTATGGTGGTAAATGTGAGCCCTTCAAAACCCACCAGAAACCCACTGTACCCACATGTAGGTGCCCCCCTTCACCCCTTAGAGCTATGATAGTGGTGTACAGTTGTGGGGAGTGGGTTATGGAGGGGTTGGGGGGCTCAGCACGCAAGGTAAGGGAGCAATGGTCATATGTCTACCTGGGAGCATTTTATGAAGTCCACTGCAGTGCCTCCTAAGGTGCCCGATTGCTGTCCTGGCATGTCAGGGGGACCAGTCTACTAAAAATGCTGGCTCCTCCCACATCCCAATGGCTTGACTTTGGACGTTTTAGCCTTGGACGTCTTTTTTCTGAAAATGGCCGAAAATCAAAGACGTCCAAATCGCAAAACGTCCATGGTATTTTCGAACACAAAAGATGGATGTCCATCTTTTTCGAAAATGACCTCCTTCCCGCTTCAGAATTTGGACGTCTTTGTAAAATTCTGACTTAGACGTTTCTTTCGAAAATGCCCCTCTGAGTGAACCTTCATTTTTGTGGCCCTATCAAATTAATTTCCAAGCCACTAGCCCCTCTCCCCCAGACCTTGATAATTAAACAGAACAATTGCAAATATCTCCCCAATAGCACTGAGAACAATGGGGGAAAAAACCCCAAGTGGAAGCAATATGATGGCAGGACAGTCAATCCAACCAAGTAGCCATATCTAGACAGTGGCGTAGCCAAGGGTGGGCCTGGGTGGGCCTAGGCCCACCCACTTTGGGCTCAAGCCCACCCAGTAGCAGCATAGCTATGATGTGGCTGGCAAATATCCCCAAGCCCCACCAACTGAAAACGCCTAACAGCTGTCCTTTTGCCTGCAGCAAGAAGTGACTTATACATACTGCTCTCACCGGCCCCACAGCCTTCCCTCGGATGGATTCCCGCCTATGCAGAAACAAGAAGTTTCATCAGAGGGAAGGCTGTGGGGCCAACATAAGCAGTGTGTGTTAGTTGCTGCTCGCTACTGGTGAAAATCTGCTATTTAAAAGGTATTTAAAAGTAGTGGTGTGCCAGATCTGGTGGTGGGAGGCGGGACTGGTGGTTGGGAGGCGGGGAATAGTGCTGGGCAGACTTATACGGTCTGTGCCATAGCCGGTGGTGGGAGGCGGGGCTGGTGGTTGGGAGGAGGGGATAGTGCTGGCCAGACTTATACGGTCTGTGCCCTGAAAACGATAGGTACAAATCAAGGTAAGGTATACACATGAGTTTATCTTGTTGGGCAGACTGGATGGACCGTGCGGGTCTTTTTCTGCCGTCATCTACTATGTTACTCTTAGGCATATTTTCAAAGCACTTAGCCTTCCAAAGTTCAATAGGTTTCTATGGAACTTTGGAAGGCTAAGTGCTTTGAAAATATGCCTCTATGTATGTATGCGGGGGAGGGGGGATGTTTGAGAGACCATATGGCATGCAGCTGAGAGAGAAGAGACCAAAATCACTTGTGGGACAAGGCGGAGTTCTTCTGCCCGCCCATCTTGGGCCCAGGCCCACCCAAAATTGGGTATCTGTCTACGCCCCTGCTAGAGCGGCATGAAGAAAGGGTAAGCACAGTCAACTTGTCAGTGGCGTGTGCAGTCAAAGAAGATAAGGAAAACATTTTTTTCTTTTTCTCTTATTATTTTTGAAAATTTTATTCTGGGGACAATAGGAAAAAAGTGAGCGACAGGACAGATGACTATGCCAGTCCGCAGTATCTAGAGTGGCATTATTAGCAGTAATAATTGCAGGATGCTGAACCAAAACAGCAGGGCAGGCAACAGCAGGACAACCAATAACACCGGTAGCAGCAGTAATATAAGCAGCAGACAAGAGATAGGGGAAGAAGAGGGTTTATGGCATTTATTTATTTACATTTGTGGCTGTGGAATTAAAAATGCCCACTGGAAACTAGACAGCAGACATTATTGACTGCAGTGGAAACTGGCCAAAACCCAGCAAGCGTGTGAGCAACTGGGCATAAGGAGCACTCTACAGCCTTTCTTCCTCCCAGTGGCATGGAAACTGATGGAAAGTGAGATTAGTCTGTAGAAACCCTAGCTTTTCCAGCAAGCCTGGTGTTAGCCATGAACACTGTGGACTATCTCTCCATTTTCCTTCCTGTTAAGCTCCTAAAATGAATGAGGGGAATTAATTGCCCCCTGTATAGTCTCTGCTTCCGGGTGTTCTGCTGCCCCTAAACCTTTTTTTGGCAAACCTCTTCGTGCATGTTGCATGGTTTCTAACCATACTAGCCTTTGAGCTCATAAAAACGGGCTATTATAGGAAGGGGGGGTTGAAAGGCCCGCCCCCGCCGCCGAGTTCGCCGCTGCCCCTCCCCCCCGAATTCGCCCCCCCCATCCCCACCGATCCGTCACCACCCACCTTCCACCCGGCCGGGCCCTCGCTCCGCTATTGAAACAGCGAGGGTCCGGGAACGCAGCACTGAGCTCTGCTGAGCTGCCGACGTCGGCCTTCGTTCTTCTTCTCTGCCTGTCCCGCCCTCGTGTGACGTAACGTCGTCGAGGACGGGACAGAGGCAGAGAAGAAGAAGAAGGAAGGGCGATGTCGGCAGCTCAGCAGAGCTCAGTGCTGCGTTCCCGGACCCTCGCTGTTTCAATAGTGGAGCGAGGGCCCGACCGGGTAGAAGGTGGGTGGCGGCGGCGACTCGGGTGGGGGGAGCGTTAGACGGCGGTGTCCCTCCCTCAGCAATGCGCAGTACAGACCCTCTGTGTTCCGCCCCCCCGTCATCACGTATTGACGTGGGGGCGGGGCAGAGAAGGTCTCTACTGCGCATTTGCGAGTGAGTACGGTCACTCGCCGTTTATATGTTTGATTGGATTGATGACAAGAGAATAAACCTTTTCTTCAAACTTTAGAAGAATTGCCTTTTTTTGTTGGAAAGATAGGGTGTCCACTCCCCTGCCCCCTCTATTTTTTCTTCGACAAGGCATTTACCTGAAGGGTTTCTCCTGTGTTTTTTTATTTGGTTAAATCAGTTTTCACCCATGTAAACAGCTTTTGAAAGTTGCTCTCTCTCTCTCTCTCTCTCTCTCTCTCTCTCTCTGTAGTTAAGTGTTTTTACAGGATTATTCTGGAAGGGAGTGGCGGAAGGGGGGGGGGGGAGGAGGAGGTCATCGTGATTGCTGAGTTTAATTGGCAAATCTCAGAAATGGGCCTGAAAGTTAATAGGGAAGGTTCATCTAGGGTCCTGAATACCCTTGAACCAGCTATGTTTAAATTCATAATCTCTTGTGCAATACAGAACAGAGTTCTTCATTTAACTAGAGAAGCAAAGTAGCCAAAAGCCATACAAACTCTTTATTTATGGCACCTGGATAACTTTCTGACGCATTCACATTCCAGTTGTTGAGCTTCATTGCAGCTGTTTCCTAACTTAGAAAGATTAACATAGCTCATTTATAAGGTCCTCATTGCAGACCAGGTCATTCATAAAACAGCACAGTGAGTCCATTCATACATACCTTGATGAAACCATCAGTTCATTCAACTAATTTCAGAAAAAATATACTTTATAGACCAGTCTATCTCCAGAAGTACCTTCATCTCGCATTCACTATTTTATTATAAATCAGTTATTCATGAGACTGTTATTAAAAAAAGTAATAGCAGTTCCATCCCATCATAAAGATTAACGTCTACAGTAAACAAGTGAGTCATTCAATCATATTTATGTAGAAACCTGTAAGGTTCTGCTCTGAGTGGATGGCAGAGACCTCTACTGGCTCCACTAGGATATTGCACTTTGACTTGTGAATACCCCCATAGTTTCCAGAAGAAAGGGAGGTGTAACGGTGGGAGGAGACCGCTTTTGGAGGAGCATTGGGATTAGTATTAAATCCAAGCCCTGTTTGAACTCAATGAGGCCGATATTCAGCCTGCACGAGGCAGGCTGGCTAAGTCCCGTGGTCAGCGCTGAGCCCAGATATTCAGTGCCGGGTCATTTCCGCTGACTGGCTAAGTTAATATTCAACGCTGGCCAGTTAAGTTTATAGCAGCCAAAGATAGGCCTGCTATTTATGCAGTCCAATATGGCTGCTTAACTTAGCTAGTGAAATGCTGAATATTCGCGCCTAGCTGGCTATATCGTGCAATATAGCTGGTTAGCCGCTATGCACTGACCGCAAATATTCAGCAGGAGATAGCCGGCTATCCCCCACTGAATATTCACGGACAGCCGGTTAAGCGCTATTTATCCAGCCAGGAGCCGTTCCTGGCTGGTTAAATAGTTTTGAATATCGAGGCAATTGTCTTTAGCTCTGATTCCCTGGTCACTGCAGCACTCTGTGATGGGATCAAGAACTTTGGATAGCCCAGCCATTATGCTAGAATGAACAGAAAAGTAGTGAGAGGTGACAGGGGTTGCTTGGGCTTCTGCACTTGCTCTGAAATGTGATCTGTGATGGGGACCAGCATACCACTGCTTCCACGGAAAAGGAGAGAGGAGTAAAGCAGTTTGGAATACAGGAGAGCAGCAAGGGGCTCTGGTACTGAGAAAGAAGGAGAAGACACAGTAGACATCCCCTGGAGGGGAAAAAGGAGGGTCAAATACCACAGGGAACATATCTGAGTTTAACCAAGCTTTGAAGGTGTACAATAGAAAAAGGAGCCTTTTGGGATCTGGAGAATCTTGGAAGGAACCCGAATTACAGCTATGTCATGCAAGGTTCCGGGTTAGGAGTCACAGACCTAGAAAGGGATCTGGGAGTCATTGTTGATAAGACGTTAAAACCTTCTGCTCAGTGTGCTGCGGCAGCTAAGAAAGCGCACAGAATGTTGAGTATTATTAGGAAAGGGATGGAAAACAAACACGAGGACGTTATAATGCCGTTGTATCGCTCCATGGTGCAACCGCACCTAGAATATTGTGTCCAATTCTGGTCGCCGCATCTCAAAAAAGATATAAAGGAATTAGAGAAGGTGCAGAGAAGGGTGACGAAAATGATAACGGGAATGGAATGACTTCCCTAAGAGGAAAGGCTGAGAAGGTTAGGGCTCTTCAGCTTGGAGAAAAGGCGACTGAGGGGTGATATGATAGAAGTCTACAAAATAATGAGCGGACAGATTTGAAGCGTTTGTTTACACTTTCAAACAACAACAAAACCAGGGGACACAAGATGAAGCTAGAATATGGTAGATTTAAAACAAATAGGAGAAAGGTTTTCTTTACTCAGCGCGTAGTTAGACTCTGGAACTCGTTGCTAGAAAATGTAGTGACAGCAGCTGGCTTTATGGAATTTAAAGGGGGTTTGGACAGATTCCTGAGGGAAAAGTCCATTAAACATTATTAAGAATTAAGTTTTTTTTTTTTTTTGGGGGGGGGGGAGGTTGCCAGGTTCTTGAAGCTTGGATTGGCCACTGTCGGAGACAGGATGCTGGGCTTGATGGACCCTTGGTCTTTTCCCGGTATGGCGGTGCGTATGTACTTATGTACCGTGAGTGCCTTAGGTTATTTTTTACCCTCTCCCTATTCCTCACTATTGTATGATTGTTGTCCTTTTTGCTCAACGATGATTTTTGAGTAAGTGTTTAGTTCTGGCCTGAATCCTGTCACTGAAAGCCAGTGGAGAATGGAGCGTGTGGTTTGCTTTGCCACTGGCCTGCAGTGATACTGTCCGTTTACATGCATGGTCCGAGGAATCCCCTGAAGCAACAGTGTTGGCACTGCAAAACAGTGGCCAGCGTTGGGAGAACTGGCTCTGCAATTATCTGAATCCAAAAGCTAAGTTTTTTTGAACTATGTTTATACTTTAAAGTTTTATGAAAGTTTTGTGTTGATGATTTATACTAGCAGGTTTAAAGTTTTTATACCTGCGTGATATCTGAGGTTTTTCCTTCTAAAATGTCACATTCTCTTCCATGTAATTTCTGTTTATGAATGCAGTATTTGTTGGTTATATTTTTTGTATTATTTGATATTGAACGAGACTTCACTCCTTACAAAACCCTATAAAACAATTCTATCATACCATAATAGCATTAACTTTCAGGAGTCGCACAAGGGTCTACCTAGGGAAAAGCAGCACCATAAACACTGTGGTGGATGGTAGCTCAATACATCTGTCAGGAAAACTAAGTAAGCCAAATCAGCGTAGACCAATCCTACATAGACATTCAATGCTAACAGAATACCTGGCCTTTTTCACTCACGTAGAATCCATATAGACCCTCAACAAGTATAGAATAAATAACCACAAAATAGAAATATGTAGACAAACTCAGCTCCAAGAAACTGAATACTGCAAAATTTAGTTTACTAAAAAGGTATTACCTTATTTTCTATTTTATTTCTATTTATTAATCTTTAAAGTGGACTAATTTGGCTACTATACTACTTTACCATAAATCTCTCTCTTAATCCCTCCAAACAGCCTCTCCTCCCTCTCTTTCCTGGCCATGCAGCATCCTCTCTATGTTTCTCTATCTCTCTCCCTTGCCATGTAGCATCTCTTCTCTCTCTCTCCCCCTTCTATGCAGTATCTCCTCTCTTTTTCTCTTTCCTTCCATGCTTCATATCCTCCCTCTCCCTCTCTCTCCCTGCTATGTAGCATGGACACATCTCTTCCTCTCTGTCTCTCCCCCCTCCATGCAGCATGACCTTCCTCTCTCTCTTTCTTTCTGTTCCTTCTCCCCTCATCCAGCATTGCCCCCCCTCTCCCTCTCCCTCTCTCTCTCTCTCTCTCTCTCTCTCTCTCTCTCTCTCTCTGCTATGTAGCATCTCTTCTCTCTCTCTCCCCCCTCTGTCATGCAGTATCTCCTCTCTTTTTCTCTTTCCTTCCATGCTTCATATCCTCCCTCTCCCTCTCTCTCCCTGCTATGTAGCATGGACACATCTCTTCCTCTCTGTCTCTCCCCCCTCCATGCAGCATGACCTTCCTCTCTCTCTTTCTTTCTGTTCCTTCTCCCCTCATCCAGCATTGCCCCCCCCCTCTCCCTCTCTCTCTCTCTCTCTCTCTCTCTCTACTCGCCACCCCATACAGCATTGCTTGTCTGTTTGTCTGTCTCTCTCTCCCTTCTCCCATCCAACATGGACTCATCTCTCTCCTCCCTGTCCCCCATGAAGCATTGCCCCCCTCTCCCTCTCCCTCTCTCTCTCTCTCTCTCTCTCTCTCTCTCTCTCTCTCTCTCTCTCTCCCCTCTGTCATGCAGTATCTCCTCTCTTTTTCTCTTTCCTTCCATGCTTCATATCCTCCCTCTCCCTCTCTCTCCCTGCTATGTAGCATGGACACATCTCTTCCTCTCTGTCTCTCCCCCCTCCATGCAGCATGACCTTCCTCTCTCTCTTTCTTTCTGTTCCTTCTCCCCTCGTCCAGCATTGCCCCCTCTCTCTCTCTCTCTCTCTCTCTCTCTCTCTCCCCTCTGTCATGCAGTATCTCCTCTCTTTTTCTCTTTCCTTCCATGCTTCATATCCTCCCTCTCCCTCTCTCTCCCTGCTATGTAGCATGGACACATCTCTTCCTCTCTGTCTCTCCCCCCCTCCATGCAGCATGACCTTCCTCTCTCTCTTTCTTTCTGTTCCTTCTCCCCTCATCCAGCATTGCCCCCCTCTCCCTCTCCCTCTCTCTCTCTCTCTCTCTCTCTCTCTCTCTCTCTGCTATGTAGCATCTCTTCTCTCTCTCTCCCCCCTCTGTCATGCAGTATCTCCTCTCTTTTTCTCTTTCCTTCCATGCTTCATATCCTCCCTCTCCCTCTCTCTCCCTGCTATGTAGCATGGACACATCTCTTCCTCTCTGTCTCTCCCCCCTCCATGCAGCATGACCTTCCTCTCTCTCTTTCTTTCTGTTCCTTCTCCCCTCATCCAGCATTGCCCCCCCTCTCCCTCTCTCTCTCTCTCTCTCTCTCTCTCTCTACTCGCCACCCCATACAGCATTGCTTGTCTGTTTGTCTGTCTCTCTCTCCCTTCTCCCATCCAACATGGACTCATCTCTCTCCTCCCTGTCCCCCATGAAGCATTGCCCCCCTCTCCCTCTCCCTCTCTCTCTCTCTCTCTCTCTCTCTCTCTCTCTCTCTCTCTCTCTCTCTCTCCCCTCTGTCATGCAGTATCTCCTCTCTTTTTCTCTTTCCTTCCATGCTTCATATCCTCCCTCTCCCTCTCTCTCCCTGCTATGTAGCATGGACACATCTCTTCCTCTCTGTCTCTCCCCCCTCCATGCAGCATGACCTTCCTCTCTCTCTTTCTTTCTGTTCCTTCTCCCCTCGTCCAGCATTGCCCCCCCCCCCCCTCTCTCTCTCTCTCTCTCTCTCTCTCTCCCCTCTGTCATGCAGTATCTCCTCTCTTTTTCTCTTTCCTTCCATGCTTCATATCCTCCCTCTCCCTCTCTCTCCCTGCTATGTAGCATGGACACATCTCTTCCTCTCTGTCTCTCCCCCCTCCATGCAGCATGACCTTCCTCTCTCTCTTTCTTTCTGTTCCTTCTCCCCTCATCCAGCATTGCCCCCCCTCTCCCTCTCTCTCTCTCTCTCTCTCTCTCTACTCGCCACCCCATACAGCATTGCTTGTCTGTTTGTCTGTCTCTCTCTCCCTTCCCCCATCCACCATGGACTCATCTCTCTCCTCCCTGTCCCCCATGAAGCATTGCCCCATCTCTCCCTCCCTCCCCCTGCTCATACCCTTGCTGCCTTGCTGGGTCATAGTTGGCAGCAGTGGTAAAATCAACAGGAAGGATGGTGGGACCATTTGCCTACTTACATTGCCACTAGCTCTGTCAGCCACACTCCCTCTGTTGTAAGTTCCTCTATCAGAGGGGCTTGACTGGCAGAGCTAACAGCTGCTCATCTTTCATGTTGACTTTACCGCTGCTGCCAACTATGACCTGGGAAGGCAGCTGGCCCAGTGGAAGTAGTTAGAAAGAGGGGAAGATCACAGTTTGGGCCAAACCTCTTATACAAGGCTCCTATGCCAAGAATCAGTCCTTGCGGCACATCACTTGTAACATCCCTTTCCTCAGAGTGAGCTCCTTTTACCACTACACTTTGTCACCTTCCACTCAACCAGTTCCTAACCCAGTCAGTCGCTTTAGGGCCCGTCCAAGGGCACTCAGTTTACTTATAAGTCATCCATGTGGAAACATGTCAAAGGTTTGTTAAAATCTAAATACACCACATCTAGCACTCTCTCTCAATCCAACTCTCTGGTTACCAAGGTCAAAGAAATTATTCACAATTATGTGACAAGAACTGCCTCTAATAAAACCATGATGCCTCGGGTTCTGCAATCCACTGGATTCCAGAAACCTCACTATTCTCTGTTGTATAAGTGTTTCCATTATTTTACTTACCCGACAGGTCAGACTAACCAATCTGTAGTTCCCAACCTTCTTCTTACGTCTGCGCTAACTGTTGAGGGTGTTCCCAGCATGTCCACATAGAGCGGCTTGTACCGTATCTTGTGGCTGCCAATTTTAGAAAGAAGGTACAAAGTGAATTTGAGAGGTCCAGGTGGAACACGTCAATCTCTGCTAGTATTTTAGAAAAGGATCTGTTGATATAAAGCATTTTTGAAAATACATGCAGGAATGGACTTGAATTTGCCAGCTGTGTGCAGTGGTAGTAATCATTTTACAACTGCCAACATCTAAAATATCAACAGGGTCATCACAACAATATATAAGTTTATGTGTAGACACATACATAGTAACATAGTAGATGACGGCAGAAAAAGACCTGCACAGTCCATCTAGTCTGCCCAACAAGATCAACTCATATCTGCTACTTTTTGTGTATACCTTACCTTGATTTGTACCTGTCCTTTTCAGGGCACAGACCGTATAAGTCTGCCCAGCACTATCCCCGCCTCCCAACCACCAGTCCCGCCTCCCACCACCAGCTCTGGCATAGACCGTGTAAGTCTGCCCAGCACTATCCCCGCCTCCCAACCACCAGCCCCGCCTCCCACCACCGGCTCTGGCACAGACCGTATAAGTCTGCCCAGCACTATCCCCGCCTCCCAACCACCAGTCCCGCCTCCCACCACCGGCTCTGGCACAGACCGTATAAGTCTGCCCAGCACTATCCCTGCCTCCCAACCACCGGCTCTGGCACAGACCGTATAAGTCTGCCCAGCACTATCCCCGCCTCCCAACCACCAGTCCCGCCTCCCACCACGGCTCTGGCATAGACCGTGTAAGTCTGCCCAGCACTATCCCCGCCTCCCAACCACCAGTCCCACCTCCCACCACCGGCTCTGGCACAGACCGTATAAGTCTGCCCAGCACTATCCCCGCTTCCCAACCACCAGCCCCGCCTCCCAACCACTGGCTCTGGCACAGACCATATAAGTCTGCCCAGCACTATCCCCGCCTCCCAACCACCAGCCCCGCCTCCCACCACCGGCTCTGGCACAGACCGTATAAGTCTGCCCAGCACTATCCCTGCCTCCCAACCACCAGCTCTGCCACAGACCGTATAAGTCTGCTCAGCACTATCCCTGCCTCCCAACCACCGGCTCTGGCACAGACCGTGTAAGTCTGCCCAGCACTATCCCCGCCTCCCAACCACCAGCCCCGCCTCCCACCACCGGCTCTGGCACAGACCGTATAAGTCTGCCCAGCACTATCCCCACCTCCCAACCACCAGCCCCGCCTCCCAACCACTGGCTCTGGCACAGACCGTATAAGTCTGCCCAGCACTATCCCCGCCTCCCAACCACCAGCCCCGCCTCCCACCACCGGCTCTGGCACAGACCGTATAAGTCTACCCAGCACTATCCCTGCCTCCCAACCACCGGCTCTGGCACAGACCGTATAAGTCTGCCCAGCACTATCCCCGCCTCCCAACCACCAGTCCCGCCTCCCACCACCGGCTCTGGCATAGACCGTGTAAGTCTGCCCAGCACTATCGTCGCCTCCCAACCACCAGCCCCGCCTCCCACCACCGGCTCTGGCACAGACCGTATAAGTCTGCCCAGCACTATCCCCAACTCCCAACCACCAGCCCCGCCTCCCACCACCGGCTGTGCCACCCAATCTCGGCTAAGCTCCTGAGGATCCATGTGTGTTGGTAATTCAGAACAACCAAAAAATACAAGGTGTGGAGCTGTTACCCAACAAACTACAACACAAAAGGACTTCTAAAACTGAAACAATGGTACAATCTTAATGAAATGGACCTGACACAGGCCATGTTTTGGGGCACAATAACGCCTTCCTCAGGGGTCAAAACAGTGTTCTTTTTAGTAGAGAATAAGCATCCCAAATTGTCCTTCTAATAACCCATCTAAATCGGCAGCAGATTGTACCAGACGCATCCAGGCACAATAATGGTTTCCAACACTGGGAACTTATATGGAGACTGACCTTGAGACAGTCAGTGGCGAAACGTGAATTCATGTCAGTTTGAAGTGTCTCCTATGATGATTATGTGGATGGAAAGATGAAGACGGTGTCAGAACAGGTTGATATCTGGAATGCATGCCTAGCAATGGCATTAGAAAAAAACGGCCCTTCTAAAGAAGGTCCTGTGCGCCACAAACAATTGTGCGCATAACATAATAGATTAATTAGATGCTAATTGACCTGCCCAACCTTTTATAGGTTAGAATTGGTGCTAATTGACACTAATTAGCAGTTACACACAAAACTGCCCTTTGAATTCCATAAGTTGTGCGCTCAAATTCCAGAGGAGTGTGTCAAGGAGTTATGCGTGTGGATTACGGAGTGCCAGAGTTTACACTCCTAGCTGTCTACAGTTAGACGCAAGCATTTACACCAGTCATTTGCCTAAAGTTAGGTGCGCAAATGTAGACTTATGTTAGTATTCTGTAACAGCAGCTGCACTTCCGTTATTGAACCCAGGATTAGCACACATCATCCTGGTACCTATAGAGAATTACCCTCAGGTTTGTAACAGGGGCGTAGCCAGACTTCGGCGGGAGGGGGGTCCAGAGCCCGGGGAACATTTTAGCCCCCCCCCCCCCGATGCGCTAACCCCCCCCCCCCACCATTGCCGACCCCCCCCCCCCGCCGCTGCCACCACCAACTTTGACAACCCCTGCCAATGACCCTCTCGACACCCCCTCCTGCCGCAAACCCTCCCCCGCCACCGCTGTCGCCATGGACTATCTTTGCTGGCGGGGGACCCCAATCCCCGCCAGCCAAGGTCCTCTTCTTCCCGCAAAGGCTTCGTTCTGTTTCTGTGAGTCTGACGTCCTGCACGTACAACGTGCAGGACGTCAGAAACAGAACAAAGTCTTCGCGGGAAGAAGAGGAACTCGGCTGGCAGGGATTGGGGTCCCCCGCCAGCAAAGGTAGCCCACGGTGATGGCGGCGGGTGGAGGGTGTCGATAGGGTCTGCAGCAGGGGGTCCAGGGCCAAATCTACGAGGGCCCAGGCCCCCATGGCCCCATGTAGCTACATCACTGGGTTTGTTGTTCTTGAAGCTGCATTTCAATAAGAAAACTTTTCTACACGTTCCCAACACTAGATGGTGCCATGGATTCATACTGATAGAAAGACTGCCTGACTCTCACACAGATAGTATTTTGGTTAAAAAAATGTTTATTGTGTCAACAATCAATACACAGCTGTATAAATGATCACTGTTATAAATATATATACACAGATATTTTTTCTATATTATTTCTTGAGACCATCAGAGGTAGAATTGCTTTCACTGGCGGTATACTATATGACGCTTTTCATAAGGAGGGGCATAATCGAACGGGGCCGCCCATCTTTAAGGGCGGCCATCTCTGAGGACAGCGACGCGAAGGGGTAGGGCAACCCATATTATTGAAACTAGATGGGCGTCCATCTTTCGTTTTGATAATACGGTCGGGGCCGGCCAAATCTCAACATTTAGGTAGACCTAAATGTTGAGATCGCCGACATTAGAAATGGGCGGCTTCGGTTTTCGCCTATAATGCTAACCGAGGACGGCCATCTCAAAAATGGCCAAATTCAATGTTTCTGGTCTTGGGAGGAGCCAGCATTCGTAGGGCATTGGTTCCCCTGACATGCCAGGACACCAACCGGGCACCCTAGGGGGCACTGCAGTGGTCATCACAAATTGCTCCCAGCTGCATAGCTCCCTTACCTTGTGTGCTGAGCCCTCCCAAACCCCCCCAAAACCCACTCCCCACAACTGTACACCACTACCATAGCCCTTAGGGATGAAGGGTGGGCTCCTACATGTAGGTACAGTGGGTTTTGGGGGGTTTGGAGGGCTCAACATTTACCACCATAAGTGTAACAGGTAGGGGGTGAGTGGATGGATGGGCTTGGGTCCGCCTGCCTGAAGTGCACTGCACCCACTAAAAACTGCTCCAGGGACCTGCATACTGCTGTCATGAAGCTGGGTATGACATTTGAGGTTGGCATAGAGGTGGCAAAAAATGTTTTTTAAAGTGTTTTTTTTGGATGGGAGGGGGTTGGTGACCACTAGAGGAGTAAGGGGAGGTCGTCTCCGATTCCTTCCAGTGGTCATCTGGTCAGTTCGGGCACCTTTTCGAGGCTTGGTCGTGAAACAAAAAGGACCAAGTAAAGTCGGCCAAATGCTCGTCAGGGCCAGCTTTCTGTTTTCCATTATCGGCCGAGGACAGCCATCTCTTAACCACGCCCCCGTCCCGCCTTCGGTACACTGCCAACACGCCCCCTTGAACTTTGGCCATCACTGCGACAGAAAGCCGTGGCTTCTCATAAAATACCAACTAGTAGAAAGTATGTGTCATGCTTTGATGGCATATACTGTACTTTCAACTACACAAAGACTCCAGTATTTTTTCTTTTTTCTTTATCACAAAAACATTTTATTATATTGCAATGCCCGCTAACCTCACTAGCACTGCTACCTACTATTAAAACCTCACACATTCACTCCTCCGCTCACCTTGCACACCTGTATTTAATTTAAGTACAAAACAGTTGATTTTACATTTTAAACTGCATACTTATACTGTTTCATATTGTGCATATGTTTTGCCATGCTTATACATTGTATCATATTGAAATAATCAAAACTCAGTTCTGCCAGCAAAATGGTCCTTTTCCTACAAACGCCACGCCTTCCGCATGGACGCAGTGAAAATGTTTCCACATAAATGCTGGATGACTGTTCTTTGCAAAAAAAACAGTGAAGATGGCCGCAGATGAAACAACATTGTTTGTTCCATGATTGAGGAAGCTCAGCATTTTTGTTACTAATACAAGAATCTCTCATATCTTCATATATTATTGATCTCACTTTCAATAAGTTACTATAACATATAAATCATATAATATCAATCTTTATGAACTTTTCATAAAATATTTATAACAAATCTCACACCTAACACTATAACAACAGTGAACTTATAATTATTAAAAAAAAAAAAACCTTTGTCACTAGAATTTTCCATACACATTGTCCTCCAAGCTCACTACACATCGAGATACCAAAACAGTCAATTGTCGTAATTGACTAATATTCTGAATCCATTGGGTTATACATGATCTTCACTATTCTAGGAAACTGATTCTCTTTGTTTAGTAGAATCCATTTTAACTCAATGTTATTCTTGACTGAAATCAAATTCAGTGTAAACACAGCCACAAAACTTATCTTCATTGCTAGCGAAGCTGTTAAATACTCATTCATCCTTTGATGTGATGGATAAAATACAGACTGTTTTCCAATATCTCCCTTCTGGAAAAACCGTCCTTATAGCTTTAAAATTGTATTATGCTATAGGTCCAACATGGTCCGTGTTTCGTTTAAGCTCGTGTCATCAAGGGCCAACAAAGGTGTCTTCAACAGGACCGCAGCTCCAAAATGGTGCCAGATAATTCTATATATTATTGCTGAGTGAAGATATTCTGCTGGAATTCTATCTGACAGACTCCTGAAGTAGACATTTACTGAAACACGGCCGTGTCGGGTCCTTTAATAAATATTGCTTCCTCCCATAATTGGCTCCGCTTTGTTGTTCCATCTGTGGCTGACTTCACTGTTTTGTTGCATTTTAGCTTTGTGTTGCTGGTTCCATCTGTTCTGCTTTGATGTACTGTACTTTGCCAGTGAACATGTACATGGGTGGAGTGTGACTGGAGCGCACAGATACATACGTAAATTATAGAATTCTGTCATTTATGTGCTTACTTGCTAAATATTATACACAGCTAAATATTATACACAGAAGGCATATAAGCTGCTTAGCCAAATAATAATATTTTCTGTAATGATTTAAATGCAATTGCCTTGCCTTGCTGTAAATACAAGGCAAGTGAACAGCTTTGTTCAATTGTAAAACAAAGAAAATTGTAATTTGTACCGCTACAGCTTTAACCTAGATGTAATTATCTCACTCTGCTTGCTTAGACCTCCAGACAAATGAGCCACCTTGCACAGTGAGATAATTGGATCAATATATAACGCTCACTGTCATGCTTTAATTGTAAATACAGGCTTTGCTTTGCTTTGCTTTGATTATTAACCAAGCATGATTAGCATGAAATGTCGCCAAGCTTAAATGCAACTGCAGGCTTTGCTTCGCTTTGAATACAAACTTGCTAATTGTTTGTTACAGCGCCTTAAACACTGATATGAATACCAGTAAAGCACTCCTAACCATCTTCTGCATCACCTTACTCTCTCACGCAAACACTACCCACGACCCAGACAACAATAACACCATAACCCACAAACTGTACAGCACTCACACACACACACACACACACACACACAATGCCCACCCTGAAGAACATCCATAACAACCCAACCACAACACACTAACTCCACGCACAACCTATGAACGACTTACCAGACCAAAGACTCAATAACCAACCAAAAGGGAAAATCCACGCATACGAACACCACCAACAAACAGAGAAAAACAACAACAATAACAAATCCAACCACCGAAGGAATAGACAACTAATAAAAATAAACACATCGAACCCTCCCACAGAAACACACCGCTTAATCCAACTAGGATACATCAACGCAAGATCAGCAGTAAGCAACTCAGTAGATATACAAGACTGGATTACCACAGATAACTTAGACCTTCTTTTCATCACAGAAACCTGGTTCCACAGCCCTACAGACCCCGCCATATTAGAGACATGCCCACCAGAATACAAAATCACCCACTGGACAAGAAATGGAAAAAGAGGAGGCGGAATAGCCATAATTTACAAACCCGAATTCACCATCACAACCACGGGCGAATCCACTTCTCCACAACTTGAAATTGCCTCGACAAGAATCACTCACCCAAACCTACTAGGACACCTCAACGCAATCCTATTTTACAGACCTCCAGGAAAATGGCAAGACTCACAAATGCAACTCATGGACTTCATCTCAAACACATGGGTCTCTGCCTCAAACATCCTCATCATAGGAGACATCAACCTACACCTTGAAGACGACACCTCTACAGGCACACGAGAATGCAATGAATTCTTAAAACTTTGGGATCTGCACGCACGCAACCAATACACACAAAAGGACATACACTAGACATCATTACACACAAATTTGACCGAGACTCAAACATACTACTTATTGACACAAGATGGACACCTACACTATGGTCAGACCACCACAAAGCATATGTCTTCCTCAACTGGCGAAAAACACACATAAACACAATCAACAAACATGAACGAACAACATACACCACGAGAGGAAAAATAGACCCCACAACATTCTGGCAACAGATCTACCAGAACGAAGGTTACCAAATCCTGACACCATCCAATTCCTCCACGAATGGGACGAAATATGCACAACAACATTAGACAAAATTGCCCCAATCCAAGCCAGAACATCACATAGAAAAAAATCAAATCCATGGTTCACCGAAGAGCTGAAAAAACTTAAAACACAAGTCAGAAAATTAGAACGCGCATGGTACAAAAAGAAAGATGAACAAACACTAAATGCCTGGAAACTACTTCGGAGGAAATACAAATATACCATAAAACAGACTAAAAGACTACATTACAAAACAATAATAGGACCCAACTACAAAGACACACACAAACTATTCTACCTTGTGAATAAATTGCTAGACACCTCCCCAGCTACAAACAACAGCAAAGACATACCAGACGTTGACAATCTTGCGAAATACTTTAAGGAGAAAATTATACAACTACGACTTAAAATACCCGCCAGCACTATTGAATACGCCACAATTCTAGACTGTCTAGACCCAGAAGACGGAATTTACCCAGCAGACAGAACCTGGACCAAATTCGATTTATTATCAGAAGACCTCATCTCTGAAACACTTAAACGATTTGCAAAATCCTACTGCAAACTAGACAAATGCCCAAACAACCTCATGAAAGCAGCTCCTCGACAATTTGTAATAGACCTAACGAACCACATAAACTTCATGCTACAAAACGGACTCTTCCCAAAGGAAAAAGGAAAAATCTTACTCACCCCAATACCCAAAGATACAAAGAAAAGCGCAAGCGAAATAACCAATTACAGACCAGTAGCATCCATACCACTAATAACCAAAATAACTGAAGGGATGATAACAAAACAACTTACAAATTATTTAAACAAGTTCTTAATACTGCATGATGCCCAATCAGGATTCCGATCGAACCACAGCACAGAAACAGTACTAATTACCCTAATGACTAAATTCAAACAAATAATCGCAACCGGCAACAATATACTTCTCCTACAATTCGACATGTCAAGTGCCTTTGATATGGTTGACCACGGAATTCTATTGCACATACTTGAATACTTCGGCATCGGAGGAAATGTCCTAAACTGGTTCAAGGGGTTCCTAACCCTGCGTTCATATCAAGTCACATCAAACTCAACCACGTCCGCTTCATGGACACCTGAATGTGGAGTACCACAAGGATCACCCCTCTCACCAACCATCTTCAACATAATGATGATCCCATTGGCAAAACTCCTATCAAATCATAACCTCAACCCATATATATACGCCGACGATGTAACAATATACATCCCTTTCAAACAAGATATCAAAGAAATATCCAACGAAATCAACCAAAAGTCTACACATCATGAACACCTGGGCAGATGCATTCCGATTGAAACTAAATGCGGAAAAAACTCAATGCCTAATACTCACCTCCCAATACAACACGAATGAATTCACCACCTTAAACACACCAAAACTAAACCTTCCAATCTCAGAAACTTTAAAAATTCTTGGAGTCACTATTGATCGCCATCTAACACTCGAAACCCATGCAAACAACACAACCAAAAAGATGTTCTACTGCATGTGGAAACTAAGACCATTCTTCCCAAGATCCGTCTTCCGCAACCTAGTGCAATCCCTAGTACTCAGCCACCTGGATTACTGCAATTCACTATACGCAGGTTGTAAAGAGCAAATACTGAGGAGACTTCAAACAGCCCAAAACACAGCAGCCAGACTCATCTTCGGAAAACCAAAATACGAAAGTGCAAAACCCTTACGAGAGAAGCTACACTGGCTCCCACTTAAGGAACGCATTACTTTTAAAGTATGCACACTAGTCCACAAAATTATTCACGGTGAAGCTCCAGCCTACATGTCTGACTTAATAGACGTACCACCCAGGAACGCTAAAAGATCTTCTCGAACTTTTCTTAACCTCCACTTCCCTAATTGCAAAGGCATAAAATACAAGGTGCTGCAGGCATCAACCTTTTCTTACATAAGCACGCAATTCTGGAATATACTACCACGCAACTTGAAAACAATCCACGAACTAACCAACTTCCGCAAACTACTGAAGACTCATCTCTTTGATAAAATTTACTGCAAGGACCAATACACATGAAGTCCACACTCACTGTCCCAGAAATACACCAATACATTCTTTTCTGAACTCTCATCCCCCGTAATTTTATCACACTTAAACCTTCACTCACAGAAAATGTTATACCAAATGTTCTTTTTGCCAAGGTTCTATTACCCCATTATTTGCCCATTGTCTCTTCCTATTGTCCCATTGTTCTTTTCCTTGTCCCATTCCCTAACGACACCTTGACTCTGTCTTCGCATAACTTCTCACAATGTAATCCATAACTGAATTGTAACAAATTGTATTTCCATTATTTACAATGTATTGTAAGCCACACTGAGCCCGCAAATAGGTGGGAAAATGTGGGATACAAATGCAATTAAATAAATAAATAAATTTGCATCAGGCGTGGATGCTGTTTAAAAATACCATCCTGGAAGCCCAGGCCAAATATATTCTGTGTATTAAAAAAGGAGGGAGGAAAACCAAATGACAGCCGGCATGGTGAAAAAGTGAGGTGAAGGAAGCTATTAGAGCTGAAAGAAAATCCTTCAGAAAATGGAAGAAGGAACCGACTGAAAATAACAAGAAACAGCATAAGGAATGTCAAGCTCAATGCCAAGCACTGATAAGGAAGGGAAAGAGGGACTTTGAAAAAAAAAAGATTGCGTTAGAGGCAAAAACACAGAGTAAGAATTTTTTTAGGTACATTAAAAGCAAGAAGCCGGCAAAAGAATCGGTTGGACCACTAGATGACCGAGGGGTAAAAGGGGTGATCAGGGAAGACAAAGCCATAGCGGAGAGATTAAATGAATTCTTTGCTTCGGTCTTTACCAAGGAAGATTTGGGAAAGATACTGGTGCCAGAAATGGTATTCAAAGCTGACGATTCAGAGAAACTGAATGAAATCTCTATAAACCTGGAGGATGTAATGGGGCAATTTAACAAACTGAAGACTAGCAAATCTCCTGGACCGGATGGTATTCATCCCAGAGTACTGATAGAATTGAAAAATGAACTGGCGGAACTATTGTTAGTAATATGTAAATTATCTTTAAAATCAAGCATGGTACCAGAAGATTGGAGGGTAGCCCATGTAATGCCGATATTTAAAAAAGGTTCCAGAGGGGATACGGGAAATTATAGACCGGTGAGCCTGACATCGGTGCCAGGCAAAATGGTAGAGACTATTATAAAGAACAAAATTACAGAGCATATTCAAAAGCATTGATTAATGAGACAAAGCCAGCATGGTTTTAGTGAAGGGAAATCTTGCCTCACCAATCTATTACATTTCTTTGAAGGGGTGAACAAACATGTGGATAAAGGCGAGCCGGTTGATATTGTGTATCTGGATTTTTGAAAGGCGTTTGACAAAGTACCTCATGAAAGATTCCATAGGAAATTGGAGAGTCATGGGATAGGAGGTAATGTCCTATTGTGATTAAAAACTGGTTAAAGAATAGAAAACAGAGTGTAGGGTTAAATGATCAGTATTCTCAATGGAGAAGGGTATCAACACAAAGGAATCCTGTTTAGAAGGAATGGATCTATGGAATCTTAGTGGACATTGAGTGGCGACACCGGTATTTGGAGAATAAAACCAGTGCAGGGCGGACTTCTATGGTCTGTGCCCTGAGAATGGCAAGAACAAATCAAACTCGGATATACATATAAAGTATTACATACTATGTAAAATGAGTTTGTCTTGTTGGGCAGACTGGATGGACCGTTCAGGTCTTTATCTGCCGTCATTTACTATGTTACTATGTTAGATAGTGGGGTTCTTCAGGGGTCTGTGCTGGGACCGCTGCTTTTTAACGTATTTATTAATGATTTAGAGATGGGAGTAACTAGTGAAGTCATTAAATTTGCTGATGACACAAAGTTATTCAAAGTTGTTAAATCGTGAGAGGATTGTGAAAAATTATGAGAGGACCTTACGAGACTGGGAGAGTGGGCATCTAAATGGCAGATGACGTTTAATGTGAGCAAGTGCAAAGTGATGCATGTGGGAAAGAGGAACCCAAACTATAGCTACGTAATGCAAGGTTCAATGTTGGAGTCACCAAGAAAGGGATTTCGGCGTCATTGTTGATGATACGTTGAAATGCTCTGCTCAGTGTGCTGCAGCGGCTAGGAAAGCAAATAGAATGTTAGGTATTATTAGGAAAGGAATGGAAAACAAAAGTGAGGACGTTATAATGCCTTTGTATCGGTCCGTGGTACGACCGCACCCTCCAATATTGTATTCAATTCTGGTCGCCGCATCTCAAAAAAGATATAGTGGAATTAGAAACTGTACAGAGAAGGGCGACGAAAATGATAAAGGGGATGGGACGACTTCCCTATGAGGAAAGGCTGAAGCATCTAGGGCTCTTCAGTTTGGAGAAGAGACGGCTGAGGGGAGATATGATAGAGGTCTATAAAAATAATGAGTGGAGTGGAACGGGTAGGCGTGAATCGTATGTTTACACTTTCCAAAAATACTAGGACTGGTGGGCATGCGATGAAGCTATAAAGTAGTAAATATAATACAAATCGGAGAAACTTTTTCTTCACTCAACGTGTAATTAAACTCTGGAATTCGTTGCCAGAGAATGTGGTAAAGGCGGTTAGCTTAGCGGGGTTTAAAAAGGGTCTGGACGGCTTCCTAAAGGAAAAGTCCGTAGACCATTATTAAATTGACTTGGGGAAAATCCACTGCTTATTTATAGGATAAGCATCATAAAATGTAGTGAGCTTTTCTGGGATCTTGCCAGGTATTTGTGACCTGGATTGGCCACTGTTGGAAACAGGATACTGGTCTGTCCCAGTATAGCAATACTTATGTACTTATGCATCATTTACATCAGCTATAGGACGAGTGTAAGTAATCACGCCTTAATACATGCATGTTTCTCTATAGAAAGGCTCAAAATCGGTGCCATAACCAGTAGTTGGCACCCTGTTTAAGTTTATCAATTTGATATACCACCTTTTTTCAAAGCATGAATCAAGGTGGTTTACATATAACTATAACAATTACTCTCTTACCCCCGGATTCTATATAGTGCGACTGAAATTGAGCGTGTAAATCCGGTTGTATTCTGGATTTGCGCATGAAATTTAATTACCATAACAAACCAATCAGCACTGATAATTGCCAATTAACAATTATTGACACTAATTGGCATTAATTAGAAATTATACGCACAACTCGCTAAGTGTAATTTGTAAAGTGGTGCGCATAAATTCTAATGTTCATTTCCACTCTGCCCTAGGACAATCAGGATAATGGTGGCGGCTGAGGACAGTCTGACGCAGGGAGCGTACAGGACGTGAGGGGAAGACAGAGCAGGTCAGGCAACGTGGCAACGCCGGAGACCGGTGCGGGACATTGCTTCAGCTGGCGGGGGTTGGGGACCCCAGCCAGACAAGGTATTTGTTGTGGCAGTGGGTGGGGAGCGGCAGGGGGGGCGGCGGGGCAACAGACCAAAATGTTTCCCCCCATACCTCAAGCTCTGGCCCCCTCCCAACACGAGGTCTGGCTACTCCCCTGGGTCCCAGGCAAGGGCAGTGAATATAGAGATGGCTATTGAGTTTTCCTGTCATACAATTAATTTAATAGGCTTTAGTCACACCATCAAGTACTAATCACAGCCAATGCCTATGATGTAGATTCTAATTGTTCAGCCGTCTAGGTCACAAGCAGTGCTAGCATCGACCATCCGGAGCACAGCCAGGTCCTAACGTGACGTGCGTGTTTGCCACCAGCACTGCAGTCGGAGTCATCCTCCACTGAGTCAGTTAATACGAATTGTCCTCGGATCCTCCAAAGTATTTATAGATTTAGAAATGTACAAATGTAACATATTCTAAACTAGTTTGTACTCTGATACTGAGCATCTCTCTATCTATGCCCCTGAAAAATGTTCCTTTGCATCAAAGGGATTAATCTGGAACTGCTGTGCTGTATTTAATACATCATCCATTTCGAACAATTGTCAAGCGCTCCGTGGCGTCTGTTTTCCAACCTTCCCTGAAACTGGCACATTTTGTTTGTTGGAACGGTGAGGCGACTGTTTGCCTCAGAGGGTAGGCAAAAACAAATTTAATGGAAGTACATTAAATTAAAAAGGTTCAGTGTATAAAGAGGAGACAGTGCTCCGAAGCCCTTACTGGTTGACACTTCCAGTGCCGCAGAAGCAGGAAAGAAAATCTCAATCCACACCAGAGGATCATTTTAATAAAACGCCTTTAGTAAGTGAAATCTCCAAACCACTTATGTAGCAAAAGAAAAAAGCAAGAGCAAAATTAGAAGGATTATTTCTCTTTTGTTAATGTGGTGCTGGGCAGGTTTCTTTTCTGTCTTCTCTGCTTGAATACTCTTCTAGGCTCCTGAATTGATATCTCCTCTGGGAACCCCAAACCCCTTTGTGGTCTTCTTCAAAACACTCTCATAAAAAGTGCCTTCTAAAAACTACAATACCTTCCCTGCATGTGAAGGGTAATTCTATAAGAGGGTGAAAAACTAAAGCTGCAAGACTCTGCTTTCTAACAAAGTTTCTCCACACAGTTATGATGTTCCTAACAATTTCAGTACAAGGGGGGTTCAGAGACTGCCGGAAACAGGGTAGGGAGAAAGTACTGGGGGTCAGGCTGGGAAGTGTGTGTGTGTGCATGAATTCACTAACTCGCAATGGAGGGAAACTGAATTTCAATATGCCCTTGAAAACGGCAGGCACTTGCTAGATTGAAAGAAACAACTAATCAAGAAAATCAACCTAAACAAATTGATCGGAAAAGAAAAGTTAGTGCTAGGTAAGGATCCAGTCTCCACATTTTCTGATTTAAGGGAGTATTAAACTCATAGTAGATGACGGCAGAAAAAGACCTGCACGGTCCATCCAGTCTGCCCAACAAGATAACTCATATGTGCTAATTTTGTGTATACCCTACTTTGATTTGTACCTGTGTTCTTCAGGGCACAGACCGTATGTCTGCCCAGCACTATCCCCGTCTCCCAACCACCACCCCTGCCTCCCACCACTGGCTCTGGCACAGACCGTATAAGTCTGCCCAGCACTATCCCCGCCTCCCAACAACCAGCCCCGCCTCCCAATCTTGACTAAGCTCCTGAGGATCCATTCCTTCTGCACAGGATTCCTTTATGCTTATCCCACACATGTTTGAATTCCATTACCATTTTCATTTCCACCACCTCCCGCAGTAGAGCATTCCAAGCATCCACTACTCTCTCCGTGAAAAAATACTTCCTAACATTTTTCTTGAGTCTGCCCCCTTCAATCTCATTTCATGTCCTCTCATTCTATCGCCTTCGCATCTCCGGAAAAGGTTCGTTTGCGGATTAATACCTTTCAAATATTTGAACGTCTGTATCATATCACCCCTGTTTCTCCTTTCCTCCAGAGTATACATGTTTAGTTCAGAAAGTCTCTCCTCATACGTCTTGTAACGCAAATCCCATACCATTCTCGTAGCTTTTCTTTGCACCGCTTCAATTCTTTTTACATCCTTAACAAGATTGAATATTAAACTCAATGTCAATGTCACGCTTTCTCATACACACCTCAGCTCACCCATTCGAATACAGCACTCAGCAAAACACCCCACTCACACTCACCCGTTCTCACACACCCCTCAGCAAAACAACACTAATCACACACCCCAGAATAGCACACCCCTACTCACACTCACCCCTCAGTACCACACCCCCACTGACACTCACCCCTTCTCACACACCCCTCAGCAAAACACCCCCACTCACACTCGCCCATTCTCACACACCTCTCAGCATAAAACCCCCACTCAAACCCTCTTCACCAGTACATCCCCATTCACACTCATTCATTCTCACACTCACTCAGGACATCACCAAATACCTGATAAAGAGAAAGACCCAATCCTGTTCGATATAATAATGACAAACATAATACATGGCCCATGTGGCTACCTCAATCCACAATCTATATGCATGCAAGAAGGAACGTGTTCAAAAAAGTATCCAAAGAACTCTCGTCTTGAAACTCAAAAGGCACAAGACAGCTATCTTTTCTACCGACAAGGGGCGTAGCCAGACCTTGCGGTGGGAGGGGGCCAGAGCCCGAGATGGGGGGGCACATTTTAGTCTGCTGCCCCACTGCTGCCCCCCACTGCCTCTCCAATCCCTCCCCTGCAACCCTGACGCACCCCACAGCAGCAAATAACTTTGCTGGCGGGGATCCCCAACCCCAGCCAACTGAAGCCTTCTTCAGTGCCAGTTTCCAGCGCCACACCATTCCCCGCCTTGCTCTCTCTTCCGCACGTCCTGCACGCTCCTTTAGTGCAGCGGACTTTGATCCTGGGGAACTGGGTTCGATTCCCACTGCAGCTCCTTGTGACTGTGGGAAAGTCACTTAACCCTCCATTGCCCCAGGTACAAAAATAAGTACCTGTATATATGTAAACCGCTTTGAATGTAGTTGCAAAATACCACAGAAAGGCGGTATATCAAGTCCCATTTCCCTTTCCCTATTTGAGATTCTAGATGGAATGTTGCTACTATTGAGATTCTGTTGCTACTATTTGAGATTCTACATGGAATGTTAATGTTGCTATTCCACTAGCAACATTCCATGTAGAAGCCTGCCCTTGGAGATCAGCAACGCGGCCGCGCAGGCTTTTGTTTCTGTGAGTCTGACGTCCTGCACGTACGTGCAGGACGTCAGACTCACAGAAACAGAAGCCTGCGCGGCCGCATTGCTGATCGGCAAGGGCAGGCTTCTACATGGCATGTTCCTAGTGGAGGACTAGCCTAGTGATTAGTGCAGTGGACTTTGATCCTGGGGAACTGAGTTCAATTCCCACTGCAGCTCCTTGTGACTCTGGGCAAGTCACTTAACCCTCCATTGCCCCAGGTACAAAAATAAGTACCTGTATATATGTAAACCGCTTTGAATGTAGTTGCAAAATACCACAGAAAGGCGGTATATCAAGTCCCATTTCCCCTTTCCCCCTTTAAGTGAAACTGAGCATGCTCAGTTTCACTTAAAGAAGCGTGCAGGTCGTGAGGAGGAAGAGAGAGCAGGCATCGCAGCAGCCCCGGAGTCTGGTGCTGAACAAGGCTTCGACTGGCGGGTGTTGGGGACCCCCACCAGCAAAACCAGGTGCCCAGAAGAAGTTTGGTGGGGGCAAGGCCCCCGTGGTCCCATGTAGCTATGCCACTGCTACCGACAATGAAGCTTACTTGATGGTGACTATTCTGCTAAAATACATAAAATGCCACCACATCAACTACACATAAAAATTGGTTCGCCAATCATACTGCTACGAAATCTAAATGCTCCAAAGCTGTGTAACAGCACACGTTTAGCTCTTAAAACTCTAATGCCACAAGTTATTGAAGCTACAATCTTGACAGGTTGTGCCAAAGGATAGCACGTTTTTATACCTACAATTCCTCTTCCTCCATCTGACTATCAGATGCATTTCAAAAGACTGCAGTTTCCAGTTCAACTAGCCTTTGCATTGTCGATAAATAAAGCTCAAGGTCAAATGTTAAAAGTCACAGGTGTCAACTTACAAAGGAACAAATAACTTCCGCACAGGTCAATGCTATGGAACGCACTACCCAAGACCCTGAAAACCACGGACAACTTAACCAACTTTCGCAAATCTTTGAAGACATTTCTCTTCAACAAAGCCTACAAAAATAATCCTTGATGAATCAAACTACAAATCTTTGAAGACATCTCTCTTCAACATAGCCTACAAAAACAATCCTTGATGAATCATACTACTCCGCACATCACCCAAACGCTCTAAAACACTTCGACACGACCTTACCCATTACCTTCTAATTAATTCCTCTCTTACTTCCAATTTATTACCGACTGTATCTAATACTATGTAATGATCATACCAAATTAACACCCTGTAAGCCACATTGAGCCTGCAAAAAGGTGGGATAATGTGGGGTACAAATGCAATCAAACATATAAACGGCGAGTGACCGTACTCACTGCAAATGCGCAGTAGAGACTTCCCTCTCTGTCCCGCCCCCGCGTCAATACATGATGACGGGGGGGGCGGGACAGAGAGGGAAACTGCGCCGCCGACGTTGCTACCACTCCCCCCCCCCACTCGGAGTCGCCGCCGCCACCCCTCCACCCCTCCACCCGGCCCGGGCCCTCTCTTCCCTTCTGAACTTACAGATCCATTCGCCGAACGCAGCAACGCACATCAGCTGAGCTGCAGTGAGCCCTTCCTTCTTTGCCTGTGGCCCCGCCCTCCTGTGATGTAACGTCAGCGAGGGCGGGACACACACAGGCAGAGAAGGAAGGGGCAGCTCAGCTGATGTGCGTTGCTGCGTTCAGCGAATGGATCTGTAAGTTCAGAAGTGAAGAGAGGGCCCGGACCAGGTGGAGGGGTGGCGGCGGCGACGACTTCGAGGGGGGGGGAGCGGTGGCGACTTCGCGGGGGGAGGGGAGCGGTGGTGACCGCGGGGGGAGGAAAACCTCTATACCAGCCCGTTTTTACGGGCTCAACGGCTAGTAAATAAATAATGCAACGAAGGTGACACAAAGGATGATGTAGAAAAAACATTCATCGGACTCAAAGAGTTCACATCAGAAGTTTATTCAAAAAATATGCAAAGGACTCAACATGAATCGTGTTTTGGCCATGAAGGCCTGCCTCAGGAGTCCCTGTATAGTGCACAAGTTGAACTTCTCTGTGTTCTATAGCATCTGAAATAAATGACCTAATATCTGGTGTAACGAACACCGGAATTGCGCCCTTCTAAACTGGAGCAGAATGTAACGAACACAGGAGCGTGCACTTCTAAATTGAAGCAATTGATCCTTGAAGGCCACCCTGGTGGTGTAGTGGCCTCTGTGGCTGCGGGGGCAGGAAAGAATCCCACTCTTTCCTGCCCTCTGCCACTCCTCCGTCTCACTTTGTTCTTCTGTTCTGCGGGCGCGGTGGGTTTTCAAAATGGCTACCGAGACTTTACTGTATAATTGAAAGAAATCATCAGCATTTGAAGAACACACAGAAAGAAAACCAGAAGACCACAGAGAGGCGAGAAGAAAGAGGGTCTACTGCAAGGCCAAAGGCACCATCCACAGCACTGAAGCAATCAGTCCATATATGCTTGGGAGAAAAAGTAGGCCTCTAGGGGGGTTTTCAGAGATAAGCTAAGGGTGTGTTGAGAAAGGAAACCTAAGCAAGTATAAGAGGCTTTTAATTAATGTAACACATGGCATCCGTCTCATTGTTCTGAGACACGTACTGCCCACTCAGGGAGTATCTTGTAGTGTAGCAGAAGGCACAGGCTGAATAGTGGAAGCTTTACAGCTCTAGAGATCATACATCTACCCAGGGGCGTAGCCAGACCTCGCCGGGAGGGGGGGCCAGAGCCCGAGGTGGGGGGGCACTGTTTAGCCACCCCCCGAGCCGCCACCGCCGCCGCCACATCGGACCCCCCCCCCCCCCCCCCCCCCCGCCGGCCTGCCCAAGATACCCTTCAACCCCCCTCCCACCAACAATGCTCCCCCACCGTCACCACCGCAAATGATACCTTTTTTGAAGAGAGACTTCCTTCCGCGCTCGAGTAGCGCCTTTCTTCAATGAAGTTCCGGCGATCAGCTGTTTCGACGCCGGCGTCGAAACAGCTGATCGCCGGAACTTCGTTGAAGAAAAGCGCTACTCGAGCGCGGAAGGAAGTCTCTCTTCAAAATAGATATCATTTGCGGCGACGGGGCAGGCGGCGACGGCGGGGGAGCATTGGTGGCGGGAGGTGGGTTGAAGGGGATCGTGGGGCAGGGGCCAGGGCCAAATCTGTGGGGGCCCGGGCCCCCTCAAGCCCCACGTAGCTACGCCACTGCATCTACCATGAGGTAGAGTAGCACATCAGTGACTGAGCACATGGCTTCTACCGTAGATTAAGGAAAAAATACTATGCAATGAAGCAATAAGCTAATGAGATGCAAAATCAAAGCATACAGAACTTGCACAGTAATCTGGGAAAGCCTTCCAGACACACCCCCACAGAGGTGGCTTCACTGCGCACATCTCTGAAGAAAACAAAGGTGCCAGAACACATCTGTGCATGAACCAGAATGTTGTTCTGTGTATAAATTTTAGCCTCACAAAACTTTCTTGCATATAAAATTTTTATGAGGTTAATATTTATGCACAGGACAACATTCCAGTTCACATACAGATGTGTTCTGGCACTTTTGCTTATTTTGGACACGCACACCGAGATGTTACCTCCCGTTCTGTCTTTTAAAGTTGCAGGGGAACACCAAAAAAATGGCAGTAAATCACAAACACTGGCATTAAGGGGCCCAGTTACTAAGCCGTGTAGGCGCCTACGTGCGTCCAACGCGTGTCAGTTTTGAGTTACCGTGGAGAATAAACGAGCAGATCAAAGTGACATCCAAAGGATTTTATTAGAGATATCGTATATAAGAAAGTTGCCCGACACAGGCCGTGTTCCGCCCACAGAGGGCTGCGTCAGGGGCTACAACAAACAAACTAATCAAATCATAAAATATCAAACTCGTAAAAACTATATAATATACAAAATGTAAAAACATAAGATATTGCTATTGCTTTTAAAACATAGACATAGATTATCAACAATAAACATTTCTTGTGAAATATTAATAAATATAATAATAAGCACAACAAACATAACACAGAAAATATAAAATATATTAATATAATGTACAAATGAATCATCACATCTCTAGTACCACTGATAGAATAAAATAGAATATATACATAATATCAGCAAAGCAAGGGAACTGATGCAACCAAAATATAATAATATAAAAAATATAAAATATATATCTCTCTATATAAAACGCACCTCCAACGTTCTAATGAAGCCTCTGTTAGCCAACATTCTAAAGTGAAGGGGGTGAGATCGCATTGTGTCTGCCCCGCCCACGCGTCAAACGTGATGACGTCGATGGCGGAGCAATGACACTCAACCAATCGCAACGCTCGGCAGCGAAGCGTCAGGGAAGGAGGCGGCGCTCTCGACGTCTAGCCTTCCCTTCGCTGTGTTCCGCCTTCTTCTGACGTCAAGGATGACGTCAAAAGAAGGCGGAACACACCGAAGGAAAACCTAGACGTCGGGAGCACCGCCTCCTTCCCTGACGCTTCGCTGCCACGGAGGTAAATTTAAAAACAAGAAAAAAAAAAAAAAAACAACCATGTTGGGGGGAGAGAAGAGGGTGGCCACTAAACAACAACAATGGGAGCGGGAGGGCAGGGGAGAAACGACAGCATGGATGCGAAGGGGGGAGGGGGGGGGGAGAAGAGGGCGGCCCAGGCTGGGACATGGGAGAGAGGGGAGGGGGGGGGGAGAAGAGGGCGGCCCAGGCTGGGACATGGGAGAGAGAGAAGCATGGATGCAAGGGGGGGTCATGAAAGGGAGACAGGGGACTTGCTGCAAAAGGATGAATGGAGGCAGCAGGGGACAGAGGGGCATGGATTGGGATGGCAGGGCTCAGGAAGAGAGGGCAATTGCTGGAAAGGGATGAATGGAGGGGGCAGGGAACAGAGGAGCATGGATGGGCATGGATTGAGAGGGCAGGACTCAGGGACAGAGGGAAATTGCTGGATAGGGATGAATACAGGGGACAGATGGGCATGGATGGAAATGGATTGCAGGGCAGGCCTCAGGGAGAGAGGGCAATTGCTGGATAGGGAAAAATGGAGGGGCCAGGTGACAGATGAGCATGGATGGGCATGGATTCGAAGGGCAAGACTCAGGGAGATGGGAATTGCTGGATAGGGATGAATGGAGGGGACAGATGGCCATGGATGGATATGGATTGCAGGATAGGCCTCAGGCAGAGAGGGGAATTGCTGGATAGGGATGAATGGAGGGGCCAGGTGACAGAGGAGCATGGATTGGAAGGGCAGGACTCAAGGAGAGGGGAATTGCTGGATAGGGATGAATGGAGGGGACAGATGGCCATGGATGGATATGGATTGCAGGACAGGCCTCAGGCAGAGAGGGGAAATGCTGGATACGGAAAAATGGAGGGGCCAGGTGACAGATGAGCATGGATGGGCATGGATTGGAAGGGCAGGACTCAGGGAGAGGGGAATTGCTGGATAGGGATGAATGGAGGGGGCAGGGGACAGAGGAGCATGGATGGGCATGGATTGGGAGGGCAGGACTCAGGGACAGAGGGAAATTGCTGGATAGGGATGAATACAGGGGACAGATGGGCATGGATGGAAATGGATTGCAGGGCAGGCCTCAGGGAGAGAGGGCAATTGCTGGATAGGGAAAAATGGAGGGGCCAGGTGACAGATGAGCATGGATGGGCATGGATTCGAAGGGCAAGACTCAGGGAGACGGGAATTGCTGGATAGGGATGAATGGAGGGGACAGATGGCCATGGATGGATATGGATTGCAGGGCAGGCCTCAGGCAGAGAGGGGAAATGCTGGATAGGGAGAAATGGAGGGGCCAGGTGACAGATGAGCATGGATGGGCATGGATTCGAAGGGCAAGACTCAGGGAGACGGGAATTGCTGAATAGGGATGAATGGAGGGGACAGATGGCCATGGATGGATATGGATTGCAGGGCAGGCCTCAGGCAGAGAGGGGAATTGCTGGATAGGGATGAATGGAGGGGCCAGGTGACAAAGGAGCATGGATTGGAAGGGCAGGACTCAAGGAGAGGGGAATTGCTGGATAGGGATGAATGGAGGGGACAGATGGCCATGGATGGATATGGATTGCAGGACAGGCCTCAGGCAGAGAGGGGAAATGCTGGATACGGAAAAATGGAGGGGCCAGGTGACAGATGAGCATGGATGGGCATGTATTGGAAGGGCAGGACTCAGGGAGAGGGGAATTGCTGGATAGGGATGAATGGAGGGCACAGATGGCCATGGATGCATATTGATTGCAGGGCAGGCCTCAGGCAGAGAGGGGAATTGCTGGATAGGGATGAATGGAGGGGCCAGGTGACAGAGGAGCATGGATTGGAAGGGCAGGACTCAGGGAGAGGGGAATTGCTGGATAGGGATGAATGGAGGGGACAGATGGCCATGGATGGATATGGATTGCAGGACAGGCCTCAGGCAGAGAGGGGAAATGCTGGATACGGAAAAATGGAGGGGCCAGGTGACAGATGAGCATGGATGGGCATGGATTGGAAGGGCAGGACTCAGGGAGAGGGGAATTGCTGGATAGGGATGAATGGAGGGGACAGATGGCCATGGATGGATATGGATTGCAGGATAGGCCTCAGGCAGAGAGGGGAATTGCTGGATAGGGATGAATGGAGGGGCCAGGTGACAGAGGAGCATGGATTGGAAGGGCAGGACTCAAGGAGAGGGGAATTGCTGGATAGGGATGAATGGAGGGGACAGATGGCCATGGATGGATATGGATTGCAGGACAGGCCTCAGGCAGAGAGGGGAAATGCTGGATACGGAAAAATGGAGGGGCCAGGTGACAGATGAGCATGGATGGGCATGTATTGGAAGGGCAGGACTCAGGGAGAGGGGAATTGCTGGATAGGGATGAATGGAGGGGGCAGGGGACAGAGGAGCATGGATGGGCATGGATTGGGAGGGCAGGACTCAGGGACAGAGGGAAATTGCTGGATAGGGATGAATACAGGGGACAGATGGGCATGGATGGAAATGGATTGCAGGGCAGGCCTCAGGGAGAGAGGGCAATTGCTGGATAGGGAAAAATGGAGGGGCCAGGTGACAGATGAGCATGGATGGGCATGGATTCGAAGGGCAAGACTCAGGGAGACGGGAATTGCTGGATAGGGATGAATGGAGGGGACAGATGGCCATGGATGGATATGGATTGCAGGGCAGGCCTCAGGCAGAGAGGGGAAATGCTGGATAGGGAGAAATGGAGGGGCCAGGTGACAGATGAGCATGGATGGGCATGGATTCGAAGGGCAAGACTCAGGGAGACGGGAATTGCTGAATAGGGATGAATGGAGGGGACAGATGGCCATGGATGGATATGGATTGCAGGGCAGGCCTCAGGCAGAGAGGGGAATTGCTGGATAGGGATGAATGGAGGGGCCAGGTGACAAAGGAGCATGGATTGGAAGGGCAGGACTCAAGGAGAGGGGAATTGCTGGATAGGGATGAATGGAGGGGACAGATGGCCATGGATGGATATGGATTGCAGGACAGGCCTCAGGCAGAGAGGGGAAATGCTGGATACGGAAAAATGGAGGGGCCAGGTGACAGATGAGCATGGATGGGCATGGATTCGAAGGGCAAGACTCAGGGAGATGGGAATTGCTGGATAGGGATGAATGGAGGGGACAGATGGCCATGGATGGATATGGATTGCAGGATAGGCCTCAGGCAGAGAGGGGAATTGCTGGATAGGGATGAATGGAGGGGCCAGGTGACAGAGGAGCATGGATTGGAAGGGCAGGACTCAAGGAGAGGGGAATTGCTGGATAGGGATGAATGGAGGGGACAGATGGCCATGGATGGATATGGATTGCAGGACAGGCCTCAGGCAGAGAGGGGAAATGCTGGATACGGAAAAATGGAGGGGCCAGGTGACAGATGAGCATGGATGGGCATGTATTGGAAGGGCAGGACTCAGGGAGAGGGGAATTGCTGGATAGGGATGAATGGAGGGCACAGATGGCCATGGATGCATATTGATTGCAGGGCAGGCCTCAGGCAGAGAGGGGAATTGCTGGATAGGGATGAATGGAGGGGCCAGGTGACAGAGGAGCATGGATTGGAAGGGCAGGACTCAGGGAGAGGGGAATTGCTGGATAGGGATGAATGGAGGGGACAGATGGCCATGGATGGATATGGATTGCAGGACAGGCCTCAGGCAGAGAGGGGAAATGCTGGATACGGAAAAATGGAGGGGCCAGGTGACAGATGAGCATGGATGGGCATGGATTGGAAGGGCAGGACTCAGGGAGAGGGGAATTGCTGGATAGGGATGAATGGAGGGCACAGATGGCCATGGATGCATATGGATTGCAGGGCAGGCCTCAGGCAGAGACGGGAATTGCTGGATAGGGATGAATGGAGGGGCCAGGTGACAGAGGAGCATGGATTGGAAGGGCAGGACTCAGGGAGAGGGGAATTGCTGGATAGGGATGAATGGAGGGGACAGATGGCCATGGATGGATATGGATTGCAGAGCAGGCCTCAGGCAGAGAGGGGAAATGCAGGATAGGGAAAAATGGAGGGGCCAGATGACAAAGGAGCATGGATGGGCATGGATTGGAAGGGCAAGACTCAGGGAGAGGGGAATTGCTGAATAGGGATGAATGGAGGGAACAGATGGCCATGGATGCATATGGATTGCAGGGCAGGCCTCAGGGAGACAGCGAAATTGCTGGATAGGGATGAATGGAGGGGCCAGGTGACAGAGGAGCATGGATTGGACTCACACTTTCACTCTGACTCTCAAACACTCACTCTCACATACACTCTCCCAAACATACACACTCCGAGGAAAACCTTGCTAGCGCCCGTTTCATTTGTGTCAGAAACGGGCCTTTTTTACTAGTATATACATAAGTATAACAAGAGGTCAAATAATAAAATAATAAAGGGACACGTACCTAAAATGTATCCTCCCAAAAAGAACAAGTTACTAAACCGTGCAGGCGCCTATGTGCGTCCAACGCATGTCAGTTTTGAGTTACCGCCGGGCTACCGCATGGCCTTTGTGGTAATTTCATTTTTGACGTGTGTCCGCTATGCACGCCGGAAAATATTTTTATTTTCTGGCACACGGGCGGTTATCGGGCGGTAATCGGCATTTTATGTGCATAGACCATCACTGCCCAGTTACAGCATGAGACCTTACCACTAGGTCAACGGCTGGTGGTAAGGCTCAGACCCAAAATGGACGCACGGCAATTTTCATTTTGCCACACGTCCGTTTTTGGCAAAAATTTTTAAAAAGGCATTTTTTTACAGGTGTACTGAAAAATGATTCTGCATGCCCGAAACACGTGCCTACGCTACCGCAGGCCATTTTTCAGCACTCCTTTGTAAAAGGGCCCCTAAATTCTCTCAACTAACCCTTCCAGGCTGCCTCGGAGCCGGTGGTGAACTTCTTGTGTTGTGTGCATGTTAAAATCCCTTGTTTACTCTATGCACGGCGGAGGAATACCTAATGGTCTCATTAACAATCATGTGTGCCCAACTGTGTGAGTTTTGGGCTGGATTTATTATATCTCGCTGAAAAATGAGCTCTGAACGATATCCTTGAAAGGGTGCTCTGGAATGGGCGCTCTTTATAGGCTAGCACATACCATCAGAATCTGCACCCAATTTTGGGCGTGAGCCTTTACACCAACTGAAACCAGGTGTAAATCCTAGCGTGCAGTTTGGGCGCGGATTCCCCAAGTTCTATAACACTGCGCACATTTTAAGGAAATGCCCTGACCCACCCATGTCCCTCCCTCCCACTGTAACAGCAGGGTAACCGATCTGCAAACTCCAAGATGGAAAACAGACAAAGCAGATTTGTATATGAAAAAAAACAGTATTTAATGGAAATTCTATGAAAATTAAATTAGAAAGCCCGACACAGGCCGTGTTTTGCCCAACTGGTCTGCATCAGGGGCTAATGGATATCTGTGTGATCATATAATTTCCACTTCACGGCTTTGGAGTGACTCTTCTCTTTGAAGTGCCTTTCGGTTAAGTACTCCTTTCATTCCACTTTACATTTGTGAGTTCAACAAATAGATTTTAAAGTGGAAATTATATGATCACACAGATATCCATTAGCCCCTGATGCATCCCAGTTGGGCGAAACACGGCCTGTGTCGGGCTTTCTAATTTCATTTTCATCGAATTTCCATTAAATACTGTTTCTTTTCATATACGAATCTGCTTTGTCTGTTTTCCCTCCCTCCCACTGTTACATCCCCTTTTCAGATCCTCAGGGATAGAGCTGTACCAAATAGCATATTTTATTATTCGGCCAAATACGAGTAATGAAAAATTATTCGGCCAGATACGAACAACAGGCAATCAGGTTTACTATACCAAATAATAAAGAAGCAATGTGAAATCAGAGATCAAGTGTTTATTTTAGAAGGATTTAGCACAGTAGAGACCTGGATTATTCATATTCGAATTTAAATTACTATTCAACTGAATACGCTTAATGTATTCGGGGCCAAATCGAATCAAATGTGAATACTCAGTGCAGCCCTAATTATGAAACAAAGCAAATAAGTGTCGATCCGTGTGGATATGCCATTTTGGGGCCATTTTGGCGCCTTGCTTCTGTTACAACGCTTTTCCGAGCCAAGAAAGTGGTGTGGAAAATAGTACATAGTGCTAGGTGCCAATTCCCTAGTTATTGTTTATCATTTGTTCCAGATTTGATATACCACCGAATCCAGCGAGCGGGTCAAGGTGGTTTACAAAGAATAAAACATAAAATTAAGAAAGGAACTCCATATATTAAATTAGGAAGTTTAAATCCTGAACATGTATACCCTGGAGGAAAGGAGAAACAGGGGTGATATGATACAGACGTTCAAATACCTGAAAGGTATTAATCCACAAACAAACCTTTTCCGGAGATGAGACGGCGGTAGAACTAGAGGCCATGATATGAGATTGAAGGCTCCGCTCATTCTGCCTTGCCTCACCCTATGCCTGGAACAATCTTCCTCAACCCCTACGCCAAGCCCCCTCCCTACCCCATCTTCAAATCTCTGCTTAAAACTCACCTCTTCAATGCTGCCTTCGGCACCTAACCTTTCGAGAAATATAGTATGCCCTATCAGATTGTCTCTACACTTGTCTTTTAGATTGTACACTTGTCTCTAGATTGTACACCTGTCTTTTAGATTGTAAGCTCCTTCAGCAGGGACTGTCCTTCCATGTTAAATTGTACAGCGCTGCGTAACCCTAGTAGCGCTTTAGAAATGTTAAGTAGTAGTAGTAGTAGACTCTGGAAAAATGTCAGAAGTATTTTTTCACAGAGAGAGTGGTGGATGCTTGGAATGCTCTCCCACGGGAGGTGTGGAGAGGAAAATGGTAATGGAATTCAAACATGTGTGGGATAAACATAAAGTAATCCTGTTCCGAGGGAATGGATCCTCAGAAGCTTAGCCAACATTGGGTGGCAGAGCCGGTGGTGGGAGGCGGCGGGGCTGGTGGTTGGGAGGCGGGGATAGTGCTGGGCAGACTTATATGGTCTGTGCCCTGAAAATAACAGATACAAATCAAGGTAAGGTATACACAAAAAGTAGCACATATGAGTTTATCTTGTTGGGCAGACTGGATGGACCGTGCAGGTCTTTTTCTGCCGTCATCTACTATGTTACTATGTTTTTTTAAAATCAGGCACACAGGAGGAGACAATATACAGCTGAGTGCAGTTGCAGGCACTGAACTATCTGATTGGATACACCGAACATCTCCAAACGCCATATTGAAAAAACAGATTTTCAAGGCAGTCTTGAATTTTGAGAATGATTGTAAGCTCTTTGAGCAGGGACTGTCTTTTTTGTGTATGGTGTACAACGCTACGTATGCCTTGTAGCGCTATAGAAATGATAAGTAGTAGTAGTAGTAGTAGTAGAATGAATTAACTTCTGTGCTGAACTCTTTGTGCATTGTGCTGTGTCCAGTAACATGCGTATTGCACCTCACAGTATCTGCGCATTCTGCTTGTGATGACTTTCTGCATCATCTGCCGGATTCTATATATCACACCTTAATTTCCGTGCGGAAATTGAAGCATATTCTATAAAATTGTGCGTAGCTTAATTGGTCAGCTAGCTAATCAGCACTGTCAATTGAATGCTAGCAAGCAATTATCAGCACTCATTGGCATTAAGATTTACGTGCAGAACTCGCTAAGCATATTCTGTAATATGGTGTGCATAAATTCTAAGTCACATAGTTGAAAAGGGGCCATGGCCGGGGCATGAGTGTTTCTAAGATTTATGCTTGTAGCTATAGAATATTTATTTAGATTTTGCTCCCACCTTTTTCAGTAGTAGCTGAAGGTGAATTACATTCAGGTATTCTGGATGTTTCTCTGTCCCAGGAGGGCTCACAATCTAAGTTTGTACCTGCGGCAATGGAGGGTTAAGTGACTTGCCCAAGATCACAAGGAGAAGCAGTGGGATTTGAAGTGGCCACCTCTGGATTGCAAGACTGGTGCTTTAACCACTAGGCTACTCCTCCGCACCATACAACTGCTTTGCACCTAATTTAGGTGTCAGGATTTATACCAAGTAAACTATGGCGTAAATGGTGAGGCCCTCTGCATATTCTATACACCATGTGGAATTTAAGCCTATTCTATAAAATTTAGGCTTACTTTACGGAATACGCCTAGGCGTATTTTTTTTCCGCGTGGAATTTTCAGGCACCACATATAGAATCTAGTTCCATGTATTCAGAAAGTTTTCAAAACCTAATATGTGTGACTTTTTGTCATATAAAATGTAATGAATCAAGGCAGAAGGACTGGCGTAATCCCTGTCCAATACCACAATCCTGTTAGCTGTCTTTGTAAGTTGTCAGCACGTATATCAGCCAGTTACGGGCTGCTGTTGCTTGGAGAGGGAAAGGGAACAGCTATCTGCTCACGCTTCCCACATCAGAGCAAGAGATAACTCAGTTATCTGCTGCCTGTTTCCTCCAATAAATGTGTCAGCCAGCTACAGCATAGTCACAGGGGACCAAGCCAGATGTGACAAAAGTCACTTAGGATGCGCTGTCCCTACTGACTCCCTGGAAAACGTCATCTTCTTCTACAGTGACTCCTCCATAGAGCAAGATGACGTTTTTCAGCAAAGAAGGATAAATGGGCCTGAAGGCCAGTCTGTCACAGGGAAACCCTGTCTATCGCCTCAATCTCCTGCGGTGAAAACCAGTTCATCCTCTTTCCGTCCACCAGTCACCAGTGGAAGACAACGCGCAGCATGGAACACCGAGCAGTGGCCAATGGACAGAAGAACCTCAACTGTTGCCCCCACATAAAAGAAGTGAAATGCAACTTTCTCTGTGGGTTGAAGAATTTGACAACAGAAATGAAACAGTGTGCAAAGGGGAATCATTTAAAATTGCGTTCTCCAGAGGAGAAGGAAGAGGAAGAAAAGAAGTTATCTACCTTGGTGGACGCTTATGCAAGTATTCTGAAGGGGTTGGGTGAGAATCCAGAGAGGGAAGGACTGCTGCTGACTCCAAGCAGAGCCGCGAAAGCCATGCAGTTCCTCACGAAAGGTTACCAAGAGTCTATCCATGGTAGAAGTTTCTTTATTTCATTATGAGAGGAATTCATAGTGATTGTGGTGCATGAATCTTTACCTAGTGCCGTTCACTGTTGCCTTTAATTCTGTGTTGAATGATTAAGGCGGGCAGTGCTCGTCAATCTTTTTGTGGCCGTGACCCAGTGGTGTGCTGGAGCAGGCTCTCACAGGCTCGCAAGAGCCGGTTGTTAAGTTTTTAAGAATTTTGGGAGCCGGTTGTTAAAGTTGGGCCCTCCATGGCTACTTTAACAACTGGCTCCCAAAATGTGGGCTTGGGCCCCCTGCTGAATTATCTTTTACTTTGCTGGTGGGGATGCTGAGCCCTGCCAGCCAAGTAAATAGACAACTGCTGCTCCCCGCTCCTTGTTTCCAGCTCTGGGCAGCAGGCTGGGACTTCTCCAGCATGTGAGAGTGGTGGCAGTCCATTTATTGGCTGCCAGCAAAGGTATGCCTAGATGTGCCCGCACGAAGGGAGGGAGGAGAGAGAGGCAAGTGTTGCTCCCTTCCAACTGCAGAGCTGGCTACTTCCGGAGAAAGAGCCTGTTGTTAAAAATTTACCAGCACACCCCTGCCGTGACCCCATGATAGCTGCCAAATAAAACTGTGTAACCCCCCCCTGGAGATGCAGAATGATGCACCTCTGGGGAGTCCACCCGAGTCGTGACCCCCATTTGGGTCCTGACCCACAGTTTGGGAAGCTCAGGATTAAGGAGTTGCATTCTGTATGTCTCTTCTTACAACTAGATAATTGTTTTGATTTAATTATCGCCTGCAATAATGTGCACAAAAGCAGCTGGCTGTAGCAAACTTTGAAGGCTATAACAACTTTGAGGGACCAAGGTTTCTTACAGAGCGATGAGGGGCCCACTTTAGGAGGGAGATTTTTGGGCCAGTGCTGGATTTTTGACAACCTTATCCCGATGCATTCTGGGACCAGCAATGCTGATTTCAATGGGGAGACTCAAGGGCTACAAATCCCACACTGCTTTGGAAATTAAATCCAGGACTGGCCAAGAGCTTTTCTTCCTGGAACTGAGTCAGGTGGCAGCTCTGTTGTATTGCTGTTTGGTTGGACTCCCGTAACGCCTATGAACTATGCTGCAAAAGTAGGGATGGGCAGTCATTTGCAATTTTTATTACATTTGTACCCCATGCTTTCCCACTCATAGCAGGCTCAATGTGGCTTACATATTATATACTGGTACTTATTTGTACCTGGGGCAATGGAGGGTTAAGTGACTTGCCCAGAGTTACAAGGAGCTGCCTGTGCCTGCAGTGGGAATTGAACCCAGTTCCCCAGCACCAAAGTCCACCACTCTAACCACTAGGCCACTCCTCTACATATGAAATGTCAAAGAGATATCCTATCCAGGAGAAAGAGAGGGTATCCAAAGTACAAAACAATGAACAGAAGAACAAAAATTACCAGGGGCCTTTGGAGCTGGGATAGCAATTTCTTATTGAGAAACCCGACACGGGCCATGTTTTGGCATATGTGCCCCTGCATCGGGGGTTGATACGAGAGGCTATCCACTTGAAACAAGCCCAAATTCACAAGCAGCAAAACAAATTTTCCAGTGCCACGAACATGTGGCTCACCGGCGTCACCACCAGCTTTTCTGTGGTTACACTGGTGAGCCACACAACTAATAAAATACTCTTAGTCAGTATTCAATAAGTTGTGCACTCAAATTCCAAAGCGTTTAACTTCAAAGAGGGTATGGACTTTGGGGGGGGGGGCACGGGCAGGTCAGCGCCATGTCAGGCAGTTACGTGCATGGGTTATAGACTACTAGCATTTACACAACTGATCTTAGTCTATAAGTTGTATGCCCAAAGTTGTGCACTAGTTGGAAATTAGGGGGAGGGGGTCTTTTACAAAGTGGCAGTAAGCCCAACGTGGGTTTACCGAAAGCTAAATCTGAACTGCTGCTGGCCCAACGCGGCTGCCAGTGATAGTTCTGGGTTGAGTGCATGCCACTTCCGTTGCTCTAGAAATTTTTTAATTTTTTTCTAGTGCGGCGGTAACTCGGTGGTAATCAGGCATCAACCACACATTGCCCAGTTACCGCTGGGTTACCGCGGGAGCCCTTACTACCACCTCAATGGGTAGTTGTAAATGCTCCCCACCACATGGTCATGCAATAAAAGTTATCTTACTGTGTGGCGGGGCGGGGCGGGGCGGGGCGGGGGGGGGGGGGGGGGGGGGCTTTTTACCCACTTCAGTAAAAAGGGCCCTGGCTATTACCTTGATTACATTTTCATTTCACCCTTCTACATATTGTGGACTAAATATAGATTTTTCTTTCTTTTTGATTAATTGATATTTGATGGTTTTTTCTGATCTTCAAGTTTATGATGTTTGTATTCTTGGTATGCAAGAATAAAGCAATTAAAAAAAGAAATGGCCCTGGCGCGTGGGAAAAATGGCCCCTGCCTCTACCGCAGGGCCCTTTTTCCTGCAGCTTAGTAAAAGGACCCCTGGGTGTGAAGTTTTCTTAAAGTAGGGGAATTGTGGTTACTGCTGACTGCCTTCCTATTCAGAACTTAACTTGACCCACTTAAGGATATAACGTTTTGGTCTATCAACCAAAATTACAGCTAGGATTGTAATAACTTGATTTCTAACTGAAATGGGTCTGTGAGAGCCAAGGGTTTCACAATCATTGCCTTCCTTGGTAATGAATGTAATAGGAGTAGAATTAGTTGAGTGGGGCAATGAGCCTTTCTGCAGTACCTGTATATAATATGTAAGCCGCATTGAGCCTGCCATGAGTGGGAAAACGCAGGGTACAAATGTAACAAAAATAAAATAGATACTATTGGACATTCTACATGGAACGTTGCTACTATTGGACATTCTACATGGAATGTTGCTACTATTAGACATTCTACATGGAATGTTGCTATTCCACTAGCAACATTCCATGTAGAAGGCTGCAGGACATCAGACTCACAGAAGCAGAAGCCTGCGCGGCCACATTGGTGATCTGCAAGGGCCAACTTCTACATGGAATGTTGCTAGTGGAATAGCAACATTCCATGTAGAATCTCAAATAGTAGCAACAGTGGAGAAGTGGCCTAGTGGCTAGGGTGGTGGACTTTGGTTCTGAGGAACTGAGTTCAGTTCCCACTTCAGGCACAGGCACTTCCTTGTGACTCTGGGCAAGTCACTTAACCCTCCATTGCCCCATGTAAGCTGCATTGAGCCTGCCATGAGTGGGGAAAGCACAGGGTACAAATGTAACAAAAAAATAAATAACCTCCTGATTCTTTTATTTGGTCCACTTGTATCCCACATTTTCCCAGCTTAGGCGGACTCAATGTAGCTAACAAAGTTACAAGAAAATTACATAATACAACAGGAGAAAATTGTTCCAGTAATAGGATACAAAGAAGTACAGAGGAGCTAAAATAAGAGAATATAGATGGGAAAACAGGAGCAACCGAGGAGAAGCTGACAGAGGGTAAAGAGCAGGTAAACTACCAAAACGGTGGGAAAAAGGAGGTTAAATTACATTGCTGACTTCGGGGTAGGCTTTAGTAAACAAATAAGTTTTTAACAGTTTTTTTAAAGTTTGATGATCTGATGTCTCTTTCAAGAGTCTCGGCAAAGCATTCCAGGTTTGAGGGCTGATGAACGAGAAGGAAAAAGCGTAGAGCGTCTTGTATTTCAGATTCCCTGCAGGCGGGGTGACACCACAGCACAGTTGTCTATAAAGGATGCCAAAAATTGCACGCGCAAATTTAGGCACAGTTCCGACTTGCGCACAATTTAATTGAATAACGAGCCAATTAGTGTAATAATAATAATTATTATTATTTGTAGCATTTGTATCCCACATTTTCCCACCTATTTGCAGGCTCAATGTGGCTTACATTTGCCGTAATGGCGATTGCCATTTCCGGACTACAGATTTGCACATGGTTTTGCAATCAAGTGCGTACATACATGGTGGAAGAATGCATTGTGATCTTGTGTAGGTGTCAGCATTATGTTGTTGCTCAGGTAGCAACATTAGGGTGAGAGTAATAGTGTTTGGTAGTGGGATTAGTCGGCATTGTATGGTTGCATAGTAGTCGATTTTAAATTAGAAGTGGTATTGTTTGTTCATTAAGGTCATTGAGGTTACTCGGTCGCATGATTAAGGTCGGTCCAATCTTTTTAACAAGCTTTTTAAAAAGCAATTATTGGCACTAATTAGATTTATTTGGGTGTTACATGAGTAAAGCTAGGCGCATGAGCCACGCCTAAAATTTATGGATGGCCTGAAAAAAAGGGGACAGTTGTGAGCATTTGGGGGCAGAACTGGGGTATGGTTTTGATGCAGCAGCAGAGGAGTAACATGATCAACAAAGACACTTGTAAAAAGCCAAGGAAATGGATAGTAGAAAAATGTTCTTTAATGGTAGATAAGATTCGACACGGCACCGTGTTTCAGCAAACAATGCCTGCTTCGAGAGTCTGTATGATTTGTAGTATATGATGGTAACTTGAAGGTGAAATTGAAGAATGAACGCACCAAATCAAGACTTTAAAAAGACTGGTGGTTAGTGGGCATAAATGATGAAAGGTGAGTGAACGTCAAATAGGAAATCGCTGTCATAGGAATACAAAAGTAGATTTTTGACACACCTGGGCCACACCTAAACCACACTCCCAACATATCCCTTGGGAGCATGGTTTGGGTGTGGCTTAGATGTGCCAAAAATCTACATTTGTATTCCTTTGACAGGGATTTCCTATTTGGCGTTCACTCACCTTTCATCGATTTAGAGTTTTTTTTGTCTATAAATCACATCCCTTACCAATTTCTACTTGTTGGACTAGATTCAGTAAATAGCACTGAAAAATAGGCACCGGGAAAACCAATGCTCAGAGCTGTTCTATGGTTTGGTTTGAGTTAGAATTCAGCTGATTAAGCAGCGTTTGATTGCTATTTTATGCAATTTTTGGACATTTGTGCACTGTCTCAAGACTCCTGACGCAGGCAGTTTCTGCCGAAACATGGACCGTGTCAGGTCTGTCCAATAAACTTGAGTTGACACCCCCTATCTTAAAGGATCCTAGTGCTTTTGTTCCCTGCCCTGAATATTGGACTTAACTGGCTATGAATTAGCTGGATCTGAAAAAATGGATTATTCAATCCTGAAGACCGGATATGGCCCGGTATTGAATATTCGGATTTGACTGCTGGCAGAGGTCATCAATATGCTGATTTCTGCTGGCTGAATATTGTGTCCAGGGTGTTTTATATCATCAGCTTTTAATTTAAAGATGTGCTGATGTGGTCAGTTTTGTACAGTGATAGGTTTTATTTGGCATAGTGAGTCCAACATATTTTCTTATGCATGAATTTGTAAACTGCTCAGAATGTAAGAAGTGTAGTATAAAAGTTTTTTTAAACATTAAAATTACAAATATAAAGAAAACAGAGACTCCAGAAATGGTAAAGGACTTCTTCCTGAAATAATTCAGCATAGAATTATTGTCCCAGAGAACGTTTCCTACAGCACTGTTTCACATAACTGGGAACTCTACATTTAATCTTGAGACTCTGGGGTTTTATGCAAATTTAACATAGTAACATAGTAGATATTGGCGGATAAAAACCTGTACAGTCCATCCAGTCTGCCCCACAAGATAAACTTATAGCGTAGGGTATGTTGTGATACTACATACGTATGCTTGATCTGGATTTGTCCTTGCCATTTTCAGGGCACAGACCATAGAAGTCTGCCTGACCCTGGCCTTCTACTCCAACTTCTGAAGTTATCATTGAAACCCCATTCCAGCCCATCCAAAGCTGTTCAGCCACGATCAGGGCACAGACCATAGAAGTCTGCCCAGTACTGGCCTTCCTTTGCAATCACTGGTGTTGCCATCTAATCACCGCTAGGCCCCCTCCCTGCCCATCTTCAAATCCTTGCTCAAAGCCTACCTCTTCAATGTCGCTTTCAGCACCTAACCATTGTACCTCTATCCAGGAAATCTAGACTGCCCCCAATTTGATTGACTGCACTTTTTTGTCCTTTAGATTGTAAGCTCCTTTGAGCAGGGACTGTCCTTCTTTGTTAGATTGTACAGCGCTGCGTAACCCTGGTAGCGCTTTAGAAATGTTAAATAGTTGTAGTAGTAGTAGTTCTATCTAATCACCCCTAAGCTTGTTTGGTTCCACTCAGTGGCGTTCCTAGGGGGGCTGACACCCGGGGCGGATCGCTGATGTGCCCTGCCCCCTGGGTGCAGTGCCCCCCGGATGCAGCGTGACCCCCCTCCGGGGAAAGGACCCCCCGTGAAAGAAGCCTCCCCGGGTGCACGCCGCTGGGGGGGGGGTGCCGTGCGCTCCTGTCCTTCGTTTGTTCCATGCTCCCGCTCTGCCCCGGAACAGGAAGTAACCTGTTCCGGGGCAGAGGGAGCATGGAACGAACGACGAACAGGCGCGCGTGGCACCCCCCAGCGGCGTGCACCCGGGGCGGACCGCACCCACCGCCCCCCCTCCCCCCCCTAGGAACGCCACTGGTTCCACTAGTTAAACTGGAGACTCTGGGGCTTCATAGAAATGTAAAGGTCTCTAGAGACATGTCTAAAATCTCCAAGCATCACTCACAGAATTTCAAATGAATGCCCCCCCCCCCCAAGCAAGGAGAAATTACCTCAGAAGATACAGGCCCCCCCCCTGTGTTTTGAGAACTATTCGGGGAGACTTTATGCCACTAGCTACCTTTCATGACAAGTATTGTGAAAGGCAGAGTATAAAGTGCAATAAATCAAATCTAATCAAGCATTGATGTTGCACATTGAGTTTTTCTCCTGTTGTCTTTTTGATTTCTTCTTTCAGACATCCTCAATGATGCAGTATTTGATGAAGACCATGATGAAATGGTGATCGTTAAGGATATTGATATGTTTTCTCTCTGTGAGCACCACTTGGTTCCTTTCTATGGCAAGGTAGTTAATCACGAGACCAATTATTTATTTTCTTATTGTTATGAATAATTCTGAAGTCAGTGGCAAAAATGAGACTATCCACTGAAAAACAGAGACCTGTAATCAATATCTATGGTATCAGTGCAAGATTTCAACTAATCCTAGTATTAACAGTAAAGGGAAAGATAACGGGATTTGATGTACAGGTACTTACTTTGTGGCCATGCATAGAAGCTCTAGACCTGCATGTAATTAATTTCACAAATATCACTACACAGCTGAAAACAGTCCTTCTTTAGTCTGTTCAGCTGTGAAACATCTGTAACCTAGTTCTATTTTAGTTTACAAAAATATGATTGAAGTTAAGGCTCTCGAGAGCAAGGAAATAATTACACCAAAATGCTAAATGAAAGCATAAAAGTGACAAGGAGCATCATTTTTGGGTTGTGTGCAGCCTTGTCTGTGTCATCAGCAAGCCTTGCTTCCCGAGCTGGTATTAGTCAGGGGCGACAGAGGTGGTCGCACAGGGCCTCCTGTTGCCAGGGGCCCTGCAGCAGCAGCCTCAGCCTGTCCCTCTTTCTCCTCCCCACCTCAAATCCAGCGTCTCTCCCTCTCAAGTTGCTTCATCCCCGACACCGGCTGTGATTGAAGCACACTGCTGTGGCTGGTGTTGGGGCCTTCCCTCTGCCAGTCCCGCCTTCCGTGAGGTAACTTCCTGCTTCTGCATGGGCAAGACAGATAGAGGGAAGGCCCCGATGCTGGCCACAGCAGTGTGCTTTAATCATAGCCCGCGCCTAGGATGAAGCAACTTTAGAGGATCCAGGACTGAGGGAGAGAACCTGGATTTGAGATGGGGAGAAGGGAGAAATATGTTAGACCCGTTGGATGGGGGAGGGAGAAAGGAAGAGGGAGATGGATATATGATGGACTATGGAAATGGGGGTGGGGGACTGCAAGGTGGAGATGTGCTAAACTCAAGGGGGAAATAGAGAGAGATGGACATGTGCTGGGCTGGGGGCTGGAGGGAGATGGACATGTCCTGGGACCAAGGAGAGGTCTGGAGGGAGATGGAGATATGCTGGCCTGGGGGAGTGGAGGGAGATGGAGACATGCTAGGCTGGAGAGGGGCCGTAGCGATATGAAGATGTGCTGGGCCAGGGAGATAGAGATGTGCTGGGCCGGGGTCGGGTTGGAGGGAGAGGGAGATGGATATGTTCTGGACCTGCCAGGAAGGGAAACACAACAGGGGAGAAAGAGAGAGCGACCAGACTGGGGGAAGAAAGAGACAGAGACCTGATCGAAGGGTGGGGAGTGGAACAGAGGAGGAGAGATGCTGGGCCCACAGATGGAGAGAAGGAGTTATGCCAGACATAGAGAGGGAGAAATGCTGAATCTGTGGGGTATAGGAGTAAGGGAAGAGAGAGGGAACAGACAGGGCATAGACAACAGATGCTGGGCATGGAGTAAGAACAGAGACAGGAGACACAGGACAATGCTGGAAAAGGGATGGATAGGGATGCTAAGAGGGTAGATGCTGAACAGGGACACAGAGGAGAGATGCTGGACAGGACAGAGAAGATGGATGACAGACATGGAGAGAGAAGAAATGTCAAATGGACAGGAGATCCTGGAAAAGCAGAAAAGAAACAGATCAAATCGAATGGAAAAATAAAATGCTCAGACTACAAAGGTAGAAAACAATGTTATTTTGAATTTATCAGTTCTGAGTGTGCTTTTGCATGTTTGTGCTTAGTATTTTGCAGTGGAGGGATTGTGTGTTGGCCTTATTGAGGTGACTTCAAAACTTTAATCTAATTTTAGTTTGTTATAGCATCAGAGAGGGTTTGTGAAATAATCATCAAATTTACATATATGTGTCAATTTTTCTTCTGAAATGGCAACCTTATGCGCATCAAATGCCACTTGATATGTGTAGCTGCCGTGCACCAGAAAATAACAAATATTTTTCAGATGTACATAGCGGACACATGCCAAAATTGAAATTACCACAAGGGCCACATGGTAACCGGGCGGTAACTCCAATTTGGCGCACGTTGGGCACACGTATGCACCTACGCGGCTTAGTAAAAGGGCCCCATTAATGTTAAGACAGGTTATTTTTCCACAGGGTCCCATTTATCCAGTAAGACCCTTATGCTAAAATAACCTCTCTTAAGAGCAGCCTACGTTGATAACTTCTCACCTGAATCTGAGCTATTCCCAGATAAACTAGCTTTGTACCAAACTCTTTGTTGACACATTTGCATGTGCTTTTCTGTACCTTGTTCACCTCCAGCGCTTTTCTTTCTGTAGGTTCATATTGGCTACCTACCAATAAAGAAGGTTGTTGGATTAAGCAAGCTTGCGAGGTAAGTACAACTAAAGGCCTGATGAATTCAGATTTTTTTTTTCCTACAGACAGAGACAAACTTTGTAATACATCTGGCCCTCTAAATCAGTGCTTCTCAAGCCTCTCCTGGAGGCATACCTAGCCAGTCGGGTTTTCATTTCCATTTCATTTTTCATTCGATTAGATTTATATCCCACAGAAATCCAAATTTCAAATTCAGTTCTATGTGGCTTACATAAATTAGGAAAAATCACAAATACATTTCAAAGATGCATGATTAAAACAAAAATTATTCATTAAATAATAAATGAATATGCATGTGGCAGATTTGCATATATATGACACCCATTGTATGCAAATCTATGTCATGAATATTCATTTGGGAATCCTGAAAAGCCAACTGGCTAGGTGTGTTTGTTCAGGAGAGGCTTAAGCAGCATTGCTCTAAATAACAAATCTACATTTAATGAATATTATGCATGTTCCTATTACCTTTATTACTAACATTAATATTATTAATACTCTTGTTATTCTAGGTTCTTATCCAAAATTCAAATTATTTGTCATTACTGTTAAAATTTATGATTGCTTATAAATCAAAGTGTTGTACGTAATTAGTTTCAAATCTGGGTAAATCTATCTATAGAGTGAGGCATTATAAAATAACCCCCTAGAGATTTTTGCTGTTTTCTCAACAACCACTTTGAAATTTAAAGTGAAATTTTACATACTTATTTAGTAATCACACTTACGTATTAATATTAAACAACATTTAATTGTCAAGTTTGGTCGGTGACTCCTAACGTGGAACCTTGCATGACGTAGCTATAATTTGGGTTCCTCTTTTCCACATGCATCACTTTGCACCTGCTCACATTAAACGTCATCTGCCATTTGCCCAGTCACTCCCATATGTTGTTCATCTGGGTTTTGAAAAACCAAAGAAGGACAAAAACTCCACAGATAGAATCAACAGGGATAAAACAAAAGTGAAGCACACAATTCAGTGGTGGAACCAGAGACTGCTTTATGCCAGCATGAATAACATCTGCAAGAAGACCCAACAGAGCTGTGTTGCGCCACAGATAATGCCTGCATCAGGGGTCGGACCTTCCGCTGTACTCATTGTTCGCTGGCTCAGCAGGATTTGATTTCTATCTACACTGATTTTCTAAACCAACTGTTATTAGATTCCGTAGTGCACTAAGGATTTTTGACCAGTGCTCACTCTTGCAAGCAACTTGCATCAATTCTGTTGTGCAGGTTACTTCCTGTTCCGGGGCAGAGCGGGAGCATGGAACAAACGAAGGACAGGAGTGCGCGGCACCCCCCCCCCAGCAGCGTGCACCTGGGGGGCGTTCTTTCACGGGGGGGAGGTGTCCTTTCGCTGGGGGAGGTCGCTCTGCATCCGGGGGGGGCGCTGCACCTGGGGGGCGGGACACATCGGCGATCCGCCCCGGGTGTCAGCCCCCCTAGGAACGCCACTGGGCAGCATCATTAACATCTGCAAGAAGACATGACACAGCTGTGTTTCGGCACTGACAGTGCCTGCATCAGGGGTCAAACAAATTCTCACAACATTTGGCTAGCTTCCTAAAAGAAAAGTCCATAAGCCATTATTAAAATGGACTTGGGGAAAATCCACTGCTTATTTCTAGGATAAGCAGCATAAAATCTATTTTACTCTTTTGGGATCTTGCCAGGTACTTGTGACCTGGATTGACCACTGTTGGAAACAGGATGCTGGGCTTGATGGACCTTCGGTCTGTCCCCGTATGACAACACTTATGTTCTTATCACACGCAAAACCACTAAGAGAGAAACTTCACTGGCTTCCACTGAAGGAACACATTGCGTTCAAGATCTGCACGTTGGTACACAAAATTATTCATGCAGACGCCCCAATCTACATGATAAACCTCATAGACCTACCTCCCAGAAACGCCACAAGATCATCCCGTAAATTTCTCAACCTACTACTACTACTTAACATTTCTAGAGCGCTACTAGGGTTACGCAGCGCTGTACAATTTAACAAAGAGAGACAGTCCCTGCTCAAAGAGCTTACAATCTAATAGACAAGTGAACGGTCGGTCCGATTGGGGCAGTCAAATTGGGGCAGTCTGGATTCACTGAACGGTAAGGGTTAGGTGCTGAACGCAGCATTGAAGAGGTGGGCTTTAAGCAAAGACTTGAAGACGGGTAGGGAGGGGGCTTGGCGTAAGGGCTCAGGAAGGTTGTTCCAAGCATAGGGTGAGGCGAGGCAGAATGAGCGGAGCCTGGAGTTGGCGGTGGTGGAGAAGGGTACTGAGAGGAGGGATTTATCCTATGAACGGAGGTTACGGGTGGGAACGTAAGGGGAGATGAGGGTAGAAAGATAGTGAGGGGCAGCAGACTGAGTGCATTTGTAGGTAAGAAGGAGAAGCTTGAATTGAATGCGGTATCTGATCGGAAGCCAGTGAAGTGACTTGAGGAGAGGGGTGATATGAGTATATCGGTTCTGGCGGAATATGAGACCTGCAGCAGAGTTCTGAACAGATTGAAGGGGGGATAGATGGCTAAGTGGGAGGCCGGTGAGGAGTAATTTGCAGTAGTCCAGGCGAGAGGTAATGAGAGCGTGGACGAGAGTTCGGGTGGTGTGTTCTACCCCAGCTGTAAAGGACTTAAATACAAGATGATGCACGCCACTATATTCTCTTACAAGAGCACGCAGATATGCAATACATTACCTACAAACCTGAAAGCAATCAAAGAAACATCTATCTTTCGGAAATCTCTGAAAACATTCTTCTTCAACAAGGCTTACAATGAGAACTTATAACCTCACTAAGTCCACTCAACTATGAGCGCACACCTCCTATAATTACCCTAACAACTCTCTTCCCTCTTCCCTCACCCCTTCCTAAGCGCTACACATTACTAATTGTATCCGGTATCCTGTTATGACAATGTCATCAAATCTATGTAAGCCACATTGAGCCTGCAAATCGGTGGGGGAATGTGGGATACAAATGCAATAAATAAAATAAATGAGTGAAACACCAAGCATCATAAAGCAAAAGAAGCCATTTGCTTGTGGGTTCCCTCACAAATACAGAAGGAAATAAAAAGGCAATGGAGAAATGTGCCGCACAATTTTAAATAGCAGAAAAATTGGAAAAGAAACTAAGAAGAGAATGAACAAGATCAGAAAAGTGAATGAAAAAAAAAGTATGATAAGGAAAAATAAAAAAACTATTTTTATTTTTGGTACACTGCAGTGATTTAAAAGTTTCTCAAACTTCTTTTTATGTATCTAGTTTTTAAATGTGGTTTGAAGTTGTGGGAGTGAGATGCGAAGGATGAGAAAGGCGAGAGAAATGGAAAGATGGTGAAAGAGATATGGATAAGCGGACACAGGATAGATGAAAAGGATGAGAAGAGAAGGATAAATGGGAAAGGAGAGAGAGAAGTGAAGAGATGGACAGTATGGTTTACTTTAAAGTGCAATACGTATACCCTAATGAAACACTAAGGGGCCTATTTACTAAGTTGCGCTACCATTTTTAGTGCACGTTAACGCTAGAGACACCCATAGGAATATATGGGTGGCTCTAGTGTTAGCGCCCGCAAATTTTTATCGCTCGCTAAAAACACTAGCATGCCTACAGCGTGGTTTAGTAAACAGAGCCTTCTTTTGTAATGGCGGGATTCCTAGTAGGATGAGCTGCCAGTTGTAACAAAATGTCGTTCACTGATAACAGTATGCACTCTTTAAGAAGAGTCTGCCCTTTTTAACACGTGAGAAATTCTGTATATGGCACCAAAAATATATAGAATTCTATAAACCATGCTTAAAGTTAGGCTTAAAGTTAGGCACGGTTTATAGAATAGAGCTTAAGCCCAGGAAATTTGCATCAATGAAAATGAGGCACAAATGCCCGCACCTAAATTTACATGCGGAGCCCAAATATTCTATAATTTTGCGTGTAACTTGAAACCACACCCCTGAAACACCCATGACCCATTTCCGCGCCCCCTTTTTTGAGCCACATAGATCCTAAGCCTAAATTTACATGTGCACATGTTAAATAACTCTAATTAGTGCCAATAATTGCTCATTAAGGGGTCCTTTTACTAAGGCGTGAGTTTTGGGCATGCACAGAATCATTTTCAGCGCCGTTTTTTTATTTTTGCCGAAAATGGACGTGTGGCAAAATCAAAATTGCTGTGCATCCATTTTGGGTCTGCGACCTTACTGCCAGCTATTGACCTAGCAGTAAAGTCTCACCTGGTAACGGCCGGTAATGATCTACGCGCACGAAATGCCACTTGGCGCGTGTCCGATACGAATTTATAAATCATCATAAAAAAATAGAGCATAGCTACAAACATCATCAAATAAATGCAATACAAATGAATAAACTTAGATTTAAAAAAATAAATATTTTCAAAACATAATTTGGAAAATAGAGGGAAACAAAAGCAAACAAAACATATAATATTATCACACAGTTATATAAAGCTGAAAATATTACTTGAGAGACATGCTTGTGTGAAAAGATCACGCTTCAAGTACCTGTATTATTTTAATGGTAAGTAGAGTATCAAGCTCATTTTCAAAGCACTTAGCCTCCCAAAGTTCCATAGAAACCTATGGAACTTAGCCTCCCAAAGTGCTTTGAAAATATGCCTCTATGTGGTGTCTGTTACGCACACAAGCTTCTCAATTCTTAGGAGCTCAGAGTTTGACGGATTTGCCGTTGTTGCAGTTCTGCCACTTGTTTTGAAGTGGGAATCTTGTGCAATGGTTTCTTAAAATGTGTTGTCTCTTTCAGGATTGTGGAAATCTACTGCCGACGACTGCAAGGTTGGTGTGTCTTCTGTTAACCTACATTTTAGCTGCCTCAGGATAGTATGTTGTACTTGGTAGACAGAGAACAAACACTGCTCTCCTTCCTGATTATGTTCTAAACTTAGGCTAGATGTTTTCCCCACACATGAAACAAAAGGGAGAGGAAAAGGGGACACTCACCACACAGGGGCGTAGCCAGAGTGGGTTACCATTTTGTGTCCTCTGAAAAAGAGGACACATGTCACGCCCCCTACCCCGCCCCCGCCACGCCTCATGCCACGCCCCCTTCAGGTCGGGTTCCGCCACGCCCCCCCCGTCACATAGTCCCCTCCCCCCCTCACTTACTATCTAGCCCTGGTGGTCTAGTAGCGTCTTCTCTTCGGGGCAGGAAAGAGCCCCCTCTTTCCTGCCCGGAGCGCTGCCTGCCCTTGCCTGCTGCATCCTCCTCGGACTGGCTGGGGATTCAAAATGGCCACCGAGAGTTGAAGCGGCCTCGCGAGAGTTCAAATCTCGGCGGCCATTTTGAATCCCCAGCCAGACCGAGAAGGATGATAGACAGGGGAGGCAGCGCTCCGGGCAGGAAAGAGGGGGCTCTTTCCTGCCCCGAAGACGTCACTAGACCACCAGGGAACATGGTAAGGAAGGGGAGGGGATGGGAGACCAGGTCACGACCCACGGCGCTAATCGCGCGCCCACCGCACGCACGCGCCTGCCCGCACCCGCGCCCACGTTTGTCCAGAAATCCGGACAAACGTGGGCGCGGGCAAAATCCGCCGGACGCCCCGGACATGCCCTCAAAAAGAGGACATGTCCGGGGAAATCCGGACGTATGGTAACCCTAAGCCAGACCTCGTGGTGGGAGGGGGCCAGAGCCCGAGGTGGGGGGCACATTTTGGTCTGCCGCCACCTTACTGCCCGCCCTGCCGCTCCCCATCCACTGCCGCAGCAAATACCTTGGCTGGCGGGGGTCCTGAGTCCCCACCAGCTGAAGCGTTGACCAGCGCCGGTCTCCGGCGCCGCCGCATTGCCTGCCCTGCTCTATCTTCCCCTCACGTCCTGCAAGCTCCTTTTAGTGAAATTGAGCATGTTCAGTTTCTCTAAAAGGAGCGTGCTGGACGTGAGGGGAAAACAGAGCAGGACAGGCAACGCGGCAGTGCCGGAGACCAGCGCTGGACAACACTTCTGCTGGTGGGGGTTAGGGACCCCCACCAGCAAAACCAGGGGCCCACAGGAAATTTGGGGGGCCCAGGCCCCCATGGCCCCACGTAGCTATGCCACTGACACAACAGCTTGCACAACCTGTTACAAAGATTTCAGCTTTACTTTTGGGTGATCCTCTTTCTGTTAGATATCCCCCTCATCTTTTTTTCTAGGGTACCACTCTCTTTTTCCTTTGTCCTAAGATCTCCTAAGGCTCAAGACATGGACTGCTGCTCTTCTTGCTTCAAGGTGGTAGAAAAGAGTCAACAGACCTTTTTCCCTCCAAAACTCTGACTTATATGACCTTATTTATTGGCTTCTCCCTTGGTTTTCTTTGTTTTTGGGAATCAGACAGAAAAATTTCCAGGTCATATACATCCATTCTTCTACCTGGGCATGTACCACCTTCAGCTCAAGGTTTAGTTTCTAGGGGAATGGTCTAGAGTGCAGTTCTGTCATTTCTTTTCCGACTCGCGGGAACAGGAGTGTTCTACTTCAGCCCCTCTCTTCCAGGCATGGAGCCAATCAATGAAGAGTTACTCTACTCCCTAATCCAGTCTCTCTTCTCCTGTTGCTCCTGCCCCTGGCCCGCCTTCCTTCTGACCCCTGCTCCACAGCTCCACTTCTGATTTTGCTTAGAAATTAAGCCCTGCTCTGGCTGCTAAGGAAACTAGTGATACTAGGGTCACATGTGCCTGCAAATCAGTGTAGCTCTGAATAGCTAATATCCAGATGTTTATGCAGCTTCAGTCTTCTATGCATTCTATTTATTATCTAAGTCAGTGGTTCCCAAACCTGGTCCTGGAGGTACCCCAGCCAGTCAGGTCGGGATTCCTGCAGCTTGAATCCAAGCACCATAAAGCTCCCGTCTAATCCACGTCAGGAAGTCACCAATGAATTGAACCCATATAATTAAATGTTTAAGTCTTTTTTACCACCTCTCCAAATCTTCATATATCAGTTACCCATGATTTGTAGAGATAAAAGACCAGGGCCGCCGTCTATGAGAAAGGTAATTTATTTACTTACCAAGTATATTGATATAATTAATATTTTCTCATGGGAGGATGGAACTACTGCATAAATATGCTGGCTGTATCTATCGCTCCAACATACAGAACTGAAACAGCTATTTTTATACACTTTGTATTTAACAATGATTTACAACGCTTCAACAAGTTATCTTACCCAGGATCATCTAGTCTTCTTTCAAAGCCATCTGGTTTCCCTCACCTGCTAAACCACATTCCCATGTTTGTTTATGCTTCCTCCTTTCACAGGCCTGTTTGCACGTAAGGATATCATATCAGATCATAAGTTCTTGGGCCTCACGATTTATGGCCTTTGCCCTTTCACTCTACTCCAGGGTGCATAACTGTGTTTATTATCTACAGTTTTCAGGATATCCACAATGAATATTCATATCACATATTAAAAAACTATGAGTTATTTAAAAATTATTATGTATTACAAAATGTACTAAAAACTGTCAAATCTGAAATCACATTGTTATAGTGCTGTGTATAAACACCCAAACTACCTAAACAAATCGCATTCATATATATTACACATTTTAAACATTATGGCACCCACACCATACTGGTCACAGGGATTAATAAAAGTCTAATCTAATGATTATGTGCTTATCCCAACCATGTTCCTACAGTCTGTATTGAAAAATTCAGATTAACACTGACCACGATACCTCCTCCACTGCATGCAAATCTCTCATGAATATTCATTGTGGATATCCTGAAAACCTGATTGGCTGTGCCTCCAGGACCAGGTTTGGGAACCACTGACTTAGGGCCCCTTTTACTAAGCTGCGTAAGCACCTATATGAACCGAAAGCGCACCAAATTGGAGTTACCGCCCGGTTGCCGCGTTGCCCTTGCTGTAATTTCAATTTTGGCGCGCGTCCGCTACACACGTCTGAAAAATATTTTTTATTTTCTGGCACGCATAACAGATGCATGCCAAGTGTCATTTGACACATGTAGGTCATTACCACCCAGATTCTTTACCGCTAGGTCTATGGCTGGCGGTAAGGTCTTAGACCCAAAATGGATGCGCAGCAATTTTGATTTTGCCGCATGTCGACTGTCGGGAAAAAAAGAGGCCTTTTTTACAGGTGCGCTAAAAAATGGATTGGCGCGTGCCCAAAACCTGTGCCTACACTACTGCAAGCCATTTTCAGCGCACCTTTGTAAAAGGACCCCTTAGTTAATAAATAGAATGTATAGAAGACTGAACTATGTCAATAGTAGAAAACAATGTTGTAGTTTGAAAGGTATTAATCCGCAAACAAACCTGTTCCATAGATGGGAAGGCGGTAGAACTAGAGGACATGAAATGAGATTGAAGGGATGCAGACTCAAGAAAAATGTCAGGAAGTATTTTTTTCACAGAGAGAGTGGTGGATACTTGGAATGCCCTCCCGCGGGAGGTGGTGGAGATGAAAACAGTAACAGAATTCAAAAATGTGTGGGATAAACATAAAGGAATCCTGTTCAGAAGGAATGGATCCTCAGAAGGTTAGCAGAAGTTGGGTGGCAGAGCCGGTGGTGGGAGGCGGGGCTAGTGGTTGGGAGGCGGGGCTAGTGTTGGGCAGACTTCTACGGTCTGTGCCCTGAAATGGCAGATACAAATTAAGGTCAGGTATACACATAAAGTAGCACATATGAGTTTATCTTCTTGAGCAGACTGGATGGACCGTACAGGTCTTTCTCTGCCGTCATCTACTATGTTACTATCACGCTTATTTTCGAAAGAGAAGGACGCCCATCTTTAGACACAAATCAGGAGATGGGCGTCCTTCTCACAAGATCGTCCAAATCAGCATAATCAAAAGCCGATTTTTTGACACACGACTGCTTTCCGTCGCGGGGATGACCAAAGTTCTCGGGGGGGGGGGGGGGGGTGTCAGCAGGGTAGCAAAGGCGGGACTGGGGCGTGATTAGGAGATAGTCGTCCTTGGCCGATAATAGAAAAAAGAAGGGTGTCCCTGACGAGCACTTGGCTGACTTTTCTTGGTCCATTTTTTTTCACGACCAAGCCTCAAAAAGGTGCCCGAACTGACCAGATGACCACCGGATGGAATCGGGGATGACCTCCCCTTACTCCCCCAGTGGTCACTAACCCCCTCCCACCATAAAAACAAGTTTAAAAATACTTTTTTGCCAGCCTCTATGCCAGCCTCAAATGCCATACTCAGGTCCATCGCAGCACTATACAGGTCCCTGGAGCAGTTGTAGTGGGTGCAGTGTACTTTAGGCAGGCGGACCTGGGGGTGGGTTTGGGGGGCTCAGCACCCAAGGTAAGGGAGCTATGCACCTGGGAGCAATATGTGAAGTCCACTGCAGTGCCCCCTAGGGTGCCCGGTTGGTGTCCTGGCATGTGAGGAGGACCAGTGCACTACAAAAGCTGGCTCCTCCCACGACCAAAGGGCTTGGATTTGGACGTTTTTCAGATAGACGTCTTTGGTTTCCATTATCGCCGGAAACCGAGGACAACCATCTCTAAGGTTGACCTAAATGTCAAGTTTTGGGCGTCCCCGACCATATTATCGAAACAAAAGATGGACATCCATCTTGTTTCGATAATACGCGTTGCCCTGCCCCTTCGTGGCACCATCCTTATAGTTGGGCGCCTTTAGAGATGGTCGTCCCCATTCAAAAATGCCCCTCCGTGTTACTATGTAATTATGGGATAGATTGTATACATGGCATCTAAAAAATCGGCACCAACACACCCCCCCCCCCCCCCCCCCATTTAAGCGGTATTCTATAAGCTTTGCCTAAAGTTTGGTGTGGGTTATAGACTAACGCTTAACGCTTAAGGGGAGAGGTCACATGTAAATTTAGGCACCACCATTTGTACCAATGAAAATGTGGTGCAAATGCCCACGCCTAAATTTACGCATTAAGCACTGTTATTCTATAATTACGTGCATAACTCAAAACCACGCTTTGATCTACCCCCAAAATGCCCATGACCCTCCTATTTCCAAGCCCCCTATTTCAGGCCACGTGTAAATTATAGGCATGGATCCCACCCCTAACTTTACCCACGTAATTCCCAATTAAATCTAATTAGTCCCAATAATTACTTTCTAAAAAGCCAAGTATTGGCACTAATAGACTCATTATTCTATTAAATTGCACACACAAATCAGAGGCTGCCTAAAATTTGCATGCACAATTTTTGGTGACTTTTATAGAATCAATCAGGATATGTTGATGCTTTAAAAACATCTCAACTTTTTTTCAGTTCAAGAGCGACTTACAAAGCAAATCGCCACAGCAATCACTGAAGCGCTGCAACCTGCTGGGGTCGCTGTTGTTATAGAAGCAGCGTAAGTATTTATTAAACCGTTATGACTTAGCAGTAAACCCGATAAAGGCCCACATGTTGCTACTTACTTTGTGTATTTTTGCTCAGGGAGCAATTCACAGAGGCCAAAGCTCTGCTCTCAATTACTTCGAAGTCATCAGAACAATTGTTTCTTATTGCCTTGGTTAAGCAATGTGCAAGTGAATGCATTTTAAGTTCTACCTCTAACCAGACAGGGTTTGCAAGAAACTGCCAGTCTTCTAATATAAAGACAGCTCATGACAAATATGATCCTGATAACCGACGCACCGGTATTTTCTGATTAGTAGCATGGTCCTGAATAACTCTCTTGAAATCTCTCCCTCTAGCCACATGTGCATGGTGATGAGAGGTGTCCAGAAAATGAACAGCAAGACCATGACCAGTACCATGCATGGTGTCTTCCGAGAAGATCCAAAAACCCGAGAAGAATTTCTTACACTGATCAAAAGCTAGAGAGAAATATCTTCAGGCACAACATTTAAAAATGGCTATTGGAGTCAGTTATTAAAGCAGTATTTTAGTCTGCCACCCCGCTGCCGCTCCCCCCGCCACACCCCATAGCAGCAAATACCTTTGCTTGCAGGGGTCCCCAACCCCTGCCAGTCGAAGCCTTCTTCAGCGCCGGTCTCTGGCGCTGCCGTGCTTGCTGCCCTGCTCTTTGTTCCTTCTGACATCCTGTGCACGCTCCTCTAAGTGAAACTGACTTAAAGGAATGTGCAGGATGTCAGGAGGAAGAAAGAGCACAGGGCAGGGAACGTGGTGCGCCAGAGACTGGCGCTGAAGAAGGCTTCAGCTGGCGGGGGTTGGGGACCCCCACCAGCAAAACCAGGGGCCTGGATGAAATTTGGTGGCCTAGGCCGTGGCCCCACCTAGCTACGCCACTGGTCTTAATGGCTTGTTTTTGTGCATTTTTCACTTGGACATTTTTTGTTTTTTTCAAAAATGGACCAAAAGATAAATGGACCAAGTACAAACACATCTAGCAAATGAACATTTTCAAAACAAAAAGATAAAACCAATTTTCTGTTTCGAAAATGGTTATATTTCCTATTCGAATTTGGGACATTTTGTGCAAAATGATGACATTTGGATTTAAACGGCATACTGAAAATGCCCCTCAAATACAGTATCTCAAACATGAAACAAAACTGCTTTAAAGTTGTACCCCAGAAAGATGGTATATCAAATGCATGGCCCGTGCTAACAACTCAAAACTGAAAAACAAGTAGTTCACGGTGCAACATGCCACACCAGAATTTCCACTGGATACTCCTCTGCTGTAAGTTGTGAAAGAACCCCTCGGTCTGGGCCTACAGGTGGACAAAGTAATATCTCCATTACTAGAATGGCAGAACGGGGACTGTAAAGTATGGTGCTAACCAGTGCGTTTTTTTCTAGTGAAAAAGGTGCCAGGCCACCCTTCAGGGGTGGGGTGATCACTGAGGGACCCACCCCACAATAGCCAGGCTTCCTGCAACTAGTCACGGAATCAATGACAAGGCAGAATTGGTGTGTAGGGCCTGAGCTCTTTCATTAAAACTTGGGAACCATGGGCCAATTTTAGCAGCCAATGGAAAAGGTGCCGTTTCTCAGTACCCCGTCAAAAAAAGCCCTGGTGCTAACCCTGGTCCCCACACTTCTGTGTTTAAATCAGAGGAGGAAAACAGCAGGTAAACTTTTGCACCTTCACATACACTATGGTCACCGCATATATAACAGGTGCAAAGTTCCGTGACACTTCCAGCTTGTGTACTTAGCAACTGCTAATTTTCAAAGAAAAAGAAGGCACATGGTTTCTCTTTGAAAATTTGCTGCAGGCAAAAGAAAGCACACCATAATAATCCAGAGATATCCTGCCAACTCAGCCTATTGGGAAACGCACCTATGGCCATGAGCTTTCAAAAATCAAATAGCATATTATCACCAAGTTGCTGTACTTACACTTTCACTTATTACAGATACAACATTCCTTAGAAAGAAACCAATACAATGGTTGTGCCTACAGATAATCCTATATAATAAAAAGCACCTCCAACATTCTGAAGCTGACTCCGTGGCACTGTAGGGTTCGTAAGTCTGTAGTTCAGCGTTTCATTGGCTCTCAGTGTCCCCGCCCTGATGTCGAGGAAACGGAATGCATAGTTGCCAAGCAAACAAACGCGACGTCACAGGAATGAAGAACCAATCAGACAGAACGGAACTTGGAGGAGGGAAGTGGAGTGGATTGAATGTGTAACAAACAATCATATACAGGGAGGTACGAACATCAGTGGAGGGAAGTGCAGAACACACTCTCTCTCTCTCTCTCACATGGGCAACTGTATGTTGCATTCTCAGGAGTGTAACACAGTTTACACAAAAAATATTGTATATAAAGAAATCTTACACATGTAAACAACAATTACATTCAGAATACAACCGTGGAAACATTAATGGCAGGAACTCATTACATTGCCCGTTTCATTGCGTTAAGAAACGGGCCTTTTTTTACTAGTCCCCTTATAAAGCACATACATGTGGAAAGTTTGGGGAGACAGAGAGGTTCTTACCATTGCTGAAAGTACTTCTCAATATTGGTTAGCCTTAACTTCCTGTACCCAGCCACTAGATTTTCCTTTCTGTCAAAACTAGTCTTACTTTGGTCTGACCAAGATGATGCTTCATCTCTACCTCAGTACATACGCTTTGGTTTATTATAGAAATATTTTTCTGTTTCTTGTAAAACAAAAATGAAATCCATCTTCCTCTGATCAAGACCATGCTGTGAGCACATGGCTAGCCTTGATGTCTTTTTTTGCTGGCAAGCAGTACATAGCTGTTTGCAAAACAATTTAGACTTATGCATTACCTTAAGAATTTTTTTTTTTTTTAGCAGGTTCAGATAAGGAAGAGATCTAGAATTCAGGCAACTGACGATGGTGGTGGAGGGACAGGTACACATTCCCTGCTACTTTTCACCAAGTACCAGCTAGTAGTTCATATATCACACTACCCATCAGTGCCAAAATTGTTTGCAGTTTAAATGAACTAGTCTTTTAATAAATAAATAAATATTCTTTTCATCCAATCTGAAAGTCACGGGCTGTTAAGAAAAGCAGCTTGAAGTGGAAGTACAAAACCATTTGTGACGTAGCTGATAAATATATTAAAACAACAACAAGCAGTATATGAAAATAAAATATAAGACTGTAACCATTAAAACAAGTGGGGAAAGAATTTCTTCCCAACCAGGGACGTAGCGAGACTTCAAGGTGGGAGGGGGCAAGAGCCCAAAGTGAGGGGGCACATTTTGGTCCCCCCACACCCTACTGCTGCCTTGCTGCCCTCCACTCATCTACTGCCATTTGTATGACTTGAGGCTGCTGTTTTCTGATCTTATGTTTTAATACAATTCTAGTTATAGTTAATTCAGAATAAAATCAATTGCTATTCTAGTCTATGGCTAAAGAGTATATTATAAGTCATATACATATCCCAGTTTAAACCCTTACACATACCTTGGCTGGCGGGGATCCCCAACACCCGCCAGCTGAAGCACCGCCGCACATGCCTTGGCTGGCGGGGGTCCCCAACCCCTGTCAGCTGAAGCGCTTTTTCCGGTGCTGCCGCATTTCCTGCCCTGCTCTCTCTTCCCCTTATGTCATGTCTGGCATGCTCATTTTAATGAAATTCAGCATGTGTGCATGCTCAGTTTCACTAAAACCTGCGTGCCTGATGTGAGGGGAAGAGAAAGCAGGGCAGGAAATGTAGCGGCGCCGGAGACCAGTGCTGGAAAAAAGGCTTCCGCTGGCGGGGGTTGGGGACCCCTGCCAGCCAAACCAGGGGCACAGATCTAGTTTTGGGGGTCCCAGGCCCCCCATAACTACACCACTGTTACCAACCATGTGGGTGTCTGGCCTGGAGGAGAGGGAAGAGGGGCATCATTTGAAACAATAAAAAGAAGCTTTTACTAAAGCTTAGCACATGCTAACAGAATTAGCAAATGCTAAAATTGGCTTCTTAGCATTTACAGTTCAAGGTTTATTAGGGATTTACTATCCCACCCATCATAAAAGTATCTGAGTGACTTACAGACAAACAAATATAGGGTAAAGGGGAGAGCACGACAGAAATAGGAAAGGGGTGAACTACAATATCAATAGAAAAGAAGGATAAAGGAAGGGGGGTAGTAGTCCTGGAGTGGAGGAGTAGCCTAGTGGTTAGTGCAGCAGACTTTGATTCTGAGGAACTGGGTTCAATTGCCACTGCAGTCCCTTGTGATTCTGGGCATATCACGTAACCCTCCGTTGCCCCAGATACAAATAAGTACCTGTATATATGCTATGTAAACCACTTTGAATGTAGTTGAAAAAAACCACAGAAAGGCAGTATGTCAAGTCCCATTCCCTTTCCCCTAGGACCTCTCTGATCCATCAAGGTCACCAACCACACAAGCCATACCCCCAAAAAAGAAGTAAATGCTCTTCCTGGTACGTTCAGGTACCATAAGGTTATTGTGAAAAGATAAGCAGAGTTCACAATGCAGAATAGGGAATCAAGAAAGGTATGTGGCTCACCTGAAATACAGATTTTAAACACTAAAAATGTGATCTTATGAGTTAGTACGAGCCAGTACGCTTTCTTAAGAAGAAGGGGGTGACGTAATCATATTTCCTTTTCCCTATAATCAGTTTAATAGCAGTGTTCTTAACTATCTGTAGACGGTGGATATCAGTGGATCTGAGGCCTTGGTATAATGAATTACAATAATTGAGTTTGCTGATTACAAAAGAATGAATAAGAATATTAACCGTAGGTGATTCCAGAACAGACCGAATAGAGCGAATTTGCCATAAATTAAAAAAGCAGCTCTTAACGACTGCAGGGAGTTGTTGCTGAAAAATTAGAGAACTATCTAAAATGACTCCCAAAATCTTTGTGGCTGGTTTTTGGGTAATAGCAGTAGAGCCAAGAATAATAAGTTAAGAGAGAGTAATACCGGGGGTATTTGTAAAAAAGAATAAATCAGATTTTACCAGATTAAGGACCAATTTATTATCCCCGAGCCAATCAGTCCACTGCCGCAGGTCAGAGTTAATATTAGATAGTGATTGAGTGGAATTTGGGTCCACAGTATACAGTAGTTGAATATCATCTGCATAAATATAAGCGGTGAAGCTCAAGGAGTGAGCCAGGGTGACAAACGACATAGGAGACAATATGGAACCTTGCGGTACTCCAGGAGGAGGAGAATAAGGGGCTGACATGCTGTCTCGAAAACAAACTTCATATGATCAGCCAGAAAGGAATGTAAACCAAGCCAAAGGCAGGTCATTGAGTCCTATACGATAAAGTCTATGCAAAAGTAAACTATGGTCAACTAAATCAAATACTGAGGTGAGGCCTAGTGATAGGGAAGGGAAAGAGAAATGGGACTTGATATACTGCCTTTCTGAGGTTTTTGCAATTACATTCAAAGTGGTTTACATATATTCAGGTACTTATTTTGTAGCAGGGACAATGGAGGGTTAAGTGACTTGCCCAGAGTCACAAGGAGCTGCAGTGGGAATAGAACTCGGTTCCCCAGGATCAAAGTCCACTGCACTAACCACTAGGCTACTCCTCCACTAGCAACACTCCATGTAGAAGCCTGCCCTTGCAGATCAGCAATGCGGCCGCACAGGCTTCTGTTTCTAGGAGTCTGACATCCTGCACGTACGTGCAGCACGTCAGACTCACAGAAACAGAAGCCTGCGCGGCCGCGTTGCTGATCTGTAAGGGCAGGCTTCTACATGGAGTGTTGCTAGTGGAATAGCAACATTAACATTCCATGTAGAATCTCAAATAGTAGCAACTTTCCATCTAGAATCTCAAATCGTAGCAACAGAATCTCAAATAGTAGCAACATTCCATGTAGAATCTCAAATAGGGAAAGGGAAGTGGGACTTGATATACCACCTTTCTGAGGTTTTTGCAACCACATTCAAAGCGGTTTACATATATTCAGGTACTTATTTTGTACCAGGGGCAATGGAGGGTTAACTGACTTGCCCCGAGTCACAAGGAGCTGCAGTGGGACTCAAACTCAGTTCCCCAGGATCAAAGTCCACTTTACTAACCACTAGGCTACTCCTTAATCTTTACGATTGAAGTGGTGATGTATGGATGTAGTTACACCCAACAATGCTGTCTCAGTGCCGTGATGTTGTCTAAACCCTGTCTAATTGGGATGCAATGCATTAGTCTCCACCAAAAAAGCCTGGAGATGGGAAATGAATAATTTCACGCACATTAATTCTGTTAATGCTCGCTAAACTTTAGTAATAGGTCCCCCAAGTGTGATAACATATCAAACCATTACATGCCACTGGCAGAATACTCGAAAGGCTGGATTTTGCAGTTTAACCACAGTGCTATAGTCTGAAGGCACCAGGAAGGAGAAATTATATCTTACCTGACATTTTTTTTTCTTTAGTGGGTGACATTGCTCTGAATCAATGGGTGTTCTTTCTTCTTACCAGCAGGTAGAGGTAGAGAAAACTGAATTTTGCCAGTAACATTCTCAGCACTAGCTGAGGTGCTCCCTGGCAATTGATGTGGAAATCAGAACGAGTGAGGTGATTAAATCTGCAGATGACACAAAACTATTCAAAGTTGTCAAAACAATTGGCAGATGGGATGGCAGATGAAATTTAATGTGTGCAAATGTAAAGTGATGCATATTGGGAAGAATAATCCAAATCATAGTTAACTGATGCTAGGGTCAGCACTCAAGAAAAAGATCTAGGTGTCATTGTAGACAATATGCTGAAATCTTCTGCCTAGTGTACAGCGGCCAAAAACTAAACAGGATTTAGGAATTAAAAAGAAAGGGATGCAAAATAAGACCAAGAATATTATAATGCCTCTGTACAGGGCTGGTGCTAGGGTTTCTGGCGCTCTCCTGCAGCCTATCAGTCGGTGCCCCTACCCATCCAGGGGTGGGGTCACTATCAGGCTTATTTTCGAAAGAGGACACCCGTCTTTCAACACAAATCAGAAGATGGGTGTCCTTCTCACAGGGTCGCCCAAATTGGCATAATCGAAAGCCGATTTTTGGGTGTCCCCAACTGCTTTCCATCGTGGGGACGACCAAAGTTCACAGGGGCATGTCGGAGGTGTAGCGAAGGAGGGACTTGGGCGTGCCTAACACATGGGTGTCCTCGACCCATAATGGGAAAAAAAGGGCGTCCCTGACAAGCACTTGGACAACTTTAGCTGGTCCTGTTTTTCTTACGACCAAGCCACAAAAGGTGCCCGAACTGACCAGATGACCACCGGAGAAAATCAGCGATCACCTCCCCTTACTCCCCCAGTGGTCATTAACCACCTCCCACCCTCAAAAAAACATCTTTAAAAATCTTTTGTGCCAGCCTCAAATGTCATACTCAAGTCCATCGCAGCAGTATGCAGGTCCCTGGAGCAGTTTTAGTGGATGCAGTGCTCAGGCAGGCGGACCCCAGGCCCATCCCCTCCCCCCACCTGTTACACTTGTGGTGGTAAATGTGAGCCCTCCAAAACCCACTGTACCCACATCTAGATGCCCCCCTTCACCCGTAAGGGCTATGGTAGTGGTGTACAGTTGTGGATAGTGGGTTTTGGGGGGCTCAGCACACAAGGTAAGAAAGCTATGTACCTGGGAGCAATTTGTGAAGTCCACTGCAGTGCCCCCTAGGGTGCCCGGTTGGTGTCCTGGCATGTCAGGGGGACAATGCACTACGAATGCTGGCTCCTCCCATGACCAAAAGGCTTGCATTTGGTCGTATCTGAGATGGGCGTCCTTAGTTTCTATTATCACCGAAAATCAGAAATGACCAAGTCTAGGGACGACCATCTCTAAGGATGACCTAAATTTCAGGATTTGGGCGGCCCCGACCGTATTATCGAAACGAAAATTGGACGTCCATCTTGTTTCGATAATACGGGTTTTCCCGCCCCTTTGCTGGGACGTTTTGCGAGGACGTCCTCAGCAAAACTTGGGCGTCCCTTTCGATTATGCCCCTCTATGGCTCCACCCCTACAGTAGTCACACTCACAGTAGCCACACCCCATCCTCTCAGGGTCGCCCAAATCGGCATAATCGAAAGCTGATTTTGGGCGTCCTTAACTTCTCGTTGCAGGGACGACCAAAGTTCACGGGGGCATGTCGGCACCGTAGCGAAGGCAGGACTGGGGCATGATTAAGAGATGGGCGTCCTTGGCCGATAATGGAAAAAAGGGCGTCCCTGACGAGCATTTGGTCGACTTTACTTGGTCCATTTTTTTTCACGACCAAGCCTCAAAAAGGTGCCCAAACTGACCAGATGACCACCGGAGGGAATTGGGGATGACCTCCCCTTACTCCCCCGGTGGTCATCAACCCCCTCCCACCCTAAAAAAAATTATTTTTTTTTTTTGCCAGCCTCAAATGTCATAACCAGCTCTATGACAGCAGTATGCAGGTCCCTGGAGCAGTTTTAGTGGGTGCAGTGCACTTCAGGCAGGCGGACCCAGGCCCATCCCCCCCTACCTGTTACACTTGTGCTGGTAAATGTGAGCCCTTCAAAGCCTACCCGAAACATGTAGGTGCCCCCCTTCACTCCTTAGGGCTATGGTAAGGGATTTGCATTACAAGACGTATGAGGAGAGACTTGATGACCTGAACATGTATACTCTGGAAGAAAGGAGAAACAGGGGTGATACGATACAGACGTTCAAATATTTGAAAAGTATTAATCCGCAAACGAACCTTTTCCGGAGGTGCGAAGGCAGTAGAACGAGAGGACGTGAAATGAGATTGAAGGGGGGCAGACTCAAGAAAAATGTCAGGAAGTATTTTTTCACGGAGAGAGTAGTGGATGCTTGGAATGCCCTCCCGCGGGAGGTGGTGGAAATGAAAACGGTAACAGAATTCAAACACGCGTGGGATAAACATAAAGGAATCCTGTTCAGAAGGAATGGATCCTAAGGAGCTTAGCCGAGATTGGGTGGCAGAGCCGGTGGCAGGAGATGGGGATAGTGCTGGGCAGACATATGGTCTGTGCCAGAGCCGGTGGTGGGAGGCGGGGATAGTGCTGGGCAGACTTACACGGTCTGTGCCCTGATTAGGACAGGTACAAGTCAAGGTAAGTTATACACAAAAAGTAGCACATATGAGTTTATCTTGTAGGGCAGACTGGATGGACCATGCAGGTCTTTTTCTACTATGTTACTATGTATTGGTGTACAGTTGTGGGGAGTGGGTTTTGGGGGCTCAGCACCAAAGGTAAGGGAGCTATGTACCTGGGAGCAATTTGTGAAGTCCACTGCAGTGCCCCCTAGAGTGCCCGGTTGGTATCCTGGCATGTGAGGGGGGAACAGTGTTCTACGAATGCTGGCTCCTCAGAGGCATTATAGTATTCTCAGTCTTAGTTACTGTACCTTTCCTAATGATTCCTAGTATCCTGTTTGCATTTTTGGCTGCCACTGCACACCGGGTAGAAGAAAATTTCAGCGTATTGTCTACAATGATACCTAGATCTTTTTCTTGGGTGCTAACCCCAAGGCATTCTATCCACACCAAAAACTTTTACACAAAGAGCTCCCCAGTAGGAAAAAGCACACACAAAAAATCAAGACAAATACAGAAGTTTTCAGTACCATTATAACTCAGTAAGCTTTATTTTTTTTCCCCATCACCAATCTATTTACATACACAATTTCATTATAAAAGAAAAGCAAAAGATAAAATAATATATGGGTCCAGTGGAGCATGTCAAGATAAAACACCACCAGCAGTGCTGCACTTAAACCGATGTTTGCTTGTAGTTTTTGGTATCCAAAACTTTCTTCCCACACATTGCGCAGATGCCTAGAAAGAAAGAAATAAGTAGATGATAACTAGAGAAACTGTCATGGTGACTTTCCATTGTACAGGCTAATAATATACTAGAATCCTTTTTTCTATAAACAGCGTGTTATAATCTTTTTTAGATCTGGAGGAAAAGCCTCACGTGTCGTGAATTAACTCCGAACTTCGCAGTTACACTGTCATACACTTACACTGTCATACATTTTACGGAGTACTCACTCGCATCATCAGCATAAAAGCCTCCAGTATATCACGATTGTATTCACTCTATGCTGAACCTTAATCACTCAAAGTTATATGAAACGGTCAGATTCTTAAAACTTATCTTTGGATAGCAACTAGACTGTATGACTGCAAATTTTTAAGAGTCTGAACATTTCACATAACTTTGATTATGAGTGATTAAGATTCAGCATAGAATGAATAATAAATCATGATATACTGAGTGGAGGAGTGGCCTAGTGGCTAGAGCACTGGTCTTGCAATTCACAGGTGGCCGGTTCAAATCCCACTGCTGCTCCTTGTGATCTTGGGAAAGTCACTTAACCTTCCATTGCCTCAGGTACAAACTTAGATTGTGAGCCCTCCTGGGACAGAGAAATATCCAATGTACCTGAATGTAACTCACCTTGAGCTACTACTGAACAAGGTGTGAGCAAAATGGAAATAAAAATAAATATCCTTCACTTTGCTCCATTAACGATTTAGATAAATGTCTAAGACTTTCCATTGTAGCCAGGCTGTGTTGCCGTTCTAAGACCATTCTGCTTGTGAAGCTATTCATGCAAGTCTGAGGCTAATGTAACAAAGCACAGTAACAAATGTGATTAACCCGGATCAGCCACAGTAACAGCCCATGTTAATGATATGACAATGGGTTTTCTGTTGATATATTAGCTGTAAATTTAATGTATTAATATGAATATTTAACTACATCTTTCTATAGTGTAGATAATAGTTGCAGTTAAGAGAGATGTGTTCCTTTAATGAGTTTTAATGTGCTTTATTTTTTATACATGCCTACAGTAAGAAGCTGTGTTTTCATAGGATCTCATACAACGGAGAAGTACAAAGTACACAGCACAAAGCAGCAGCACAAAGGGATTCCAAGCATAGACCAAACAAATGTGCCTTATTCCAGGACCCAACACGGGCTGTGTTTCAGAGACACTTTGCCTGCATCAGGGGTCAGTCTACAACATAAAGATCAGACAGTGTGTGGTACAATTCAAACTGCACATGACACGGCTTTTAAAAAAAACTTACAGGAAAAAAGTGCCTTAATGATATAATTCTACCATGCAAAGGTGACCCAGATAAAAATGTGTGTATAAAAGACATGAATATAACAAAAGAGAGGGAACGAAGTACAAACTAAAGTCCAAACAAAAAACACAGCACCACGGGCCTTTAAAAATGGAACACAGTTCTTTAATGAATGAGCCTTGACAAAAAGACCTGACACGGGCCGTGTTTCGGTGACTAGCACCTGCGTCAGGGGTCACAGTGATGACGTGGAAAACTTGGGGAATAACTCGAATATATTCCTCTACAATATATTATTCCTTACCCCACGTCTCATATAGTAAAAGCTACAAAGCACCAAGGCACTTTCACTTTCTGTATCCATTTGGTAAGGAATAATATATTGTAGAGGAATATATTCGAGTTATTCCCCAAGTTTTCCACGTCATCACCGTGACCCCTGACGCAGGTGCTAGTCACCGAAACACGGCCCGTGTCGGGTCTTTTTGTCAAGGCTCATTCATTAAAGAACTGTGTTCCATTTTTAAAGGCCCGTGGTGCTGTTTTTTTTTGTTTGTATAAAAGACATGAAACAATTCAGAGTACAAAAAATATGTACCATAAACCAAAACACACTTGCAACAAGAACTCTTAATTAAAAAAAAAAATGAATGTTATGAATAAGATAGTGACACATAGGACTTTGAATGAGAACTAATTAACATGCATTAAAAGCTGTAATAGTGCTACTGACACAATGATGCTTGCAATAGCATTAGTACATATCAGTACATTGGCCATCTTCTGTAATCCTTCCTTCCACCTTATGTTTCAGCATGTCCCATGAATATTCTTTAAGAAGAATCCACCAGCTCAGTAAGTGTGTTGACAGGCCATGTTTGAAAAGAAAGTCTGATTCAAGTTTCAAACAGGACACTATAAGAATCCATACCGGGAAGACACCCATTACATTTGAAAGGGACACACAAGGTAAACATAACATTCCCTAGTATTTATTTGTTTTACGGGTTGCTAATTTCTTCTTTGTTCTGCTATAAATCTGAAGGCAGAAATTTACAGTACTACACTACAGTGGCTGTTAGTGGCCAGGATACCAACGCTGCTGAAGCTTAGTAGGATCTGTCAACCTGGTTACTTCGATCTGCACGTACTTTACTGCTGCATCATCCTTTTGCTGTGCTGATCCTACTCTGGGGTTCCCTCTCTCCTCCTATTCTGCATTTTGACCCTTCAGAATGCAAAATTTAGGGCAGCCTTAAAAACGTGGGATTTTCTCTCAAGTTTTTCTTTGACTGATGTCTAATTTTGATATTTTGGGGGTATCTGATCTTCTCAGTTGGTCTGTCCCTCTTTTGGAGGAATGTATAGTCGTTGGCTTTGTTTTCTGCATTATATTGTATTATCTATGTTGAACGAACTTGTGTGTCTTTCTGGAAATGTTTAGACTCCTCTCTGTACCAGTATTTTACGAATGAGGGTAACAAGTGTTTGAATGAATAAATAAATAAAAAGGCAAAATAAAAATTTATGCATTCATTGTAAAAAAAAAAATAAAAACAAAATTCCATTTAGTATCTGTGCAAATTGTATCGCTGGAAGTATTGTGATATAAGGGAGGGAAAAAAAATAAACCAAACTACTAACTGCCTCTCCCTCCCCCAATAACCTGTGTGGAGCAGAAAATCTAAAAGGGTAGAAACAGGACTGGGCTAACCTGTTCAGACAGTTTCTGTGCGGAACCTCTGTTGCTGTAATTTTCGCATTATTTAGACTACATTAGGGCTAGAAACAAGTTAAAGTCAATTTTGTTTCACCAACCTGACAGCTAAACTGTTCTAAAACTCATATTATGACAGAATCTTTCCTCTGCTTAAGATGTAAATTGTACTAAACACAAACATGTCTGCTATTTACGGAGTTCAAGGAGCCCGTTTGAATGTCAGCTCGATTCTGAAGCTGTACACCTCAATGCGCTTGTGCAGATGCAAATTATCTGAAATCAGCAGCAATGTTAGAGTCCAGGCCCTGCACAGCTGATACCATGCTTGAAGTGGAAAAATGTATTTTAAGCCATCCCTATTCTCTCTGTAACCACCTCTACCATGTATTATCTACATAAAGTACCACAGGGAAGAGGTAGTAAAGCAAGCAAAGAAAGAATCATCAATATTTATATGCTTTTTAATGTAAAAATTACCCCAGAAGCCAAAGGTTTTGTCAGCTCCATAGATCAGAATTTCCTTGGCGATTTAAAAACAAACCTCAGGCAGAAGCAGAGGGGTGGCACTAGATGTGAGAAACTTAAACACTAAACAGGAAATGGAGCAGAGGGCTCTCTGGTCACTTGTTAAGCTTTCCTAGTTTTTTTCTAAAGTGGCTCACCAATTTTCTACTTCAGCTTTCAAGACCAATTAGTACTGAGGTTTACTGGGTCTATGATGTTATTTCTTCCTCCATTTTATATCCTCTCTCAACTCAGTCAGTCACTGCAGCGAAGAGTCCTTGGCCAGAGGCTAATAGACTATGGTACTCTCTGGAACATCGTAATGTTTTTTTGTTACATTTGTACCCCACATTTTCCCACCTATTTGCAGGCTCAATGTGGGTTACATAGTACCGTAAAGGCGTTCGCCAAGTTCGGTAGAGAACAAATACAAGGTTATATTCTGGTCGAATAAGGTCGGTGTGTGATCATTGGTTTTGCTGTGTTGCCGGGTGTGGGGATATATGTTGGATCGGTAGGGTAAGCCTTTTTGAACAGGTTGGTTTTTAGTGATTTCCTGAAGTTTAGGTGGTCATGGATTGTTTTCACAGCTTTTGGGAGTGCGTTCCATAGTTGTGCAGCTTTGGGGAGTGTGTTCCATAGTTGTGCGCTTATATAGGAGAAGCTAGATGCATAGGTTGTTTTGTATTTGAGGCCTTTGCAATTTGGATAATGGAGGTTTAGGTATGTTCGTGATGATCCAGTTCTGTTTCTGGATGGTAGGTCTATAAGGTCTGTCATGTATCCTGGGACAACGCTGTAGATAAGTTTGTGGACCAAGGTGCAGATTTTGAAGATGATCCGTTCTTTGATTGGGAGCCAGTGCAGCTTTTCTTGGAGGGGTTTAGCCCTTTCGAATCGTGTTTTACCAAATATCAGCCTGGCTGCTGTGTTTTGGGCGGTCTGGATCCAGAATCCAGGCACTAGGGGTTTGATTCAGTAAAGGGTGCTCAATACTATTCTATAATGAGTGCTCAAAGATAGGGCCCGTTATAAAAACGCCGAGTGCTGATTTCGTCGCCCAAATTTGTGTGCCAGGACGTACGCCTGCTGAAACAAGGTGAAAATCCCAGCGTTCAATTTGGACGTACATCTCCTGCACCCAATCTGGATGTACATCCCCGGTATTCTATAACTGCACACAAATTTTAGGAACACTCCTGACCTGCCCATGAACCTCCCATGGCCACACACCCTTTTGGATTGTGCACTATGAGATTTGGGCGCACACTGTTAAAGAATAGTGCATAGCAAGAATGTGCGCCCAAATCCAAATTGGTGCCAATTAGCACCCAATTACTGGCAACTAATTGGCTTGTTAGCCAATTTAGTTGGGTCCACATCTTGGCATCCAATTAGAATCTGTGGGTTGATGTCACCGTTGATTCCTAGCTCAGATCTTTAGCGTCCTGACTCAGCCAGAGTTAAGGAAGCTGTGGAGGCAGCATTCTACACCCTTAGCGAGTAAGAGTACCGGTCATAGTGCAATGACATCACCTAGTAGCTAGATTTAGGGCCTAGGATTTGAAGAATCCCAAAGGAGTCCCGACTGAGGTCCATTATGGAGACAAATAGACTAAGCAAGCTGGGAGGGGCTATATGAATGACAATAATGAATGAATGAATGAATTTATGAAAAAATAAGTCAATAAAAACTACAAACTTAGGTTGCTGCAAGGGAAAACTCATGATGCTGAATCCCATTTCCAATTCCGATTTGAGTTGTAAACTGGCAAATTCAAAAGTGGCAATAAAACCTCAAATCCATACACACACCTTTTGACTATTTGTTTACTTTTCTAATAAGTCTGATGAATAATGAAATACCGAAACAAGAACAGAACCAAAAAAAAAAAGCACTAATAAAAGGAAAGCAGGTAGCCAAGCTGTTGAGAGACCAACAAGCAGAATGAAATAAAAAGATGAAAACATGAGGAACTCTCACCCTTTTTATAAGCACATCCCTGGCAGTAATGAGAACCAGGCTGATGAACTGAACTTTTACAGATTCGACATATCGCAAACTTATTTTTCCCATAGGGATCAAACCTGTGAAGAAAAATAAAATGTTAAATAGATTATTTGCCCCTACCTATTGCCTCAATATTAACATAGTGAATGATAAACCAATCTATAAAAGGCTTGCTAACAAATCTCATCAGAAAGAATTTTATCCTGCTTCAGAAGCATACTATGTACTGTGATCAATTGTAAGGCTGATAGAAATGTGGATAGGGAAAAAGGAACAATATCAGTAGAATCGAACTGTATGGCCCAATTTACTAAAATTCTTTTCCATAGACACAGACTCCTGGATTCTATATATGGCGCCTAGAACTCCACGCCAAAATATGGGCACAGTCGCTGAGATGCATACGCAAGTTAATTGGTTACCGAGCTAGTTAACGACATTAATTGGGTGCCAGCATTTATACCAGGTTTCAGCAGGTGTAAGTCTGGCACCTAAAATTAGGCACAGGAAATCAATACCAAGCGTGATTGTATACAGTGCCATTTATAAAATTTCCCCCAGAAAGGGTAAATTAGGCCTTACCTGCTAATTTGCTTTCCTTTAGTCCCTCCAGACCGGCCCAGAATGTGATTGATGGGTTGTGCACGCCTTCCAGCAGGTGGAGACTGAGAAAAAAAACTGTGACTCTAGCAAGCCAATAAGAGCCCTTGCCAGCTAGAGAACGATCCAAGTACCAAAGCAGAAGTAAACCAAAAGAAGAAATAAATGGACTGTGCATTCAAAACCTGAGCAGCTACCGGCACATTGCCAACATAGGGTGAGTGCCTGCAAACATAATCTGTCCAAAGATATGCCCCTGCATATCAGGATATTTAAAGATCCAGAAAAAGTTTTGTTTTTTTTGAATAAAGAAATAACTACAAATACCAGCAACACAGCTCCAAATAAAGAAATATCTTCCAACTTTTGAAACAGAAAACACCTGAAGGGAAGAATCTGGGCCAGTCCAGAGAGACTAAAGGAAAGCAATTTAGCAGGTAAAGCCTAATTTACCCTTCCTTAGCGTCCCTCTGGACCAGCCCAGAATGTGACTGATGGGAAGTAACAAAGCAATTAAATTATGGGAGAGACCCCTAGCAGCCCCGTCATCAAGACATGTGCCCCGAAAACAACTTGCGACGACTCAGAACGTCAAGTGATAGTGCTTAGAAAAAGAATGCAAAGAAAACCAAGTCGCCGCCCTACAAATGACCTCCGGAGGCACCAGACAACGCTCTGCCCAAGAAGCTACCTGACTCTTGTAGAGTGAGCCCTAACATGCTCTGGAACAGTCTTCCCGGAAAGAAGGCAAGCTGAGGCAATCATCTCTTTAAGCCACCGAGAAATAGTGGCCTTAGAAGCCATAAATCCTTTGCGTGAATCTCCGATCAGAATAAACGATCGGATCGCCAAATGTCATCTGTAGACTTGAGATACTGTTTCAACACCCGTTTGACATCTAAATGCTTCAAACGACGCTGCTCCTCAGATCCGGCGAAAGAGCCTAACACAGGCAATACCACCGGTTGAGATAGATGAAAACGAGTGACAACCTTAGGAAGAAAGAAGGAACTGGTCACAAAACTACCCAATCGGAACAGAACTCCAAAAATGGAGATCTACACGACAGCGCCTGCAACTCCAAAACTCGCCTAGCCAAAGCCACGGCCACCAAAAACACTGTCTTCAGAGTCACGTCTTTCAAAGAACAAGACGACAAAGGCTCGAAGGGAGGCTACTACTACTACTATTTAACATTTCTAGAGCGCTACAAAGTATACGCAGCGCTGTACAAACACAGAAGAAAGACAGTCCCTGCTCAAAGAGCTTACAATCTAATAGACAAAAAGTAAAGCATTTAAATTTAAAATATTTAAGCAGTCAAGCACAAAAGAACAGTCACAGAAGGACTGAAGATGTTGAAGGGTGGTCAGTGTGATTAGGTGTAACTCTGGTTGGAGTAGTGGGAGAAGGTGATAGAAGAATAGAAATGGGTGAGGTAAAGTAATGAGTGGGTTGATAGGGAGGTTATATAAGACATGTCACTCTAGGGGTGGGTGGGTAGAGGGGTAGGGTGGGCGGGATTAAGTCTAAAGCAGGAGAAGGTATTCTCTGCAGCCTATCTGTAAGAAGATGGAAAATGCTCTCTGAAGCTGCTGCTATAAGTTGTTAGTTTTCTCTCCCTGAAAGAGATCCAAGCCACACCCACGAAGTTCAAACTGTCAGTGGGGAGGGTGAGGGGAGGAAATGGCAGTGCTTGATGAAAAAGAGAGCTCAGTTTGATAGGAGATATACTATAGGATGTCATTCTGAGGCCAGGCTAAGTCTAAAGCAGGAGAAGGTATTCTCTGCAGCCTATCTGTAAGAAGATGGAAAATGCTCTCTGAAGCTGCTGCTATAAGTTGTTAGTTTTCTCTCCCTGAAAGAGATCCAAGCCACACCCACGAAGTTCAAACTGTCAGTGGGGAGGGTGAGGGGAGGAAATGGCAGTGCTTGATGAAAAAGAGAGCTCAGTTTGATAGGAGATATACTATAGGATGTCATTCTGAGGCCAGGCTAAGTCTAAAGCAGGAGAAGGTATTCTCTGCAGCCTATCTGTAAGATAGAAAATGCTCTCTGAAGCTGCTGCTATAAGTTGTTAGTTTTCTCTCCCTGAAAGAGATCCAAGCCACACCCACGAAGTTCAAACTGTCAGTGGGGAGGGTGAGGGGAGGCTTAGTAAGAACCGAAAGCACTAAATTCAGATCCTAACGAGGAAAGGAACATTGAGACGGGGGACGAAGGAGATTAACCCCCTTCAAAAAACGGAGTACATCCGGATGAGTAGCTAGAGATTTCCCTTGGACACGGCCACAAAAACATGCCAGAGCTGCAATCTGCACTTTAAGAGAGTCAAAGCAAGACCTTTTGTCATAACCACATTGCAAAAAAAATCCAAAATTTGCGGAACCGAAGCACGAAAAGGAGATAGACCATAACTCCTTACACTCCCTTACACCAAGCCTTGAATATCCGCCAGGTCCAAACATAATTCAAAGAGGTAGAACAGCGACGTGAGCGAAGCATAGTAGGGATGACCTTAGCGGACTAACCCTTCTCAGTCAGCTTAGCCCTCTCAAGAGCCAGGCCATAAGACAGAATCGACCCGGATCTGGATGAACCACCGGGCCCTGCGTCAACAGATCTTGAGTGACCGGAAACCTGAAGGGAACACCTACCAGAAGACGTCGTAGGTCGGCGTACCACGGTCTGCGAAGCCAATCCGGTGCTACCAAGATCAGATGTCCCCTGTGAGTCTCGACCTTCTGAAGAAGACGCCCTATCAGAGGCCATGGAGGAAAGGCATACAGTAGACCGGCTGGCCAGGATTGAAGAAGCGCGTCTACGCCTTGAGCTTTGGGATCCTTGCGATGACGGAAGAACAGAGGAAGTTTTGCATTGAGAGCGGAGGCAAACAAGTCCATCCTGGGACACCCCCAATGATTGACCAGTTGCCGAAACGCCGCTTCGCTTACAGACAGCTCTCCGGGATCTAGCAAGTGACGACCGAGAAAGTCTGCTTGAACATTTAGGACCCCTGCCACATGAGCCGCTGATAGCGCCACCAGATGGGTCTCTCTCCACAGAAACAGTAGCAACGCCTCTCGCTCCAATGGTAGGCTCCTCGTCCCTTCTTGCCAATTGATATACGCTACTGCGGTGGCACTGTCTGACATCACCTGAACTGCCTTGCTTTTTACTAGATGAAGAAACCCCTGGAGTGCCAGGCGAATTGCTCTGGTCTCTAACAGGTTGATCACGCAAGCTTTCTCTTAAAGAGACCAGAGACCCTGAGCATACTGTCCCCAACAGTGAGCTACCCAGCCTTAGAGACTGGAATGTTGTCACAATTCTCCAGCTGGGCTGGTCTAGAGACATACCTTTGGTCAGATTGGCCTCTCGAAGCGACCATCGATGATTGGTCTTCACTTGGATCGAAAGTGGTAATCTCTGATGAAGAGAATCTGTCTGCGACAACCATCTCAACAAGAAGTGACCTCTGGAGAGTCCTCATGTGAGCCCTGGCCCAGGGCACTGCCTCGATCGTTGCCGCCATGGACCCCAAAACCTGGAGATAGTCCCTTGCCGACGGTCTCGAGGTCTGTAAGAACTGACGAATCTGACACCGCAGCTTGAGGACACAGGCCAGCGGAAGAGAACACATAGCCCTGCCTCGTGTCGAACAGGACTCCCAAATACTCTAACGAGTGAGAAGGCTGAAGACGGCTCTTCTGCATGTTGACTACCCAACCTAGGGACTGTAAGAATTCCACTACACAAGCTGTCACCTGAACACTCTCCTGATAAGACTTTGCCCTGATCAACCAATCATCTAAGTAAGGATGGACTAAAATGCCTTCTGTTCCGAGAGACACAGCTACTACGACCATGCCCTTGGTGAACATACGAGGAGCGGTCGCAAGCCCGAAGGGAAGAGCCCGAAACTGAAAGTGCTGACTTAGCACTGCAAAACGGAGGAAACGTTGATGTGCAGGACGAATAGGAATATGAAAATAGACTTCAGTAAGATCGAGAGAAGTTAGGAACTCCCCGGAGCGAACTGCAACAACGACCGACCACAAAGTCTCTATACGAAAAGAGGGCACCTCGAGAGCTCGACTGACCGCTTTGAGATCTAAAATCGTCCGGAAAGAGCCCTCTTTCTTGGGTACCAGAAAATAGAGTTAACGGCCTTAACGCTTTTCCACCAAAGGAACTGGACAAATCGCTCGGAAGTCTAGAAGTCTGCGAAGAGTATCTCTGAAGGCACTGACCTTGATGCGAGAACGGTAAGGAGATTGTAGGAAAGCGTCTGACAAAGGATGAGCAAACTCTAAGGTGTACCCATCTCAAATAACCTCTAGAACCCACTGGTCAAAGTAATCTGGGCCCACCTCCCCTGAAATTGTGCCAACCGAGCACCTATTTGGACAAGAGGCTGGGCCCACAAACCTTCATTGCTGAGGATGGGAGGAGGACGAAAAAGAATTCCCTGCTTCTCGACCTCCTCTACGACCTCCCTGAAAGGACTAAGTCCTTTGGAAAAACCTGGAGCGTTGAACCGGAAATACTCTGCCTGGCCGATAGATGAAAATCACGCCCTCTACGACGACCGGAAAAGTTACCACGCCCAGCACCTCTGGGACGATCCTCAGGCAACCTTGGAACCTTAGCTTCACCAAGGCTATGTACCAACTTGTCTAATTCCTCACTAAACAGAAAAAGAACCCTTAAAGGGAAATTTACTAAGCTTGGACTTAGAAGATGCATCCGCCGACCAACCACGCAGTCAAAGAGAACGACAGGCCGCAACGGAAAGAGCCATCGACTTAGAAGAAGCTCGAAGCAAATCATAAAGAGCATCCACCAAAAAAGCCAAGCCCATTTCTATCTTTGCCACTTCAGCATCTACAGTTGAAAGGTCATCCAAAGTACGGTGCAAAACTTTTTCTGACCACTGAAAGAAAACTCTCGCTACTAAAGGACCCACAAATCGCAGCTTGTACTGCCAGAGCAGAAACATCAAAGGAACTCTGCAGTAAAGATTCAATATGGCGATCCTGGGTATCTCACAGAGCCGTTCCACCGTCCACGGGCACAGTGTTCTGCTTGGTAACTGCGCACTCTACCTCATCTACTACTGGAGGGCGCAAAAGCTCTTTGTACGAGTCAGGAACCGGAGAAAGCCTGACCATAGATCTAGCAAGCTGAAAAGCAGAATCAGGAACCTCCCACTGAGCCTGAATAATATCCCTAATATCCTGATGCATAGGAAAAGATCTACCTGCCCTGTTAATACCCTTGACCAGCAAATCTACCTTTCTGGGTTCCGCCACTTGGACATCTTGGTCATCAAAACACAGAGTAGAAGAAACCTGCGAAAAAAGTTCCTGAAGATCATCTTTATGAAAAATTCTTACCACTGAAGCGTCCTCCCCCGCAGGAAGAGCTTCTGCTCCATCCTCTGAGTGATCAAGATCCTCAGCAAATTGCTCCTCAGGGAACCATGCTTCCTCCTCTAAAGATGGTATTTCCTGAACAGGGGTAAAAGAAAAATCCTCTTCTGTCTCTTCAGAGTATCTGACCCGCTTTATATACATAGAAGAGCCCTTCAGAGATCTTTTGCCTGGAGGGTCCCCAGGAGTAGCTTTGTGTAGCAGAAAGGCTTGGTACACCTGTACCACAAATTCAGGCGGGAATCCTCCCTCACCCGCTGACAAAACGGGAGATTGAATAGCACGCAGAGACACAGCACTCAAAGAGGCCTGGGGCGCAGTATCCAGCGAGGCATCCAAGATGGTGATGCTTCCCGCTGAAACCGTCACCGGGAGCGAGAGAGACCCCAACCGCTGCTGAAGCGCCCAAATCGCACCTCCCAGCCGACGGTGCCGACAATTTCATTGTCCCAGCACTCTGCTCCACCAACACCTCTGCAGCGGTGCAAAATTTACAAACACAGCTCGCACCAAGCCCCCGCCGCTGACAGTCAGAGCAGCGACAAAGTTTTTCCGACATCGCTGTCAGCTGCTCAAAAAACCCGACAAAAACGAAAGGCTCCAAAGAAACAAGAGAAAAAAAACAAAACAAAGTAGGAGCTGCCCAGCTCACTGTTTTTTTTTTTTTAAGTAGCTGCCTCTCCCTGACTCCAAACCTCTTCCCCTGAAGAGCTTGAGGAAACTGATTTTATTCTTTTTTTTTTTTTTTTTTTTTTAAATGTGAGCTTTTCAGCTGATTAAATAATATCAGGGAGGAAATGGGGAGGGACTCGGCCCCCCCCGAGTGTAGCACCCCCGAGGTGCTAAGAGACCCCCACGGGTCTCTGCTTCTCAGCAAACAGGTGGGGTTTTTTTTGTTTAAAGAGGCACAGAACCAAACAAATATCTAGACAAAGAATCCCTTTACAATAAAGAGAAATAAAATATAGAATAGAAAAAGAATGAGACTGAAGGGCTCACCACCTTCCACCTGCTGGAGACTGAGATTACTGGATCTTTCTCTTGCTGCCAAGGGCTCTTATTGGTTCTCTCTAGAGTCACAGTTTTTTTTCTCTGTCTCCACTGCTAGCAGGCGTGTACAACCCATCAGTCACATTCTGGGCCAGTCCGGAGGGACGATAAGGACTGGAGAGGGGAGAGGTGACTAAGTGGGAGGCCAGCAAGAAGCAGATTGCAGTAGTCTAAACGAGAGGTGACAAGGGTGTGGATGAGGGTTTTGGTAGAGTGCTCGGAAAGAAAGGGGCGGATTTTACGGATGTCGTAAAGAAAGAAACGACAGGTCTTGGCGGTCTGCTGGATATGAGCAGAGAAGGAGAGAGAAGAGTCAAAGATGACCCCAAGGTTTCGAGCTGAGGAGACAGGGAGAATGAGAGAGCCATCAACAGAAATAGAAAACGGGGGGAGTGGGGAGGTGGGTTTGGGGAGGAAAATGAGAAGCTCGGTTTTGGTCATATTTAATTTCAGGTGGCGTTGAGACATCCAGGCAGCAATGTCAGACAAGCACGCTGAAACTTTGGTTTGGATGCAAGGTGAGATATCAGGGGTAGAAAGGTAGATTTGGGAGTCATCAGCATAGAGATGGTAGGAAAAGCCATGGGATGAGATTAATGAACCAAGGGAAGAAGTGTAGATAGAAAAGAGGAGGGGACCAAGAACAGAACCCTGAGGTACGCCGACAGGCAGAGGGATTGAAGTAGAAGAGGATCCACCAGAGTGAACACTAAAGGTGCGGAGGGAGAGGTAGGAAGAGAACCAGGAAAGGACAGAGCCCTCCTCAAACCACTCAGGTGCATCAAAAAACACCTCTCACACTACCTTACCTACCACCTTTCCATCTAAATCTTCACCTACCTTCAGCCTATTATTGATTGTATTTAAGATCATGTAATGACTACATCATAACAACACTCTGTAAGCCACATTGAGCCTGCAAAAAGGTGGGATAATGTGGGGTACAAATGCAATAAATAATAATAATCTGTCTTGTGTCAGAATTAGTGGTATAACAAAGTGTCAGTAAACATGTACATTAACGTAAGACCCCAGTGCGCACTGTGCACTTAACTTCAAGTGATGATAACAGATAGTATGCTGAGATCATTTAAAATACAGTACAATGTCAGACTGTGAAATACAAGACAGCCATAAACCCCGCTGTTCCATATGAATTGTCATATTAGAAGGAAGGACACACAGACACCAATTCAGAACCAGAACATGTCGGCATGATTTCAAGCACACAGAGGTGTGCCAGGGAATTGGAATGGAAGACATTTGGGGGAATATTCTGCCGTTCTATTGATAGCTGGAGCCAAACAGAATTCTGCACGTTTGTTTTTCATATGAGGGGAGAAAGGCAAAACCGTGAGCTACACGTCATGCACAGAATGCCAAGTTGTCAGGAGGGGGATGATAACCTTAGCTCTGTTTTCCAGAGCCATAGACAAATATTTGAAGAAATGAGATTATGTTTTCATGTATATGCAGTTATGCAGCAATGGAATTTCAAAGCAATAAGGCTGAAGTAATGAACAGCGCAATGGCAAGTTATTTGAAACAAAGACGTAGTACAGGGAACACAACTTTTTACTGTTTACATCGTAACGGAACCAAGGTAGGGTCATGACAAAAAAAAAAAAAAGTTTCCCTACAGTGTATTTTTTTTTTAATTAGTACAAACTAACAGGTAACAGATTTAAAACAAGGTGGTAGAAGTATTTTTTCATTCAGCACACAATTAAGCTGTGCAATTTGCTGCCAGAAGATGTGGTCAAGGAAGTTAGCCTAAACGGGTTTAAAAAAAAAATGTAGACAACTTTCTGGAAGAAGAGTCCATAAATTATTACTAGCCATGTAGCCTGAGGAAAGCCACCACTTAGCCTCACGTGTAAGCAAGCAGAAATTCTGCCAGGTACTTGTAGCCTAGTTAGGGAACTGTCACAGACAAGTTGCTGGGCCTAATGGGAACTTTGGTCTGACCCAGTGACGTCACGTCTTAGGTTCTAATATAAAATGATACAGAGCCTACAATATAAACCCTATAAAGAAAGGCTCAGGACACTCACAATGTACTTACTGGAAAGAAGAATAGAAGGTCTTGAGAAACGTTCAGATATTTGACAGGATTCAATAAAGAAAAGGAAGGTGGAATTTTCCAAAGAAAAAGAATCTGAAGGACAAGAGTTTATGACAAAGTTGTAGGGAGGAGGTTCAATGGATAGTAAGGGAGGATGGTAGATCTCTGGAATAGCCTATCTACAGAACAACCAAAAACATGATTGAATATAAACCTGCTTGTGGCAGACAAAGCACAGCGTTAAGGGAAGGTGGGCAGTCAGGTTGGAAAAAAAACAAACAGGGCTTGATCATTTGCTGAGTCAGAGAACCTTTAGAGCAGTGTTTCCCCAAGTCGGTCCTGGAGAACCCCCTTGCCAGTCAGGTTTTTAGGATGTCCATAATGCATATGCACGAGACTGATTTGTATACACTGCCTCCACTGTATGCAAATCTCTTTAATGAATATGCATTGTGGATATCCTGAAAACCTGACTGGCAAGGGGGTACTCCAGGGCCGACTTGGGAAACACAAACCAATGGGCAAAATGGTGGTACAACTGCATCAAGCTTCCCAAAAATCTTGGGTTACCAACAAGAAGTGGCATGATTACAACACTAACATCAAAGTGCAGCTCCACCTGACTTCTAAGGCGGGCGAGGTAAGCAACAAGGAGAAGACTATGGATAACAACAAGAATGATGTGGACACATAGATATGGAGGACTGTGTTAGAAGAGGGTTAAGAGACTAAGAAATACGATATGGAGGAAGACAGCACTGATGTTGGTTTTAGTATCAAGAAAAAAAAAAAAAAAGAAGAAAATGATTAAGACACTCAGGCAGACTGGATATGCCAAGTCCTCTTAACCTACTGTCATTTACTTAATAACCTTACTGAAGAACGGATGGACCACACTGAAATCAAAGAAAAATGCAGCTGGACATATTGATCAAATTATGTACAAACCACAAAAAAGGAGACAATACATCTTTCTATAAATAATCAGCACCTTCTTATAGATCAATATACATTTTTTAAATTATGTAAGCAAGCTTGTGTGGCATAATTGTACAAAGTTTCATTGGGACAAATGTCCTTACACAGCTCAGATATAATCATTCACCATGTAAGTTTTGCGAAAACAACTGTCAATTATAAATGCTTTCATCAGTCCATTTTAAAATCAAGCGTTTGTCCTAATGAAAATCTGCACAAATATATGACACCAATTTGCATATATAAATATTTTTATATTGATTAGTTTTTGTGTTTTTTTTTTTAACATGGAGTTGGATATATTACAACCTTTTTCTATCTAATCTGATGTCATCTCTGATCACATACTTGGTTTAGTTGCTTTTCAAACTGTGGCATGCAAAACTTTCATATTATCTCTTAAATGCAAATTAATCAAGTAAAAAATCCACTTGGAGTTTTGGATTCATTTTGTAAACCTATTACTAACCCTGAAATTTCCTTATGATCTCAATAACTTAGCACCCAGCAGCTGAGATTTCTTTGAACCCCCCCCCCCCCCACTCCCAGTCACTACCAACATTGCAGTAGTGCAGCAATTTCCATTGCAACTATACCTTCCAGTCCAGCACTGAACAGCACTCAGGGACTGAGCCATGTGGTGTCCTAACTTCCGAGCTGCTCTCATGGTCTCAAATAAACTGGAGAGCCACACAAGTGCTGGACAGCAATGAAAATAAGGAACACAGGGAATTTCTGCTCATCCCTGTGATCTGCAACATTATTTATTTATTTATTGTATCCCACATTTTCCCACCTCTTTGCAGGCTCAATGTGGCTTACAATATATCATGGATAATGGAAATAGCAAAAGATATACATTTGGTTTTACAGAAGGATTTTGACTTTGTTAAACCTTAGTTTAATATTCTTCTCCACAGGGTGGAGAAAGTTCTTCCTAAATATTGTCTAATGGATCAAGTGCAAATCTGTTTACTTTCTCAGGAGCACTGTGTACATTTATTTGGCAACAGAGGACAACTTGTCATAGATCTATCCCCCCAACATGTTTCTATATTTCAAATCTTTAGGAGAGACTCCTTATGCATCCATCTATTTACTTTGCAAGTAGGACGATGCAATTATTTGTGCACACATTCTGAGACGGACAGATCACAGTGATTTGCAAGGATCCCACTTTAGCTCAGAGGACGAGGGTCTAATTGGCAGTTTAAAATCCAGAGCACATAGTAAGTTACACAGAGGATTTTCAAATGTACCTTATTTCCAATAGCAAAGAAAGCTTTAAAAATTAACAAAATTCACTAAATCACAGCTGAAAAAAAAATCATTTCTAACACTGATTACTGCCCAGCACTAACCTTGTCCTCTTTGATGTTAATGCCTTGTTTTCATTTAGTCTTCGTCCACCGCTTTCTACAAAAGTCAGATAATGGTTATTTTACTTATAACTTTACTGCTTATTAGAGAATAAGTTCAAGGTGTACAGGAGTGACACAGTGCAACAGCAGAGACATTTACTGACAAATGCCATCTCATTTAACAAGAAGAGTTATCCATTGTGAAGAAACAGCATGGGAAACTTGATATTGTGCACATTTCAAACTCAATACAAAAGGACATCAACTGTTTCTGGTAGTCATAGCATTTCTACTTTTACTTGTACAGCACTTCCCAGAAGGCAGCACTAGTTCATCAAAGTGGGCATACACATTAGCTTGGAGCTAAACCTTGGAATTCTGTCAACACGTTTTGGCAAGCAATGGAACACAGAAGTATGGGGTATTTAGAGCCCTATTCACTAGAGATTAAGGCAACACTCACAATGAAATAGAAACCCAGAAAGTCTTATTCCTAAAAGGTTTTCCCCAAGTCTTCACCTATGACAAAAATGTTACGTAAAAAAGGACACTTACAAGGTATTTTCAATGGATAAATTCCATTCATTTATATTTAGCTACAAAAATATGCAAAGAAGGGTACTATTAAGATGGCAGACTGAAGAGAGACAGCCTCCAGACGCCTTGCTTGCCAGTCTAGCACAGGATACATATAGCCAGCAGGAAAAAGAAAGCAAGAATCTTAGGGGTAGATGCATCAAGCAAACGTAAAAAATCAGAAACGTAAAAACCTTTACCGAATCTCAAATAACGAAGCATGCTGCAAAAACACAGCCCCAAAAAGTTTGGTGCGGTATTGGAAAGAACGATGCACTAATCCCCGTCGGTAACCGGCTCGTAAAGCATGCGCAAAGCAGCCAAGCGTTATGCTGGCTGCTCTGCGCATGCCAGAAACTTAAGAAAAAAAAGAAAACACAAACACGTGGCTCCCCACTTTCCCCTGCATGTCTCCACAAACATTAAAGGATCGGGAGGGGGCAAAGACGCTCAACAGCAGCGTCCTGTATGGACGGCCTGGCCTTGCCCCCCCCCCCCCCCGAGGTCCCCGCTGCTCCCCGCTGCTCCGTTTGTGAAATAAAAGCTTTTAAAAATGAAACCTTTGCAGTTGCTGGGCTCCCCCTCCCTTCCTGTGTCTCTCTTCTTTAGTCGGCAATGCTCCCCCTCCTGCCCTCCTCCACCTCCGTGCCCCGCCCCCCCCCCATTTCGTCCCCGCCGCTCCCCCCCCCCACCGGACCCCCCCTCCACCATAATGGCCGGTGCAGCGCCTCTCACCTATGTTTGAAGGCGCTGCACAGGATGGATCAGCTATTCTTTAGCTCTTCTGTTTCCTTTTTCTTCCTGTATCCGCCCTCCTCTGACGTCAGCTATCTACGTAGATAACTGACGTCAGAGGAGGGCGGACACAGGAAGAAGAAGGAGACATCGGAGGAGACAGAAGAGCTAAAGAATAGCTGATCCATCCTGTGCAGCGTCTTCAAACATAGGTGAGAGGCGCTGCACCGGCCATTATGGTGGAGGGGGGGGGGGGGGGGGCCGGGGGGGGGGGGGGGGGACGGAGGTGGAGGAGGGCAGGAGGCGGAGCATTGCCAACTAAAGAAGAGAGACACAGGAAGGGAGAGGGAGCCCAGCAACTGCAAAGGTTTCATTTTTAAAAGCTTTTATTTCACAAACGAAGCAGCGGGGAGCAGCGGGGACTTCGGGGGGGGGGGGGGGGGGGGCAAGCAAGGGAAGGCCAGGCCGTCCATACAGGACGCTCCTGATGAGCGCCCTTGCCCCCTCCCAATCCTTTGTTTTTGGATTTTGCTGACCGGGTAGCCACGTGTATGTGTTGTGGCTTTTTTTTTTGTTTGTTTTTACGTTTGCAGCATGCGCAGAGCAGCCAGCAAAACGCTTGGCTGCTCTGCGCATGATTTAGGGGCCGATTACCGATGTGTATTGTGATTCTTTGATACATTGTACGTTTGAATACCGATCTGAGCATGTGTGACTTTTTTTTTTGGTGCATTCTTCGTTTTTTAAAAATCGTTAGGGACTTTAACGATTTTGATTTTTTTACGTTTGGTTGCTGCATCTGCCCCTAAGTCTCTAATGCAACCACATTGGAGTATGGTGTGTAATTCTGAAGTCTGCACTTGAACAATTCCATCCAGTTTATAACCTTTTGAAAGAGGGCAGCTACTAAAATGACCAATGGTCATCATAAAGCATACGGGGACAGACTTAAAAATCTAAATACATACTTAAATAAAAAAAAAAAGGCAGAAGAGGGAAGATATGACAGACACATTTAAATAGTGCAAAGTAGAAAAGCACAAGAGAGGTCATAGATTAGTGCAGATTCAAGAGCAATCTAAAGGAATACTTCTTCGTGGAAATGGTACTAAATGTGTGGAACTGTCTAATCAGTGGAGGAGGTGGAACCGAGGATAGTATGTGAATTTAGGAAAGCTTGCACACAAGTACAGAGCACCTGAGGAAGAGAACGGGATTGTGGAGCTTAATAGTTGGTGTGAATCAACAAACTAAACAGGCCACATGCTCTTTATCTGTCATTATTTTTTTAGTTGTTTCTATGATATCCACAATGACTCCGCATATGCAGAGATATAGAGAGGCAGAGAGAGATCTCATGCACATCCACAGTGGATATCCTGAAAACCCAACTGGCCATGGCATCCAAAGCAAGTTTGGGAAGTTGTATTTTATTAGATCACTTTTGCACAAAATGAGGGGATTTCCAGCACAATTCACCTTCTCTGAGCTTATGCCTATACAAACCTAAAAGAAATACATAGTTTGTAGCATCTTCTTAAAGAAAATGTAGCTTATATATAAATATATCATATAACCAAGTAGAAGAACTGATTTTGGACAAAAATCAGTACCTGTAGTATTTCTTGCACCATCTTTCCATGTGTCAGGTGTAATAACGGTACCCAGTTTCTTCTCACCTATGATTAAACATCAGAGGTTTAGCAAGCAATGTCTACATGAGCAGCAGCTGTATAATAACCATTGGTATGGCTGCAAAGTGAAGTTCAAGCACTGAAAATATCTCCTCTATACAATGAATTACTTTTCAGCATATCAGTTATCATTTTAGGAGACTCCTTATTCAAGGGCAATTTAGCCTAGTATGGAGGTTAATTTACTACTATATATCATTTCTATAGCGTACTAGACATACACAGCGCTGTACACTTGAACATGAAGAGACAGTTCCTGCTTGACAGAGCTTAGTTTTGTGTGTGTGTTTTGTTTTTTTAAACACGTGTTAAAGGCCAGTGCCTGTAAACTGCAATTTTACAAAACTATTTCAGTGGTTCCCAAACCTGGTCCTGGAGGCACCTCAGCCAGTCAAGTTTTCAGTATATCCAGAGATAGATTGCATGCATTGCCTCCACTGCCTCCAAGCTGAAGAATCCTAGGGCCCTATTTATTAAGCTGCGCTATAGGTGTGCTAGCATTTTCAGCGCTAGAAACGCCCATAGGAATATATGGATGTCTCTAGCATTAGCGTGTGCTAAAAACGCTAGTGCACCTTAGTAAACAGGGCCCCTAACATCTTAAGGCTTTCCTCATACGACTTTAATACATAGGATGACTGACTATACACTCATTCTGCATCTGGATTAGCTTGCTATGTACACTAACGTAGATCAGTTCCTTTTCTCTTGTGTAACTATACAAAGAACTTGCCCGGAGTTTAGCTAACCATCATATGGGAGGATAGAGATGAAGGGTCAATATCGTGAAGATTCCTAGATAAATTAGATAAGATAGGACGGGACTGGGAGGGAGGAGATTTAAGTGTGAAAGTTATAAGATGGTGATCAGAGAGGGGAAGATCAGAGGCAAGGAAACTAGAGGGTGAACAGTTGGAGGAGAAGATGAGATCAAGACAGTGACCATTTTTATGGTCTTCTCCTCCTTTTTTACTTCTTGATGATATAATGGTCCCACCAATTCCTTCACAGGATTTCTGGTTCTAATATACCTGAAAAAGTAATTAGTATGAGATTTTCCTCTTTAGCAAGTTTCTTTTCAAATTAAAAGGACTTTAGACAAAGTTGAAAGAGAAAGCAGAGTTATCAAGATATACAAGAAACTCCTGAAATGGTTTGAATCATTAACACAAAGAAATTTTAAACAGTGTGACATACTTTCTGCAATGTGTTAATGCCCTATCAAGTTCTCCTTTGACTCCCTGAGATGCTGAAAATTTGACTGGGATCAAGCACTAAAAAAGGTTATTGTGCAAGGGTCTGGTGATATAGTAAACAAAGAACAGCCGCGATCTCAGAAACAGTTTTTTCTTCATTTGGAAATTAAGGTGAAAAGCAGTATATATTTGTTTACATCAGCCTTCAAAAAAGGTATTTCCTTTATTTTAGGGGTTTTTTTTTTTTGGGGGGGGGGGGGGATAGAGGAGCTTATTGTGCTTTAGAAAAACAAAAGTTAATACAAAGCATTTTAATGAGGCTTTCCCCAAGGTGCACACTATTCCAGCCCTCTTCTCAAAGTAACAAATTGAGTAAAGTGAGGTGGTAGCAATGTTAGTCCACTTTTAAAAGTAATAAATAGAAATAAAAACAGAGAAAAGAAAATGAGATGATACCTTTTTTTTATTGGACTAACAACACATTTTTTGATTAGCTTTCTAAGGTAACCCTTCTTCTTCAGCTCAGAAATAAGTTAATAAATATCAGTATATACAAATGAAACAAGACAGAAGGGGCTGATATGACCCAAGAGACAGAGATAAAACCTCAAAATCCTGACTGAATCCTTCAAACAAAAAGTGTACAACCCCAAAATAATCTCCAAGAATGTTGCCTTCACCCTTAAAATACCTAAGGAAACCCTATTACAGTACAAGGAAAAGAAAGCCAAAGAGAAAATCCCCCTTGTAGTAGCATACAACCCAGAGCTAGAAAAATTGAGAAGAATCAAAAGATTTACAGCCACTGTTCCAGGAGGATGAACTACTGAAAGGGATAGCCCCAGCCCCACCTTCAGACAGCCACCCAATTTAAAACACAAACTAGTGAAAAGCAAGCTCCAGAGAGAAACTCAAAAAGAAGAGAGTGGCACACATCCTTGCAATATATCCAGCTGCAAACTGTGCCAACACATTTCACAGGATCCCACAGTCATTCACGAAGGAAAAATATTCAACATAAAGAAATCCTTCCCTTGCTCATCTTCAAATGTGGTATATATATATCATTCAAAGTAAAAAGCATGAAGAAAGGTGCTATATTGGAGAAACAAGCCAGACAATAAAGACGAGATTTAATCTACATAGACCGTATGCAAAATGGCAATGCCAACCAGGCTGTCACCTCTGCGGGACAGCACTTTACAAAACCAGAACACTGCATCAATGATTTTATGGTAAGAATACTAAAAGGAAACTTTAAGACAATCCAGGAACGTAAGACCTTTGAAGTTAAAATGATCAAATGTTCTGACACCCACCAGACAAGATTTAACAAAGATCTGGGTTTTCTAGCCCATTATAAACCATAAAATACTACTGCTTTGTCATCCTCTAAAATCCATCTCTCCCTGTCTCCTAACCCACCCCACCCTCTTCCTGTGAGACTCTGATTGGAATGCTTTTTGTGTTTCACTTATATCTACTGATATTTATCAACATTTGCTTATTTCTGATCTGAAGAAGGGTCACTTTCGAAAACTAATCAAAAAACGTATTGCTAGTCCAATAAAAAAAAAGGTATAATCTTATTTTCTTTTCTCTGTTTTTGTTTTATTTCTATGTATTACCAAAGTAGGCCTTTTGATTTCAGCAGCGCTCATAAGTACATAAGTAGTGCCATACTGGGAAAGACCAAAGGTCCATCTAGCCCAGCATCCTGTCACCGACAGTGGCCAATCCAGGTCAAGGGCACCTGGCACGCTCCCCAAACGTAAAAACATTCCAGACAAGTTATACCTAAAAATGCGGAATTTTTCCAAGTCCATTTAATAGCGGTCTATGGACTTGTCCTTTAGGAATCTATCTAACCCCTTTTTAAACTCCGTCAAGCTAACCGCCCGTACCACGTTCTCCGGCAACGAATTCCAGAGTCTAATTACACGTTGGGTGAAGAAACATTTTCTCCGATTCGTTTTAAATTTACCACACTGTAGCTTCAACTCATGCCCTCTAGTCCTAGTATTTTTGGATAGCGTGAACAGTCGCTCGCCTCCGAACATTACCACAACCTAAGTACAGTAGCAGTACCCAAATGAACACACCGCTCCTTACTCACACTTATCGCACACCATACTGGCTGGAGCTACCAACTACGCTGGAACCTCCGTCCGTTGGCGTACGAACCCCAGATACTTCCTTACAGGCCTCCTTCAGAAATGTCAACAAACAGAACGAAACGAACGACTCCTTTTCCGCTCGAGAATTACCCTAACTTCCGTATTTTACTGCGCCGGCGCCTTCAACTAAACTAGGGAGGGGGGGGGGGAGGGGTTCCAGTGTATTCTTCTTCCTTGCCGACGGTTGGGTGGCTGCTGTAGGAAGTGAAACCCGATTGGCTGCTTTAGCTTTGTTTCTCTCCATCTGGAAGCTGGTTGGTAGGCTGGTCGCGCGAGGTACGGACCGAATGGGATCAGCCGGGCTTCTTTGGGTGCGCGCGCCGCTGGTTTCAGGTTGAGGCATGTAGTAGGCAGTGTTTTGTTTTAAAACCAATATGTGACCTTCTGGCAGTTCCTGGAGTTGTTGCTGTATTATGAAAACGTATCCCGGAGAGTTGGGTAAGAAGAGGGAAATGAGGGGAGGGGAGGGGAGGGGGCTGTTCTTGGACTCCGGTTGCAGGAAGGATGGCCCTCTTCGCTGTTTGTAGGAAGTCGTTGAAAGGTCAACTCTGACACCTGTACAGGGATTCCCTGGGGGGGGGGGGGGGGGGGGGTCAGTTTATCCAAAGCGTTCCTTTTATCTCGCTGCACCTCACGCCTGGAATCGACTTCCAGAGCCTGGACGTCTAGCCCCCGTCTTTGGCCGTTTTCAAGTCCAGTTTATCAATAGAAATTAAACAAAATAAAACATGGAAAAGAAAATAAGATGATACCTTTTTTATTGGACATAACTTAATACATTTCTTGATTAGCTTTCGAAGGTTGCCCTTCTTCCTCAGATCGGAAATAAGCAAATGTGCTAGCTGACCTTGAGGCATATTTTCAAAGCACTTTGGGAGGCTAAGTTCCATAGGTTTCTATGGAACTTTGGGAGGCTAAGTGCTTTGAAAATGAGCCTAAGTGTATATAAGTGAAAACATTCAAGCATTACTATGACAGTAAAATAGATACCATTGGAGATTCTGCATGGAATGTTGCTACTATTGGACATTCTACATGGAATGTTGCTATTCCACTAGCAACATTCCATGTAGAAGGCTGCGCAGGCTTCTGTTTCTGTGAGTCTGATGTCCTGCACGTACGTGCAGGACATCAGACTCACAGAAGCAGAAGCCTGCGCGGCCACATTAGTGATCTACAAGGGCCGACTTCTACATGGAATGTTGCTAGTGGAATAGCAACATTCCATGTAGAATCTATAGAAATCAAACAAAATAAAACATGGAAAAGAAAATAAGATGATACCTTTTTTATTGGACATAACTTAATACATTTCTTGATTAGCTTTCGAAGGTTGCCCTTCTTCCTCAGATCGGAAATAAGCTATGTCCAATAAAAAATGTATCATCTTATTTTCATTTCCATGTTTTATTTTGTTTGATTTCTATTGGTAACCTTAAGAGTGGACTAACACGGCTACCACACCTCTCTACTTACAAGTCCAGTTTAAAAGCCCACCTCTTTGACACTGCTTTTGACTCCTAACCACTAGTTACTTGCCCTGTACCCCACCTCTTTATTTCCCTTACCTCTTAATTGTTCTGTCTGTTTACCTGTCTTACTTAGATTGTAAGCTCTTTGAGCAGGGACTATTGTGTATGGTGTACAGCGCTGGGTATGCCTTTAAGCGCTATAGAAGTGATATAGTAGTTTAACGCATCCCTGTGAGATGGACGAGATGGGTTGTTTGTCACTGATGGAACGTATAAAGTGTTCCAGGAGACTTCTTGCTTTCTCTTCTTATTCACCCACTGTTTTAGTCTACCTGCTGGCCTTCTCCTCCTTATTATCTTATCTCTTCCTTTTCTCTTTCCTAGCAAATTGATCATCGTCTTCTGAGGAAGAGCATTCTCGTTTTCATAGCTAACTCAAGCGACACACAAGCCTTTACTTGTTGCCTGGCCAGTGCTATCCTTATTTATTTATACCGCGTACCCCTAGTGCAAGACTCTTTTTTGCAGTTTACAATGAAACATCTGTAAGGTTAAACACTAATGAAACTCTCAACTAGAATGTAAATTGTAAACCACTTTGAACCGAAACATGTCTTTTGATAACAGTGGAATACAAGAATGCATAAATAAATGTATGATAGAGATATGTAAAATACTGAGTGCAGTGGAATGGGCTGATGTGAATCGTTTGTTTACTCTTTCCAAAAATACTAGGACTAGGGGGAACGCAATGAAGCTACAAAATAGAAAATTTAAAATGAATTGGAGAAAATATTTCTTCACTTGAAGTGGTTAGCTTAGCGGGGTTTAAAAAAGGTTTGAATAGCTTCCTAAAGGTCCGTAGACTATTATTAAAATGGACTTACGGAAAATCCACTGTTTATTTCTGGGATAAGCAGCATAAAATGTATTATACTGTTTTGGGATCTTGCCAGGTACTTGTGACCTGGATTGGCCACTGTTGAAACAGGATACTGGGCTTGATTGACCTTCGGTCTGTCCCAGTATGGCAACACTTATGTACTTATGTACAAAATAACGAAAACTCTCTGCCCTATTTTAAAGTGTGAACGTCATTTAATTTTTGTTTTTATCCCATCCTTCTATGTTTAACCCACATGTTTTTGAATTCTACCGTTATTTTTGTCTCACTACCACCTCCTTAGGAAGGGTATTCAGGTATCCACCACCCTCTCAGTGAAAAAAAAATAATTTCTGAAGTTATTCCTAAGTTGACCACCCACCACCACAACCTTACGTGTGTTTTCTGGTTCTCCTGGTTCTCTGTCTCTGGAAAAATTTTGTTTGTGTGTGTATTAGTACCTTTCAAGGGTTGTCTGTATCATATCCTCCCTGTCCCTCTTTTCCTCTAGGATATACATATTCAGATCTTCAAGTCTTTTCTCATAAGTCTTTTGGTGCAAACCTCATATTTTTGTTGCCTTCTTTAAATCTGTTTAAATCTTTGGAGGAAATTCTATAAAGGGCACTAAAAGTTTAGATTCCAAAATGCAGTGCGCTGAGTGTGAATTCTGTAATGGCATCTGGGCCATTATAGAATACTAGCATAAGTGAAAGAGGATGGGATTTGATATACCACCTTTCTGTGGTTACAGTCAAAATGGTTTACGTATTATTTCTTATTTTGTACTTGGGGCAATGGAGGATTAAGGGCCCTGTTTATTAAGCTGCGCTGTAGACATGCACGCCTTTTAGTGCGTGCTAATGATAGAGACATCCATTATATTCCTTTCAGTGTCTCTATCAATTAGCATGGGCGCCTACAGTGCAGCTTAGTAAACGGGGCCCTAAGTGACTTGTCCACAGTCACAAGGAGCTGCAGTGGGAATTGAACCTGGTTCCCCTAGTTGTCAGTGTGCTACACTAACCATTAAAGCTACTCCTCCTCTCCGAATCAACATTTACACATTTATATTTAGGTATGTCAATTGCAGGTGTAAATGACCATGCCTAAATGTAGCACTTTAGGACTAGATTCTATATGGCGCCTGAAAATTCGGCACCAAAAATATTTCTGCCTAGGTGTATTTAGGCACGGTTTATAGAATATGCCTAGCAGCCGTGCTTGCACCAAACTCTAGGCATGCCCAGATTTAGGCACAGTTTATAGAATACGCCTAACGGCCATGCCTGTGCCTAACTCTAGGCGCACCCATTTACGCCAAGTAAAACGGTGTAAATTTCTCCTCCTAAGTTAGGCGCAGAGCAGGTGTATTCCATAGCCATGTGCGTAGATTTTCAGAACGCCTGTATGTTTCTTATTTTGGGTGGTAAAGAGTTCCATCATTTGGTTCCTAGATAAGTGAAGTCTGCAGAGTGGACAGTTTTGTAGATCACTTTTTTTGCAATTTGGGAGATGTAGTCTGATATAGTTTCTTGCCTCATATTTAGTATTTCTTTGAGGTAAGTTTATTAATGGTACCATATAGTCTGGAGCTGTGCCATTTAGTATTTGAAAGATAAAGGTACATAATTTAAAGGTGATTCTTGCTTTGATGGGAAACCACTGTAATTTGATTAATAAAGGGGCGGCACTTTCAAAACAAGAGATTTTATATATGAATCTGGCTGCAATGTTTTGAGCTGTTTGGAGTTTTTTCAACAGGTACTCCTTACAACCAGCATATCTGGCATTACAATAATCGAATTGTGATAATGTTAATGATTGTACCAATACCAGTGGCGTAGCCAGACTGCCAATTTTGGGTGGGCCTGAACCCAAAGTGGGTGGGCACAAAATTTTCTCTCTACCCCCCTCTCCCAGCAAAATTTAGTCACACTTTTCAGTGAGCTTTCAGAGGCCAAAACCTCCTGCCTCAGGTCAGTATAATGCTGTTATGGTATCCTCTCCTGACCTAAGGAAGGAAGTATTGGTCTCTGAAACTTTATTAACACAGGTACCATATTACTTTATCCTAAATTAAAAATAAAATTATTTTCTTTACCTTTGTTGTATGGCCATTTCCTTTTTCTCATTGTGTTGCTCCCAGTCTCTAGATTCTGCTTTCCTTCGTCTTTCTCTTGCCGGGGTTTCCTGTCCGTTCATCACCTATGGCTTTTCATCTTTTCCTCACCCTTGTTCTCCACATGCCCCTTCCTCTTATTCTCCAGTCTTTCCCTACTTTGTCCTCTCTCTCTTTCCATCCAGCAGCTCCCCTCTTTCTCTCCCCATCCTTCCAGTGTCTCCCCTCTTTCTTTTGCATCCAGTGTCTCCTTTTTCTCCCTACCCTTCCATCCAGTGTCTTCCCTCTTTCTCTCCTTATCCTTCCACTCATCTACCCTCTCTCCTGATCCTTCCATCTAGTGTCTCTATCTCCCCTCTCCTTCTATCCAGTGTCTATCGCTCTACCCTTTTCTGTTCAGTCTCCTCCCTCTCTCCACATCCTTCTAGTTTCTCCCCTTTCTCTCTGCATACTTCCATCCAATCTCCTCCTCCTCTCCATCCCATGTCCAGCAGCTCTCTCCTTTCCCTCTAGTCCCTTCTTCCTCTTCATCCCTTGTCCAGCAGCTCTCCAGCCCCTTCCTCCTCTCCCTCCCATGTCCAGTAGCTCTCTCCCTTCCCTCCAGTCCCTTCTTCCTCTCCCTCCCATGTTCCAGCAGCTCTCCCTTCCCGTCAGTCCCTTCTTCCTCTCCTTCCCATGTCCCAGCAGCTTTCTCCCTTCCCTCCAGTCCCTTCTTCTTCTCCCTCCCATGTCCAGTAGCTCTCTCCCATCCAATCCCCTCCTCCTCTCCCTCCCATGTCCAGTAGCTCTCTCCCTTCCCTCAAGTCCCTTCCTCCTCTCTCCCTCCCATTTCCCAGCAGCTCAGCCATTTTCCCTCCAGGCCCAGCCATCCACAACCTTCCCGCTGCCCTTTTGTCCCTCGGAGGCAGCGTTCAGCGTTTCCTTCCTGCCCTGTCTTCTCCCCAGGCTCCGCTGCATCGTCCCTAGTGGAATCCTTCTCCTTTTCGGCCGTCGTGCTGCGCTGCCGTTCACACAGGCAGCTTTGCTCCTCCCCCCACCGCGTTCATCCGGCCCTAACAGGAAGTGCATCAGAGAGGGCCAGAATGGACGCGGCAGGGAGGAGCGAAGCTGCCTGTGTGAACGGCAGCGCAGCGCGACGGCCAAAAAGGAGAAGGATTCCACTTGCAGGGATGATGCAACGGAGCTTGGGGAAAAGACAGGGCAGGAAGGAAACGCTGCCTCCGCAGGACAAAAGGGCAGCGACAGCGTGCGAAGGATGGGTGGGCCTGGAGGGAAAATGGGTGGGCCTGGGCCCGTCTGGGCCCACCCGTGGCTACGCCCCTGACCAATACTCTGAATGTTTCTGATTGAGAAATAGGGTCTGATCCTTTTTAGTTTCCAAAGAGACCTGAAGGATTTTGTGATTACTGAGAAAACCTGAGTATCAAATGTTAAATGTTTGTCTATAATTATACCCAGAATTTTCATATTATTATCAATTGAAGTGTGAAACTGTTGTAGTTGTTTTGGTCAAATAGGTTGGTCATGACCATGAATTTAGTTTTTTCTTTATTTAGCTTTAGTTTGGACTCTGAGACCCAGGTTTCCATCAAATTTAAGCCACTTTTTGCCTTTTGTAAGATTGGCTTGTTAAGTAACTAAATTGCGCATACAAATCCAGAATTTGACCAAATTTGCACACGCAATTTCTGTCGCGCTTTATAGAATCCAGAGATTAGTGTGTAAGGGACAATACTCTATATTCTATATGTGTAAAATGTTGACATGTCCATGCTTGTCCCCTGTGGACTCACTTCATGCATTTGTATGCTATGCAACTTAAGCACTTGTAATACAGAATACTGCAGAGTGTGCACATAGCACTTATGTGCATAGATGTCACATAACACGTGCAGTAAGTGCTAGTATTTTGGTGCACAAATGGTGCTTACATTTAGGCGCTAAGGTTATAGAATTAGGGGGGTCATATTCTTAGTGAGAGTACTCCAAGTGGGGCCTCGCCAATGACCTGGATAGGGGCATTAACACCTCCTTTTTTTCTACTTGTTATACCTCTCTCATATGCAGCCTAGCATCCTTCTGGCCACTGCCTTGTCATGTTGTTTCACCATCTTGTGATCTCAGATAGTATCACTCCGTGCTCTCTGTCCCTGTCCGTACATACGGGCCTCTCACCCCCTGTTACGTACAGTTCCTTTGAATTTATATACCCCGGAGTGCATCACTCTGCACTTATTTGCATTAAGTTTTAATTGCCATGTTGTCTCTGCCTTGTTTTATAGCTTTCTTTTGCCTTTGAGGTTTTTGAACGTCTGTTTCCTATCCCCTCCCCCTTCACTTGGTTCTGCAATATTCTTATTAGATATTAAAATCTCATCTTTATAGAGATGTGGTTCACAAACCTGGGGTCCTGTTTACAAAGGTGTGTTAGCATTTCTAACGTGCCTACAATTAGCGCATACACTAACCATGTAGGTGCCTATAGGGATATTGTAGGCTCGTACACGGTTAATGCTCGTACATGGATAACGTGTGTTAAAAATGCTAACACCTATAACGTGGCTTAGTAAACAGTGCCCTGGTCTGAGGATGATTTTTTTAAAGATATAATCTGCAATGAATATGTTTGACATGCATATGTAGACTGCACTTTATATAAATAGAAATGTAGCTTGTGGAATATTCATTGTGGGCATCTTGGAAACACAGTAGTTTAGGATCCCAGGGGACAGGATCAAAACATCTGTCATTGGGCTTTTGGTGCACATTCTGCTGTTTTTGGTAGCCATTTTCTCAACTTTCTCTCTCTTCATTTTTCTAGTGATACAGCCTCATGATATCCAGATGAGGTCTCATTAAAGACACATGCCATTTCTTCCTTTTTTTTGGGGGGGGGGGGGGGGGGGGGGGGGAAGTATATAGAAGGGCATTTTCGATATGCCGTCTAAGCCCAACTTTGTTCATTTTGCCCAAAACATCCAAAATCTGAAAAGGCCATTTTTGAAAAAAGGAAAACGTCTTATCTTTTTTTTTTTTTTTTTTTTTCAAAAATACCGTTTCGAACAAGGTTTTCTTTTTTTACCATTTTCGGGGAAAAAAAATGTCCCAAGATAAAAATGTAGAAAATCAAGCCATTGGGATGTAGGAGGGGTCATTATTTTTAGCAGACTGGTCCCCCAAACATCCCAGGAGAGCAGTGGGGCACCCTAGGGGACACTACAGTGGACTTCAAATAAATGCTCCCAGGTACACATCTCACCGTTGCTCCCTTCTCGTGTCTATTGAGTCCCCCAAACCCACTACCCCCAGCAGTACACCATTACAATAGCCCTTATGGGTGAAGGGGGCACCTATATGTGGGTACAGTAGGGCTTGAGTGAGTTTTGGAGGTTTCAGAGTTTTCACCATAACAGAGCTTCATAGGGCATATCTGTCCCCTCTAGGGCATACAGAATGGGTTGTATTTTGTACCCCTGGACATTTTAACAGGGTAGATTAGGATTCTTTTGGATAGTAGAAGTCAGCTATTTGGGGGGATGGAAGGGTAGAGGGTGGTGGTAAAGAGGGTTATTATAGCTGCTCGCTGTTATTATTGTTTTCTATTTGTAATTTATACATAATAGTTGCACAGCATATTGTTCCTTTTTATACTTGTAATAAAAAGATTTAAATATAAAATCACAATTGCTTGATGCTTGTGCAGGTGAGGACAGAGCCCACGGGGGCGGGGACGGAGGCAGAACCAGTGGGGATGGGGTGGAGACGGAGACAGAACCCACAGGGATGGGGACAAATTTTGTCCCTGTGTCATTCTCCAGCCCAAGTAACTCAGGTAGTGAGCCTATTCTGTAAGAACTCTTAAGAGCATAAGTGTTGTTATTGAATACTATAGTTAAGTCAGCATCAATGTACCTACATTTAGGTGCACCCACTTAAGTCAGGTCTATGGCTGGTGTAAGTGGGCAGGCCTAAATGCAGTACTTTAGCGTGTAAGTGGGAGCCCTACCTATGACCTGTCCATTTTACCCTATGAATGCCTCCTTGCATGTATGTACCAACCCCGGGATTCTATATATGGCTCCCAGATTTGCATGCCCAAGATGCACGTGAAAATTATTTGAGTAACAAGCTCTTACTTAGGGTGCTAACAACCAGTTATTGAAGTTAATTGGCACCACTTAGGATTTGAGCACGCATCTGGCTGCACGCCATTCTATACGACATGGCGTTTAACTGTACTAGCATGTAACTCAAAAGGGAGTGTGTCAGGGGGGCATTCCCTTTATAGAATAGAGCTTAGTGCCGATTTTTTCGGCACCCATTTTTGAACACCATTTATAGAATTTCCCCCTAAGTGCTTTCCGTTTGTCTATTATGGAATTGCTCAGTTAGCAACTTACAAGTGCAAATGTACATTGGCCCACATATGCACTAGTATTCTATACAGTTAAGCACTTAAATTTAGGCACCCTGTTATATAATGAGGGAGTTTGTTCGTTTTCACAACTTATTTCCCAGCAGTTCATTCAGGTAATTTGAAATTGGCTTTTTCCATATTTGCACCATCTGGATACCCTATCAGAACAGTGCAACCCTGAGCAACTATCTGCTCCCCCCCCCCCCCCCCCCCAATGATATCCTTTAAAAGCTGTTCCATCTCCTTTTCAATTGTTAATCCAGCAACTGGGTTCCATTTTGACTAAGGTGGAGCCCACTGTACTGGAAGAGGCTTATTCTCCAGTTCCTGCTGAATCTATATTGAATCTATAGCCTTTCTTGCTGCACTGTTCTCATCCACACATTGAGACTCCGGAGCTCTGCTTGTCTCTGGAATACATGTGGAACTGAGAGGATTTCTCTGTGTTAACAGAGCTCTGGTTCTTCTGTCCTCTAGCAATCAGTATTTTAAATATTGTACCTTTTATTTTTCACAGTACTGGTTCTTTGAAATCACGCTTAGTCTGACCTAGAACTGGCTGCATGATTAACCTCCCCCCCCCCCCCCCCCCCAAAGAACTCACTATTGACTCCGCATTTCAATATATGCTGCTAACTTTACATAGGTGGAGGATATGGAAGAATACTGGAAAGACACATAGAGCTATTAATGATGCCTCCATGCTACTGAACAGTGTGTGAAAGTAGGTCTTAGGAAGTAAAAAAAAAATAAAAAAAGCAAATCATAAATTGAAAATGTTAAATCCATGTTTTTATTGTGTTTTCCTTTAAGCACTACGTGTTTCCATATGTGGAACTGTTTCATGCTCTTTTACAAGAAATAAGAGAAAGTGGAGTGGAATTGAGATAATTGATAAGTTTTCATAAGATACAAGAAGGTAGTATTTTCCAACTAGAATACAAGCAAGAACAAACGTCTTGCTATCAAGTAGTAAGGCTGTAAAGAAATGTGAAGAAAATATTTTTCTTGAGTAGTGAATGAAAGAAGTCATCTACAAGGTAGTAGCAACTAATGAAGCAACAGAATAAGTGTATTCCACCAGCATGCACGTGAAAAGCAGCGATTTCAGAAAGGGAAAAAGTACATGTTCCTTCTTAAACTTGCAACTTGTACGTATAACCATAATGCCTCAAACTTTACACAGTCTGCCTTGATGCACACTGCTCTACATCTCACACATCCAGAAGTGACAGGCTCATGTGTATATTTATACCTGCGTGTAAATATACAATTGTGCACATATATTTTACATAGTAACATAGTAAATGACAGCAGATAAAGACCTGTATGGTCCATCCAGTCTGCCCAACAAGATAAACTCATTATACATGGTGTGTGATACTTTATATGAATACCCGAGTTTGATTTGTCCTTTCCATTTCCAGGGCACAGACCGTAGAAGTCTGCCCAGTACTGTTCTTGTACTAAAATTTCTGAAGTCAACCTCAAAGCCCCTTAAAATTTACACTCCAGGCCATCCATACTTATTCAGTCACGTTCAGGGCACAGACCGTAGAAGTCTGCCCAGTGCTAGTTTTGCTTCCCAGTTACCGGTGTTGCCACCCAATCTCCACTAAGATTCCGTGGATTCATTCCTTCTAAACGGGATTCCTTGTGTTTATCCCACTCATGTTTGAATTCTGTTACCGTTTTCATCTCCAGCACCTCCCGCAGGAGGGCATTTCATGTATCCACCCACCCTCTTTGCATTTCCAAACCTCTTACTCCTCCACAATCCATTTCCTACTTTACCTGAATGGAGGTTGCAGGGAGGTGGACTTAGGAGTAATGTCAGAAAATACTTTTTCACAGACAGAGAGTGATAGACGCTTGGAACGTCCTTCTAGGAGAGGTGGTAGAGTCAAAAACAGTGAGAGAATTAAAAAATGGATGAGAAAGACACAGGGGATGCCTGAATAGAAAGAGGATTGAAATACAATATGACTGTTGAGGTGTTATCGTGGGCAAGAGTACTGGGAACTGAAGCCGATGCCGGACAGATTTCTACGGTCTGTGTCCCGCAAAAGACTGAAAGAAGATTGGCATCTCCAACATTGGGGGAACGAGGCCGATGCTGGCCGGGCAGACGTCTACAGTCTATGTCCTGCAAATGGCAAAAGAGAGGTGAAGTTTTGGCAACTCTGGTGCTGTAGATCACTTTGTCACATGCTGCGAGTGAGGGCGCTGTGCAGCTCAGGGGAGATGGGAAGACATCTTGGCTGGTAAGTTGAATACTGTCAGATTGGACTCTTGGTTATAACCACATCATATCCCCATCATATTTGGCTGCCTATATGGTTGACATGGTGGAGACTTGACAACCACTACTACTACTACTTAACATTTCTAAAGCGCTACTAGAGTTACGCAGCGCTGTACAATTTAACATAGAGGGACGGTCCCTGCTCAAAGAGCTTACAATCTAAGAGACAAATGAATGGTCAGTCCGATAGGGGTGGTCAAATTGGGGCAGTCTGGATTTACTGAACGGTAAGAGTTAGGTGCCGAATGCAGCATTGAAGAGCATTTAAGTGAGCGCCGCTTTGGCCACCCTGTTGGACAGACTAGATGGACTGTGTAGGTCTTTATGTGCTGTCATTTACTGTGTTACTAAGTGTTATATGTTTTACTTAAGGTTGCTTCATGCATATATGTGTATATGGTGGTGAAGTTTCCATTGCCCACTTTCCAAAACTACCCTCTTAAGTCGAGCATGCTCATGGCAGATACAGAAGATGATGGTGGGGACAAGGAAGGAATATGCTACAGACTTGAGTGGCATAGTAGAGAAAGAAAGAGAAGGAATATGCTCCAGATTGTGTGCCATCCTTAGAGACGCAGTAGAGACAACTAAGCAGTCTGGGTGTGCCACGAGTTAACTGCTGGTAACTACTATACTACTACTACTTAGCATTTCTATAGCACTGCCAGGGTTACGCAGCGCTGTACAAGTTTAAACATGGGGAAGGACAGTCCCTGCTCAAGAGAGCTTACAATCTAAAGGTAACAACTATGTAGTCAGTGTAGGTATCAGGAATGGGAAGGTGGTTAGGCACCAAAAGCAAGGGAGAAGAGATGGGCCTTGAGTAAGGACTTGAAAATGGGCTCAGGAAGTACAAAATAATGTACCATGTTTGATAGACATTTACATCATAGTCTTAGCTTATATTGCACTAAAGCGCAACTTTAAATGTGCTTGTGAAGAAACATAGTTTAATGGGTAGTTTTCACCTTCCTCAATTAATTCAATGCAAATTGCTCTCTGATAGGTGATATTCAAGAAAAGGACATTATGAAGGATATCGAAATAATGAGTATGGCATCTGTCCACTTTTTCTGTGTGCTGTCGATTATTCTTTCGGCGGTTGTTCCAGCTTTCCTCCTGGAGAAGTTTTCAGTTCTGGGAACACATCTGACATGGCTGTGCATCTGTTCCGTTTCTGTTGCAGCAGTTAATATAATTGCATCTGTTGTACTGAAACCAAATCCTTCCCCTAAAAGAAATTCGCTTTCTCACAAGGTAAATAGTTCATATTTTTTGTTCGTAATTAAATGCTAAATTTAAGACTGTAATATAAAAGGTAATACAGTCCCAGCTTAACAGAATAAAACATGTATATATTTGTGTAAGTTAGGGGTCTTTTTACAAAGCTGCAGTAGAAAGTGGCCTTAGCGTGCCCTTCCGTGAACCTTTCCCATGTGCTAAGGCCATTTCTACCGTAGCTGGAAAATGGCTGAGTTTTCATTTTCCGAATTAATGGCTATGCACTAACGTTGCAAGGCAGACGATCCGCAAACTTGAACACGGAAGCTGGAGCTTACATGATAAGTGTATTCGTGCACTCTATGAAAGATTGCAATTTAAAGCAAACAGTGCATTGACTGACCAAAGAATAATAAAAAAAATTAAAAAGTCTAAAATATTCAAAAATTGATGGGGGTTTTTTAGTCGATGATGACTTTTTTTTTGCTTGCAACTGATTGTTTTGAGGTGTTGCCGCAACAGTTGAGACTTCCCCCCTATTTTCAATATAGACACTACAATACTGCTAGTTTTGGTTTGTTGAGATACTATTTACAATGTCAACACAATACGTAATAGAACATTATAGGTGATAGTGAAGGACAAAGCAAAGATGTAACATGTAGAAGGGTAAGAAAGTAGGAAGAGTTAGAAAGTAAGGTGATTGATTTAAAGAAAGTGGCACATGAGGTCAGAGAAATGGCTAAATATTATCTCAGCTAGGGTAGGAGTGGATGAACATGTCCTGCTGCAGTATATGTAGCCTGAGTCACTCCTTGTGTGTGTGACTGAGACTAACAAGTTAGTTACTTCTTCCAGTAAAGGCTGGTTGAAGAGCCAAGCTTTCACCTTATGGGATTGCTGAGCCATGTTGCTTGCATTTTTTTTCCGCACCACATGTTTCCCAAAGATGCCTGTTTACATTAGTTGCTATTTGACAGAACCCAACTTTTCCTACCGTGTTTCCCCAAAAATAAGACACTGTCTTATATTAATTTTTGCCCCCAAAAATGCGCTAGGTCTTATTTTTAGGGGCTGTCTTATTTTTCGGGGAAACATCGGGGTTGGATCGGGGTCGGCCCGCCCGCCCTCTGTCGCTCCCGGAACTAACCTTAAACGCATCCTTTCACCTTCGCAGCAAGCAGGGCAGGCCACTCCTTCCTTTCCGTGTCCCGCCCTCGCCTGACGTAATGTCCGCGAGGGCGGGGCACGGAAGGAAGGAGAGGTCTGCCCTGCTGCTGCTTGCTGAGAAGGTGAAAGAAGGCATTCAAGGTTAGTTCCGGGAGCGACGGAGGGTGGGTGGAGGGGGGGCCCGGCGACCTCGGGTGGGGGGGTGGCCTTGTCCGGCTCTCGGTGGCCCTGCTTTCAAACAAAAATTTGCTAGGTCTTATTTTCGGAGGAGGCCTTATATCTACCAATTCAGGAAAACCTCTACTAGGTCCTATTTTCGGGGGATGTCTTACTTTCGGGGAAACAGGGTAAGATATTTGTACACCTCTTCCCCCTTACATTCAAAAGGTCAGGGGGTGAATTGACTCCTTTTATTATTAAATCATAGTATGATAACAATTCATATAACTCGGCTTGAAATTTCAGCTTTTGTTATCTTCATCATTTGTCAGCTTGTTTTTGGTTTCCCTTTCTCTAGGTAACCAGGTTTCTAAAATCCTGCTTATATTTTATGATATCTTGTCTTCTATTTCATACAATTGTTGTTTTATATGGAGCACCTCTATTAGAGTAAGTACTTTATATGCAAATATTCATGTTTTATACTGTTCTGTTTAGATTAACATATTTGGAATCTCTTTACAAAACAATGCAAATGTTTTGCTATTAGTATGTATTAATGGCAAAATAGTTTTAGCTTTTGCCAGATATTTTAGAGATAGGGAATGTGCATTCATGCTCTTCTATTTCAATAGACACTAATGGCCCGCAATTAATGTGGAAATCTGTCCACAGTGAATGTACATAGGATAGATTTCCATGCACTGCCCCCTTGGTATGTGAAACTATCGTATGCATATTTATTGTGGATGTTCTGAGTGGCTAGATGTACCTTGAGGACTGCTGTAGAGGTGTGATTACAATTCCACGTTTTCTTCAATGCATGTATTGGGGTCATTTACTAATGGTTAGCATATGTTAATTCAGTTATTGCAACAGGTACATGTGATAACTGTTAATTACTCACATTATGTTTTCCGCAGCCCCTTTGCATAAATCACCACCCATGTCCTAGCCAGTTCCCACTGGCTTCACATGTTAGCATAAAAAGCTGCATTATGGTTTTACCATAGCTTGCACTACCCATTAAAGCAGGGATACTCAACCCAGTCCTTGGGACACACCAAGCCAGTTTTGTATTCAGGATACCCACGATGAAATTGCATGAGATAGATACGCATACAGTGGAGGTGGTGCATACAAATGTATCTCACGCATACTCGTGGATATTTTGAAAACTCAACTGGCTGGGTGTGTCCCAAGGATTGGGTTGAGAACCCCTGCATTAAAGTGATAATGCACATTAAGTTTTTCATTAATGCAGATTAAAAAAAACCTTAGCACAGCTTAGTAAATTTGCTTAATTATTCAATAATTGTGTGCAGTTGGGAAGCTCAGATGTAATAAGTGAATGATATTCAAAATAGAGATCCTAAAACCCAGTCTGTGGTGCGGGAATTCTCATTAGCCGCCTCGTTGTATAATGTGAGCACTTTAATGTCCGCCCAGATTATAGAATACTAGCACAAGTATGTGGATGTTGCAGATTTATGTGTAAATGCAAGTTGAATACTAAGCACACAACTTACATAGGGGCCCTTTTACAGAGAGGCAGTAAGCTCAACGTGGGCTTACCGCTCGCTTTTCTGGGTCTACCACCAGCCCAAAGCAGCCGCCGGTGGTAGTCCTGCCCCAAGCGCACACCATTTCCGGGGGAAAACCTCGGAAATGGCTTGCATGGCTGTAACCGGGTGGTGTAAGGGCTCCCCGTGGCATGGCCACACGGCAAGAGTTCTCTTACTGCATTACCATGTGTGTCTGGGGGCTTTTTACCCGCTGAGTGCAGGGAAAAACGGTCCCTACTGCTAGCGCAGGGCCATTTTTCCCACAGCTTAGTAAAAGGACCCCACAGTGTGCAAATGCAAGGGAGGTTCACGTGGGTGGGGCAATTCTCCGTACATGTTGTAGGTTAGTATCATTTACGAACTAGAGTGCCGCATGTAGGCGCATGCATTTACACCTTCCATAGACATGGCCATGGCATAAGTGGGCATGACTTATGCTAGTGTCCCAATATGGAATTGGGTGCCCAGATCCTATTATAGAATTTGCGCTCAGCATTTTGGTGCCTAAAATTTTGCGCACTTCATAGAATTGTCTCTTGTTGTAAATAAGTGACTGCATCACAAACTGGGGCTGACCTCAGCAAGGAGAAATTTTGTATGAATTCAGAAGTGAATCAAAACATGGAGTGCAGTACCTTTTGTTTTGGGTTGTTTTTCTTTTTTCCCATTTCAACTGTATTTTCCCAATTATTTTAATTAAAGTCATGCAGAAACTCAGTTGAAAGATTGCACTGTGTTTGTTTTACTATCAGGTTCTCGCAGAGGGTCTCCAGCGTCTAAGGCCACTATTGCCCGCTGGCTCAAAGAGACTATCTTTTCAGCTTATCTGCTGGCCGGCCGGCTGCCGCCTGTAGCCTTTAAGGCGCATTCTACTAGAGCGATTTCTTCCTCTTGGGCTGAAACTGGAGCTCTCTCTCTTCAAGAGATATGCAGTGCAGCAACATGGGCTTCTAAGCTCTCCTTTGCCAGACATTACAGGCTGGATGTGGCTGCCAGGAGGGATGCGCGTTTTGGAGCACAAGTGCTAGCGCATGGTGTGGCTTGTTCCCACCCTATCTAGGGATTGCTTTGTTACATCCCATACGTAATGGCTTCATCTGCTTGATGACAAGGAAGGGAAAATTAGGTTCTTACCATGATAATTTTCTTTCCTTTAGTCATAGCAGATGAAGCCATGAGCCCTCCCTGTTGGATTGTCAGTATGCTGTAAATTGGGTTTTTTCAGGTTCTGTTCTAATTTCCTGAAGTTCCTTCCTTGGGAGAAAGTTGGAAAACAATCTTCAGGATTCATGTTCAGTTTAACTTTAGGAGGATGAGTTCATTCCCTCCAGTATGTTTTTTGGAGGATGTGTTGATTCCCTCCAGGAGGCGCGTGTGTTCCCCTCCAGTTCTATAAATAGGAGGATGAGTTCATTCCCTCCAGTGTGTTGGGAGGATGTGTGATTCCCTCCAGGAGGTGCGTGTGTTCCCCTCCACTTCTACAATAAGGAGGATGAGTTTATTCCCTCCAGGAGGATGTGCATTCCCTCCTTTATGAGTTCATGCCCTTGTGATGGGCCATCGTTCGCTGTGAGGAAAGCTCTTGTGATTCCCATTGCGGTTGGCCATACTGCTTTGGAAGCTTCAAATACTGAAGAGGCAATGGAGCTAGCTGGCCAAGAGGGCACTGAGAAAGTTTGAGTGCTCTCTATCTCCCCTGCTGGTTGATGGACATAACCCATACGTAATGGCTTCATCTGCTATGACTAAAGGAAAGAAAATTATCATGGTAAGAACCTAATTTTCCCATCTTTACGTCTTAATGACGCCATGATTGATAACTCGTGGATAAAAGATACTGGTTCAGTAGAATGCATGCCACTCTATTTTACTATTTAAACCTTTGCGTTCCAATGTTTTTAATTTAAAAGTCCACTTCGCCTCTTGCCTCTGAAGTAGTAATTTTCTATTACCACCTCGTTGATTCTTTTGTGGCCTGTCCAAAACACAACATTTCAAATCCTCAAACTTGTGGTTGTGCGTTAAACAATGTTCAACTAGGGGTTCCTTCATATTTTGTCTGGCATTTTCTGTCTAAAGCAAATTTTTATAGAAACCATTATCATGAAAGTTAAATCTTCTGATGTGGTGTCTCATGGAAACTATGGGGCCCTTTAACAGAGCTACACTAAAAAGTGCTCTGTACTATTTTTAGTGTGAATATTTTTCGCGTTTGATTGGAATTAATTTCATATTTTCTACATTATAAAACTCAGACATGTGGATTAACCACACTTTCGTATCTCCTGTTACTAGTGGATTGCACACCAGTAAAAATCATTTATTTATTTATTTATTTATTATTACTACTTTATTATATTTTATTTTTTATGGTTTAGTCCCTCATAATACTTTTCGTATGAGCATGATAGCGTTGCCAATTAAGGCTTTATTGGTTACTACTTATCTTTTTGTTCATTGTGTGTTTAAAAATTTTTTTTTTTAATTATTGTGAATGTTCTATTAAATGATTTTTTAATTATTTGTTTTTTTCAAAGATATATGTGTGTTGGTATTTTTTATATCCTTGTTTTGACTAAATACATTTCCATATCATCATGCTGATCAATCCATAGACTGGTGGGTTGTGTCCATCTACCAGCAGGTGGAGATAGAGAGCAATCCTTTTGCCTCCCTATATGTGGTCATGTGCTGCCGGAAACTCCACAGTATGTTCTCTATCTCAGCAGGTGGTGGTCACACACAGCAGCAGCTCTGGCTAGGTCTCCAAGCCTAATTTTTAGGTTTTGTTGAGTACCTGGGGTTGAGGGCTCTTCTTGAGCAAGTGCAAACCTGGTGGCGCCAGGTCCCTCCTTTTCTCCCCCCTCCCGCTGGCTCCGTTAAAAAAAAAAAAAAAAAAAAAATTTTTTGAACGTCCTTAAGGGCGTTTATTTCGACATTTATTTAAACGTTTATTGCAGCTACTCACTGGGACACCAGGTCGTTACAGCTCGGAGCGAGAAGCAGGTAATTTTTACCTTTTTATAGCGGGCAGGGGGTTCCCCGATTGATCTCCACGTGGCCTATGGCGTCGGAGGGCGAGGGCGCGAAGAATCGCTCCCCGGACCGCGTGTGCGCTTCTAGCGGGGATGCGGGGGTCTTAAAGTCTGACTCGCCCTTGTTGGGTGTCAGTTCGGAGGCCGGTCAGTGTCCCGGGTCTTCCTCCGGTGCGGCGGTTTTTCCCGCCATAAACGCCCATCCCCCGCTGCTCGCCTCCGCCATCTTGGCCGGCCACGCTGCTCGGACGGCTTCTTCTTGGGCCGCCCTTGAGCTGGGAGACGTTAATGCCATGGCCGCCCTTGATTTGGGCAACGGCAAAAAAGCGGCTAAAGTTAAGCGCCGTTCTTCCCGCGCGGCTCCTTCGCGGATTGTTGCGCCGGACGCCATCTTGGATGCGCAGCGTGTTTCTCCCCCGCTCTTGCGAGCGCCGGTTGAGGGTGCGTCTAGGGCTGTGGCCCAGGCGGCTGAAGTGCACAGTCTGGGGGGTTTCTCCCCCGAGTTTATTTTGCTGCTGCATCAGGCCTTCCTTATGCAGAACGCTGCCCCTTCTCCCTTGTCCGATAAAGGGGTTGAGGCCCCCGGAAGTAAACACCCTCGGGTGGATTCCCAGGCCTTAGAGGACTTTGTCTCCTCTGATGTAGATGAGGGCAGCGTGTCTGAGTTCTCCCAACGGTCCTTTGCGGATTCCTTGGAGGAGACGGATTCCCGCTCGGATGGAGCGGATGACCCCTCTGCAGCGCGGATCTTTCGCTCAGAGGATTTGCCCAACCTGTTACTGCAGGCCATGAGCATTTTGAAGATTTCCTCTCCAGAGGACGTCTCTCCCTCAGCCCCTGTTGGCTCCGCCATTATGCTGGGGACGAAGCGCCCGCCTAGAACCTTCCACGTGCATGATGCCATGCACACCTTAATTTCGGCTCAATGGGATGTCCTGGAAGCGAGCCTCAAAGTGGCTAGGGCTATGTCCCGCCTCTATCCTTTGCCTGAAAGTGAACGGGAAGCCTTTCTTTGGCCTACCGTGGATTCTTTAATCACTGCGGTGACTAAGAAAACGGCGTTGCCGGTGGAAGGTGGCACGGCCCTAAAGGACGCCCAAGACAGAAGATTGGAGGCGGCCTTAAGGTCGTCCTTCGAGGCGGCTGCCTTAAGTTTGCAGGCCTCAGTTTGCGGCTCCTATGTGGCCAGGGCGTGCCTGACGATTGTGCAGCGGGCTTCCCCCTTGGATCCTTCCTTGAGGGCTGATTGGCCGGCCCTGGAATCGGGCTTGGCTTATTTGGCAGACTTACTGTATGATGTCTTGAGAGCCTCGGCTAAAGGTATGGCTCAGACAGTCTCTGCGCGGTGGTGGCTTTGGCTGAAACATTGGTCTGCTGACCACGCCTCTAAATCCCGCCTGGCTAAGTTGCCTTTTAAAGGCAAGCTGCTTTTTGGGGTCGAGCTGGACAAAATTGTGACCGATCTCGGCACGTCTAGGGGCAAGAGGTTACCAGAGGTCAGGGCTCGGGCCAGTGCTCGCCCCGGTAACTCCAGAGGACGGTTTCAGGAAGCCCGTTGGTACCGCCCGGGCAAGTCGGGCTCCTCTGCCCCCTCTTCCTTCAAGAGGAACTTCTCCCCCAAGCAGCATTCCTTTCGCAGAGACTGCCGTCCCGGAGGTGCGCCCTCCGGTCCTCCCCCAGGGTCTCGTACCCAATGACGGGGTACTGGTCCATGGCCCAGTGCAGATTGGAGGACGCCTGTCCTCGTTTCTGGGCGAGTGGACCAGGGTAACTTCAGACGCTTGGGTGCTGGAAGTCATCAGAGACGGCTACAAGCTAGAGTTCTGCCGACCCTTAAGAGATGGGTTTGTACTCTCTCCCTGCAAGTCTCCGGTCAAAGCTGTGGCAGTGCAGCAGACCTTGGACAATCTCATCAGCCTGGGTGCGGTCGTTCCGGTGCCAGAAAATCAGCTTGGCAAGGGACGTTACTCCATTTACTTTGTGGTACCAAAGAAAGGAGGTTCTGTAAGGCCTATCCTCGACCTCAAAGGGGTCAATCGGGCCTTGAAAGTTCGGCACTTTCGCATGGAGACTCTCCGCTCTGTTATAGCGGCAGTGAAGGCAGTGGAGTTCCTGGCATCCTTGGACATCAAGGAAGCGTACTTGCATATTCCCATCTGGCCTCCTCATCAACGCTTTCTGCGTTTTGCAGTCCTGGGCCGACACTTCCAGTTCAGAGCCCTCCCGTTCGGGTTGGCTACTGCTCCACGGACCTTCTCCAAAGTAATGGTGGTCATCGCGGCCTTCCTGCGAAAGGAAGGAGTACAAGTCCATCCTTATCTGGACGACTGGTTGATCCGAGCCCCCTCTTATGCAGAGTGCGGCAAAGCTGTGGACCGGGTGATTGCTCTTTTGAGCACCCTGGGGTGGATCATCAACTGGGAGAAAAGCCAGCTGCGCCCGACTCAGTCCCTGGAGTATCTGGGAGTTCGATTCGACACCCAAGTGGGCAGAGTGTTCCTGCCGGACAATCGGATTGTCAAACTTCAGGCTCAGGTGGACCAGTTCCTAGTAGCCTCTCCGCTTCGGGCTTGGGACTATGTGCAGCTGTTGGGCTCTATGACGGCCACGATGGAAGTAGTGCCCTGGGCCAGGGCTCATATGAGACCACTACAACACTCTCTGCTACAGCGCTGGACTCCGGTGTCGGAGGATTATGCTGCGCGCCTTCCCTTGGACCCAGCAGTGCGTAAGGCGCTGAGCTGGTGGCTGAAGACAGACAAGTTGTCTGCAGGGATGCCTCTTGTGACCCCGGAGTGGATTGTCGTCACGACGGACGCCTCTTTGACGGGCTGGGGAGCCCACTGCTTGGGAAGGACAGCGCAGGGGCTCTGGTCTCCTGCAGAGGCAAAGTGGTCTATCAACCTCCTGGAACTCAGAGCCATTCGGTTGGCGCTTTTGGAGTTCCTCCCGGTACTGGCGTTGAAGCCAGTACGGGTCCTGTCGGACAATGCCACGGCTGTGGCCTATGTCAACCGCCAGGGAGGTACCAAGAGCGCCCCTCTAGCCAAGGAAGCCATGAATCTATGCCAGTGGGCGGAAGCGAACCTGGAACAGCTATCGGCGGCCCACATTGCTGGAGTCATGATTGTCAAGGCGGACTTTCTCAGTCGCCATACCTTGGATCCCGGAGAGTGGCAGTTATCGGCTCAGGCGTTCTTGCACATCACGAAGCGCTGGGGCCAGCCGAGCCTAGATCTGATGGCGTCATCGGCCAATTGCCAAGTGCCGCGCTTTTTCAGCAGAGGACGGGACCCTCGATCTCTGGGGGTAGATGCTCTTCTCCAACAGTGGCCGACACAGGAGCTTCTCTATGTGTTCCCGCCCTGGCCCATGTTGGGCAGGGTACTAGACCGGGTGGCAAAGCATCCGGGCCGGATAATCCTGGTGTGTCCGCACTGGCCCAGACGTCCCTGGTATGCGGACTTGATCAGGCTCTCAGTGGACGACCCTCTGCGGCTGCCAGTGGAGCAGGGCCTGTTGCATCAGGGTCCCGTGGTGATGGAGGATCCCTCCCCCTTTGGTCTTACGGCCTGGCTATTGAGCGGCAGCGTCTGAGGAAGAAGGGCTTCTCAGACAAGGTCATCGCCACTATGCTGAGAGCGAGGAAGCGCTCTACTTCTACTGCTTACGCCAGGGTTTGGCGTACCTTTGCAGCGTGGTGTGAAGCAGGCTCACTTTCTCCCTTCACTGCTCCAATTTCTTCAGTGCGGGCGTTCCTGCAAGAAGGTCTGGAGACAGGCCTGTCGCTCAGTTCCCTTAAAGTCCAGGTAGCGGCTCTGGCTTGCTTCAGGGGCCGCCTGAAGGGTGCTTCCCTGGCTTCGCAGCCAGATGTGGTACGCTTTCTCAAGGGAGTTAATCACCTGCGCCCTCCTCTGCACTCAGTGGTGCCTGCGTGGAATCTCAACCTGGTGCTCAGAGCCTTGCAGAAGCCGCCTTTTGAACCCTTGTCGAGGGCATCTCTGAAAGACCTGACGTTGAAAGCAGTCTTTTTGGTGGCTATCACTTCAGCCAGAAGAGTTTCCGAGCTCCAGGCACTCTCATGTCGAGAGCCTTTTCTGCAGTTCACTGAGGCAGGAGTGACTATTCGCACAGTGCCTTCCTTCCTGCCCAAGATTGTTTCTCGCTTCCATGTGAATCAGCAGCTCTGTCTCCCTTCCTTTCGTAGGGAGGACTACCCAGAGGAATACTCTGCTCTCAGATTTCTGGATGTGAGATGAGTCATCATCAGATACTTGGAAGTGACCAATGATTTCCGGAAATCGGATCATCTGTTTGTCCTGTTTGCAGGTCCTCGTAAGGGTCTGCAGGCTGCTAAGCCTACAGTGGCAAGATGGGTCAAGGAAGCCATTGCAGCGGCTTATGTGGCCGCGGGGAAGGTGCCGCCTATTCAGCTGAAGGCTCACTCCACTAGAGCTCAGGCGGCCTCGATGGCAGAGGCCGGGTCCGTCTCCTTGGAAGAGATATGCAAGGGGGCAACTTGGGCATCGGCCCATACCTTCTCCAGGCATTACCGCTTGACTGTGGCTGCTCGGGCGGAGGCCCGGTTTGGAGCTTCAGTGTTGCGGTCAGGGATTTCAATGTCCCACCCTGGGTGAGTACTGCTTCGGTACATCCCACCAGTCTATGGATTGATCAGCATGATGATATGGAAGGTAAAATTATGTATCATACCTGATAATTTTCTTTCCATTAATCATAGCTGATCAATCCATAGCCCCTCCCAGATATCTGTACTGTTTATATTCTGGTTGCATTTCAGGTTCAAGTTTAGTCTTCAGTTCCTGTTCAGGAGGACTTCGTGTTCAAGTTTTTTCAATTGGATTCTTCAGGAGTTGAGACGAGTTTGTGTTACAGTGAGCTGCTGCATTCCTCTCCCCTCCGTTTTACGGGGCTGGATTGAGACATAAATTCTGCCGGCGCTCCCTCCTGCTTCGGCGGTGTTAGGGTCAGTCAGCTCCTCCCGCGGTTGCGGTTGCAGGATAAGCCAGATCCCCCCGCATCAGCGAGGTGGTGTCCCTCCCCCGCTCCGCGGGGATGAGCTGGACGGATTCCCCTCCCCCACTTGTGTGGGGATGAGCTGGGTTAATTACCCTCCCCCGTTTCGGCGGTGGTGAGCTGGGCAGAGTGTCTCTTTGTGGGTGTAATTCTCTAAGTGCTGAGTCCTGCGGATGGAGCTTGGATATCGACATACTGAGGAGTTTCCGGCAGCACATGACCACATATAGGGAGGCAAAAGGATTGCTCTCTATCTCCACCTGCTGGTAGATGGACACAACCCACCAGTCTATGGATTGATCAGCTATGATTAATGGAAAGAAAATTATCAGGTATGATACATAATTTTACCTTTCTCTTTATCACAAATATTTCTTAATTTAAAATTTATATGTCGTTTATTATGAACATGTTTTAAGATTCAATTCAAATTGGATTGTTCTTTTTTTGTACAGTGCTATATATGTTTGTTCATTGGTTTTATTTATGATTATTTTATTACTATTTTTCACCTTTACAGTTTACTGTTTGAACCCTGATGTAGGCGCTTGCATGCGTCGAAACACGGCCCGTGTCAGGTCCTTCCTTTAATTATATCAATAAAGACTTGGATTCATATATCCAGTGGAGATTTGTCTTTGGTCAGCTTTTAAAAAATGTCCACAATGTGGGAAAAAATATGGTACTATCGGACTCCCACCACATGTGTCCAGTGCCTTGGGCCCCAGCATGAGGTTGCAACTTGCTCAAAGTGCTGCCGCATGTATCTGCGAGTGATGAAGAGCAGGAGCCACATTCTTACAAAGTTGGCTCACCTTGTCGCAGCAGCCAAACCCAGCTTCACTGCAGTCATACTAAAGGGGTCATTCACAAACAGCTAATGTGCATTATTTACTGTAGGGTACATTTATGCATTCTGGCCAAGATGCTCAAAACTCCGGCGCTGTTTCATACCGCAACAACAGAGCTGAGGAATTACCTTCTCATGCTCAAAGCTAATAGTATGCAAATTATATGTGCATGAAACAAAACACTTAGCCACCCGCCTGGAGTTACTCCGCAGCCACTTAAAGGGTCTGTCCCCAGCACAGATCAGGTCAGCCTGCAGCTGCTGCTTGTGCTCTACACAACACCCTCCTCCCACCTACTGGCTCACAACTGCCTCTGGGCGAGTCTCATGCTTTCAAATTATCCCCAGTGATTTCTAGGTTACTAGGGCCACGCTCCCAGTGGTCCCACAGTTCCCAGAAAACAGTCACAGACCCAACACACAAGCCACCAGACAAAGAGGCAAGAAACTGAAAATTGTCTTAAAAATATTGAATAGTGGGCAAAAGTTGTGCAGTCAGCAAACAATAACAGGTAACTGAAATATGAATCAATTATAATACTAACTAAACATTTGTTTACTTTGTAAAAAGTACCTGGGAAGGTCAGGATATATAACTGTTTACTGAGCCTCAGCAAAGAGATCCTGCTCTCTTTTCCTGGCTAAGACTGAACTCAAAACCAGTAACTGCTAGCTAGCTTCAAACTCCAAGCCAATCAGAGCCCAGAACACAACATTTGAAAAATATATTGCTTCTGTTTGTGTTAAACTAAAGAAAAGAGCATTCATTTCTTTGTAACAGCTTTGCAGCAAAGAAACACCAACTGCTGGCCAAATAGGAGAAATACACTTCGTGACATAATTAAGGCAGGAAAATATCCAATACATTTTACAGGCTTAAAAAAACACTGTTTCTTCACAGCGCACTATTGGCTTTAAGTATGAGAAAGTAAATCGGGCAGATGGTGCCTGGCGCATTTGCTGAAGAATTATGCATCAATCACAGCTCTTCAGCGCATGCCCAGAGCTAGAGACCGGAAGGAAGGAGGAGAAAGTGCCAGCAGCGTTCCTCATTGGCTTGAAGCAAGTGCTACATAATTAAAGAATAGTCCTTCCACAAAGTTTCTACTTTAAGAAAAAAAAAAAAAGCTCACTGGTGTGTTTGGTCTTCAACAACTTTAGAAGCTGGAAAACTTTGGCGGTGGCTCCAGACAGCCGGTCACTTTTAAAGGCAGGGACTCCCGCGGCTCCCACACACTTGCCTGGTCTCTCTTGCCTTGATCCTTCTCTTCAACAACCTGGAGCTGGCATTAGGTTCCCCGCTGGATGCATCTCTATTGATCTAATTTAGGTGCATCCTTGGCCACCTTTAAATCTAGACTGAAAGCCCACCTCTTTAACATTGCTTTTGACTCGTAACCACTTGTAACCACTCGCCTCCACCTACCCTCCTCTCTTCCTTCCCGTTCACATTAATTGATTTGATTTGATTTGCTTACTTTATTTATTTTTTGTCTATTAGATTGTAAGCTCTTTGAGCAGGGACTGTCTTTCTTCTATGTTTGTGCAGCGCTGCGTATGCCTTGTAGCGCTATAGAAATGCTAAATAGTAGTAGTAGTAGTAATTTAAATGCTACCCGCTGAAGCCTTTGCCGCGCTTGTTGATCCCTGCGCTGGAGCGCTCTGAGCATCCAACATTAGCAAATGCGGGCACTAGTCCGACTCTGATGGCCTCCAGCATCTGCATTTGCTTCTGAGCATCAGGCTGTCAATTTTTTCACATTTTTATTACAGAGAAAGTGCTTTTTATGTGTGTGGCAGGAAATGAAGCTGTACAAATCCAGGAGTTCCTTATATAGTGACTGATGATAAAGAATCTGATTTGCTGAAGTTTTTTCCCATCCCTAAATCTTATGCAGTGGGTCCTGCAGTAAATAGCACATGTTCACTGTTAACAAATGACCCCTTAAAATTTCTACTTTAGGCACGCTTTCTAAGCATGTCTGACTTAATAGACCTACCACCCAGAAACGCTAAAAGATCATCCCGAACTTTCCTCAACCTCCACTTCCCTAATTGCAAAGGCATAAAATACAAAGTGCTGCACGCGTCAACCTTTTCTTATATGAGCACACAATTCTGGAACAAACTACCACGAAACCTGAAAACGATCTACGAACTAACCGACTTCCGCAAACTATTAAAGACCCATCTCTTTGAAAAAAATCTATCGAAAGGATCAAAACACATGAAGTCCACACACACTGTTAGCAATGCATCAATACATTCTCTTCTGTACTCTTATCCCCCGCAATTTTAACACATTAAACCTTAATTTACAGGTAAAAAATAGAAAAATATTATACCCGAACGTTCTCTTGCTATTGCTGTGTTGCCCTATCAGTATCCGTTGTTCTTCTATTGTCCAGTTGTTCTTTTCCATTGTTTTATTCTCCTTAACGATACTTGGACTTTGTTTTAACTTAACTCCTCACAATGTAACCATAATCACGTTGTAACAGATTGTACTTCCATCATTACAATGTATTGTAAGCCACACTGAGCCCGCAAATAGGTGGGAAAATGTGGGATACAAATGCAATAAAATAAATATATATAGATAGGCGTATTACAAATATGACTTTTTTCTCTGTAGACAAGCAGGACAAATGCAGGCACACTTTCTAGTAATATCACCCAATTTTGCCAAGTTGTCCAGTGCCCTTCTCCAGGTAATAGGTGGTAGGTGCTTTGGTTTTTTTTTGCCCCTGCGCCAGGATTCCCATGTTGCCCCATACAACCTATAGGCTCTCAGTTCACTTCATCTGCCGCCGCCGGTAAGGTTGGACACAGTCTTGCCTCTTCCTCTCGCAGAACAATTTGAAAACTTTTTCTCCCACAAATTACAACTCAGTTCATCAGCACTTTGCTTTCAATTTCATTTCAGCATTTTTCTAATATCAGTGTTGCCGAAACAGTTTTCACCCTCTGCCCCTTCTACCCCTTTGGGCTTTGCTTCAGCCCTCTCAGTGGCACCTTTGAATGCAGTGGTTTATGCAGGGTCCTCAGGAGCAGTTACTCTCTTGAGACCAGCTGTAGCTATAAAACCTCAACCTCCCTTCTAGCTTCCATCTGCCTCTGATTACATCTCAAGACTGCTTATACTGCATCACTCCCCCCAGTTACTACGGTCTTCTCAGAAGCACCTTCTTCATCTCTCCCTCCTGTTGTTATACAACTGGACATGCTACTGCTTATACCTACATTGGCCCTCAACTTTGTAGCACCCTACTCCTAAATCTTAAGCTTGAAATCTCCTATCCCATCTTCAAAAAAACTCATAAAAACCTGGTTGTTTAGTCACGTTTTCCCATCTTAGTTTCTCCTCTATTCTTCTCTGGCTTTTTTCACCCCTTTCCTTTCTATTTATATACTTCTATCATATTTTGCTCTGTTGAGCTTTTATTGTATAAACTGCCCAGATGCCATTTATCAAAAAAAATAAATATTTTCAACAATTCTGTCCAATAAGAAGATACCAACTGTATCATCGCGTACCTCTTCAATGCCAGTCCTCTCAATTTATTTTATTTTATTTTAGTTACATTTGTACCCCGCGCTTTCCCACTCATGGCAGGCTCAATGCGGCTTACATGGGGCAATGGAAGGTTAAGTGACTTGCCCAGAGTCACAAGGAGCTGCCTGTGCCTGAAGTGGGAATCGAACTTAGTTCCTCAGGACCAAAGTTCACCACCCTAACCACTAGGCCACTCCCTCCACTGTTGCTACTATTTGAGATTCTACATGGAATGTTGCTATTCCACTAGCAACATTCCATGTAGAAGTCGGCCCTTGCAGATCACCAATGTGGCCGCACAGGCTTCTGCTTCTGTGAATCTGACGTCCTGCACGTACGGACGTCAGACTCACAGAAACAGAAGCCTGCGCAGCCTTCTACATGGAATGTTGCTAGTGGAATAGCAACATTCCATGTAGAATGTCCAATAGTAGCAACATTCCACGTAGAATCTCCAATAGTAGCAACATTCCATGTAGAACCTCCAATAGTAGCAACATTCCATGTAGAATCTCCAATAGTATCTATTTTATTTTTGTTACATTTGTACCCCGCGCTTTCTCACTCATGGCAGGCTCAATGCGGCTTACATGGGGCAATGGAGGGTTAAGTGACTTGCCCAGAGTCACAAGGAGCTGCCTGTGCCTGAAGTGGGAATCGAACTCAGTTCCTCAGTTCCCCAGGACCAGAGTCGACCACCCTAACCACTAGGCCACTCCTTTATGCACAATGTCAATATCCATGAGAACGCAAACAGCAGCCAGCTTTACCTTCTACCGTTCCAAGTCTGAAGCCATCTTTTTGACTGTTTATTGGTGGGAGGCATACCTCAGTTCTTCCTCAAAAATTGGCAATCCATAACTTCATATCAGTGGATTCTCTGCAGTGTAGCAAATGGATACAGACTCAAATTTGTAGCCAGGTCTCCCTCACTGTGTCCCCCCCAAGATCCACTGTTGTGCATTATCCACCTTTTGCTTAGCTTTTCCACTACAGAATTATTCTGTGTGCTCTTCTGAATTTCACCTTAATCCATAATCCTACCATTTCCTCCACCTCATTCTTTGGAATCACGTCAAGCTTTGCATTCTTCGGACTGTAGACAAGCTCAGCTGTATTACTAACTAGAAAAGGTATTAGGAAATCATCTCAGCTGTTTGTTATTTATAACCCCAACAACCCAGGCAATTGAGCTTCAAAGAGAACTTTTTTTTCTTCTTGAGTGTCAGATGTTATCTTTTTGTTAGGAGCAGACAGGTTTGCAACCGCCTGGGCACATAAGTGCCCATGAGCTAAAAACAAAATTGACTATTATAGCTTTCTCCAGAGCCACTTCAATTCTAGATAACTGTAGAGCAGCTACTTGGATCTCCACTCATACTTTCTCGAAACACTACTGCCTGGATCAGTGTACAGCACATGTCCTTTCAGTCAGGCTGTTTTATGAAGTCTGTTTGCGTAATATTATTAATCTCTTCTCCTGCCCCTTCTTTTATGCAGGCCATCACCACATCATCCGTCTTGGCACTGGATTCGCCAGAACGTGTGCCTGCATTTGCCCTGCTTGTCTGTGGAGAAAGCAAAGTTGTTTACCTGCAACAGGGGTTCTCTGTAAACAGCAGGGAAATGCAGCCATAGTTTTCCGTCCCTCCTTATCCTTCCTCCCCCCACCCCGAAAAAAAGGGGGGAAAACAAGGAAGATAGTCAATTCCTCATTTCATGCATTCAAAGTCATTTTCATTAGGGGTAGGACAACTGAGAGCTGATAGGTTGTTTGGGGGGGGGGGGGGGGGGGGTTTGTTTTATATGCACTTATCAGCTGAAGGAGGGCTCTGGACACATTGGAAACGTCAGGTGATGTCACCAGAAAGTGTGGCTGCATTCCCTGCTCTTTACAGGTAAGCAACATCACTCAGCTTTTTACTGAACGCCATCCAAGACTTAATGTCCTCAAGATCAACTGTGATTTGTGATGCAACATAAGAAACGCCATTCTGGGTCAGACCATCAAGCCCAGCATTCTGTCTTCCACAGCTCACTTGGAAGCACCAGTTAGTTTTCTGAGTGTCCCCAATCCTAGTAGCTTTTGATAGTATAAATAACAGTTCCATAACCTACTATGCCTGTCTGCCTATGTCCTGCATGTAACATGATGTTCTTGGTTCTCCTGTTGCTGTTTAACCCAATTAAATAGCCTATTAAAAAAAGGACCTTTTGATGTACACTATAGATGATTATTAATAGCTAGTGAAGTTCTAAGTATTTTTTTTTCTTATCCTCTTTCTGATTTAATTATTCCAAGGGCAAGCTGAATAGTGAGTTAGAAATTTAGGTACTCTGAGCAGGGAATGTAAACTTATTAGTGTAGAAACATACTTTTCCATTATGTCCCAAGGATCAGTCCAGACAAATGGGTTGTGACCATTCGCCAGCAGGTGGAGATAGAGAACACTAATGAGTTGTGCCTTATATGGTCCTGTGCTTAGCAACCAAGCCAATATTCTATCTCCAGCAAGCGGGATAGCAGCTCCTGTGCTATGTAGTGACTTCTCCTCTCCTTGCTTGCTGGTTCAGTAAAGAATATCCTGTGCCTCAGGTGTAAACCTAGTGGTCTAGGTCCCTTCCTGTTCCCCTATTGCCACTTTCTACCTCTCTCTCAGTCTTCCCTACTCTTTTTCTCCTGCCTCTATCTAAAAAGAAAAAAAGTCAGCCGCTGCGGTTCTCTTTAGGAGCATTTGTGCTGTGGGAAAGATTGTGGGGCTTCAGTGCCTTGGAGGTCATGCGACTGGCTGTTTCTATGAGTGTATTTTTTTTATTTACTGTGTCTGAGTCCGTTAAGTCTTGTGCACACTGCAGGGGTAGGCTCTTGGCTACCGTTTTCTGCACGCTGTGTTTTACATCCGCGGATATTCTGCTATTACCTATAAAGGAAAGAAAATTATCAGGTAACATAGTAGATGACGGTAGGTCCATCCAGTCTGCCCAACAAGATAAACTCATATGTGCTACTTTTTGTGTATACCTTACCTTGATTTGTACCTGTTCTTTTCAGGGCACAGACCGTATAAGTCTGCCCAGCACTATCCCCGCCTCCCACCACCGGTTCTGGCACAGACCGTATAAGTCTGCCCAGCACCATCCCCGCCTCCCGCCACCGGCTCTGCCACCCAATCTCGGCTAAGCTCCTTAGGATCCATTCCTTCTGAACAGGATTCCTTTATGTTTATCCCACGCATGTTTGAATTCCGTTTCCGTTTTCATTTCCACCACCTCCCGCGGGAAGGCATTCCAAGCATCCACTACTCTCTCTGTGAAAAAATACTTCCTGACATTTTTCTTGAGTCATTTCTTGAGTCATTTTCATGTCCTCTCGTTCTACCGCCTTCGCATCTCCGGAAAAGGTTCGTTTGCGGATTATCTAATTTTATTCCTATGGACCCCGCTTCAGATAACTCGAGCTATTCTTTAGTAAAAGACCCCCATAGTTCCTTTCATTCACAAGTGGTCCATCTTTTTTATTGTTGTTATGAAGCAAACGTACATTTATTTTGTTAGGGTTTTTTTTTTCATCTTGACTGTTTCTCTTATATATGAAAAATTGAAAAAAAAAATCCAGAGTTTTCCCATTATGCAGCAGGCCAATTTTGCACTGCATAATTAGGACATTATATTTTGAGATCCAACTTGCCCTTTTATCATGGTTTTTATGTTTGTGTATTGATAATGCTGATTGTGTTGCGATTATGCTATTGTATTTAACGACATGAACATCAATGACAAGATTTAAAGTAAATTAAAGATGAAACGATTGCTTTCTATAAACTATTCAGCATTCTGGGACATGTGTTTGTGATTTCAATCCCTCTGCTGATTTTAAGTTGTTTGATTGTCATTGAAATTTACCAAAGACATGTTTTCCCATCATGAGATAATCAGCAGAAGGAAGAAACTTTTAGAGAAGTGGAGACAAAAAAATTTCTGGTAATTCATGGTCCCTTACTTCTCTGGAACAAAATGACCATGAACAATTCTACATTTACTCATAAATAGAGGAAACTTGTTCTGTATACAAGTACGTGCTATGGAAAGATGTATAAATGTTTGATTAGTCATTTGCTTTTTCTCTGTAAAAATTATTTTGGGGGAAAGCAGTTTATCTTTGCACTAATTTCTTGTCTTTCTTTGTAGATCAGTTCTGGAAACCTTTTTATTTGCAGCCCTTTTATCTACTTTTACAACCCTGCGCTGCTTGTGTTTGCTTGGCTTAAACCTTCAGGCGTGGATCAGAGTTTTCAGTAAAAATGGGTAGGTCACAATTAAAGCATCTGTCTTCCATTAGAGTCACATAAGTAAACTCTTTATAATAAGGATCATGTCCTGCAGATTCTTTTTTTAGACTTCCTGTGCGAGTGTATGAAATAAGACACAGTCATCTGGATTTTAACAAATATTAAAACGTGCACCAGGCCTACTTCCATAAATTTTTACAAGCTACCCCCCCCCCCCCGCCCCCCTTTTTCAAAGCCATATGGTAATGCTGACATAGCCCATTATTTATGCAGATGTTAAAGTGCTACCTGTTGGACCATCTTGCTGACTAATTATGCGGTGTCCTTTGCTGCAGTATTAGTACGGGGCTGATTTTATTGTATTGATTAGTAGTCTGTACTATGGTATTTTTTTGCTGTTATATATGTTGTGTTGTTACCTACCTTGGATAAAGGCAGGATAGAATTAAATAAATATAAACATTACCGCATCAGCAGCCGTTAGCGTGAAAAGAGGGGGGGGGGGGGGTTAAATCTAAAGGAAATTGGAAGGTCTTTGAAGAGGGCTGTTTTTTTTGTTAGAAGATCAGAATCTGTTCTTGATATTTATCTTTTGAAGAATATTCTGCTGACTACAGTATTTGATGATAAACTATGTGGTTGAAATCTTACGTGCCTAGCACGAGCACTGAAACTTACAGACTTCAAAAAGAAAGACCAGTTTCACATTGTCCTATTTCCATAATACCCTGTTGCTTCAGAAATACCATTAAACACTCCTTGTAACCTTAGGCAAGTCATTTTATCCTCCATTACCTCAAGCTCAACTTAGATTTATGTATGTACTAGTATAAAAGGCCCGTTTCGGTAGGCAATGAAACGGGCGCTAGCAAGGTAATCCCCCACGCAGCGTCCCTCCTGCCCCCCCCCCCTGCAGCCACCCATCTGGTCTCAGGACCCCCTCCCCACCAACCCTCCTCTCCCCCTGCCCCCCTGAAGCATCCCTTCTGTCTCCCCTGCCCTCCCCTGCAGCCACCCATCTGGTCTCAGGACCCCCTCCCCACCTCCCTGTTCCCTGCCCCCCTCCAGCCACCCATGTCCAGCGACCCTACCCCCCCCCCCCCCTTCGGGCACATCAACCCCCTCGCCACCCGCAGCCGCCAATACTAACGCTGTCTGGCCGCTGCTGCGTCTCCTGTTGAGCAGCAGCGGCCGGTACAAAAAGAAAAAAGCCAAAAAAAGATTTTAAACCTGAAACACGGCTCCGTAGACAACCATCTGGCATTGGCTGTCGTCTCTGCAGCCGCTCCTCCTCTCTCCTCTGACGTCGCTGCGCTCCTCCGGGGTCTTCCTGCAGGAGCAGTGACGTGGAGGGGAGAGGAGGAGCGGCTGCAGAGACGACAGCCAATGCCAGATGGCTGTCTACGGAGCCACGTTTCAGGTTAAAATTTTTGGGGGGGGGGGCTTTTTTCTTTTTGTACCGGCCGCTGCTGCTCCACAGGAGAAGCAGCAGCAGCCGGACAGCGTTAGTATTGGCGGCTGCGGGTGGCTAGGGGGTTGATGTGCTTGCTAGGGGGGTAGGGGCTTTGGTAAAGCGCTGGGGGGAGGGTCTTGGATGATGCGTCGAGGGGGGTAGGGGTTTTGGTGTTGCGCCGGTGCTTGGTTGTTGCGCCGAGAGGGGGGGGGGCACTGAGAGCTGATTCATAGGCAGGGGGAGGAGTAGGGAAACAATCTCCGTGTGTTTCCCTACTCCTCCCCTTGCCTTGGAATCAGCTGTCAGTGACATCACTGATGTCAGTGCATTCTAAACTGCCTAGCAGACCACCTCCGAGGGAGGCATGGTCCCAGGCACATTAGAATGCTGAAGGTGAGAATTATTATATAAGATGTATTTATTCCAAATCTGGCTACTCACTTGCATATAGAACTAATCACTAACAATGCTACGCAAGTGCCAAACTCTTGTATCGAGTCTGAAATAAAACAAAGAGGTAGGATGAAAAGACCTCAGTCGCTCAACAACAAAAATCAAATAACGGACTCATCGACAGTTATAATATTGAGCACTATCATCACGAGTCTAAAAAACCTCCTCATTTATCATTTTAACATAACGATTTTACTATACTTCATTTAACAAAACTTCTTATAATATATTCCTTTTAATTTATTTTTGCTTATTTGCTTAAAGAACTTAATTGTATTGCAGCAAACTTGACTGAAGAATAGCGACTTATCTGGCTGATTGGTTCCTGCTCGACCGAGCGTTGCTGTTTCTCAAGAGCTTCACCAATATCTCCGCCCAAAAATCCTATTTCATTACTAGCACTACTGACTGCAATCACCTAGCCGCCAAGTTTGTTGCAATACAATTAAGCTCTTTAAGTAAATAAGCAAAAATAAATTAAGATGGAAGGGATTGAGACTTGATATACTGCCTTTCTGTGGTTTTTGCAATTACATTCAAAGTGTTTTATATAGTATATACAGGTACTTATTTGTATCTGGGGCAATGGAGTGTTAAGTGACTTGCCCAGAATCACAAGGGACTGCAGTGGGAATCAAATCCATTTCCCCAGGATCAGAGTCCGCTGCGCTATCCACTAGGCTACTCGTCCACTTAAGAGGAATATGTTACATAAGTACATAAGTAATGCCACACTGGGAAAAGACCAAGGGTCCATCAAACCCAGCATCCTGTCCACGACAGCAGCCAATCCAGGCCAAAGGCACCTGGCGAGCTTCCCAAACGTACAAACCTTCTATACATGTTAATCCTGGAAATGTGAATTTTTCCCAAGTCCATTTATTAGTGGTTTATGGACTTGTCCTTTAGGAAACCGTCTAACCCCTTTTTAAACTCTGTCAAGCTAACCGCCTTCACCACGTTCTCCGGCACCGAATTCCAGAGTTTAATTATGCGTTGGGTGAAGAAACATTTTCTCCGATTTGTTTTAAATTTACTACACTGTAGTTTCATCGCATGCCCCCTAGTCCTAGTATTTTTGGAAAGCGTGAACAGACGCTTCACATCCACCTGCTCCGCTCCACTCATTATTTTATATACCTCTATCATGTCTCCCCTCAGCCGTTTCTTCTCCAAGCTGAAAAGCCCTAGCCTCCTTAGTCTTTACTGGTTGTCCCTCAGACTTTGCGTAATATTTAAAAGTTAATGTTTGGTTTCTAAGGGGGAAAGGTTTTTACTAAGCTGCTGTAAAATATGACATTTTACCAAAGCTTAGTTTACCATGGGACCATGGGAGTCACTAACCTACTATGATGAGTAGAGGAGTAGCCTAATGGTTAGTGCAAGAACCAGGGGAACCAGGTTTGATTCCCACTGCAACTCCCTGTGACTGTGAGCAATTCACTTAACCCTCTATTGCCCCAGGTACAAAAAAGCTTTCATTGTGAGCCCACTAGGGACACAGAAAGTACCTGTGTATAATATGTAAACCACTATAACTGTCCTTTAGATTGTAAGTTCTTCTGAGCAGGGACCGTCCTTATTCGTTAAATTGTACAGCGCTGCGTAACCCTAGTAGCGCTCTAGAAATGTTAAGTAGTAGTAGTAGTACCGTGTTTCCCCGAAAATAAGACACTGTCTTATATTAATTTTTGCCCCCAAAAATGCGCTAGGTCTTACTTTCAGGGGCTGTCTTATTTTTCGGGGAAACATTGGGGTTGGATCAGGGTTGGCCCGCCCGCTCTCCGTTGCTCCCGGAACTAACCTTAAACACCTCCTTTCACCTTTGCAGCAGCAGGGCAGGCCACTCCTTCCTTCCAAGTCCCGCCCTCACCTGACGTAACGTCCGTGAGGGCGGGGCACAGAAGGAAGGAGAGATCTGCATTGCTGCTGCTTGCTGTGAAGGTGAAAGGAGGCGTTTAAGGTTAGTTCCGGGAGCGATGGAGGGTGGGTGGAGGGGGGGGGGCGGCCCTGTTTTCAAACAAAAATTTGCTAGGTCTTACTTTCGGGGGAAGTCTTATATCTAGCAATTCTGGAAAACCTCTACTAGGTCTTATTTTCGGAGGATGTCTTACTTTCAGGGAAACAGGGTAGTACTGCAGAAAGGCCATATATTAAATCCCTTCCCCTTTGAATACTGCCGCTTGTGGTCAGCCTCGAAAGCTGTGTTATTTGCTGCTTGGGAGTATCAGGTCACTGACACGTGGCCTGGCACTTCTTGTCGGCACCTCTCTTAAAAGTTCCCCCTACCTTAGGTGTGAAGAGTTCAGTCATCACCCCCTCCCCCACCAGGCTCCCTGGGACTACCTGAAGTAATTGGTTGTGGTCTAGGTTCAAAGGTCAGAAACAATACTCTTTCGCGCTACGTAGTACTACTGCTAAGGGTCAAGCTGCCATATGAGGGATTTTTTTGCGTGTTAGTGGCATGAAAAATAGCATCAGCTCAAAGCTGGCATTATTTTTCCATGATTAACACAGTTTTCAAAGTTCACTTAAAGCTGTGTTATTCGATTTGTATAATAATGAGGTGCTTTGCATCTCATTTAACATACATTAAGCTAAAGTAACACGTTATGGTCAAATAAAGCACAATTTTATTGTTTATTGTGATGAAGAAGCACATATCATACATTATTACCTTAATGCGCATTTTGTAATCGTACCCTAAAGGGGCAGAACTGAGAAACAAGCATGATATCCCTAGACTCTATTGGGATTGAGCAGGAACAGAAAAAAAAAACAGTCCTAAATTTTAAATAACATTTTAAATACAAAATAGAGGAAAAAATACAGAAAATTCCTTCTGTGTGTGAAAATCAGTTTCAACATCTTTTTGGAATTTATTTCTTGGAGAGAATACTGTTTATACTAGGTAATGTTCTTGAGATTTGGATTTGAGAAAATGTAAATCTCTAGTCTGTTACATGGGAGACAGTGAACCTCAGTCAGCACATCCAGACTTAATTTAGACTGCAGCATGATCTTGTGTCGGGTGTGCAATTTTCATTTTTGCAGGTTTCATATGCAGTTTATTAATATTTTTTAATGGGTGTTATGTTGGCACATAAGTAGTGTGCTATACCATAATATATATTGTATGAATATTTTTACTGATGTAATAGTTTTTGCCTGTGTCTGGCTTATTCTTGCTGTACACCACCTTGAGTTGATTTATTTTAAAAAGGGTAAGTAACTCCTAATCAATAAAGGGATGCAGTCAGATCAAATGTTTGTTGGAACTATGTAATCTTGTAAGGATATATTATGGTCTACGCACATTCCTTTATAACTAGGGCTTAATTTGTGCTGAAAGGGGGAGTGGAATGGTGTTCTGGCACTTTTTGCAGCTCTGGAAGTGTACTCCCCGTTCCCGCCCACCCCATGGTCTGACTTCTGTCCCTCCTGTCCCCTGCCAGGGGGCAATCTGGCATTTTCTTTGCCTCTCAGCACACACCCCCTCCCCCCCCCCCCAGAGGGGGGGGGGGGGTACCTCTTTTGAAAGTGTTTTTTATTGGTGGAGGCTGCTGACAGCGATTTAGACACACTGTTTACACCAACTTCGTAGCCTTCTTTCTGATGCTACTTCCTGTTTCCAGAGAGGTGCGAGGCATCAGAGAGAAAATCTCTGTAGTTGGTGCAAGCAGCACATTTGAATCGATGCTTGCTGCTGGCGGCCTCCAGCAGCGAAAACCACTTTTAAAAGTTACACAGGGGAGCTGAGAGGTAAAAAGAAGGAAGTAGAGAACTGGAGAATGGGAAAGAGGGTGAAATTTGAGTGGACAGGAAGTCAGAAAAGAACGAGAGGAAAGAGCTAAAAGGGAAAGATCAATATATTGGACACATTTGAGGGAATAGAAGAAGACAGACAGGAATGCAGAAGAGAGAAACTCACTGGAACCAAAATGATTGAAAAACTAAAATGCCCAGACAACAAAGTAGAAAAAGATGTTTTTATTCTGAATTTATGAACTGTAATATGTTAAGTACATAAATCATGCCACACTGGGAAAAGACCAAGAGGCTCATTTTCAAAGCACTTAGCCTCCCAAAGTTCCATAGAAACCTATGAAACTTAGCCTCCCAAAGTGCTTTGAAAATATGCCTCCAAGGGTCCATCAAGCCCATCATCCTGTCCATGACAGCGGTCAATCCAGGCCAAGGGCACCTGGCAAGCTTCCCAGGTTTTGGGAAATGTGCTTTGTGGGTGTCTTTGTATTGTGTTCAATACAAAGAGTAAATGATTTTGTTTTTCTTTCGCCAGTGTTCTGGTACATGCCAAGTTTGACTTCTTGGGGTTACTAGTTAATTTTTTTTTTTCATATTTCTATTTCTGGTTTATATTCTGTATTTGATGAGTGGAGAAAATGCCAGCATTTCGAAATGATTGGGGTACCAGACACAGTACAAATAACCCCTCCCTTGACACAATAAAGGAGCTTCCTCAATATCAGGGGTGCTCAGCACTCACTGGATCTACAGAGCTGGCTCCTATGTAACTATGTTTTGGCTCTGAAGAAGGTGCTATATTCTGTTTGCATTAATTTATGTAGAGATCCGTAGCAGTCCCACTTGTATTGGTGTTCTAGTGTAATTAATACCTGTAGTGCTGGGCATTCGTAGGTAGGGCTCTTGAGCTTTGAATCATAATAATTAGTGTTACTGTTACATGTAGTAAACCTGTCATATGTGTTGAGTTGGAAGTTTTTGGGAGTGAGGTATATGGTTCATTTTTGTAAATCAGAAAAATGAGAGGGTATTAGAGGAGTGTCTAATATGCTGTCTGCCTAAGTGGCATAAATATTTTGTGAGTCCTTTTTTGACCCAAATAGATTTTAGTTTCCTGAGTGGGGGGTGATGGTTAATTATTCTTTCAAATAGTACTAAAACTAGGGGATACACTATGAAGCTAATAAGTAGTAATCAGAGAAAGTGTTTTATCACCCAACGTAGAATTCAGCTGTGCAATTTGTTGCCGGAAGGTCTCATGAACACAAAGACACAGAGGCAAACGCCAGCAGATGCTAATGAATGCAATTAATATTGCTAGGTTTAAAAATGTTTTAGGCAAGTTTCTGGAGGAAAGATGCATAATCCCAAACCAAAAAACAATATAGACAGAAACACTGAGCAAGGAGAAAAAAAAAATCTCAGTGCCTCAGAGCAATTTGCAAGTGATTCCTCGGTGCTACAGCTCAGCTGAATCAATCATAGATCTAAAAACACTCCATCCTTTTTCTCTTTTACTTGTCTTTTAATCCAAATAAAGTATACTTAGTTGCAGAATGCTGTACATGGTCCTTGTTTCAGTATTCCTTCTTCAACGGGACTTTCCATATCATCAAGCTGATCAATCCATAGACTGGTGGGTTGTGTCCATCTACCAGCAGGTGGAGATAGAGAGCAAACTTTTGCCTCCCTATATGTGGTCATGTGCTGCCGGAAACTCCTCAGTATGTTCTCTATCTCAGCAGGTGGTGGTCACACACAGCAGCAGCTCTGGCTAGGCCTCCAAGCCTAATCCTTAGGTTTTGTTGAGGCCTGGGGTTGAGGGCTCTTTTGAGCAAGTGCAAACCTGGTGGTGCCAGGTCCCTCCTTTTCTCCCCCCTCCCGCTGGCTCCGTTTAAAAAAAAAAAAAAAAAAAAAAAAAATTTTAAACGTCTTTAAAGGCGTTTAATTCGACGTTTCTTTAAACGTTCATTGCAGCTACTCACTGGGACACCAGTTCGTTACAGCTCGGAGCGGCAAGCAGGTAATTTTACCTTTTTATAGCGGGCAGGGGGTTCCCCGATTCTTCTCCTCGTGGCATATGGCGTCGGAGGGCGAGGGCGCAAAGGGTCGCTCCCCGGATCGCTGGAGCGCTTCTAGAGGGGATGCGGGGGTTTTACAACCTGATTCGCCCTTGATGAGTGACAGTTTAGTGACCGATGAATGTCCCGGTCGTTCCTCCGGCGTGGCGGTTTTTTCCCGCCATAAACGCCCATCCCCCGCTCCTCGCCTCCGCCATCTTGGCCGGCCACGCGGCTCGGACGGCTTCTTCGTGGGCCGCCCTTGAGGTTGGAGACATTAATGCCATGAACGCCCTTAATTTGGGCGACGGCACAAGCGGCTAAAGTTAAGCGCCGTTCTTCCCGCGCGGCTCCTTCGCGGAGTTTCGCGCCGGACGCCATTTTGGATGCGCAGCATGTCTCTCCCCCGCTATTGCGAGCGCCGGTTGAGAGTGCGTCTAGGGCTGTTGCCCAGGCTGCGGAAGTGCACAGTCTGGGGGGTTTCTCCCCCGAGTTTGTTTTGCTGCTGCATCAGGCTTTCCTCATGCAAAACGCTGCCCCTGCTCCCTCTTCTGATAAAGAGGTTGAGGTTCCCAGAGGTAAACGCCCTCGAGTTGATTTCCAGGCCTTGGAGGACTTTGTCTCCTCCGATGTAGATGAGGGCAGCGTGTCTGAGGTCTCCCAACGGTCCTTTGCGGATTCCTTGGAGGAGATAGATCCCCGCTCGGATGGAGCGGATGACCCCTCTGCAGCGCGGCTTTTTAGCCCAGAGGATTTGCCCAACCTGTTTTTACAGGCCATGGACACTTTGAAGATTTCCTCTCCGGAGGACGTCTCTCCCTCAGCCCCTGTTGGCTCTGCCATTATGCTGGGGACGAAGCGCCCGCCTAGATCCTTCCACGTGCATGATGCCATGCACACCTTAATTGCGGCTCAATGGGATGTCCCGGAAACGAGCCTTAAAGTGGCTAGGGCTATGTCCCGCCTCTATCCTTTGGCTGTGAGTGAACGTGAGGCCTATCTGTGGCCTACCGTGGATTCTTTAATCACTGCGGTGACTAAGAAAACGGCGTTGCCGGTGGAAGGTGGCACGGCCCTAAAGGACGCCCAAGACAGAAGATTGGAGGCGGCCTTAAGGTCGTCCTTTGAGGCAGCTGCTTTAAGTTTGCAGGCCTCAGTTTGCGGCTCCTATGTGGCCAGGGCGTGCCTGACTATGGTGCAGCGGGCTTCCCCCTCGGATCTTTCCTTGAGGGCTGATTGGCCGGCCCTGGAATCGGGCTTAGCCTATTTGGCAGACTTGCTGTATGATGTCTTGAGAGCCTCAGCTAAAGGCATGGCTCAGACAGTCTCTGCGCGGCGGTGGCTTGGCTGAAACATTGGTCTGCTGACCACGCCTCTAAATCCAGCCTGGCTAGATTGCCTTTTAAAGGCAAGCTGCTCTTTGGGGTCGAGCTGGACAAAATCGTGACCGATCTCGGCACGTCTAAGGGCAAGAAATTACCAGAGGTCAGGGCTCGGGCTAGTACTCGTCCCGGTACCTCCAGAGGACGGTTGCTGGAAGCCCGTCGGTACCGCCCGGGCAAGTCGGGTTCCTCTGCCCCCTCTTCCTTCAAGAGGAATTTCTCCCCCAAGCAGCATTCCTTTCGCAGAGACCGCCGTCCCGGAGATGCTCCCTCCGGTCCTCCCCCAGGGTCTCGTACCCAATGACGGGGCCTTGGTCCACGCCCCAGTGCAGATTGGAGGACGGCTGTCCTCGTTTCTGGGCGAGTGGACCACTATAACTTCAGACGCGTGGGTGCTGGAAGTCATCAGAGGCGGCTACAAGCTAGAGTTCTGCCAACCCTTAAGAGACGGGTTTGTACTCTCTCCCTGCAAGTCTCCGGTCAAGCTGTGGCAGTGCAGCAGACCTTGGACAACCTGATCCGCCTGGGTGCGGTCGTTCCGGTGCCAAAAAATCAGATTGGCAAGGGACGTTACTCCATTTACTTTGTGGTTCCAAAGAAAGGAGGTTCTGTCCGGCCTATCCTCGACCTCAAAGGGGTCAATCGGGCCTGGAAAGTGAGGCACTTTCGCATGGAGACTCTCCGCTCTGTTATAGCGGCAGTGAAGGCAGGAGAGTTCTTGGCTTCCTTGGACATCAAGGAAGCGTACCTGCATATTCCCATCTGGCCTCCTCTCCAACGCTTTCTGCGTTTTACAGTCCTGAGACGACACTTCCAGTTCAGAGCCCTCCCTTTCGGGTTGGCTACTGCTCCGCGGACCTTTTCCAAAGTAATGGGGGTCATAGCGGCCTTCCTGCTAAAGGAAGGAGTACAAGTCCATCCTTATCTGGACGACTGGTTGATCCGAGCCCCCTCTTATGCAGAGTGCGGCAAAGCTATGGACCGGGTAGTTGCTCTTGTGAGCTCCCTGGGATGGATCATCAACTGGAAGAAGAGCCAGCTGCGCCCGACTCAGTCCCTGGAGTATCTGGGAGTTCGATTCGACACCCAAGTGGGCAGAGTGTTCCTGCCAGACAATCGGATTGTCAAGCTTCAGGCTCAGGTGGAATAGTTCCTAGTAGCCTCTCCTATTCGGGCTTGGGACTACGTGCAGCTGTTGGGCTCTATGACAGCCACGATGGAAGTAGTGCCCTGGGCCAGGGCTCATATGAGACCACTACAGCTATCTCTGCTGCTGCGCTGGACTCCGATGTCGGAGGATTATGCTGTGCGCCTTCCCGTGGACCCAGCAGTGCGCAAGGCGCTGAGCTGGTGGACGCAGACAGACAAGTTGTCGGCAGGATTGCCTCTGGTGAACCCGGAGTGGATTGTCGTCACGACAGACGCCTCTTTGATGGGCTGGGGAGCCCACTGCTTGGGAAGGACAGCGCAGGGGCTCTAGTCTCCTGCAGAGGAAGTGGTCTATCAACCTCCTTGAACTCAGAGCCATTCGGTTGGTGTTATTGGAGTTCATCCCGGTACTGGTGTTGTAGCCTGTACGGGTCCTGTCGGACAATGCCACGGCTGTGGCCTATATCAACCGCCAGGGAGGTACCAAGAGCGCCCCTCTAGCCAAGGAGGCTATGAGTCTTTGCCAGTGGGCGGAAGCGAACCTGGAGCAGCTTTCAGCGGCCCACATTGCCGGAGTCATGAATGTCAAGGCGGACTTTCTCAGTCGCCATACCTTGGAGCCCGGAGAGTGGCAACTATCTGCTCAGGCGTTCTTGGACATCACGAAGCGCTGGGGCCAGCCGAGCCTAGATCTGATGGCGTCATCGGCCAATTGCCAAGTGCCGCGCTTTTTCAGCAGAGGACGGGACCCTCGATCCCTGGGAGTAGATGCTCTTCTCCAACAGTGGCCGACACAAGAGCTCCTCTATGTGTTCCCGCCCTGGCCCATGTTGGGCAGGGTGCTAGACCGGGTGGCAAAGCATCCCGGCAGGGTAATCCTGGTGGGTCCGGATTGGCCCAGACGTCCCTGGTATGCGGACTTGATCAGGCTCTCAGTCGACGATCCTCTGCGGCTGTCAGTGGAGCAGGGCCTGTTACATCAGGGTCCCGTGGTGATGGAGGATCCCTCTCCCTTTGGTCTTACGGCCTGGCTATTGAGCGGCAGCGTCTGAGGAAGAAGGGCTTCTCAGACAAGGTCATCGCCACTATGCTGAGAGCGAGGAAGCGCTCTACTTCTACTGCTTACGCCAGGGTTTGGCGTATCTTTGCAGCATGGTGTGAAGCAGGCTCACTTTCTCCCTTCACTGCTCCAATTTCTTCAGTGTTGGCGTTCCTGCAAGAAGGTCTGGAGAAAGGCCTGTCGCTCAGTTCCCTTAAAGTCCAGGTAGCGGCTCTGGCTTGCTTCAGGGGCCGCCTGAAGGGTGCTTCCCTGGCTTCGCAGCCAGATGTGGTGCGCTTTCTCAAGGGAGTTAATCACCTGCGCCCTCCTCTGCACTCAGTGGTGCCTGCGTGGAATCTCAACCTGGTGCTAAGAGCATTGCAGAAGCCGCCTTTTGAACCCTTGTCGAGGGCATCTCTGAAAGACCTGACGTTGAAAGCAGTCTTTTTGGTGGCTATCACTTCAGCCAGAAGAGTTTCCGAGCTCCAGGCGCTCTCATGTCGAGAGCCTTTTCTGCAGTTCACTGAGGCAGGAGTGTCTATTCGCACAGTGCCTTCCTTCCTGCCCAAGATTGTTTCTCGCTTCCATGTGAATCAGCAGCTCTGTCTCCCTTCCTTTCGTAGGGAGGACTACCCAGAGGAGTACTCTGCTCTTAAATATCTGGATGTGAGACGAGTCATCTTCAGATACTTGGAAGTGACCAATGATTTCCGGAAATCGGCTCATCTGTTTGTCCTGTTTGCAGGTCCTCGTAAGGGTCTGCAGGCTGCTAAGCCTACAGTGGCAAGATGGGTCAAGGAAGCCATTGCAGCGGCTTATGTGGCCGCGGGGAAGGTGCCGCCTATCCAGCTGAAGGCTCACTCCACGAGAGCTCAGGCGGCCTCGATGGCAGAGGCCGGATCCGTCTCCTTGGAAGAGATATGCAAGGCGGCAACTTGGGCTTCGGCTCATACATTCTCCAAGCATTACCGTTTGACTGTGGCTGCACGGGCGGAGGCCCGGTTTGGCGCTTCAGTGTTGAGGTCAGGGATTTCAATGTCCCGCCCTGGGTGAGTACTGCTTCGGTACATCCCACCAGTCTATGGATTGATCAGCTTGATGATATGGAAGGTAAAATTATGTATAATCATACCTGATAATTTTCTTTCCATTAATCATAGCTGATCAATCCATAGCCCCTCCCAGATATCTGTTCTGTTTTTATTCTGGTTGCATTTCAGGTTCAAGTTTAGTCTTCAGTTATTTCAGAAAGACTTCGTGTTCAAGTTCTTTCACTTGGATTCTTCAAGAGTTGAGACGAGTTTGTGTTACAGTGAGCTGCTGCATTCCTCTCCCCTCCGTTTTACGGGGCTGGATTGAGACATAAATTCTGCCGGCACTCCCTCCCGCTTCGTGCGGCTGTAGGGCAGCTTTGTACCCCTCCCGCTTCGGCGGTGTTAGGGTCAGTCAGCTCCTCCCGCGGTTGCGGTTGCAGGATAAGCCAGATCCCCCCGCATCGGCGGGTGTGGTGTCCCTCCCCCGCTCCGCGGGGATGAGCTGGACGGATTCCCCTCCCCCACTTGTGTGGGGATGAGCTGGGTTAATTCCCCTCCCCCGTTTCGGCGGTGGTGAGCTGGGCAGAGTGTCCCTTCGTGGGTGTAATTCTCTAAGTGCTGAGTCCTGCGGATGGAGCTTTGATATCGACATACTGAGGAGTTTGTAGCGCTATAGAAATGCTAAATAGTAGTAGTAGTAGTAGTAGTTTCCGGCAGCACATGACCACATATAGGGAGGCAAAAGTTTGCTCTCTATCTCCACCTGCTGGTAGATGGACACAACCCACCAGTCTATGGATTGATCAGCTATGATTAATGGAAAGAAAATTATCAGGTATGATTATACATAATTTTACCTTCTGAACCTCACTGCAGTTCATAAAGGCATGGTGTTTGTGCAAACAGCATTCTGCTCTCCAGGCTCATAAGGCATTATTAGCCTGGCAGACTTGGGAAAGCCACTGCTTTACCTGGGTATAAATAACAAGGAATGGATCTGCTCTCTGTGATCTTTCTGGGTACTTGTGATCTGAATCAGCACTTCAGGGAACAGGATGATTGGCATGATGGTCCTTTGTTCTGACTCAGTAAATTATTTCTTACAGTTTTTCAGAATTCAGTATTCAAAAGTGAAGACACTCCTGGACAAACTGTTTCAATGAATCTCTAAGTAAACAGAATTTAATATAACTTTTTAAACATGACATCGTTCTACAATTTATAATGCAAAATTACTATTTGTTGTTTTTAACAGCTTGAAAATCATAAAAAAACTAGTAAAAGACGCCCGTTTCGTAGAGGAATGAAACAGGTGCTAGCAAGTTTCCACGCCCCCCTCCGGAAACAGGAAATGAGGGCGGGACCAGAGGCAGAGCTTAGACAAGATGGCAAGGCAGTGTGAAGCGCCGCTCGCCTTCAGTGCTGACGCCGGACCCCGAGTTAACAATATCTCACCTTGCATCCAAAGCAAAGTTTCAGCTTGCTTGTCTGACATTGCTGTCTGGATGTCTCAACGCCACCTGAAATTAAACATGACCAAAACCGAGCTTCTCATTTTTCCCCCCAAACCCACCTCCCCGCTCCCCCCGTTTTCTATTTCTGTTGATGGCTCTCTCATTCTCCCTGTCTCCTCAGCTCGAAACCTTGGGGTCATCTTTGACTCTTCTCTCTCCTTCTCTGCTCATATCCAGCAGATCGCCAAGACCTGTCGTTTCTTTCTTTACAACATCCGTAAAATCCGCCCCTTTTTTTCTGAGCACTCTACCTAAACCCTCGTCCACACCCTTGTCACCTCTCGTTTAGACTACTGCAATCTGCTTCTTGCTGGCCTCCCACTTAGTCACCTCTCCCCTCTCCAATCGGTCCAAAACTCTGCTGCCCGTCTCGTCTTCCGCCAGGGTCGCTTTACTCATACTACCCCTCTCCTCAAGTCGCTTCACTGGCTCCCTATCCGTTTTCGCATCCTGTTCAAGCTTCTTCTACTAACCTATAAATGTACTCACTCTGCTGCTCCCCAGTATCTCTCCACACTCGTCCTTCCCTACACCCCTTCCCGTGCACTCCGCTCCATGGATAAAACCTTCTTATCTGTTCCCTTCTCCACTACTGACAACTCCAGAATTTGCGCCTTCTGTCTCGCTGCACCCTACGCCTGGAATAAACTTCCTGAGCCCCTACGTCTTGCCCCATCCTTGGCCACCTTTAAATCTAGACTGAAAGCCCACCTCTTTAACATTGCTTTTGACTCGTAACCACTCGCCTCCACCTACCCTCCTCTCCTCCTTCCTGTACACATTAATTGATTTGATTTGCTTACTTTATTTCTTGTCTATTAGATTGTAAGCTCTTTGAGCAGGGACTGTCTTTCTTCTATGTTTGTGCAGCGCTGCGTACGCCTTGTAGCGCTATAGAAATGCTAAATAGTAGTAGAGCCGGCACGCAGGAAGGCAAGGGCTGCGGGAGGACAGGTCCTGCTTGCACTTCGAGGGAGGCAGGGGACATTGAACTCGGAGGAGAGGGGGGCGTGGAGGGAGGGAGAGGGGCATCCTGCAACTTGAAGGGGAGGACAGAGGAGGGAGGGGGATGATTGTTTACTCACCTCTGGAGCCTGCTTCTGGGTTCCCTTTCCTCTCACTTCCCATTGGTCTGCCCTGTGACATCATCCCCACGGCGGACCAATACATCCAAATACTGTTAAACAGTTCCAGGGTTTAACAAACATTCTGACCTGTCTAACCTCTCAGGTTGTGATGATCTGTGTAGTTTCAACAACTTTGGACTTCTGTAAACAGCTGTTCAAGCACTTGAAAATAAAGATAATTCTGTCATAACAAAGCAGAGAGAAAAGCTACAAAAAAAATGTCTAAATGCTTCCAGCTTGCAATTTCAACTATGAAATACATTGTTAAGAAATAGAAGTTACATAGAATTGTTAAAGTTAAGGCAACGTCTGGAAGACCAAGAAACATCTCTGATAGAATTGCCTGAAAAGTGGTCAGGTTTTCAAAACAGAACCCACACACAGATCAGTGTAAAATAACTAGCTGAAAATTGAAGACCATTTTTCCAAAACTCATTCTGTCTATCAGCAGCAGTTTTGAGAAAAATAAGTAGCAGCTTTTGGACTGAGTGAATTTTGCATAGAGTATTCAACACAAAGTCACTAAAATACCATGGACTTAGTGAGTTTTGGCACAGGAATAAACTACAGTAAAAGAATCGTGCCTTGATGAACAAAATTAGTCGCATAACTCAAAACTGACAAAAAATGGACTGAGTGACTTTTGGAAGAGTGCTCTTCAGTTTTACCTAACAGAGGAGTAATGGTCCACAGCAGTAGTGTAGCCAGGCCTCAATTTTTGGGTGGACCTGGGGGTGAACTGGGTGAGCACAACCCATGCATTTCCTCTCTGCCTGCTACTCCCCCGCCCCACAGCAGTAAAAATGAATACCTTGGCTGGCAGAGATACCTGGGCCCCAACAACTGAAGCATCCTCACTGGAGTCCTCCCCAAGCAGTCTCCTCCTCACAGCAACGTATTTCCAGACACCGGCACTGCTTCCCCCACCCCATGTGTGCTCACTTCAACCAGCATCCCCCATGCAAGCATGCGCAGGGGTGCCAATTGAGGTGAGCATGCATGAGCGTGTCTGCATAAATGCACCTGCTTTGCATCTTATTATTGCTTAAGCTGCACTAGAAATGATGTGTTATGGGAACAGAGTGCACTATTTGCTATTTAGCGCATGTTATTTGGCAAAAATAATGTGGTGTTCTTTTAAGCATGTTAGTAGCTACGCTTCTTAACTGGATACAGGGAGATGTTAACGTTGTGCTGACTGAAAGGGTATACAAAACTACAAATTACAACAGGAGGAGATCACCCTCTTTTTTTTATACACAAAAATAGTAACGAAAAATCTTAAGGGGATCTATGAAAAGCATGATAATGTCTATATTGAAGAGAAGAAAATGCCTCAAGAAGCTCCCAACAAATTTATGTTATTAGGGGCTGGACTTCTTCATCATAGGCATAGAAAAACCTCTCTTTCTAATATCGATGTTATTCTTCTATTTTTTAAAATATTTTTAAAAAAGTTTCTGTAATCATTAATATATTTTTTATATCTTTATATTTCACTCAAACTATGAAAATCCAACAAGACACCAGTTTGCACTTATAGCCGGTGTCATATCGTGCGGATCCTTCCAACACGTCGGCCACGACCAACGATGGGCCGCCGTTTCGTAGACCTGCTTCAGGGTCAATGGTCCGCGTGTTGCCTCTTCTCGCCCACCACGTTACACACAATATCACGTGCACTGCACAGTGCTTTCAGAACCGCGCTTCTCCCGGAAGCAATTTAGCTGATTGGCTTAATTTGGCTACCACGTGATAGCCTCTAGTAGAACACGTGCGGAACCAGAACTTTTATACCTGTTATATTCACTATTTTCTTCTTTTCATTTTGTAAAAAACTGCAAATAAATAGGATTTATGCATTACAAATTGCAGAAAAATGTCATGTATAATAACTTCTATCCACTTAGGGATTCATTTAAGTTTACAGCTTGCACAGGGGTGCCTAAAACTTTGCATATAACTGTAATAAAAGTAATAAAAAAAGAAAATGTGGTATTCTCAATCTTCAAGCCAAAATGAGTTTGGGTGAATTGAGCCTTTTAAATTCTGCTCTGGTCTAGTATGTAATACGAACTGGAAAGATGTCCTGATCTTGTGTATATCCGCTAATAAGATTTTAGTTCCTAGGTTATAACTACTGGATAATGATCTCTCTTGGCAGTCAACAACTCATACTGTGAGCTGTGTTACTTAGACTTAATTGGGCTTTGAAATTCAGAAATGAGATCATTGAAAAAGCTGTTGTGCTCTGTTGCATGTAAAATTTGGATGGATGACAAGAGCTTCAAGATGTTGGATAGATTACTACATTGCACCATATATATACTCCTTGACTGAAAATCTTATTTGGCTGCACAGATTTACCACTGCAATACCTGACTTTGTAAATTTGTCTGCATACGTTTGATATGTATTTATTGGCCACTTTTTGGTTCTATCAATTACCTACATTAAAATAATAATTTGTACAAGACCACCATGATTAAAGAACCTCTGCCCTAAAGACTCTTAATATCTTTTCCTTTTGAAAATGCTGTTTGGAAAAATGTTTTGTGATTTGGATGTTTTCTTTTTTGGTTCATTTTCAAACAAATACATCCAAATGCAAAACGTACAAAATACACAAGAAAAATCGCAATAAAGTGAAACCATTCACATGTTCTAAGTATGGTAAAAGCTTTGGTTGTAATGTAGATTTCAAAGTGCATCAGAAAGTCCACACAGGACAGAAACCATTTGCATGTATAGAGTCTGGTAAAAGCTTTGGTCAGAAGGTAAACCTCACAATGCACCAGAGAATACACACAGGAGTGAAACCATTTACATGTCCTGAGTGTGGTAAAAGGTTTAGTTGGAAAGAAAGCCTCACATGGCATCAGAGAATCCACACAGGGATGAAACCAGTTACATGCACTGAGGAAGTAAAGGCTTCAGTTGCATTCGGACAGGTAATTAGGGAATGTACACTCTTGCTATGCAGTATGGGAAAATAGCACTCTGGTATTTAGATATATGTAATGAGACCTCTTTTTCATCTATAGATCTGAATTCAAAGCCCAAATCTAATGATAAACAATAGACACAAGGCTCAGATGTTATAAAAAAAATAGAAAGCTTTGCATCAGGTAGAATAGTGGAAAAGTGACATCCCAGGAAAGCAATAGGGCATCCTTGGGGGCACTGCAGTGGACTTTATAAAATGCTCCCAGGTACACGTTTCACCATTGTTCTCTTACCTTGTCTGCTGAGCCCCCCCCCCCCCCCAAATCCACTACCCCCAACTGTACACCACTACGATAGCCATTACAGGTGAAGGGAGCACCAATATGTGGATACAGTGGGTTTCTGGTGGGTTTTGGAGGGCTCACAGTTTCCTCCACAAGTGTAACAAGTAGGGGGAGGTAGAAGCCTGGGTCCACCTGTCTGCAGTGCACTGCACCACTACTAGACTACTCCAGGGACCTGCTTGCTATTCTATTGGACCTGAGTATAACATCTGAGGCTGGCATAAGAGGGGTGGAAGGGGGATAGGGTCCCTCCATAAAATAATGAATGAGTGGAGTGGAACAGGTGGATGTGAAGCGTCTGCTCACGCTTTCCAAAAATACTAGGACTAGGGGGCATGCAATGAAACTACAGTGTAGTAAATTTAAAACAAATCAGAGAAAATGTTTCTTCACCCAACGTATAATTAAACTCTGGAATTCGTTGCCGGAGAAAGTGGTGAAGGCGGTTAGCTTAGCAGAGTTTAAAAAGGGGTTGGACGGTTTCCTAAAGGACAAGTCCATAAACCACTACTAAATGGACTTGGGAAAAATCCACAATTCCAGGAATAACATATATAGAATGTTTGTACGTTTGGGAAGCTTGCCAGGTGCCCTTGGCCTGGATTGGCCGCTGTCGTGGACAGGATGCTGGGCTCGATGGACCCTTGGTCTTTTCCCAGTATGGCATTACTTATGTACTTACCTGGGGCACCTCTTGTGTGGAGTAGAGGAGAAGCCTAGTGGTCAGTGCAGCAGACTTTGATCCTGGGGAAGTGGGTTCAATTCCCACTGCAGCTATTAGCTATAAAAACAGGTCTAGCACAAAACGTCTTTTAGTCTTGGACGTCTTTGTTTTGTTCCATTATTGTTGAAAGACGTCCATGTCTTAGGAATGCCCAAGTCTCACCTTGAACACGCCCCCTTGAGATTTGGACATCCTTCTGACGGACTTCAGAGAAAGACATCCAAAAAGAGGTATCGATAATACTGGTTTGGACATCTCTGTGAGATAAACGTCCAAATGCTGACTTATGTCACTTTTTAGATGTCTATGTCTTTTGAAAATGAGCCTGTTTGTATAGAAATTATAGGTTTTTGCTGTTATTTACTTATTGTGCTTCCTGGTGATTGTCCAGTTTCTTGGTTTTGTTATCTGTGTAGAACCACAAGGTCGACTGCGGAATTGTTATGGAAACTAGACAGATTTGAGGAGGAAGAAATATGGAAGAAAACTGAATGTTTAAGGTGGAAATAGGGCAGGAACAGAGAAAAGATAGTGACTAGGCCCTGGAAACAGAGTTCAGACAGAGGAAAACGGAACTTGAGACAGAAAAAGATGATTGTTTAAAAAAAAATTATTTTCAGTTTAGTAACTGAAATATGTCCGTTTTGAGAATTTATATTTCCTATATATATTTTGCACTGTACAAGTGGAAATGTGAGGGGGACACTTTATGTGATCAACCACGCGATTAAACATTTTAATCGTGGGAGATCACAAGATGCTGTGAGCTTGGAAAGACGTGAGTCTGACTGGCTCCGGGGCTCCCAACTCCATCCGCTTCCAACGTGTGGCATTTTGATATCCTTAAGAACATAAGAATAGCCATATTGGGTCAGACCAATGGTCCATCTAGCCCAGTATCCTGCTTCCAACAGTGGCCAAGCCAGGTCCCAAGTACTTCGCAGAAACTCAATTAATAGCAACATTCCATGCTGCCAATCCCGGGGCAAGCAGTAGCTTCTCCCGTGTCCATCTCAATAACAGACTATGGACTTTTCATCCAGGAATTTATCCTTCTCACCTTTAAGGCCATTCCTTGAACTTGCATTTCATGGACAAATTTTTGACTAAGTCGGGCGAGGCAATGCCAACTAAATCTGCAGAAAAAAAGATTGTAACAGCTCCAAATTTCTGCAAAACAAGTTGCAGAGGTTGTCCTGGGGCCATTTCTCAATTTACTGAGGCCGCTTTAGTGGAACTGGCCCTTGCGGTCTGCTCAGCGGAACTGGCCCTTGCGGTCTGCTCAGCACTGGGTCCCCGTTTAGAGCAGTTGTTACGGAAGATTTCTAATTTAGAAAATACATTAGCTGAAACAGCGCATTGAACTACAGATTTGGAGCAGAAGAGTGTTGGGGATGTAGGACGATATAGGCACAAAGAGTGGGGAGCTCAAGCCTCTTCAAGAACTTGTGCTTGCACATAATAAAAAAACTGGAGGATTTGGAGAATCGGTCAAGACAGGGAAACCTCCATATTTTGGGGATCCAGGAAACCGTAGCTGACACCTGTAGGAGATTTGGAAAGCTGGTTGGCGTCGGCAGAGAGTCGCTATGGAGACATGACCCAGAATTGTGGTTATTAAGATGCATAACTACTTTTATATAAAGTGGAGATTCTTAAACAGCGCTTACTGAGAGAAGAAAGTGTTTCATCGATTGTGTACTAATCTGTTTGAAAAAAGATGCGATTTATGTTTGTTTAACTTGCTTAAAAATTTATCATGAAGTCGCATGGCGCTCTTATGACTCCACAGCTGCAGCAGAGACCTTTAGTAACACCTTGAGCTGTCCTGCGCACCCTGATACTTGATGAGCTCACTATCTACCAGGAGTTCAATTCTTTTTGTAATTTCTATATTGTGATAAGAGGTGAATTTATGTACCCATAGTTCTGAATTGTGAGTTTAGATTGTATTAAGTATTGTTTGTCTTCTGTGCTGATTATCTGCTCTGGTGGGAGTCAGAATCCCCATATGGCATCATATACGTGATCAGCTGTCTTTCCTCGAGAGATTGTACGAGGTATGCCTATGACTATTATCATTTCCAGTGGTGTATATAATCATTTCAATGGTCTGTACTTCTTGCTTGTGGACAAGTCTTGTTTGATGTTTTTCCATGTGATTTTTTTTTTTTACAGAGCTATGTCCATCTGGGATAGCAGCCTGCAGATCACCACAGTATGCAGCATTGTAGGAGCCTGGCTTGGTGCATTCCCTATTCCCTTGGATTGGGACAGACCTTGGCAAGTTAGTATTCACAGCTTATATCATTAAATAATGCACAGGTACATCTGAGATGCATAAATCCACAAGCTTCAACTTTGACCCCTAGAGTTACTAATGTTCTATCGCTTTAAACGTGTTAATATGGTTAACGCATGTTATTTCACCACAGGCTCTATCTTATGCAGTGGGACCCAGTTACTAATAATGCAGATTTTGAATTGACAGTCCTTTGCCTGCCCCTCGCCTTCCTGCATGTCGCCCATAACTTAAAAGTCATCTTACTCGGGTCCCGGCGGCAGCAGTAGTGAAAGGCGAGCACAAACAGGCTCGGCGAGTTGGCGCTTCAGCCTGCCTTCCCTTCTCGTTGCTCTCAGCTCTGCCTCTGGTCCCGCCCTTGCGGAAACAGGAAATGAGGGCAGAACCAGAGGCAAAGCTGAGAACAACGAGAAGGGAAGGCAGGCTGAAGCGCCGACTCGCCGAGCCTGCTTGTGCTCGCCTTTCACTACTGCTGCCGCCGGGACCCTGGTAAGATGACTTAAGTTATGGGCGGCATGCAGGAAGGCGAGGGGCAGGCGAAGGACTGTTGTGGGAGTGGGAGAAGAGGTCGGGCTAGAACTCGAGTCGGAGGGAGGGAGGGGCTGGAACTCAAGTCGGAGGGAGGGAGGGAGGGGGATCTGGAACTCTGAGGAAGGAGGGAGGGAGGGATTGTGGCCTGGAACTCTGGGGCGGGGAGAAGGGGGAGGGGAAGAAATGCACCACCTGTAAAAAAAAAAAAAAAAAATTAAGCACCCCCAATCACTTTGACAAGTTGGCTCCTATGTTCTAGGCTTCATTGGCTTCCAGTCACTGAGAGATTACAGTTTAAACTGGGCAGTGGTGTGCTGGTAAATATTTAACAACAGGCTCTGTCTCCTAAAAAAAAAAAAAAGCGATATATATGTATGTAACTCTGTTATACATTTATTGGTACAAAGGTACAGTATGGCAACCAATTTGTAAGTAATATTAAAATATACAATATTCTTTACTGTAAATTCCATGTGGCCATTCAACTCCAAGAACCTTTCCCCTTCCTTCTTATTAGCCCACCCGACTGTTTCCACTCAACAAAATAACACAACAGGCGTACAGATCAGTAGGACCCAAAGCAGTACAAAACAAGTAAAGTCATAAACACAGTTTATACCAAATTGTTTAACCCACCCTTAGGTTTTGCCTTTTGGGTTTAACAAGCAATACCATGTGCATGTCAGGTTTAGATAATACAATCTATATTTAAGGCATATGCCCTAAATATGTAATACTTGGTAGCAATAATGAAAGAGTGATGGAATATTCACATAGCAGGCAGCCAACAGATTTAATTTCCACTAAAAATAATTAACTTTGTATGAACATAAATGTCATTCAGTTCCACTGTTCTACTGCTGCTTTCCCTTAGCCATCATTATAGCACTGATTCCAACAAAACAAAAGGAGCAAAGTTCCCACAAACCATCTTTCTCTTTTGATCTAGGCACAGGAACAGAAAAAAAAATATTTTAAATTCTCCCAGGTTTCAACCTAATTCATGTTTAATGTGGGATATTAATGTCCAATAAATAGAAATTCTGAATGTTGACCACCTCATTCTCATAACATGATGTCAGTTTTAGTGGCCCTTTACCAGGAGAAAAAGATCTCTGCACCAGTATAACAGTGCTAGGGTGTCCCTATAACCAGCCCCTCCAAATGGCATTTATAACAAAGTACTAGTGTACCTATGAAAAGGTATTCCATTATTATACTTCCTCTGTGTAGATCCGTATGCTGCACAAGCCGGCATGTTTGAAAAATATAAGTGAGATTAAATAAAAATACTACCAACAATAAACAACAGCAAAGTGGATGCAGCAGCTCATAGGTTTGCTTGTTTTGTTTTGAGTTTACAGTGAAGACAGCTGCGTGGGGAAGGGGAAACAGAGACCAACCTAATTAGCTTCAACTTTTTTGACTTCATGCCATCTACTGTTCTCAATCAAATCTCTTTGCCTAGAGCTAACACAGCATCATTATCTCATCTCCCCGCCCCTCTCTCAGCTTCCCCCCTAAGATGATCCATTCCCCTCACCGGCCAATCTTCAAACCTCACTACTCTTCCAGCAGCTCTAGCGGTAACATGCTACCTGGCCGACCCAGAGCCTTTTCTCTGCCGTGTCCTGCCCCGCTGATGCAACTTCCTGCTTATGTGTGGATGGGACCTGGCAGAGAAGGCTCCGGGTTGCCTAGGCAGCGTGTTACCACTAGCGCTGCTGGAAGAGTAGTGATGTTTGACAGACGGCGGTGAGGGGGATGGACCTGAGGGATGATATGAAATGGGAATCTAAGAGAGGTATGCTGGGTGGGCAGGGGAGGAGGGAGAGAGGATGATGCTGTTAGCTAGGGGAGGAGAAATTTGTGTGCTGGCTGCCAACCAGCTGGCAAAATTCAGCAAACTTTAACAAACGTCTCTTGTGAGCCGGCTCCAGCACACCAATGAAGCTGGGCATTACTACTTTCAAAATTCTTACTGGGGAAATTCCTAATTATATATTAAATTTAACATCTTTGTTATGAGGACCATCTTCTAGATATGATACTTCAACCTGTTTCAACAAAAATTTCCAATGTTTAAGAAATTAAAATCAGTCAAACATCAGTATCAGTCAGCCAACTTTTGGAATCAACTCCCAATGTATCTGAGATCTTGTACTCATTATCTTTACTTTAGAAAGCATTTAAAGACTTTCTTATTTAATAAGGCAGGTCTATCCAATGGATAATTTAAAGCTAGATAAGTGTATTAATTTAATGGTTGTTATAGGCTAATTATCTGGCTTATCTAACTCTAGTTCCTAGACAGATTGGTTTAGTTGTTTTTTTGAGTTTTGTAATCCATCCTTGAACTGTACAGATATAGGCAGGACATCAGACTCACAGAAGCAGAAGCCTGCGCGGCCACATTGGTGATCTGCAAGGGCCGACTTCTACATGGAATGTTGCTAGTGGAATAGCAACATTCCATGTAGACTCTCAAATAGTAGCATTGAGCCTGCCATGAGTGGGAAAGCGCAGGGTACAAATGTAACAAAAATAAAATAGATACTATTGGAGATTCTACATGGAATGTTGCTACTATTGGAGATTCTACATGGAATGTTGCTATTCCACTAAACATTCCATGTAGAAGGCTGCGCAGGCTTCTGTTTCTGTGAGTCTGACGTCCTGCACGTACGTGCAGGACGTCAGACTCACAGAAGCAGAAGCCTGCGCGGCCACATTGGTGATCTGCAAGGGCCGACTTCTACATGGAATGTTGCTAGTGGAATAGCAACATTCCATGTAGACTCTCAAATAGTAGCATTGAGCCTGCCATGAGTGGGAAAGCGCAGGGTACAAATGTAACAAAAATAAAATAGATACTATTGGAGATTCTACATGGAATGTTGCTATTCCACTAAACATTCCATGTAGAAGGCTGCGCAGGCTTCTGTTTCTGTGAGTCTGACGTCCTGCACGTACGTGCAGGACGTCAGACTCACAGAAGCAGAAGCCTGCGCGGCCACATTGGTGATCTGCAAAGGCCGACTTCTACATGGAATGTTGCTAGTGGAATAGCAACATTCCATGTAGAATCTCAAATAATAGGAACAGTGGAGGAGTGGCCTAGTGGTTAGGGTGGTGGACTTTGGTCCTGAGGAACTGAGTTCGATTCCCACTTCAGGCACAGGCAGCTCCTTGTGACTCTGGGCAAGTCACTTAACCCTCCATTACCCCATGTAAGCCGCAATGAGCCTGCCATGAGTGGGAAAGCGCGGGGTACAAATGTAACAGAAATAAAATAGATACTATTGGAGATTCTACATGGAATGTTGCTACTATTGGACATTCTACATGGAATGTTGCTATTCCACCAGCAACATTCCATGTAGAAGGCTGCGCAGGCTTCTGTTTCTGTGAGTCTGACGTCCTGCACGTACGTGCAGGACGTCAGACTCACAGAAGCAGAAGCCTGCGCGGCCACATTGGTGATCTGCAAAGGCCGACTTCTACATGGAATGTTGCTAGTGGAATAGCAACATTCCATGTAGAATCTCAAATAATAGGAACAGTGGAGGAGTGGCCTAGTGGTTAGGGTGGTGGACTTTGGTCCTGAGGAACTGAGTTCGATTCCCACTTCAGGCACAGGCAGCTCCTTGTGACTCTGGGCAAGTCACTTAATCCTCCATTGCCCCATGTAAGCCGCATTGAGCCTGCCATGAGTGGGAAAGCGCGGGGTACAAATGTAACAGAAATAAAATAGATACTATTGGAGATTCTACATGGAATGTTGCTACTATTGGACATTCTACATGGAATGTTGCTATTCCACCAGCAACATTCCATGTAGAAGGCTGCGCAGGCTTCTGTTTCTGTGAGTCTGACGTCCTGCACGTACGTGCAGGACATCAGACTCACAGAAGCAGAAGCCTGCACGGCCATATTGGTGATCTGCAAGGGCCGACTTCTGCATGGAATGTTGGAATAGCAACATTCCATGTAGAATCTCAAATAGTAGCAACAGTGGAGGAGTGGCCTAGTGGTTAGGGTGGTGGACTTTGGTCCTGGGGAACTGAGTTCGATTCCCACTTCAGGCACAGGCAGCTCCTTGTGACTCTGGGCAAGTCACTTAACCCTCCATTGCCCCATGTAAGCCGCATTGAGCCTGCCATGAGTGGGAAAGCACGGGGTACAAATGTAACAAAAAAAAAAAAAAGTACATTTACTTGTACAGAAAGTTAATGGGAAACAATAATCAAAAAAGAAGGAAACAACCCTTCTATAAAATTAAGTAATCATCATCAAGCTCCAGTCCACAAAAACAAAGGATCTAATAATGTGGAGAACGTAAAGGAAAACTTTTTCTATATTATCAAAGAATAAACAAAGCAGCCCGTAAGCCAGCTATTAGGAGCAGCTTTCATGGAACCTGTTCAGGGCTAACTGCTAATTTTCAACGGCAACATAGTAACATAGTAGATGACGGCAGAAAAAAGACCTGCACGGTCCATCCAGTCTGCCCAACAAGATAACTCATATTTGCTGCTTTTTGTGTATACCCTACTTTGATTTGTACCTATGCTCTTCAGGGCACAGACCGTATAAGTCTGCCCCGCACTATCCCCGCCTCCCAACCACCAGCCGCACCTCCCAACCACCGGCTCAGACCGTATAAATCTGCCCAGCACTATCCTCACCTCCCCAGCCCTGCCTCCCAACCCCGGCTCTGGCACAGACCGTACAAGTCTGTCCAGCACTATCCTCGCCTCCCCAGCTCTGCCTCCCAACCCCGGCTCTGGCACAGACCGTACAAGTCTGTCCAGCACTATCCTCGCCTCCCCAGCTCTGCCTCCCAACCCCGGCTCTGGCACAGACCGTACAAGTCTGTCCAGCACTATCCCCGCCTCCCAACCACCAGTCCTGCTTCCCACCACCGGCTCTGGCACAGACCGTATAAGTCTGCCCAGCACTATCCTCGCCTCCCCAGCTCTGCCTCCCAACCCCGGCTCTGGCACAGACCGTACAAGTCTGTCCAGCACTATCCCTGCCTCCCAACCACCAGCCCTACCTCTCAACCACTGGCTCTGGCGCAGACCGTATAAGTCTGCCCAGCACTATCCTCGCCTCCCCAGCTCTGCCTCCCAACCCCGGCTCTGGCACAGACCGTACAAGTCTGTCCAGCACTATCCCCGCCTCCCAACCACCAGTCCTGCTTCCCACCACCGGCTCTGGCACAGACCGTATAAGTCTGCCCAGCCCTATCCCCGCCTCCCAACCTCCAGCCCCGCCTCCCGATCTTGACTAAGCTCCTGAGGATCACTTAACCAATTAGCAGTCAACTGAAAACCGGCTATTTTGTGGGCATTCTTGGGGCAGAGTCAGCACTTGGCCAGGGTTCCTCAGGGGTCTGTAATGGGACCGCTGCTTTTTAACATATTTATAAATAATTTAGAACTGGGAGTAACTAGTGAGGTAATTAAATTTGCTGACGACACAAAGTTATTCAAAGTTGTTAAATCGCGAGAGGATTGTGAAAAATTACAAGAGGACCTTATGAGACTGGGGAGACTAAATGGCAGATGATGTTTAATGTGAGCAAGTGCAAAGTGATGCATGTGGGAAAGAGGAACCTGAACTATAGCTACGTAATGCAAGGTTCCACGTTAGGAGTGACCAAGAAAGGGATCTCGGCGTCATTGTTGATGATACATTAAAATGTTCTGCGGCGGCTAAGAAAGCAAATAGAATGTTAGGTATTATTAGGAAAGGAATGGAAAACAAAAATGAGGACGTTATAATGCCTTTGTATTAGTCCATGGTGCGACTGCACCTCGAATATTGTGTTCAGTTCTGGTCGCCGCATCTCAAAAAAGATATAGTGGAATTAGAAATGGTATAGAGAAGGGCGACGAAAATGATAAAGGGGATGGGACGACTTCCCTATGAGGAAAGGCTAAAGCGGCTAGGGCTCTTCAGCTTGGAGAAAAGGCGGCTGAGGGGAGATATGATACAGGTCTATAAAATAATGAGTGGAGTGGAACGGGTAGATGTGAACCATTTGTTTACTCTTTCCAAAAATACTAGGACTAGGGGACATGCGATGAATCTACAAAGTAGTAAATTTATTATGAATCGGAGAAATGTTTTCTTCACTCAACATGTAATTAAACTCTGGAATTTGTTGCCAGAGAATATTTATTTATTTATAACATTTGTATCCCACATTTTCCCACCTATTTGCAGGCTCAATGTGGCTTACATAATTCCATAAGAGGTGATTACCAGTTCTGGATAGGAGAAATACATAGTTGGGGTAAAGGGACAAATTAGGTTAGGTTACAAGAAAAAGTTCATCCTGTGATAAGAGCTAAAGGTAATAGGTTAAACTTCATTCATGACTAAGAAAGCTTGAACAATTAGGATCATGGTAAAGATGGTTATCTTAGCGGGGTTTAAAAGGGTCTGGACGGCTTCCTAAAGGAAAAGTCCATAGACTATTATTAAATTGACTTGGGAAAATCCACTGCTTATTTCTGGGATATGCATCATAAAATGTATTGAGCTTTTCTGGGATTTTGCCAGGTATTTGTGACCTGGATTGGCTACTGTTGGAAACAGGGTACTGGGCTTGATGGACCTTTGGTCTGTCCTAGTGTGGCAATACTTATGTACTTATATACTTAAGTGCCTATATTCAGCACTTAACCGGCCATGGTAACCACATAAAAGTCAGTCCTATCTTTATGCGGTAACCCATAGCCTTTTAAGTGCTGAATATTGCACTTACCTGGCTATGTGTTAGCTGGCTCCACAAACACGGAAATTCAATGCCGGTGGCTGGACACGGCCTGCCGTTGAATTTCTGGGTTTAACACTGGTGGCGGTCAGCAAAAATCTGATTGCTGCTGACTGAATATCGGGCCCCTACTGATAATGTATAATACATTTATAAGGAGCTTTAGGTAAAAAGAAGGCCCCAGCTGAACAACTTCCGGTCTAAATAATAGAATTTGCTTCCGTCTTTTCTGAGTTCCATGTGATATATCTGGAGAAAAACAAAATTGTCCTTTTCATAAATGGCTTCTCTTTAGATCTAAAATAATACTTAAGTAACTATTATCAAAAAACATCATCAATGTCCCACAAGAATTTCCAGAAATATCAGTCTCTTCTCTAGGCTCCAAAGAATTTGCTGTAATATCTCCATTAAGCAAAAGATCTCCATGTTTATATCCTGGTAAATAATATCCCCTCTTTATGGGGGGTATCAACTCTTCAGATATGTGTAAAACCTTCATAAATTTCTTAATGACTTCCCTAGGTGAAATTCTTGCAACTTGAAGAAAGCTCAAAAACCTTGCATTAGTACTTCTAATTAAATTTCCAAGAGTTTCCAGTTCAAATCGAACAGCAGTCATAGCCGAAAGGTTTCTTTCCCCCTTCTAACCTCAGACTGTTGGGTACTTCAAATAGTCCATTTGGGTTACATCCTCAGTTGGTGTCAGTCCCCTCCAAACTGTCCACCAAAAGCTTCAAAATTCAGCTCCCAGAAACAGGAAGTGCTCACAGAGGAACTCTTCGCTTTTAAAGGCATATACGGTAAAATCCATTCCACCAGGGGAAGAAGGGAAGGGATTCCAAGTACTTCCTCATGCCCAAAAAGATGTCTGCAAAGATTGTAACTAACAGTTTGTTGAAAATGTATCTTTTTCAGCTGAAGCATTAAGTTTAGATAACTGAAGATCATGTTGCATTAGTTTTTGTTCCAAATTCTTGATTTGAGAAGTCAAATTATTTATTACTGGAAGAATCATTTTAACGACATCTAAAATTGATAATCATATGGGGCCAATTCAGTAAATGGTGTTGAAAAATAGGCTATGGGAAAATCAGTGCTCATCATCACTATTCTATAAAAGGTGCTCTCACCTTTATTAGAATAGTGCTTAGCTTGGATTTCCGGGCCCAACTTGGGCACAAGGACTTAACACCAGTTGAAAACTGGTACACAAGTTGGGCATGGATTCCCAGAATTCTATAACACTGCGCACATCTTTTGAGAATGCCCTTGATCTGCCCATGGCCACACCCCCTTTTGAGTTACACATCATGGGATTTCAGTGCCCAGGCTTATAGGGTAGTGGGCAGCCAGATGTGTGCATAACACGTTATTGGTGCCAATTAACATTAATAATTGATAGCATCCAATTATTGATACTTATTGACTTGTTAATTAGGTTGCACATGCTTCCTGGATCACTCTCAAATCTGGGCGCCCTTTATAGAATCTGGGGGATTGAGCCCTAAGATATTTCTGCAGATTTTTACAATGTCTTAGGTAACTCCTATGTGGCAATGCCCAAATCAATATTCCTAAACCTCATTTCCAGTTTTGGTACTGGGAGGAATCCTAATTAGGACTCCTTCATCTTGGGGCTGCAAACCACCAACTGCACCAAAAAGCTGTTTTGCAGCATCCTTTCCTGGCACAGACTCCCACACCAGGCTCTTTTCATGTCAACAGTTACTCATGTTCCCTCCACCAATGATCACCACTGCAAACGATCCACAAGATCCAGCATGGTAAAAACCCAGCAGATTGTGAGGATAAAAAAATCTAAAGTCCAGTTTATTCACCACTAAAAAAATAAATATTTAAAAGCCATTTTTTTTATCAGATCCAGCTGAAAGACTTTATATTTGTCTTTTTAATATGAACTAGCTTTAGTCTGTTTGTCTCTTTATGAGTTCATTTTAGTTTATTCTTTAATGTTTTAAATCATGAATAGTAATGATCTGATGCATATTAAAACATTCTCAACAGATTTTAGCACCCTGTAGGGTAAATGCATTTTTAATAGTAATGCTATACAAGCCAAATGATTTTTTTACAAAATCTAATCTGGATCACAAGGCCGTTTTCAGTTCCATATTTTAGAAGTAGAAATGCACCCTGTGGTGTTTGGCTTTACTTGACATTTTTGGTTCCCAGACTGCATGGCACTTTCCAAATGAATGAATGATCAGTATTAGTATAATAACAAAAATAACACTATTGCATTAGCTTAAACTATGGCACAAGGAAGGCATGACTTGCCCAAGTTCAAAGAGAGAACCAGTGGTAGAAAGCATTTCAATTCGCATTCCAGGTTTGTAATTCTGTGCATAGTGTGATAAAGTCACATCCAGGATAGTTGGGTTAAGGCAGTTTCAGTCTGAACTACAAGTCCCAGAAGGGGGTGAGATGGAAAACCCGGACTGGACTCCTAGCTGCAATAAGGGAGGACATGGGTGCAAGCTAACAGGAGGTGTAGATTGGCTGCCACTAGGGGGAAAGAGAGATAGGAAACCCTGTGTGCAGGAGCTCCTCATTAGGCTCATGCTCAACTCAGCTGGTATGGGTGTGTAGAGAAGCTAATGAGTGGAGAATGATTGGTTGTGAAGGCAGAAGCCAGGGATTGATTAGGCAGGGGGGAAGGAGTCTCATCAGTTCAGGAGAGAGAAGGAGAGAAGTATTGGGCAGGCTGAAAATCCTTGGGCAGGGAGGTCCCTAAAGTACTGAAGCAAGCTGAGATTCCTTGGGTGAGAGGAAGTCCCAAAAGTATTGAATTCACTGATGCTGATGCAGGGGGAAACCCTTGGGTAGAAGGAGTCCCTAAAATATTGAACTCTCCTGAAGGTAAAGAGGATAGAAGGTAGAAACTGCTGCTTGGTGACTGAACTGAAAGAACTGTTTGTCTGGGGAATTGAATTACTGTTTATTGTGCACTGGATAAAGAGCCCAGACTGAGGCCTGTATTGAATCCTGGTATGTGCTATGCTGCTGTTGGAACTGTGTACTAGAAACCTGCATGGAATAAAAGTCCTTAAGATTGAAGTTACTGGTGGACATCTATTTATTCATTGTACCGGGAGCCTGTGGCTGGAGGAGATTGTTCTATCCTTGGCTGCACAAGAGAGGCGCCTGGTTACAATAGCCATGTGACTAACCAGTGTAAGTGAAGTTCTCTGAGGTGAAGGAGGACAATATGTCCTCATATCTGGGTGACGTCACCAACTGAGCCCTGCTGCAGTTGTTGCCCAGCATTCAGAAGATTCTTGAAGCTTTTGGCAGGCCTAACTACGCTTTCGCATGTGCCTTCCCGCCTGCCCAACTTGCACAGGACCTGCAGTTTGTTTCTTTCTGCAGAGCTGTGAAGACGAGTTATTGCTCGTCTCTGACCCGTAGTTCAAGTGCCTCATTTTTCTCCCTAACCTTCCTGCCGTATTCTCCCAAAAGCAATTGTCAATTGTAATTATACCTGGTGAGTAGAGAGAGAATAAGATATCTAATTGCTTTTCTAACCAAACGCAGCCTTGGGTGATTTATTTATTCCTAGGTATTGGTGGGTGGACCACCATATTGGGAGGGATAAATACACCCTAACCTTCCTGCCTTATTCTCTGTGAGTAGCACAGGACCAATTTCATTTTTAGAAATTTTTTTTCTTTTTTTTTTTTTGTTTTTGTTTTCCGTGGCTCATGATCGAGATTAAAAAAGAAAAAAAATTCACTTTTTGAAAATTGAGCAGTTTGATTTTACTTCGGCTGTTTTTCTGGACATGCCTCAGAAACCTTTCAGCATTTTCAAAGAGTACTGAAGGTGCGGTAAGACCGTGTCTGTGACACACACTCACAACAGGTGCGTGCCATGCCTTGGTCCTGCTCATCTGTCCTCTTACTCTAAATTCTGTGTTCAAACGGAAAAGAACACAGAGTCAAAAGGCCCAGTGCGAGAAATGTTTTGGCAGACTGAAGTCTGGTCCATCAACATTGGCCTCTGAAGCATCGACCCCAATGACATTAGGAGCTGCATTGATCACTGGAGATGCACCGGCATCGAGGAGGTCTCCACCTGCTTCGACATTGTACGTTGGTAATGCCTGCTCAAGCCAAGCATCATCAAAGACCAGGATTCTGTGTCATTCTCGTCTGCACCGAGGGATCCCGATATCCTGCATCAAGAGAAGGCGTAGAAGCATGGACATTGCTGCTCTTTGAAGCACCATGTTTGAACTGTTGGGACACCGGCATTGCCAGTACCTGAAAAGCGTTGGTGCTGTGAGGACTGTTTTCTCTCCATGGAAGCAGTGCCGATGCATCAGTCACCCCAATGCCGGATTTGGCTCCTCAGGCTGTCTCCACACCGACACTAGCCTACTTTTACTGATGTCTGCCCTCAAGGAGCGGCTCCTGGTCATGTTTCAGGAGGAGCCAAGGCTCAAGGGAGTCGGTACCAACTATGGTTCCACTCCAGCCCATCCTGGAGACCCATGCCTTATCTGTCAGGCGCTTATTGACGCCGGTGTCTCATCGAACATTGGAGCCGGCACTGACTGATGTTATGTTCCTTTCTAGCCCAGTGGGGGAGGAAGCGCCTCTGGTGTATCTTGGAGCTTTTGCCCAAAGCTTGATTGCTTGTCCAGTAGTCCAAGGCAAACACGAACTCGGACATCTCATAAGGAGTACTTTGCTGAGTCCAATATAAACCACTCCTGGGGTTTTGATGCACAGCCAGAAGACCTTTAGGAGCAGGGATCCCTTGGCCTATCTTCATACCCCTCTCGGCCACATGAAAAAAGCTCCCCCAGAGGAGCTATTTTTTGTCCACTTTTTGTGAGATGGCTGAAGCCATCCCATTTAAATTGGAAATCGAGGGTTTAGATGTTGGATCCAGGGCTGAGATGTTGAATATCCTTGATGATTCCTCTCCTAAGGAAGCTGTGACGGTGCCAGTGCACAACATCCTTAAGACTGTACAGATGAGAAATTGGGAGACCCCACTCTCTGTACAGGTTGTTCCAAAGAAGGCGGACTGTATGTTTAGAGATCAGAAAGCTCATCATTCCATGATGATCTAATCCACTCTCAAAAGAGCCAGAAGCTTGAGGACCCATGCCTCAGCTCCCCCAGGCATGGATGCTCACACTCTGGAGTCTTTTGGGAGGAAAGTGTTTCGAGGCTTGATGCTCATTTCCTGCATCCAGTCTGACCAGCTCTATATGAGCATCTACTTGAAGAACTTGATGCGCAATGTGCTGGATTTTGTGGACACTCTGCCTTCAGTGAAGACTGCAGAACTCCACCAGCTAGCAAATTAGGAGTGTAGAAAGCCCATAGCCTGGATAACTTTTGATGCTCTTGACGTGACGTCCAGACTTTCTGCCATAGGTATTGGGGTGCCAAACTTTCTGCCATAAGTATTGGGGTGCACAGACTGTCATGGCTGCATGTTCCAGACCTCTGACCAGCTCTATATGAGCATTTACTTGAAGAACTTGGTGCACAATGTGCTGGATTTTGTGGATACTCTGCCTTTAGTGAAGACCACAGAACTCCACCAGCTAGGAAGTCAGGAGTATCGAGAGCACATAGCCTGGATAACTTTTGATGCTCTTGACGTGACATTCAGACTTTTTTCCTTAGGTATTGGGGTGTGAAGACTGTCATAGCTGCATGTTCCAGACCTAGAATCAGTGGTTCAAGAAATGTTGGCAGAATTCCTTTGCCAAGGAGACAGCCTTTTTGGGGACAAGGTGGAAGAGGTTGCTGATTTCATTAAGAAACAGACTGACACCATGAAGTTTCTGTCTCAGCCCACTCCTTCTACATCCTCCACTTCTTGGAAAAAATTCAGCCTCCCCAACATGCAGGCCATCTGAGATTGGTACTTTTATGTTGGCTATGCTCTGCTGGAGCCAGTCAAAAGCTTGCCCCTTGCTTAGACTGGGGAGCTGGCTGGGATTTCAGGAATTTATACTGTTGAGAGCGGGAGCATTAGGCCGCAGATGAGAGCAAGACAAGGAAGTAGGAGTATTAGGAACCCGTCTGACTTCCACCCGAAAACTTCCAAGCAGTGGAGGATGTAGAAGGAGTGGGGTGAGACAGAAACTTCATGGTGTCAGTCTGTTTCTTAATGAAATCAGCAACCTCTTCCACCTTGTCCCCAAAAAGGCTGTCTCCTTGCCAAGGGAATTCTGCCAACATTTCTTGAACCACTGGTTCTAGGTCTGGAACATGCAGCTATACCTATAGTAAGCACTAATTGCAGGTGTAGAAGGTAGTCAAGCAGCAAACCTTTTCCATTTGAAAATATAACACCCCTTAGTGGAATCTTTCCTGGAAGCCAGCAGAACCTTAGAAACACCCCAGGGGAAGAAGGGAAAGGATTCTATTCCAAGTACTTCCTTATGCCCATAAAGACACAGAGATTTTGTCCCATCCTAGACCTAAGGGCTCTGAATAAATAATTGGTCAGAGAAAAGTTCAGGATTATTTCTGAATGTATCCGAATGTGGGTGTAAGCATCCTTTAAGTCCAGAGAGCATAGCCATCATTTTCCTGAATTATGGGAAGAAGGGTACCCAAAGTCACAGGAGGTATCTCGCATTTTGAGTAGGGAAACAACACCACCGGTACCACATTCTGCCATTTGACCTTCCCTTTGCTCCCAGAGTGTTTGCAAAATGTCTTGCAGTAATTGCAGCATCACTGTGTAGACTGGAAGTACGTGTGTTTCCCTATCTGAACGACTGGATGTTAGAGAGCACATCGAAGGAGGGTGCTCAAGAATCCATGCAGAAAACTATTCATGTGTTGGAGCTACTAGGGTTCGTAATCAATTAACCAAAGGCCTACCTCCTCCCAGTACAACGATTGGAGTACATTGGAGCCCTGCTAGACACTGTTCAAACTCAAGCATACTATCTTCAAGTAAGGGCAGAAGCGCTCATTTGCATTCGCTCAGCAGGTTCACAGCAGCCAGTAGTTCTCAGCTCGGCATATGTTGAGGTTGTAAGGCTACATGGCCTCCACTGTGCATGTCACACCTATGGCACGCCTCCATTTACGAGGTGCCCAGTGGAGTCTGGCTTCCCAGTGGTGTGGGGCCATGGGGAGTCTGAAGGCTGGCATCTTGGTAACTCCAGAGTTGGCAATCTCTTCTCTGATGTACAGTTCAAACCAATTTGACTCAGGAGCTTTCATTCTAAATTCCTCCTCTCCAGAAAATTCTGACCACAGATATGTCCAATCTGGAATGGGGTGTTCATGTAGATGTGCTTCAAACCAAAGGTCACTGGTCTGCTCAGGAGACTCAGCTTCACATCAGTTTGGAGCTGCAGACAATATGGAACACTAAAAGCTTTCAGAGGTCAGCTGTTAAACCAAATTGTTCTGATCCAAACAGACAATCAGGTTGCCTTGTACTATCTCGACAAGTTGGAGTGTACGGGTCCTACTTGCCAGGAAGCAGTCAGGATGTGGCAGTGGGCCACCAGCCATGGCATGGTATTCAAAGCCATGTACCTGGTGGGAAAAGAGAGCAAGCAGCCTATTGGACAGATTGAGCAGGGTGATATAAGTGCATGAGTGGTGTTTCAGTATGGATGTTGCCAGCAAGATCTGAGAGTGGGGCACACCCTTGGTGGTTCTCTTTGCCACTTATCTCAACAACAAAGTCTCTCAGTACTGCTCCAGACTCGTATCACATGGCAGGCTAGCATCAGATGCCTTCCTCCTCATTTGGGAGGAGGGCTTCTATGCATAATCTCTAATAGGGAAGACTCTACTGAAACTCAAGTAGGACCAGGCAGCCATTATCCTCATTATGCCTTATTGGCCAAGGCAGATTTGGTTTCCTCTTCTTCTGGAGTTGTCCTCCAAAGAACCTTGGAAATTGTTTTCCAACTATCATCATGCATAATGAGAGGTCTCTTCTCTAGTCCCTGGCCCTCATGGCTTTGATGTTGAGAGCATAGAATTTGCATCCGTTCAACTGCCTGGAGGTGTTTCCAAGGTTCTGCTGACTTCCAGGAAAGATTCCACTAAGAGGTGTTATATTTTCAAATGGAAGAGGTTTGCTGCTTGACTACCTTCTACAACTGCAGTTAGCGCTTACTATTACCATCTAGAGGGTAAGTAAGCCCTTCTCTGTACAGTCTCTAGTTGTTCGTTTTATGAGAGGTTTGCTTCTGACAAAATCCATCAAACTTCCCAGTGTGTCATGGGACCTCAACGTCATTCTCATCCAGCTGGTGAAAAAAAGCAGCCACTTGGTTCATGTCATCTGAAGTACCTAACCTGGAAACTTTTGTCTTTGAGGGCGGTCACTTCAGCTCACAGAGTCTATGGGCTGCAGGCCCTAGTAGCTGATCCACCACAACAGAGTAGTTCTCAACACACATTCTTAGTTCTTTCTTAAGGTAGTGTTGGAGTTCCATCTTAATCAGTCAGTCAGTTGTTCTGCCAACATTCTTCCCAAAACCCCATGCCCATTTTGGCGAAAGAACACTGTACACTATTGGGCTAGATGGATATTAGTCTGACCCAGTATGGCTGTTCTTAACTCATGGGCTGACGCTGGAGGGCATTGTAACAGCTTATAATGTCAGAGCCATAGCAATGTCAGTTGCCCACTTGAGATCCGCCTCCATTGAGGAGATTTGCAGAGCTGTGCAGTGGTCTTCAGTCCACACATTCACTACTGTCTGGAGCAGTATACCTGACACAATAGCCGGTTTGGTCAGGCAGTGCTGCATGATTTGTTTGGAGCCTAGAATCCAACTCCACCCACCTAGACCCATTCTTCTGTGTTCCAGGCTGCACTCTCACGTGTTATTAGTTCATATTGGTCTTGCTGTTGCAAGTCCCTATTGATCGTTGTTTGTTGTTTTCAATGAGCCTGATAGCTAGGGACTCCCAGACATAAGGACATACTGTCCTGCTTGTCCTTGGAAAAAGGGAAGCTTCTTACTTGTAGCAGATGTTTTCCGAGGACAAGAGATTCTTTGTTTTTTATCCAGCTGTGGGTCCCGCATGAGATAGGTAGGTGGGAAGGCAGACATGCATATGTGGTTGGGCCTGTCACTGTCAAAACCTTCAGGAATCTTCAGAACGCTGGGCAGGGGCCAAGCTGGGGCTTCGACGGTGATGTCGCCCAGATGTGAGAACATATGTCCTGCTGACCTCGGAGAACACCTACTGCAAGTGAGTAACTTTATTTTGGTATGATGCTATGCTACACCCCTGGCATATAAGATATCAGTAAAATTCCTGCCCAGGCCTAAGGTCTGTTTATGTCTATTTAAGATGTGCAAGGATTAAATTAATACAGTTTTGCAGATGATGCCAAAAGTCAAAGAAAGCACTAGCGAATGCTTAGTTTTATTTGTTGGTCTGCTCAGAGGATATGTTTGATGCAAGAGGCTGTTTTGACTTTATAGTATTGGCATATGGAAATACACATACTTTTCCAAAGAATCCAAGCCACAACAATCTGTAGGAGGAAGCAGATGTCCCTGTCGTCATCATATAACGATCCATGTGCTAGAGAGAGAGCAGTTAGTCACTTGCCTTCTAGTCTTTTCATTGTTCATATCCTAAGATATGATTAAGTTTATTTTTAATTCTAATTTTAAAGGCTAGAGCCTATTAACTAAAATTACATTGTTCAGACATGGAGTCGATTTCAACCTTTTTCTTAGCGGCATCTCTTCCGTGCATTGTTTCAGAAGAGACCAAACTAGAGAATGAAATTTTTAATGAACTCTCTATGCAGGTGATATGCATGTATAGCAAAACTTAAAACAGATGTCAGTGGGTTGGCCTTCTGACTAGGGCTCTAGAGCTATGTACTGCAGTCCAGAGGATCTGTGGTTAAATCTCCCATCCATCAAAGCCAGTCAGGCCTGGGAGGAGATAGAGACAGCGGTTACCTGGTAGCCCCTGCTAGCCAATGAACACACTGAGGTACCCCTCTGAGGAAGGCCCCTTTTCATTCCTGAGTCAGCTAGAATCTCCAGAATGCCTAAATATTCCACCTGGAGATTTCAAAAATGAGGGATATAAAGACAGGTGTAAAAAAAAAAAAGTGGAGAGGGGTCATTCATATGTGCTTACTGTGTTGCCACACTTCTTAGTCTGCAGTATTCTGTCTCCCTTGGCCTGCCACTTTAGTCCCTTTATGCTCTCATGCATTGGATCCTGTTCTTCCTAACTAGATTGTAGGCCAGTAGAACACTATTTCAGTCATGGTTCTCCAGGGCCACCACTAATTCTAAGTCCATTACAGCCTCTAGCTCTGGAACTTTATTTCCCATATTACTAGCTTTTCAGATGTTACCCTTTTCCCCCTTTTCTAAACACTGTTTAATGTTTTACTTACCAGAGGGCTTTTTACTTGTAAATGCTATGCAATACTTTCATTTAGAGAAGGGGAGCTTGCCAACAACATGGCACTGAAACAGTCACAGCAGTTGTCTGTGCAAGTGACTGTAGAGATGCAGCCCTCTACCTCTAAATCGTACTTAAGATCACTGAAACAACAATGAGCAGCACTTGCCTTTAACCCTTGTCTTCTTATCCTGTCCAAGGAGCTACTTTAATGCAGAAGAACTACTAACTCATCAAAGATACCAGCTTTCTGGCACTGTTGCCTCTTATTCCAGATTTTCTTTTTTTAATGTTGTCCTAAAATCTCACTCTTCAGTTGTTTGTCCAGCAGTAGTAGAATCCTGTTAATTCTTCTGCCTTCCCCAACCCAACAGAATGTTCCACACACACACATACAGTTAGGGAGAGAAGAAGTGAAGGCCACGCAAAGATGAGAAAATAGTATTTTTATTTACTTACCAAGCTAGAAAAACAGACTACAGTTCTTTTCTCATGAGAGAGTTACAACAAAGCTGCATACAGGTGCTATCTCTGAGTACTTCTCTAATTTTCTCCTGTCATTTCTCACCTTTTATACTTTTCTAACATTATACAGCTCTAGCAGTTTGTTAGCATTAGTTTCGACCATCTTGATCGTGATTACCTGGCAAAGCTAAAACAGCACCATCCTAATCAGCATGTTCCATTTCACCAGCAATCATTTATCTATGTTCCAGCTCTGATAACATAAAAAGGCCCTAAACTACATTCTTTAGTAAACGCCTTGCATGGAAAGTTACTTCATGTTATCTTTTCTACAAGCCTGTCAGCAAGCCTTGTCACATGAGCTTGTGAGCCTCTGGGTTACACAAAGGGCATGATTTTTAGGTCTGGCTGACAGCTTCAAGCCTCTGAACCTGTATATGACAGGGCCTAGTAAGGTAATTATATACAATCCCCACCTGGGATTTTGAGAGACTGGTCAGATCCTAGGATTTCTTGGCTTCATAATAAGGAAAATACAGAAGCATGATTATGAAATCTGTAAGAGGAATATCTCTTCAGGAATGACATATAAATCAGCCTTAAATCATGACTTATTTTCTTTCTACTTCTGATTAAATTATCTAACAAAATTGCTTTAACTGCTATAATTGCTAATATAACACTATTTTTTTCTCCTGGAGTTATCGTGTCAATTTATTCCTTTAATTCAGATTTTATCTTTTTTTTTTATATAGCCCCTCTTTTGTTCCTGTTTAGTTATTAAAAATATAACTGTGTATACTGAACAATTATGAAAGATCTCAGTTAATGAACACTGGCTGCAGATGAGAATAAAAGTGTCACACATGCCTGGTAATAGCTCATTCATAGCATAATGTTAGCAAACTCATAGGGCTTTCTCAGGGTCTACTTGTCAGACATCTGCCATGAAATAACTCATAAATGTTTTGCAGAAAGAATTCAGTTTTTTTAAGCAAAAATAATTATGAAATCCTCTAGTATTTTAAACAGCTTGCTCATCAATTTGGATTCCAAAATAAAAATGTCAAGAGTGCACGCTTCAGTCAGCAAGAGTAGAAGTGATTGGACACAACTTTTAACAGCCAATAAAGGCATGTAGCAGCAAAACCGACTAAGATAAAGGCATTCATTAAAATAAAATACTGTAGATTATTGTGTAATATATAGTTCAAAAAATTAGTGGTAGAAAAAGACTTGGATTTGATTCCCTATTCAGTTCAGCAGAGCTGGGGATGCAGAGTTCATAACCACTGAGTTAGTGGGAAGGGAGTCTCAGCCCTTACGCAATAGTAACACTTACTGGCCAGATTTAGGATGTACACATGCTGGGCTCGTGAGAGTGCTGCAGTTCATTGTAGCTGGCCAAGCTGTTTTTATTTTTTTTTGGGGGGGGGAAGGGGGGGGGGGTTATAAAAGTACAACAAAATCCCCAAGTAGTTATAAAACAACAGTGATGGTGCCATATCTCAATAGAGGCTTCCAATTCTGTCACAACTGGCCTAGTCCAAAAATACAGTAATTACATATATAATTTTGATTATTAACACCCATTTTCTAGTACACACAATACTTGCATTCCAAAGCAAAACCTTAATCATCCTTAAAGCAGAACGCAAAGAATGAATTTCCACAGTTCTTTATTAAGGGAAGAAGCTGAAAAGTTATATAACATATGTTTTGCCACTTTCTAGATCAAGAGGCTTGGATGATTAACTCAAGGATACTGAATCTTTAATCTGAATTGTGCACTGTTCTGTGACAGTTTTAATCTCATACAAATACAGTGACCAATTTGAAATACCATGAGTTTGAGTGGTGCACTCAGTAGAACAAGTGGTTCTCTCACTCCTTCAGAACTTTCAGTAGGGAATGCCTTTGCTTGAAAGCACATGTATAGCCCCCATTTCAGACAGGTTGTAGAAACAGAAATTGAGATGTGCAGGGTCATGGCATCTCAAGTAGACAATAACAATTGGGAAAAAATGGGCCCCCGTCCCTATGGGTTCTGTCTTCATCCCCACCCCATCCCCACAAGCCCCGTCTCCATCCCCACCCCGTCCCCACAAGCCCCGTCTCCATCCCCATTCCCACCCCATCCCCGTGGGCTCTGTTCTCATCTGCAGAAGCCTCAAACACTTATGATTTTAATATTTAAATCTTTTTATTACAGTATAAAAACGAACAACATGCTGTACAACCGTTGTGTATAAATTACAAATAGAAAACAATGAGCAGCTATAATAAACCTTCCAACCCCAACAATAGCTGACTTCTACTACCCCAAGGAATCCTAATCCACCCTGTTAAAACATCCAGGGGTACAAAATACAACCCATTCTGTATGCCCTAGAGGGGCGAAATATGTCCTATGAAGCACTGTTATGATTTTTTAATCTGTAGATGAATAAGACGTCATTAATAATCTCAGGATTCAATCTAGCCCTCCCGTCTTCCACAGTCCCTCCTGCAATAGAAGATGTCTTCTTAGAAGATGAGCTGGTAGCAGGATGTTCCGGATCCTCCATGCAAATTTTGCTAGCTGTAGCCAGCATGTTTGCTTGTCTTTCCAAAAAGTAAAAATATTGTCGTCTGCATCAATCAAACATAAATAACAGTCCGGTTCATTAACAGGCTTCAAAGTAGAAAGTGACACAGGGACAAAGTTTGTCCCCGTCCTCAGGGGCTCTGTCCCCAGCCCCGTCCCCACGCTATCCCCATAGTTACTGTAGGTCCCTGTGTCATTCTCTAATCTCAAGTTTCACCATTAGTTTGGAACAGGCCAAGAGGAATTACGAAAAAAAGATAGCATTAGAGGCAAAAAAACATAGTAAAAAAATTTTTCCGGTATATTAGAAGCAGGAAGCCGGCAAAAGAATCGGTTGGGCCGCTGGATGACCGAGGGGTAAAAGGGGCAATCAAGGAAGACAAAGACGTAGCGGAGAGATTGAATGAATTCTTTGCTTCGGTCTTCACCGAGGAAGATTTGGGTAGGATACCGGTGTCGGAAATGGTATTTCAAGCGGACGAGTCAGAGAAACTTACTAACTTCACGGTAAACCTGGAGGACATAATGGGGCAGTTCAGCAAACTAAAGAGTAGCAAATCTGGACCGGATGGTATTCATTCTAGAGTACTGATAGAACTGAAAAATTAGCTTGCGGAGCTACTGTTAGTGATATGCAATTTATCCTTAAAATTGAGCGTGGTACCAGAAGATTGGAGGGTGGCCAATGTAACGCCAGTTTTCAAAAAAGGTTTCCGGGGAGATCCAGGAAATTATAGACCGGTGAGTCTGATGTCGGTGCCGGGGAAAATGGTAGAGGCTATTATTTAAAACAAAATTACAGAGCACATCCAAGGACATGGATTACTGAGAACAAGTCAGCACGGCTTTTGTGGGGGGAAATCTTGCCTGACCAATTTACTTCAATTCTTTGAAGGAGTAAACAAACATGTGGACAAAGGGGAGCCGATTGATATTGTGTATCTGGATTTTCAAAAGGCGTTTGACAAGGTACCTCATGAAAGGCTACAGAGGAAACTGGAGGGTCATGGGATAGGAGGAAATGTCCTATTGTGGATTAAAAACTGGTTGAAGGATAGGAAACAGAGAGTGGGATTAAATGGGCAGTTTTCACAATGGAGAAGGGTAGCTAGTGGGGTTCCTCAGGGGTCTGTGCTAGGACCGCTGCTTTTTAATATATTTATAAATGATTTAGAGATGGGAGTAACTAGCGAGGTAATAAAATTTGCTGATGACACAAAGTTATTCAAAGTCGTTAACTCGCGACAGGATTGTGAAAAATTACAGAAGGAACTTACGAGACTGGGTGGCTAAATAGCAGAAGACGTTTAATGTGAGCAAGTGCAAAGTGATGCATGTGGGGAAAAAAGAACCCGAATTATAGCTACGTCATGCAAGGTTCCACGTTAGGAGTTACACACCAAGAAAGGGATCTGGGTGTCGTCGTCGATAATACACTGAAACCTTCTGCTCAGTGTGCTGCTGCAGCTAGGAAAGCGAATAGAATGTTGGGTATTAGGAAAGGTATGGAAAACAGGTGTGAGGATGTTATAATGCCGTTGTATCACTCCATGGTGCGACCGCACCTTGAGTATTGTGTTCAGTTCTGGTCGCCGCATCTCAAGAAAGATATAGTAGAATTAGAAAAGGTGCAGCGAAGGGCGACTAAAATGATAGCGGGGATGGGACAACTTCCCTATGAAGAAAGACTAAGGAGGCTAGGGACTTTCAGCTTGGAGAAGAGAAGGCTGAGGGGAGACATGATAGAGGTATATAAAATAATGAGTGGAGTGGAACAGGTGGATGTGAAGCGTCTGTTCACGCTTTCGAAAAATACTAGGACTAGGGGGCATGCGATGAAACTACAGTGTAGTAAATTTAAAACAAATCGGAGAAAATATTTCTTCACCTAATGCATAATTAAACTCAAATTCATTGCTGGAGAACGTGGTGAGAGCGGTTAGCTTGGCAGAGTTTAAAAAGGGGTTAGATGGTTTCCTAAAGGACAAGTCCATAAACCACTACTAAATGGACTTGGGAAAAATACACAATTCCAGGAATAACATGTATAGAATGTTTGTACGTTTGGGAAGCTCGCCAGGTGCCCTTGGCCTGGATTGGCCGCTGTCGTGGATGGGATGCTGGGCTCGATGGACCCTTGGTCTTTTCCCAGTGTGGCATTACTTATGCATATAGAGCCTGTACTAAACTACAAGAGAAATGGACATTTATGCATCAGGTGTGTGTAGCATACACATCCATATTTTAAAAAACATCAATGGGTTCAAAGCCAGCACATAATCAGTTATCTTTGCAACCTTGGAAACAGTGACCAGTTACTTTTGCCAGTTTGGCATTTGGGGGGGGGGGGGGGGGGGAGCGAGCAACCATCTCAATAACAGCTGTTTCCCAAGTTCTAAATGTGCTTAGTAGCAACTGTAAATACGGACATCGTTCTTTTAAGACATAGATGTTTAGTCCCCTTGTGCACTGGGGGATAAATGTCTGTGAACTTGTCATGCCCACTTGCTATTTGCATGCACTTGGGTTTGATATGTGCATATCATGGCTTTTTAAAATGGGGACTTAGACCTTTATACACATATCAAGTGCAAATAGGGCTTGTAAATGAGGGCCATAATCAATATCACTTTTAGCTCTAGATGTCTCACGTCCAAAGAACGGTTTGAGAGTCATTACTGACCAGTTTCAGAAACTAGCAGCAGAATCTGTTTAAAAAAAACAAACTGCTTGAAAGGACAACTTAGAGATGACACTGATGAGAATTTTGCTAAGAAACACAGCAAGAGTGTTCTACTATTACTACTATTTAACATTTCTAAAGCGCTACCAGGGTTGCGCAGCGCTGTACAATTAATAAAGAAGGACAGTCCCTGCTCAAAGGAGCTTACAATCTAAAGGACAAGAAGTGCAGTCAATCAAGATTGAGGCAGTCTAGATTTCCTGGATAGAGGTACAATGGTTAGGTGCCGAAAGCGACATTGAAGAGGTGGGCTTTGAGCAAGGATTTGAAGATGGGTAGGGAGGGGGCTTGGCATATGGGCTCAGGGAGTTTATTTCAAGCATAGGGAGAGGCGAGGCAGAAAGGGCAGAGCCTGGAGTTGGCGGTGGTGGGGAAGGGTACTGAGAGGAGGGATTTGTCCTGAGCGGAGGTTACGGTTAGGAGCGTAAGGGGAGATGAGGGTAGAGAGGTAAGGAGGGGCTGCAGACCGAGTGCATTTGTAGGTTAGTAGGAGAAGCTTGAACTGTATGCGGTACCTGATCGGAAGCCAGTGAAGTGACTTGAGGAGAGGGGTGCTATGAGCATATCGGTCTAGGCGGAAGATAAGATGGGCAGCAGAGTTCTGAACGGATTGAAGGGGGGATAGATGGTTACGTGGGAGGCCAGTGAGGAGTAGGTTGCAGTAGTCAAGGCGAGAGGTGATGAGAGTTCGGGTGGTGTGCTCAGAGAGGAAAGGTTTGCTGATGTTATAGAGAAAGAAGCGACAGGTCTTGGCTGTCTGCTGAATGTGGGCAGAGAAGGAGAGGGAGGAGTCGAAGATGACTCCGAGGTTGTGGGCAGATGAGATGGATGTACCTTATGGGATTAAAGATCCCTTTTTTTACAGCAATAAACCCAACAGTCATAAGTAAATGACACGTTTCTGTAGTCCTTATTTCTCTATCTGTTGGGAAAGACTGCTTTCATATGGTCAAAGTATCTACCTTGTCAGGATTTATGAGCATTTGAAAACAGAGATGCAAATTTTATACAAATCATATAGGTGGCCTAAAGGAGAGGAAGGAAATCTGGATATTTATGATATCTGTATTCTGACAATTTTATAACTAGGCCACAGTGATGCTGGTTTGGAGTTTTTTTTTTTTTTTCATGGGTCTTTCAGGAACAGTCAGGTACCATTTTTACTCAATAAAGAATACTTAAATACCAGCAGACCTATGCAAACACAAGGTAAGCGTCCTAACCCTAACTTGATTTCACGCACTAGAAATGTTTCCCATATTTTTTTTTCCACAGTAATATAGCCATTTTCCTTTCTCTTAATATTTTTTAGGTATGTTTCACCCAGGCTGTCTGCACAAGCACTCTGCACCTCATACAGCCCCATCACTCTAACAAGACACACACTGTACCATGCGTTTCACACCCAGTCCCAGAAGCGACATGCATAAGTTTACAAATAGAGGAAGGGAAAATGTGTCATTTTGTCACACTGAATAAGTATGTGCTTTTCAATTTATTTATTTGTCACTTTGGTTACATGAATGTACCAGACATACACAGTGACTGCTATATTCTGAGAAAGTGTCCAATAGTTGGAAGTAGTGGATTTCGGCTTTCACTCTTGTCTAGTAATTCAGATTGCTCATCACATATGTGATATTCTTTACAGCATTTGGCAAAAATTATTTTTTTACCATCTATTCTTCCAGCAACACAAATCCTCTGTCCTACATCACTTACATGATCATTTTCAAATCAGAGCCTTTATGGGTTTGTTTGTTTTTTAAATTAATTTATTTATTTTTACAGCTTCTCTTTCACACAAGGCTCACTTCTTATGGTAAAGTGTGGTGAAGAGCTGGCAGCTTGATTGTAATTCTTGAAGGTTACAGAAATCAGAGAAGGGATTGGAAGGGCACTTAAGAGATCATATAGTCCATCCCCTATCCTAAATCATCTTATACAGATGTCCGTCTCATCAGCTCTTGGAAATGAAGATGCTGCTACCATTATCTATCTGTTTCATCAGCACTAGCTTCTAGTGGCAGAATTAGATGAATTCTGCTAACAGGGGCCAGGGCTTGGCCTACTGCAGTAGGAGACAGCTTTTTTTTTTTTTTTCTTGTATTATTCTCCTGTTGAAAACTCCACCCCTTTTGTAATGACTGGCTCTGTTTTACATGCTGGACTCATAGCAGCCAACACTAAATAAACCTACCCTGAGAGGAAACACCAAAATGCAATAAAACTTTTCAGTCCACAACAAGGATTACAGATTCTCTGATGGCACACCATTTTCAACACGAGAGCTATTGTTATTGACATATAGAGCAGCATCTCTATACGCCTGCATGAGTTGTAGCCATCTAGCTTCAAAAATGCATCATGTAGGGAGGGCAGAGGAATGAGGACTGGAGGCAGTAACATCTAAGTCACAGTGCTGGTGTCTCCCCAGGTCAGCGTCAGTCCCGCTGATGTCATCTGGGTGGGACCGCATTAAGGAGATTTAAATGGGCAGAGGAGTGAGGTTTGGAGGCGGTAACATCTAAGTCACAGTGCTGATGTCAGCATTAAGGAGATTTAAATTGGCAGCTTGTGGAGGGCAGAGGAGTGACGTTTAGAGGTCATAACATCTAAATCACAGTGCTGGTATCTCCCAAGTCAGTGTTGAGCCTGCTGATGTCATCTGGGCGGGGCCACATGAAAGAGATTTATATCGGCAGCTTCCTGTGGCATGGTGGAGGAGCGAGAATTGGAGGTGGTAACATCTTAAGTCATAGCGCTGGTGTCTCCCAGGTCAATCCCACTGATGTCATCTGGGCAGCACTGCATTAAGGAGATTTAAATTGGCAGCTTCCTGCGCAGCAATGGCCAAAGGTGCACACCAGGCTCCTTGAGAGCCCCTTTGGAGCCCTGGCGGGCCTAGATACTTTACTGCGACCATCTGGAAGCAGTTCCAGTTTTCACTTTGGAACTGAGGTACTGTTATATGATTTTATTTGCAGTGGTTTTTCAGTGTGAACTATTAGGAAACAGAAAGCTAAGATCAAACATTTGACTTTCAGTACCCCCTCTGTTACTGGCCTCATTGAGCAACATCTTGTCATGATAGGTAAAGATATACCACCCTCCCCCTCTGGCAGTGAAGCAGATGTGTCTTTGAGTTCAGGTTGAGAGATTTTTCCCTCAACTAGCTGTTTCTTCCCTACCTTCGCCTGATGGGGATTTGTTCCAAGAAGGTTTTTCCCCTGGAGGGAGAACTTTGACATTGCAGCAGTCTTTAGCACAATCCTCTCAAATTCTACGTTTGAAAGCAGTGGTTTTTCCTGTGGAAGCTCCAGTTGAAGAGACTGGGACTTTGACGATTACATTATTGGGTGTTTGTTTCAATGCGTTTAACCACTTTCCAATGTTAAGAGGTCCAGTACAGCACTTCTGTGAATCTTCTAAGCAAGTAGTCTTCAAGGTGGAAGTTTTGGACACAAAAATTCAGCAAGTGTCGTCTGCTTGTATGAAGTTGGAAACTCAAGTGAATGTTGTGCAGCAAGTGGAAACATTGGGTATTAAAGATAGTTTGTTTGTGCATAAACAGTTGTAAAAGGATAAAAAAATCAGTTTAAGAGCTGCTGAGGTTTCTAAATTTTCTAGTATATCCATTATTATCCACTTTTGAGGAAATATGTCAAAGAAATTTTAAATGCTGTCAAATGCTGATAATACTATTTGCCAGCTAAAGTTCTCAAGGAAGCCCAGGATGATTTGGCTCCGGATGTATTGTCACAAGGGGCTAATGAGAGAGAAAATGTAACTGCCTTTTTGGAAACTTCCCAGGATGACATAACTTCTAGCTTCACTCTCCTGGTTCCTTTCCCTTCACTATCTTGAAGAATTAAGAAATATTCCTTTTCTGTGGAGCAAAAAGTCAGATTTTTCCTGATGTTTCTAGGGTTACCTAGTTAAGGCAGAAACAATTTCTTCTTTAAACCTAGGGCCTTAGCTCTGGGCGCAGCTTTTTTTCTTGAAAGTTCCCTCCAAATGTTTGATTACTTTTGCAACTGTTAAATATATTTATTTTCTTTGAGCCTGAGCAGCTAGAAAGATTTATAATAAATAGGGAAGCTAAATAAGTCATCTTGATAGGGTTTAGTGTTGGAAGTTCTCCAGGTTTTGTGACATTGTGGTCAGATTTCTGATTTGAATTATTTCTTATTCATTTTTCTCTGCCTCCAATGACGTGGTCTGGACTGTTTTCATTATCTTAAATTTCAGTTAAAAGAAAATGTGGAGTTCCTAAAGAATCTGTGGACCTGGCTGTAATGCTGCAAAGGCTTATTTACTTAGGTCAATTAGTCTTGTACCTTTGATGATTGTTGGATTAAAGCAAATATATAAATTAAAAAGTTCCTGCTGTTAATACGTTTAAGCAAACACCACCAATCTGAAACAGAAGGATTTTTTTATATATATATAGGTGTTTGAATTTGACACAATATAGGCTAACCAATGAAGCAGAACAAAAATGCCTGTGAATTCTAAAATCAGTGTGAAACAGATGTGTAATATAATCATGAAAGGTCCTTGGGAAAACATGTTAATTTTGTTTTTAAATAATTCAGGCCCAGAGCATCAGGTGGTCGATTAGCAATGCTGAGCAGGTTTTTCTGAGAGTATAACATTATGCTGGTTGTGTGGCTAATGGTATTAACAGAAGCACTGTTACAGTGTAATATACAGTGACAAACTGTACATTTAGTGTTCACCATATATGTTTTATAAGCCTGTTACAAAAAATAAAAAGGTGGGAAAATAAGCCAGGCTATCCAAAGAATGGAACCAAATTAATTTGGTTCCATTCTTTGGATAGCCTGGCTTATTTTCCCACCTTTTTATTTTTCGTTTCACGCCTCGTGGGATCTATTGAGTTCTCCACTGTTTGTGGATTCTCTTTAGATTATAAGCCTGTTATACTTTTGGGATTTAAAAAAAAGCATTCTTGGACTTAAATCAGAACACAGCAGTGCTCCTTGCAGTATGCTAAAACATTGTGCTTGTTAATTACATCAAAATGAATTATTTCTTTCTCCTCTCAGGTGTGGCCTATTTCCTGTTCATTTGGTGCAACCTTTGGTTATGTGGCTGGACTCATCACTGCACCTCTCTGGATATACTGGAATAGGAAGCAGCTCACATACAAGAGCAAATAAGTTTCACCAGAGACAGTTGCTTACAAGAACACTGTGCAGAGTATCCACATCCTTGTGAGGTGTTATTCCTCTGAAGAGATTGTTTATAGGCAACCACAGCCCAGTACAGCTGCAGTTTTAAATTATGTAACCCTGAGAGATTGTATTATTTTTTTGTAACTGATGTCCGCATCTCCCTCATCCCCGTATTCTATTTTGATGGGTTTCAGAATGGCGCTTAACAGTTTCCAAACCACCTTCCTATCTGCATCGGGTTTTACATGTTATTTCCACTCTGGGTCATGTAATTTCACAGTAGACTTGGCCAGCACCAACCGTATCTCACGTGATCAAACAGCAGTTTATACACCTGGAGCCTAGTCTTTTTTTCATGGTGTTTTTCTTTGGAGTTAAAATAGCAATAATAGCTTCATCAAAAACAGTCTTCAGTCCTTTCTGGGTTAGAGCTGAACACTCCACATAGCAGCATGCACCAATCTGTCAAGAAACAAAAAAAGGACATTCAGATTATTGTTTACTTTCAACTGTATGTGGAGCTTGAGCTAGAAGCATGCAAATTCTCTTCATAACTCTGTGCTGTGGATAAGAAGAACTACACCGATTTATGTTTACACAAAATGAAGGTACAAATAAACTTTTTAAACCATGGTCCTATAATTCAAAAATGACAATACCAAGGAACAGATAAGGAAAAAATGAAAAGTAGTAAGAACACTGAGAAAACTAGTTTATAAGAGGCATAAAGAAAATGTAAAGTATTTTAAAATTAGTAACATATTAGAGGCACACTCAGCGTCTGAATTTCTTGGAATTATATCTATTTCAGATCGCTCTAGAATTTTGGACTTATAAAAGACAAGATGCTGGCCCAGTGATCCAATGGCAGTGCCACATTCTACCACACAGAAATCCAAGTGAAACGCTGAGGTCCAGATCTGCCTGATCCATGGGTTGGATACTACAAAAGGTGTCCACTCATCCTGGAGAAAGGATTTCTGGGTGTTTCTCTGTAGTGACATCTGTTAGTCACAATTCGCAAATACACTAGATTCCAAAGTGAGAGGCAGTCCATGTCTTTCTGCCAAAGTACCACCATTATAATGGCAATGCTGGGATTAATTGTGGGGTGAAATCCTTGGTTGACTTCTACATTAAGGCTCACAGCACCTACCACCGCTATCAACACCAGCTACATATGATGAACAGCAGGAATTTGTCAGGCAAAAATCAATCACAAAAAGTACACTAGCTGGACTGCAGTGGGAGGAAGACATTGTCGAATTAGTTTTGGGTTCATGTCTGTTTTTAATCTCTCTTATTATGCTGGTAGAATTTGCTACTGTATCAGAAAGCAAAAGAAACCGGAAAAATTAAATCTTATTTCTCCTGCATGATGATTTTGCTCCAGCTTATAATCTGATACCTTTGAACAGGTGGCATTGTCAAAATTAACCTGTTTATGGCAAGGTTCATTTTGGGTAGGTGTAATAAATCCAGCCAATATTCTAGGAACCAAAACTTACCTCCAAAGAGTTTTTTTCCCCTCATATAGTTAAATGCTAGAAAAATATTTTTACAAATCATGCCTAGAAAGTCGAACTGGGAACTCCCCCCCCCACCTTTTGCCGTCTTGGAATTGTTTCCCTACAAGCTATTTACTAGTTAAGACAGTGAATTCATAGCAGGCTACCTAACTGGTGCAGTAGGTTAAAGACTAGATTCTATATATCACGCCTAAAAAAATCCACATGGGGAAAAACCCGCCAAGGTGTATTCTATAAAGTGTGCCTAGATGGAGGCATACTTTATAGAGTACCACTAAATTTTGGCACGGTTTATAGAATGCTCACCATTAACGCTGGGGTTTACTAAGCTGCTAGTGCCGACACAACCCATTCACTTTGAATGGGCTGTGTTGTCAATGCTGAGCTGCTTAGTAAACAGACCCTTAAGTTAGGCATGGCACAGGTGTACTCTATAACAATGCGCATGGATTTTAGAAACACCCACGACCTGATCATTCTACGCCCCCTTTTCAGTTATGCCCATTAGAATTTCATCATTTTTACAGAATACGCTTAGACAATTGCGCACAAATTCTAATTAGTGTCGATAATTGCTTGTTAATTTGGCAATTACCAGAGCTGACTGGCTTGTTAACTAATTCAGGGGGTGTTTTACTAAGGCGCACTGGTGTTTTTAGCGTGTGCTAAATGCCCACAGGAATACATTGGCGCCTCTAGCACGTGCTAAAAACGCCATCGCGCCTTTGTAAAAGACCCCCTAAGTTATGTGTGGCAAATTGAGAATATGACTTGATTTGCATGCACAACTACATAGAATCTGGGGGCAAGTGTGTAAGCTGCACCAAGTTTCTGAAGGAAAGTACTCACATATCCCAGTTTATTTTACATGAATAAGGGCACAGTGCAGTGGTTACCAAACCTGTCTGGGGGCTCCCCAGCCAGACGGGTTTGCATGATATCCACACTGCCTCCATTGCATGCAAATCTCTCATGAATATTCATTGTTGATATCATGAAAACCTGACTGGCTGGGGAGCCCCAGGATAGATTTGGGAACCACAGACATATTATGTAAAATATGCATGTAAAGCAGGAGTGTTCAGCCTCGGCCCTCACCAGATTGAGTTTTCAGAATTTCCACAATGAATATTCATTAGATCTATTCGCATATAATGGAGGCAGTGCATGCAAATAGATCTTATTCATATTCATTGGGGAAAATCTGATTGGACTGTGGCCCTCACGGCTGAAACAACCCTGATGTAAAGAATAATCCCTCCCCAATCTCAACCCTGGAAGCGCATATGCTCAGGGCCTACTTGCACATGTATAGGCCAGGCAGTTTTATAAGAGGCACTTACTTTCTGCATAAAACACTGTTATACCTGTGAACATGCCTTTTAGAATTCCTCCCCAGTGCTGGGGGACAAATTTGTTCCATTAGGGCCAATATTCAGATCAAGGGAAGGGAGCCCAGATAACTCCCAGTCAACAATCAGCCCAGATACTCAATGCCAGGCATTGAATATCCGTTTTTGGCCAGTTTAAACTTAACGCCAAAGATATTACAGCTATTTAAGCGGCTCAATGTGTGGCCACTTTCAATAGCCAGCTATGGACTGAATATTTGGGGATAGCTGGCTACCCCCGTTGAATATTGCTAGATAACCAGTTAAGTGCCATTTAACCGGCCAGGTGCCATTCCTGACCAGTTAAATGATTTTGAATATCGGGGGGGGGGGGGGGGGGGGGGGAGGAATTGTGTCTTAGCATAATTCCAACTGGTGAGTAAACCATTAAAACTTCTCTTGCAGTGAACTTCATTTGTTTACATGTGATTTAAAATTTAACAGCTGTACAATTTCTGTGATTTTATTTTTTTTACAAAAATTAAATTTACCTCTTTTGCTAATTTCTCTCCATGCTCCATGGTCATAGGCTTCTCCTTCAAATCATTAAGTCTTGCTAAAGTTTTTGGATCATCACGGAGATCAATCTATTGATAATAACAATGGTACATATTAACAACTTTAAAATGTATCATTTTTATGACCTGGCAGTGTCTGCCTGCTCCTTTGGGTTTCCACATCAATTGAAAAAGACCCCCATGGTGTTACAATGGCATGAGGCTTCATGTGTAACAGGGGTCTCTATACTTTACTGAGAGAAGGTATGAAGAGAATCTTCTCCCGTTGTTGAGAAACCACAATTTATTACATTGGCCCAATAGACATATCTTTGGTGCAGTGGTTTCCTTTGGGTTTAGTGCAGATTTTGTTTTGCATTAATATAACTTGCAATACAGGGAGGGCTTCAATGCACAAAAATACAGTGGGGCATGGTTGTGCATGCTTATCAGCAGCATACAGAATTACTTCTTTTGTAGAAAGTACACTCAGTTTTAGCATGCTTTTTACTTCCCTTTTTCTTGGAGAGGGAATAAAGTTTTAACTTCCAACTGACTAAGTAGGAAGTCAACCGGAAGTTAAAACATTAGCCACCAAGCAACTGAGATTCCCAAGTTGGGGCCCCCTGGGAGACAAGATTCCAAATTTGGGGACCTACAGACCCAGGGTGCTGATCTAAAGGAGGTGGCTGAAGTCCAGGACTCCCACCCACCTTCTCACATGCTTAGCGCCTCTCTATACACTCACAAAGCACAACTGACAACCCAATTCCCATCCAAGTAATATCTATATCTAAGCTAATGGTGTAGGTTAGCTAGGTGGGGCTTTGTGCCAGCCTTCGTAATGCCAAGGCATTTGGAACTGGATTGAAGGATTTCCAAATCAATGGTCAGAGGAGTAGCCTAGTGGTTAGTGCAGTGGACTTTGATCCTGGGGAACTGAGTTCAATTCCCACTGCAGCTCCTTGTGACTCTGGGCAAGTCACTTAACCCTCCATTGCCCCTGGTACAAAATAAGTAGCTGAATATATGTAAACCGCTTTGAATGTAGTTGCAAAAACCTCAGAAAGGCGGTATATCAAGTCCCATTTCCCTTTCCCTATTTGAGATTCTACATGGAATGCTGCTACTGTTTGAGATTCTGTTGCTACTATTTGAGATTCTACATGAAATGTTGCAACTATTGAGATTCTACATGGAATGTTGCTACTATTGAGATTCTGTTGCTACTATTTGAGATTCTACATGGAATGTTGCTATTCCACTAGCAACATTCCATGTAGAAGCCTGCCCTTGCAAATCAGCAATGCAGCCGCGCAGGCTTCTGTTTCTGTGAGTCTGACGTCCTGCACGTACGTGCAGGACGTCAGACTCACAGAAACAGAAGCCTGCGCGGCCGCATTGCTGATCTGCAAGGGCAGGCTTTTACATGGAATGTTGCTAGTGGAGGAGTAGCCTAGTGGTTAGTGCAGTGGACTTTGATCTTGGGGGAACTGAGTTCAATTCCCACTGCAGCTCCTTGTGACTCTGGGCAAGTCACTTAACCCTCCATTGCCCCTGGTACAAAATAAGTACCTGAATATATATAAACCGCTTTGAATGTAGTTGCAAAAACCTCAGAAAGGCAGTATATCAAGTCCCATTTCCCTTTCTCTTCCCTTAATTAGATGCCACCTCTAACCACTGAAATTCAAATGAAAGTAAAGGTAACTTCAATTTTACTTAGCCCACTTTTTCTGAATTTAAGTATACCGTTTTAACTATTGCATGTTATGCTAACATTCCTTTAATTTTTACTTTCCTTGAGACACAAAACATTGAAGGAAAAATTTTAGTGCACATTTTCAGCATGCTCTTATTACACTACAAAGAAAAAAAAAGGAAGTTAAGAATTGGGGTAGAGAGATGGGTGTGTTAGGAATGACAAAACTACAGCTAGGACAAAACCCCAACTCAGTATCTAGGTAAAAAAAAAAATAATTTATGAAAAGATATTCAGTAATTCTGAAAGCTCCTAAGGAAGATTTTTCCTGGAAATATTAGAAATTCTGGTTGCGGGAACAAAAAGGAGCCCCTTCAGTACAAATATATCTGTTATATACTTTAAGAGGGTAATTTTATTAAAAGTTGCCTATTAAAAAAAAAAAAAAACCAACTTTTTTTTATTTGAAATTTGAAAATTGATACCAAGAACAATAACCAAGTATATCTACTTGTACAGAAATTGACTTCATTCAGGTAAGTAATCAACAGAAAATGAAATTACTTTAAAGAAAATAAAGAATCATCCCACTAAAGAACATATACTAAAGCAAGAGAGAGCTTCAAAGATTATAAGCAAGATTATTGCATCTAATAATTATAAAAGGAAGAGAGCCTAACAGAACTTCACTCCTCCTATGCCGAGGGGCTCCCTTCCTTGCAGCAATATCAGATGATGATTATTGGAGTTTGTCTGGTCTCCTGAAGATGCTAATGGTGAAACATAGGACTATGTCAAGACTGGAAAACAACTAAACCGGTTAAGAAAGTTTATTGGGCACAAATTTACATTACATTTTTCATCAAGCATCTGGATCCAGAAACTAAGCTAAGTGAAATTTAAGCACAACTATCAGTTCCCGTCAATATTCTCTAAAGCTTTATTTTTAGTTTCTGGCTGAAATAGGTTTAAGATTCTGAGCACTTTCATATCGTACAGTAATTTAAAACAAAATTTTTTTTTCTCCTTTAATATTATACATACTATAAATAGGGAGAATATTTGAAGAATTGTATCCCTATATTATTTAGAATTAGATAGTATCTTTGAGCAATTGGATGCAAATTTTCTAATGAAACCTTCAATATCTCAGTCAAATATTATATGAAAATATCTCAAGGTGATCTCTACTACTACTACTAACTAGCATTTCTAAAGCGCTACTAGGGTTACGCAGCGCTGTACAATTTAAACATAGAAGGACAGTCCCTGCTCAAAGAGCTTACAATCTAAAAGACAAGAGAACAATCTAAGGACAAGTGAACAATCTAGAGGACGAGTGAACAGTTAATCTGATAGGGTGGATGGATTGGGGCATTTTATATTTCTCGAGCGGTTAGGCGCCGAAGGCAGCATTGAAGAGGTGAGTTTTAAGCAGAGATTTGAAGATGGGTAGGGAGGGGGCATGGCGTATGGGTAAAGGAAGATTATTCCAGGCATAGGGTGAGGCAAGGCAGAATGAGCGGAGCCTGGAGTTGGCAGTGGTGGAGAAGGGTACTGAGAGAAGGGCTTTGTCCTGTGAGCGGAGGTTACGGGCGGGAACATAGGGGGAGATGAGGGTGGAGAGGTAATGAGGAGCCGCAGACTGAGTGCATTTGTAGGTAAGGAGGAGGAGCTTTAATTGTATGTGATATCTGATCGGAAGCCAATGAAGTGATTTGAGGAGAGGGATGATATGAGTATATCGGTTTTGGCGGAATATAAGACGTGCAGCAGCGTTCTGAACTGATTGAAGGGGGGATAGATGGCTGAGTGGGAGGCCGGTGAGGGTACTTTGGGAAAGTTTAACAGCTGAAGATTGGAAGACCTTGCCTGGTTCTCCAATGCTTCTACTTTAGCTCTCAAAAGTACAATATCTTAATTATTGCAGCATCAACAGATTGTAACACAGTTAATTTTAAATTGCTTTCCTATAAAGATCTTTTTAAAGCACCTATTTCCACCACATTAGTTGCAATCTTAGTCTCAGGAACAGAGACAGTCTCAGTAATGGCATTTAGTTTAGGCACAAAGCCTGACCAAGTTCAACTATTGAAGCCCAAATATACTCTTAAGTAAACTGCTCCAGATGCTGAAGAGAAAAAATAACTTGTGCAGAGACTGAGGCCAACTTACCTTCTCCTCAAGCTGCAATGCTAGATAGATTGGAAGATGAGGCCAGCAATGAGGGAGTGTTTTCTTCCTCATTTCACATAATGTCAGCAGAATCTTCTCTACACACCAACAGAGTCCACTCTGAACTCTACTCCTTGGGGCTGGGTGACCAGCGCAACTCAGTACTTGATCGCTCAGCTCTCTAGGAGAGAAGGTTCCAGGATGCGCTGGTGGTCAATTCGGGCTCAGCATTGTCTCCATCACCTGGGAACCCTCCAGTCCACCTGACTTAGGAAGGAGTCCAATCGGGAATGGCTCATCATACCCTAAAACTCAGATCCCTCTATGATCCACAAACCCACCCATAGGGCCAGAAATGGAAGCAGCTGGGATCTCCAAAGGATGGACCCTGACTTTATCCCTATGTTTTGTCCATCAAAGACAAAGTCGTGGTGATATAGTAATATACATAGTAGATGATGGCAGATAAAGACCTGTACGGTCCCATCCAGTCTGCCCAAAAAAAATAAACTCATAGCATAAGGTATGATGTGATACTCAATCTTGATTTGTCCTTGCCATTTTCAGGGCACAGACCACAGAAGTCTGCCCAGCACTGGTCTTGTTCTCCAGCTACTGACGCTGAATTCGTGAAGCAGAAAACGGTAACAGAATTCAAAAATGCGTGGGATAAACATAAAGGAATCCTGTTCAGAAGGAATGGATCCTCAGAAGCTTAGCGGAGATTGGGTGGCAGAGCCGGTGGTGGGAGGCGGGGCTAGTGCTGGGCAGACTTCTACGGTCTGTGCCCTGAAAATGGCAGATGGAAATCAAGGTCAGGTGTACACAAAAAGTAGCACATGCGAGTTTATCTTGTTGGGCAGACTGGATGGACCATGCAGGGTTTTTTTTTTCTGCCGTCATCTACTATGTTACTATAGTTACCTGATGCTAGGGTCCACCTTGTAGGTCAGCACCCAAGAAAAAGATCTAGGTGTCGTCGGAGACTAATACGCTGAAATCATCTGCCCAGTGTGTGGCACCAGCCAAAAAAGCAAACAGGATGCTGAAAATTATTAGGAAAGGCATGCAAAATAAGACTGAAAATACCATAATGCCTCAGTATTGTTCCACGGTGCGACCTCACCTCCAGTACTGCATTCAGTTCTGGTTGCCGTATCTCAAAAAAAATATAGCGGAATTAGAAAATGTTCAAAGAAGAGCAACCAAAATGATAAAGGGGATGGAAGTCCTCTCATATGTGGAAAGGCTAAAGAGGTTAGGGCTCTTCAGCTTAGAAAAGAGACAGATGAGAAATGATTGAATTCTTCAAAACCCTGAGTGGTGTAGAATGAGTAGAAGTGAATAGATTGTTTACTTCTTCCAAAAGTACAAAGACTAGGGAACACTCAAGGAAGTTACATGGAAATACCTTTAAAACAAATAAGAAGAAATATTTTTTCACTCAACGAATAGTTAAAATCTGGAACTCTTTGTCAGAGGATGTAGTAACAGTGGTTAGCGTATCTGGGTTTAAAAAAGGTTTGGACAAGTTCCTGGAGGAAAAGTCCATAGTCTGCTATTGAGACAGGCATGAGGAAGCTACTGCTTGCCCTCAGATTGGTAGCATGGAATGTTGCCACTATTTGGGTTTCTGCCAGGCTCACTTGGCCACTGTTGGAAACAGAATACTGGGCTAGATGGACCATTGGTCTGACCCAATATGGCTATTCTTATGTTCTTATGACTTGAAGAATGCCTATATCTACATACAGATACCTGCCATAGGAAATATCTGAGATTCTGAGTAGAGATTGCCAGTACCGTGTTCTGCCATTTGGTCTCTCATCATTTTCCAGGGTCTTCACAAAATGTCTATGGTAATCAGAGCATCATTATGCATCCTGGGGATGGTTTCGCTACCTTGACTGGCCAATCAAGAGCACATCAGAGGAAGGTGCAAAAGAATCAATGCACAGAACCATTTGGGTGCTGTAGCTACTAGTGTTTGAGATAAACTACCCCAAGTCCTACCTCGGCCTGTCTCAGTGACTGCAGTTCATCCAAGCCCTGCTAGACACGACTCGAGCCAGTGCTTTCCTCCCACCCACTTTGGTTCAGGAAGTTCACTGGAGTCAGCAGTTATCAAGTCGGCAGATGTTGAGATTACTAGATCACATGGCCTCCATCGTGCATGTCACACCCATGGCACACCTCAATTTAAGGACTGCTCGATGGACTCTGCCTTCCCAGTGGATCAGGCCATGTGGAACCTAAATGATGTCATCACTGTCACACTTCCTCTCAAGAAATCTCTGTCTTGGTGGCTAATTCACAGCAATTTGGACAAGTGATGCCCATTCCTAATTTCTGAACCCCACCAGACAGAAACGACAGATGCATCCCACCTTGGGGTGGGGAGCTCATATAGATGAGCTCCACACCCAGGATCAGTGGTCTGCTCAGGAGAGACAACATGATGAGATATTCTCACTGCCTCATTCACTTCCCCATTGAGTTGAATTCTGTCAGCTGTTGTATTAGACAGAGCTGGTCTCATGTGGTAGCAGCAAGTGGGAAGATGCACGCAAGCTCAGTGGGATGCTCTCAAATTCTTCTAGAAAGAACACTAGGGAGCACTTACGGTCTAGGCTCTGTCAGATGACATCACCCATCAGTGAGAATACTCACCCTGATGTCTGTAGTGAACATCTTCCAAAGGGTGAATAACTTTGCTTTTTGTTTTGAGCTCATTCTCTTGCTATATAGAGATTTTGTGTGTTTAACCTCTGCCTTTTTTGAACATCCTTTTCTTGAAAACTTATTACCGGATACTGCTCTTAAGCTTACCTCCTTGCAGTTTTATTTTATGTCCTCTAGTTCTAAGCTTCCCAGTCTTTGAAAAAGATTTGTTTGCTCATTAATATTTATTTATTAGGATTTATTTACCGCCTTGTTGAAAGAATTCACTCAAGGTGGTGTACAGTATCTTTCAAATATTTAAACATCTGTATCATAACACCCATCTCTCCTCTCGGATATACATATTCGGGTCTTCAAGTCTCTTCTCATACATCTTCTGCTGCAGACCCCAGACCATTTTGGTTGCCTTCCTCTGAACCAGTTCAAGCAAAATACGGCCTCCAAAACTGCTGAACACAGTACTCCAAGTGGAGCCTCACCAATGGCTTGTACAGGGGCGTTATCACCTCCTCCCTTCTGCTGGTTATGACCCTCACTATGCAGTCTAGCATCCTTCTGGCTTTGGCCACTGCTTTGTCACATTGTTTTGCCACCTTGAGATCCTCAGACATCATCACCCTGAGGTCCCTTTCCTGGTTTGTGCATATCAGCTTCTCTCATCATATACAGCTCCTTTAGATTTCTGCACCTAAAATCCATCATTGTATTTCTTTGCATTAAAGCTTAACTGCCAAGTTTTAGCCCATGCTTCTAATTTTTGTAGATCACTTCTCATCATGTCAGCTGCCTTCAGGGTGCCTACTCTGTTGCAAGTCTTTATGTCATTGGCAAAATGGCAAACTTTTCTTCCTAACCCTGCACCAATATCACTCACAAAGATACTGAATAGAATCAGTCCCGGGACCAACAATCCCTGAGGCACACTACTACTCACCTTTCTATCTCCGAGTGAATTCTATTTAGCACCACACTCTGTCATCTGTCAGCCCAGTTTCTGATCCATCACCTTGGGACCAACCCCCTGGGCACTTAGTTTACTTATAAGCCTCATATGAGGAACATTATCAAAGGAGTAGCTGAAATTTAAGTAGAACACATCCAAAGCATGCCCTCAATCTAGTTCTCTGATCACCAATAAGATTCATTTGACACAATTTTCCTTTGGTAAGACCATATCAATTTGGATCTTGCAACCCATTTAATTCCAAGAAGTACATTATCCTTTCCTTCAGCAGCATCTCTATAACAACTTTTCCCACCACTGAGGTAACGCCTTTGATTTCCCACCTCTGTTATCACTCTTATGAACAGGGTCCACTTCAGCCTTTTTTTTTTTTGTTACATTTGTACCCTGCGCTTTCCCACTCATGGCAGGCTCAATGCGGCTTACATGGGGCAATGGAGGGTTAAGTGACTTGCCCAGAGTCACAAGGAGCTGCCTGTGCCTGAAGTGGGAATCGAACTCAGTTCCTCAGTTCCCCAGGACCAAAGTCCACCACCCTAACCACTAAGCCACTCCTCCACGGTTGCTACTATTTGAGATTCTACATGGAATGTTGCTATTCCAACATTCCATGTAGAAGTCGGCCCTTGCAGATCACCAATGTGGCCGCGCTGGCTTCTGCTTCTGTGAGTCTGACGTCCTGAAACAGAAGCCTGCGCAGCCCTTCTACATGGAATGTTGCTAGTGGAATAACAACATTCCATGTAGAATCTCCAATAGTATCTATTTTATTTTTGTTACATTTGTACCCTGCGCTTTCCCACTCATGGCAGGCTCAATGCGGCTTACATGGGGCAATGGAGGGTTAAGTGACTTGCCTAGAGTCACAAGGAGCTGCCTGTGCCTGAAGTGAGAATTGAACTCAGTTCCCCAGTTCCCCAGGACCAAAGTCCACCACCCTAACCACTAGGCCACTTTCTCCAATCCCACGGAACCTCTCCCATCTCCAAGGATCCTTTAAATAAATAATTTTTAATGTTGAGAAAAAAATATTTATACATTTAATCATTAATTTCAATTCATATGGAAGAATATTTATACTATTCTAGAAGTATGATCCTAAGGCAGAATATGATGAGAAAACTTTACAAACATGGCAATTAAAATTTACAAAATGTTTACTGAAATTAGAAGCAAATCAAAATGCCACATCTAGAGAAAGCTCATTTTGACCTCCCTGTTTCTCGGAAACTGCAGAGGAAGCAGAAGAAGAAGATTGTTCAGAATCATTTCTTATCAGCGTTTGATGGAAAAAGATCTGTAGTAGTTCTCATGCTGGTTCTGACTTGTTTTGTGCCCTTAAGTGTGGCAAAGTGAAAATTGGGGGGGGGGGGGGGGGGGGGGGTCGGAAAGTTCTGCCCAAAATTACTTGACGCCATGATTCCTGGAGAGGTTGTCTAGTTGGGATGCAAAAAAATATATAAAGGACCTTTGCGGTTTATATATATTTTTCTCTTAGATGACATTATCCTTCTGGATGGAATACATTTTTAAGCCACTGATATACATTGGGACAGTTAGGGTACAATGCATTTTGGTTACAGCTGTATCACAATATATATTAACTACCTGAACTTTTGTCTCGCTGCACCCTACGCCTGGAATAAACTTCCTGAGCCCCTACGTCTTGCCCCATTCTTGGCCACCTTTAAATCTAGACTGAAAGCCCACCTCTTTAACATTGCTTTTGACTCGTAACCACTTGTAACCACTCGCCTCCACCTACCCTCCTCTCTTCCTTCCCATTCACATTAATTGATTTGATTTGCTTACTTTATTTATTTTTTGTCTATTAGATTGTAAGCTCTTTGAGCAGGGACTGTCTTTCTTCTATGTTTGTGCAGCGCTGCGTATGCCTTGTAGCGCTATAGAAGTGATAAATAGTAGTAGTAGTAGTCTCTTGTAACCAGAGCTAATATTGTGATGTCATAATGCCTCAGGCCACCAATAAGAGCCAACCTCATCAGTGATGTCACAATGGCTTGATTGTCCTATACTTGGCTTACTTTTATTACATAGCTCTTTGAGCAGGGACTGTCTTTCTTCTATGTTTGTGCAGCGCTGCGTACGCTTTGTAGCGCTATAGAAATGCTAAATAGTAGTAGTAGTAGTAGTATACTGACACTACAAAGCCATCAAATTTTCACCATTTCTGGGAACACAACCTAGGTTAATAAGTATTTTTTTTTTTTAAAGCCAGTCTCTACCTTTACTGACAAGTTTTGAAGGTCGCTACTTGTGTATAGCAACCTGGAGCAGATAATTTTTTTTCTTTTTTTGATGATGCCCCACTTAGTTGATTTAATTGCTTCAATAAAGTCAGAGGTCCCAGGAGACCAGATTTTCATCTATAACTTCATGATTCACAGGCAGGAAAGTTTTTTGGGAAAACTTCTATCCTAGTTATCGGATATTTTTAAAATATTTTTATCTGATGTACTTGTTTATTTGAATTTTTATTTATGCCGTTATCTTCTCTACATATTTCTTGACCCAAAGACTACCGACTACTTTATTCAGGCTCTTCCAACCATTGAATACTTGAATTAACAATAGATACATGGCCCCTGATATTCAACTGGTGGTCAGTGTTTTTTTTAACGCAGATTGTTGCCGGCTAACGTATCCCCCAATGTTCACTGCTGGGCACCAGCACTATCACCGGCCCACGCTGGACCACCAGGGATACAAGAAGGCCTGGAGGGAGGGCTTGTCTGCATGGCTAGGGGGAGGGGGTCTTGATGTGGGCTGGGGAGGGAAAGAAGGGGACATTGATGGAAGGGGGGCTTGAAGGGGCTTTAGGTTAAAAAAAAAATTATAATATATATATATATTTTTTAACCTAAAGCCCCTGAGCCTCTTCAAGCCCCCCTCCCATCAATGTCCCCTTCTTTCCCTCCCCAGCCCACATCAAGACCCCCGTCCCTTAGCCATGCAGACAAGCCTTCCCTCCAGGTCTACCTGTATCCCTGGTGGTCCAGCGTGGGCCGGTGTAAAATAGCTGCCGTGATCTCTCATGGCAGCCATTTTAGACTGGTGCTGCTGCCCCCAACGACCCCTCTGGACCACCAGGGATATAGGTAGGCCCAGAGGGAGGGCCTGCCTGCACAGCTGGGGGGGGGGGGGGGTCTTGATGTGGGCTGGGAGGGGGAAGGGAAAGAAAGGGACATTGGCGGGGAGCTTGAGAGGGCTCAGGGGCTTCAGTTAAAAAAAAAAAAAAAGGTTAAGCAGGTGCCGGCCCGATATTAAGAGCTGGCACCCACATAGCTAAGCGGCCTTATTTAGGACAGCTCTTGAGGTGTCCTAAATGAAACTGCTTAGTTATGTGGGTGCTGGCACTGAATACTGCCAGCACCTGCATAACCTAGGGCTCCTCACCAGCCCTGCCCACTTTTTGTTTGTGCGGTCTTGGGGGATATTCAGCAGCACTGTCCGATTAAGTGCTGCTGAATATCCCCGGTTAGGTAGCAGGAAGCTACTTAAGCGGGCAGGCTCCTTCCCGCTTCAATCGCTTTGAATATCGGCCTCATGATGACTATGCCCATGGCTGTACGATATGGCTTTATCACATATATCCTTGAGTCTCTTTACACAAGCTACCTTCCTCTTGTATCTCAGGTTAGATTTAATTTTCCAACTATCCCCTTGTTCCCTTATAACAAGCAATTGTAATATACAGCTTATATTTCCCTTTCCCAGCTTCTATTACATAGTAACATAGTAACATAGTAGATGACGGCAGAAAAAGACCTGCACGGTCCATCCAGTCTGCCCAACAGTTCCCCCTGATATTTACATTGTAAACTGCCTAGACATTTTTTTTTCTTTTACTATGGGGGTCTTTTTCTGAGCCACGGTAGAAATCAGCTGGCGGTAAATGCCTAGACACACATAAGAATATATATGGTTATAGCAAATAAAAAAGAAATGTGAAATGTAAAAGATGTAGCAAATTCCCCCCCCCCCCCCCTTTTTTTAAGGGAAAATAATATCAATGGTGGTCTTAAATTAGCTACAAACTTTTACTTAAAACAGCATATTATATCCCATTCAGGACAGTTTTTAGAAAGGCCTTAGTACAGAAATGTTTCTTGGCTCAGTACTGGACAAGCGGCATCAAGAAACGGATGGGGATGGTACTTGTCTACTGGGACTGAGGGCGTTATAATAAATAAATAAGTAAATAAAAAGCCGATACGTTTTACGTATATATTACAAGTAGATCGCTTATACACCAAACACAGTGAAAGCTTCTTACAAATTAGATCACATCTACAATAAAGCAAATAATTTGCCTAATTATATAACAAAAGAAGAAACAATATAATCTAGAAGCTTAACAACTGCCTCAGACCACCATAAGGGAGTGGCGTGGATATGTAAAGATAAGGAGATCAAATAGGAAATCTCAAAAGAAAGCTATAACCCCTGGGCTTCACCCAACCACTAAATGTCCAAAAGCCGAATCAAGACGTTCCACCACTGGTCAACTTGTTTAGGTCCAAAAAGGATCTCAGATGGTCAGGTACAAAAGAGACATATTTCATACCAAGGTATTTTACAATACAATGGATATGCCAGCAAAAAAGTCTCTCCTAATTTCCTTGTCTCTTCTCTCATAACAAAAAATGATTTCCACCTCTCCAATGTAGATTTTGTTACATCCGGATACAACCAAATCCGTTGACCACAGAATTGTGAAACTGAATTTCTAAAATATAATCACATTGTCGAGTTTAAGTCCTGTTCAAAGACAGTTTACAATCAAAGTGGTCTTGAATTTCAGAAAAAGAACTTTCAAAATAGCAGAAATATTATTTAAGGCATTTACTTCCAATTGAGACTGAGCTGGAACTTGAGATCCAGATGGAAAATGATCTACCAAAGTCTGATCTTCCAAAGGCTGACCCACAGCTGACGCTTTTTTTGATGCAACTGGCAAATAATACACTTTGTTCAAAGGGGGAGTAGCGTCTGTAGGAATTTTCAAATTTTCAACAAGAAACTTTGTAAACATATCCACTCGGGTCATACCCAACACTTTGGGGAAATTTAAGATTCTCAGGTTCAGTCTCCTACTAAAATTTTCCAACTGTTCTATTTTCCTATGAGCACTTTTCTGATCTTTGATCACCGTAGAAACAACTTCTTTAAGACGATTAACTTCCAGTTTCATCTGTGAAATTTGTTTGGAGCTCTCCTGCCAAACTTTTTCAAAAGATTGTTACAAAATATCCACCTTACTCACAAGAGTTGTTGTGTTCTGCGCAGTCTTCCTACTGTCTCATCCAGCTTCTTAATGGCCATCCAGATCGTCTCCAGTGTCACCACCTTGAGGACAACCAAAGAATTGGTCATCCCAACACTCTCCATCTCAGCCGGTACTTCCAGGAAACGAGTTCCACGGCTACCACTCAGCTGTACTGTGACTTCCGCCAAATCAGCGTGGAGCCTCGGCATCTGGGGATGACAATGAAACATTGTGCCCAAAAGAGACCGGCTCTCCTCCACCATGTCGCAATGCAGGACCCTTACCCCGGCCTTCCTGCTGGGAGTGAACAGCATGGCGCTTGAACTTCTGTTGGAGGGTTTGCTGGATAGGGGAGGATACTATGCCCCTTCCTCTTTGTGTGGGGCATAGTAGCATGGAAGAAAAAAAGTAAGTGAAGAAAATCTCTCCAGCTAGTAGGAGCACTCCAGTGCTGCTACCTGTCCTGTTGCTATATTGGCTATGCCTTTCCCAGGGTGTCATCAGCTTCTGACTCCCTAAGTCACAGTGAAATAATAAATGGCACTGCTTGAAGACCATAATATTGAGGTCTTTCTTGGTACAGACCCTGGACCATTCTTTGGATGCGCTTCTCTGGGCAATCTCTAAACTCTCTCAGTGATACATCTTCCGTAACTCAATGCTCTAGATGAGGCCGCACCAATGCCTGCAAAGAGGTATTATCGCCTCCTTTTTTTCTACTGGTTATACCTTGCCATCTGCACCCCAGCATCCCTGTGGCTCTGGCCACTGTTTTACTACTTTCTCACCATCAAACACTATAGCCCTGCTTACTGCACCTCAGCTCTTCACCACCCATTGCTTACCTTTCCTGACCATTTCTCCACCCCAAATGCATAACTGCACTTTCTGGTGTAGAATCTTAACTACCAAGCAGTCTTACTCTCTAGACTGAGTGAAATTGGTTTTGGAGGTGTCACTCTGAATTGGTTCAATCCTTCCTAGATGGTATAGTTCACTAGGTAAAATTGCGGAACAGGTGTTCAAATCCAAGGCACGTGGCTCATGAGATCTTTCATTATTCAATAACTCTCTGTATCCTCAGAGAGATTAAGATGCTTTGGGGCTTGATATAGGATTTATACTGATGACATTTGGATGCATTCATCTTTATCCTTTCAGCCTGATCCACCTGTAGATGGTCCTCCACCGACTGGAGAAGGGCCATCAACAGGTGGATAAGGCTGAAAGGGTGGCCTAGGATTAAATGCCTGCTTAGAGATACAAAAATTAAATAACTAAATAACAACTATTTATACAGCAGTGTTTGTTGTGCCACATAGAGGCATATTTTCAAAGCACTTTGGGAGGCTAAGTTCCATAGGTTTCTATGGAACTTTGGGAGGCTAAGTGCTTTGAAAATGAGCCTCATAGTCTCTGTATATGTGTCATTTAGTGATTGGAAGGTCTATTTAATTATTTGATTTAAAATGGTAATCGACTTCTGCAAAACACTCATTTATTTATTTAGATTTTGCTCACACCTTTTTCAGTAGTAGCTCAAGGTGAGTTACATTCAGGTATTCTGGATATTTCTCTGTCCCAGGAGGGCTCACAATCTAAGTTTGTACCTGAGGCAATGGAGGGTTAAGTGACTTGCCCAAGATCACAAGGAGCAGCAGTGGGATTTGAACTGGGCACCTCTGGATTGCAAGACCGGTGCTCTAACCACTAGGCCACTACTCCACTAGCAACATTCCGTATAGAATCTCAAATATTAGTAACAGAATCTCAAACACTAGCAACATTCTATGTAGAAGCCTGCCCTTGCAGATGAGCAATGTGGCTGCGCAGGCTTCTGCGAGTCTGACGTCCTGCACGGCCGCGCTGCTGATCTGCAAGGGCAGGCTTCTACATGGAATGTTGCTAGTGGAATGGCAACATTAACATTCCATGTAGAATCTCAAATAGTAGCAACATTCCATGTAGAATCTCAAATAGTAGCAACAGCAACATTCCATGTAGAATCTCAAATAGTAACAACATTCCATTTAGAACCTCAAATAGGGAAAGGGAACTGGGACTTGATATACCACCTTTCTGAGCTTTTTGCAACTACATTCAAAGCGGTTTACTTATATTCAGGTACTTATTTTGTACCAGGGGCAATGGAGGGTTAAGTGACTTGCCCACAGTCACAAGGAGCTGCAGTGGGATTTGAACCAGCCACCTCTGGATTGCAAGACCTGTGCTCTAACCACTAGGCCACTCCTCCACATGCAGAGCACAGACAAAAGTGTCCTGCTAGAGTAAGGGAAAAAGCCAAATGGAGTCCAAAGTCAATAAAACTTCTTTTAGTGTGTAATGCCCCACAGCAACAGATACAAAGGAAAAGGTATAAAACAAAAGACAAAATATTACTGTCCAAAACTAAAGTCCATCAAGAGCAAAATAACAAACACAGCTCAGAGTCTTTGATCTCAATGGGTGACTTCATCATCCTTCTTCCTTGATGGAACTCTAATGAGCCCCCAGATGGGTCCTCTTTTCATCCATTTGTACTGTATTTGTCAGGGTATAGCAAAATCCTCTGCAGCCTCCTTTGGGGTGCATTCTATGCAAGTGTTTTAGATGCTATAATGCCCTGAGGCTTCCCAGAAGGAATCTCGTTCCTCCTCTCTCTCTCTCCCCCCCAACTGTCCTTCCTCAGCACCCTTCCCTTGTGTCCTACATTCCAACCTCTTTTCTTCCTCTGCACAGATACCTGTGGGAACTAGCCCTCCTTCTATTGTAAAACTGATAGTTTCAGGATAAGCAGTAGGACTATGGTGCAGTGCTCCTATAGTGACTACCTTGACAGCAATTTGGGATATGCTGCACCAGGCTGTTGCCCAAAGCTCCTTTAGTCTACTGGTGGGCCAAACTTGTCATTTTGAGTGGACCCAGTATCTCCTCTTCTTTCTGAACCCCAGCTCATGTACCTTCAGAAACTCCCCCCGCCAGCCCTGCATCTCTCTGTCTCCCTCTCCTCCTCCCCCGGATCTGGCATCTGCCCCCCCCCCTACCTGCAGCCTGGCAACTCCCCCTTCAACCCCTCTGCTCTACCTCAGAACCTTCACTGGCAGCAGCAGTGATGCATACCCACTACCTGCACTGGTCCTTCCAGCTTCCCACCAAAGAGGAAACAGGAAATGACATCAGCAAGGGCAGGATGCATCAGAGAGAAGCCTGCAGGGCCAGTGCAGGCAGCAGATATACATCGCTGCTGCAGTCGGAAAGGTTCTGCGTGGGGGGGTGGGGGTCCAAGTGGAGGAGTTCCTAAATGCAGGCCAGGAAAAGGGAGAGAGGGGACTCACCACTGAACTGTTTTGTGGCTCTCACTGGCCACCAGACAGGGTAGGCTTGTGTCCACCCAGGTCCATCCATAGCTACTGGCAAAAAAAAAAAATAATAATAAAAACACATCCAAGAAAGACGCCCATCACAAAAGCTGAAGGAAGACGTCCAGCTCGTGTTAGACGTCCCTGACGAGCACTTGGAAGTGGCTAGGCAGTGAAGGACGTCCATAAAGAATGTCCCTGATGGACATTTTTTTTCTTTTACATTTATAGAAGTTTTTAAGAGGCTGCGCATTCCCAACGACAGGTACAGACCTCCCGTTAGATTTTCCATGGTTAGGCAATCGGAAAACGGCAGTGCATTTCATTACAATACGATTTATACACATTGGGGTACTAATTTGCTCATCTGCATTCCGTTTTCGTTAGCTGCTAACGTGATTGGAAAATGGCTCGGAGAAGCATTTAGTACATGCCATGGTTTACTACTTGCTCGTTAATGGCTCGTTAAGTTTAGTGCATCTGGCCCTGAGAGCCATCGGAAGTATTGTGTCATAAACTGCACTTCTCTCATGCCAAAATTGAAAAACACTTTGTAGTATTATTTGTAGAAGTCTAACTTCTGCAATGTACTTGTTTATTTGCACTTCAACAGTTTCTTGAACTGGAACAGGACTTTTTTTTTTTACAGTTGTACACCGCGCTTTCCCACTCATGGCAGGCTCAATGCAGTGGGCAATGGAGGGTTAAGTGACTTGCCCAGAGTCACAAGGAGCTGCCTGTGCTGGGAATTGAACTCAGTTCCCCAGGACCAAAGTCCACCACCCTAACCACTAGGCCACTCCTCCACTCCACTTCTTCCTTCTGTCACTTTTAGCTTCTCAGAAATGTGAGTACATTTCTTTCAGTCCTACCAGAGTTCTCGGGGTGTTGACATTGGTTAGATTTTTTTTTCCCCCACAATGAGCATGTTGTCGTTTCTAAGCCTGATCAGGCACCTGCTTTTCTTAGTATTTTCACTGGACGTTTTATTCTCCTGATGGCTCTGAAAATGCTGCTCTTCAGCTTAGCATTGTAAAAATATTTTTTTTCAGTACATGCCTCAGTAAGCCGCAGACTTTGTTGCCAGAAAATGTGGTTATGGCTGAGTTTAAAATAGGTTTGGCAAGTTTCTACAGAACGGGTCTATAAATAATTATTAGGCAGGTAGTCTTGGCTGGCTTGTCTGCATACTTTGGGGACTGAGCACATTGGCAAGGATTTGCCTATTGGGATCTTCAGGGAACTTCCAAGCCACCCAAATCGGCCACTGTCAGAGACCACTGTCACTTCACACAGACTGAGATGGAAAAGTGTTGTAGTAGCCATTGATTCAGAACAGCGTCCATGAACTGAGATCAACAGTGGCGCTGTTTACACACATTGAAAACTGAGCGAAGATCTACAGCTCCATCCGCGAAAACTGAGCGAAGATCTACAGCTCCGTCCGCACCCACATTTAAGCTAAGTAGCTTTAACATTTGATAGATCTACTATTATATATGAATACTTGGTTGGAGGCAGGGTGTGCGATGATGTGAAGAATGTGTGTATATGCTTCTCAAATCTTTGGGTTACAATAACACACCAAAAAAAACTGAGCACATTACTACTTATTTAACGCATGTGGGTTTTGAGTTGCACTGATTTTATTTTACTTTATTATGTTGTTACGAATTATGGTTTCTGGATAAAGTTAGTAATTATAGGAATTGGAACCGATCAATTGAGGACACCCAGTGTTTGATTTGTAGAGACCACGCGTAGCCATATGTGGGCCTGGGAAGTCCAGGGCTGATGCACTCAGAACCGAGGCCTACTCAATAGCGGTGCACTCTTAGCAGCAGCTGACAGGGATCCCGAGCTGCGCCAGCTGAAGACCTCACCCAATGGCGCTGTAAACACTGCTTTTCAGCTCGGCAGTCTGCTGCGGCTCCCAGACCTCCAAGGACGCCCGCACCTGCTTAGTTTTTGCGCATGCACTGAAAACTGAGTATATGCAGTTGCTGATGATAGCAGATCAGGGAGACGCAGCAGACTGCCGAGCTAAACAGCAGTATTTTCAGTGCCATTGCGGGTGATCTTCAGCTACTGCTAATAATGTGACCACCCATGGCTACGCTACTGCAATGTGTCTTTCAGCTTGGGATCCTGATCCCCACCAGCTCAAATGGAGGAGGGGTGGAAAGACAGCATACACAGGTCACTGTATAAAATTTTCATTCCTCTTTAAGGAATTTTCGTTCAGCAAAATTATTAATTATAGATTTTATTCTGGCCAGGACAGTAAATTAGTTACTCTTATTCAATTTTTGTTATGAAAAAAAAAATTGTACTTCTAGTTCTTGTAAACTTATGGTCATACATTTTCTTTCATATTCTCGTTAACAAAAATATCCCTGATGCAAAAGACATTTTTTTATTACATTTGTACCCTGCACGTTCCCACTCATGGCAGGCTCAATGCGGCTTACACAGGACAATGGAGGGTTAAGTGACTTGCCCAGAGTCACAAGGAGCTGCCTGTTCCTGAAGTGGGAATCGAACTCAGTTCCTCAGTTCCCCAGGACCAAAGTCCACCACCCTAACCACTAGGCCACTCCTCCACTGTTGCTACTATTTGAGATTCTACATGGAATGTTGCTATTCCACTAGCAACATTCCATGTAGAAGTCGGCCCTTGCAGATCACCAATGTGGCCGTGCAGGCTTCTGCTTCTGTGAGTCTGACGTCCTGCACATATGTGCAGGACATCAGGCTCACAGAAACAGAAGCCTGCGCAGCGTTCTACATGGAATCTCCAATAGTAGCAACATTCCACGTAGAATCTCCAATAGTTTCTATTTTATTTTTGTTACATTTGCACCCCGCGCTTTCCCACTCATGGCAGGCTCAATGCGGCTTACATAGGGCAATGGAGGGTTAAGTGACTTGCCCAGAGTCACAAGGAGCTGCCTGTGCCTGAAGTGGGAATCAAACTCAGTTCCTCAGGACCAAAGTCCACCACCCTAACCACTAGGCCACTCCTCCACTCCAGAGTGATCTCCAGAGGTTAGTCCATTTCTCCAAGAACATTTTTTTCTCTCCAACCTTAAGCCTACCTCTCCAAAAACTACACAAGCCCCCGGTCATAGGGGTGTCAAATTCCAGTAGAGTCAGTTTTTCAGGATATCCTGAATATGCAAGAGATAAATTTGCTTACAGTGGTCACAGAGCATCCAGAGATGTCTCATGTATATTCACTACTCAAAAGTACAGTCAAGGTCCCAAAAGCACTCACTAAGTTGAATATAAAGACCTTAAATGTGCTGCTCAATGACAGAAATTTATATCATCAATTCTTCTGCACCTTATCTTAGTTGTCGGCTCAGGGGTACGTTGTCCAACATGACCCATATTTTGCAACCGTTTCTTCAAGGATGAACCCCTACAAAATCATGAAAACATGTTTAAACATCCCTCTAAACTTCAACACACAGCTGAGCCGACAGCTAAGTGCATAAGAATTCAATTCTACTTTAATAAGAATTAAACAATCACAAAGTGAGATATTAAAAAGACTGATGATGATGACTGTGCAGAAATCACCTGAGGTCTTCGCATTCAACTTAGTAAATGGTTTGGGGAGTTTGACTCTACTTTTGAACGGTGATTTTTAACACACAGTTCGAGCAAATATTAGTGGCCACTTGAAGTAAGTCATGTATATTCACTGCATAACAAATTACCTACAACATAATCCAATATTTATAAAAAAATAAACAAAGTTTATTGAAAACCACTAAAACCTCAAACTACAATATAGAATGACTATGTGGTTGTTAGAAGCATACTCTTATGCGCAGTGAAAAACTGCGTTGTAGAAATTCGCCAATCCATCCACGCCCGGAAAGTGTACCAATCGCTGTACTAATTGTGAACCCAGTTTTAATACTTTGCAATGTATATTCACTACTACTACTACTAATCATCATTTCTATAGCGCTACAAGGCATACTCAGCGACCGGTTTGCAGTCCACCAGGACTGAATGACACCCCTGCCCTATCAAGAATAGTACAGACTGGGAGAAGCTCACTTTCTGGTCCCCTCTCCAAAATCCAGACACAGGATATTCTGATTACATATATGCCTGTGAGCTGACAACAGATTATTGTCCAGTGGCACACAGATCTCAGAAATGTCCTGAGGTTAGTTTCCACCTGTTCATACTTTTCCTAAGGGATCCCACGTGCCTGTCCCAAGCTTTCTTAAATTCCGACACAGTCTTCGTTTCCACGACCTCCACCGGGAGGCCATACCATGTATCCAACACCCTTTCTATGAAAGAGTATTTTCTTAGATTGCTCCTAACTTCATCCTATGCCTTCTCATTCCAGAGTTTTTCTTTATTTGAAAAAAGGCTCACCTCCTGTACATTAACGCCACCGAGGTATTTAAACATTTCTATCTCCTCTCTCCTGCCTCTCTTCCAGCGTATACATGTTAAGACTCATGAGCTTATCACTACATGTTTTTTGACTGAGACCGCTTACCAATGTAGTAGCCACCCTCTGGACAGACTCCATCCTGTTCATATCTTTTCGTAGGTATGATCTCCAGAATTGCTACTACTACTATTTAGCATTTCTATAGCGCTACAAAGTGTACGCAGCGCTGCACAAACATAGAAGAAAGACAGTCCCTGCTCAAAGAGCTTACAATCAATTAATGTGTAGAGGAAAGAGGAGAGGAGGGTAGGTGGAGGCGAGTGGATACAAGTGGCTACGAGTCAAAAGCAATGTTAAAGAGGTGGGCTTCCAATCTAGATTTAAAGATGGTCAAGGATGGGGCAAGACGTAGGGGCTCAGGAAGTCTATTCCAGGCATAGGGCGCAGCAAGACAGAAGGAGCGAAGTCTGAAGTTGGCAGTAGCGGAGAAGGGAACAGATAAGAAGGATTTATCCAGGGAACGGAGTGCACGGGAAGGGGTGTAGGGATGGACGAGTGTGGAGAGATACTGGGGAGCAGCAGAGTGAGTACATTTATAGGTTAGTAGAAGAAGTTTGAACAGGATGCGAAAACGGATAGGGAGCCAGTGAAGCGACTTGAGGAGAGGGGTAGTATGAGTAAAGCGACCCTGGTGGAAGACGAGACGGGCAGCAGAGTTTTGAACCGACTGGAGAGGGGAGAGGTGACTAAGTGGGAGGCCAGCAAGAAGCAGATTGCAGTAGTCCAAACGAGAGGTGACAAGGGTGTGGATGAGGGTTTTGGTAGAGTGCTCGGAAAGAAAGGGGCGGATTTTACGGATGTTGTAAAGAAAGAAATGACAGGTCTTGGCGATCTGCTGGATATGAGCAGAGAAGGAGAGAGAAGAGTCAAAGATAACCCCAAGGTTTCGAGCTGAGGAGACAGGGAGAATGAGAGAGCCATCAACAGAAATAGAAAATGGGGGGAGCAGGGAGGTGGGTTTGGGGGGCAAAATGAGAAGCTCAGTTTTGGTCATATTTAATTTCAGGTGGCGTTGAGACATCCAGACAGCAATGTCAGACAAGCATGCTGAAACTTTGGTTTGGATGCAAGGTGAGATATCAGGGGTAGAAAGATAGATTGGGAGTCATCAACATAGAGATGGTAGGAAAAGCCATGGGATGAGATTAATGAACCAAGGGAAGAAGTGTAGATAGAAAAGAGGAGGGGACCAAGAACAGAACCCTGAGGTACGCCGACAGGCAGAGGGATAGAAGTAGAAGAGGATCCACCAGAGTGAACACTAAAGGTGCGGAGGGAGAGGTAGGAAGAGAACCAGGAAAGGACAGAGCCCTGGAATCCAAGTGAGGACAGGGTATCGAGAAGTATGCTGTGATCGACAGTGTCAAAAGCAGCAGAAAGATCAAGAATGAGGATGGAATATTGACCTCTGGATTTAGCCAGTAATAGGTCATTGGAGACTTTAGTAAGCACAGTTTCGATTGAGTGGAGAGGGCGAAAACCAGACTGTACGCAGTACTCTAAATGGGGCTTCACCAGAGACTTATAGAAGGGCATTATCAACTGGTTTTTTTTCCTGCTGGTCATCCTCTTCTTATGCACCCGAGCATCCTTCTGGCTTTGACTGTTGCTTTTTCTACCTGTTTGGCCACCTTAAAGTCATCAGACACAATCATCCCAAAGTCCCGCCCTTCTTTTTTGTACACAGAAGCACTTCACCCCTATATTGTATTGTGCCCTTGAATTCTTGTAGCCCAAGTGCATGACCCTGCATTTCTTAGCATTAAATCTTAGTTGGCAATTATCGGACTATGGTTCAAGCTTTGCTAGATCCTTCTTCATGCTATCCACATCCTCCAGGGTGTGCACCCTATTACAGAGTTTGGTATCATCCACAAAGAGTCAAACCTTACCAGACAGCCCTTCCGCAATATCTATCGCTCACAAAGATGTTTAAAAAAGCTGGCCTGAGGACCGACCCCTGCGGTACACCACTCATAAAGTGAATGATACATACCTGTAGTAGGTGTTCTCCGAGGACAGCAGGCTGATTGTTCTCACGACTGGGTGACGTCCGCGGCAGCCCCCACCAACCGGAAAGAAGCTTCGCGGGACGGTCGGCACGCAGGGCACGCCCACCGCGCATGCGCGGCCGTCTTCCCGCCCGTGCGCGACCGCTCCCGCCAGTTGAATGACTAGCAAAAGATGAAACACACAACTCCAAAGGGGAGGAGGGAGGGTAGGTGAGAACAATCAGCCTGCTGTCCTCGGAGAACACCTGCTACAGGTATGTATCATTCACTTTCTCCGAGGACAAGCAGGCTGCTTGTTCTCACGACTGGGGTATCCCTAGCTCTCAGGCTCACTCAAAACAATAACCCAGGTCAATTGAACCTCGCAACGGCGAGGGTACAACAGAAATTGACCTACGAAGAACAACTAACTGAGAGTGCAGCCTGACCAGAATAAATTCGGGTCCTGGAGGGTGGAGTTGGATTTACACCCCAAACAGATTCTGCAGCACCGACTGCCCGAACCGACTGTTGCGTCGGGTATCCTGCTGGAGGCAGTAATGAGATGTGAATGTGTGGACAGATGACCACGTCGCAGCTTTGCAAATTTCTTCAATAGTGGCTGACTTCAGGTGGGCCACTGACGCTGCCATGGCTCTAACACTATGAGCCGTGACATGACCCTCAAGAGCCAGCCCAGCCTGGGCGTAAGTGAAGGAAATGCAATCTGCTAGCCAATTGGAGATGGTGCGTTTCCCGACAGCGACCCCTAGCCTGTTAGGGTCGAAAGAAATAAACAATTGGGCGGACTGTCTGTTGGGCTGTGTCCGCTCCAAGTAGAAGGCCAATGCTCTCTTGCAGTCCAATGTGTGCAACTGACGTTCAGCAGGGCGGGTATGCGGCCTGGGGAAGAATGTTGGCAAGACAATTGACTGGTTAAGATGGAACTCCGACACCACCTTCGGCAGGAACTTTGGGTGGGTGCGGAGCACTACTCTGTTGTGATGAAATTTGGTATATGGAGCATGAGCTACTAGGGCTTGAAGCTCACTGACCCTACGAGCGGAAGTAACTGCCACCAAGAAAATGACCTTCCAGGTCAAGTACTTCAGATGGCAGGTATTCAGTGGCTCAAAAGGAGGTTTCATCAGCTGGGTGAGGACGACGTTGAGATCCCATGACACAGTAGGAGGCTTGATAGGGGGCTTTGACAAAAGCAAGCCTCTCATGAATCGAACGACTAAAGGCTGTCCAGAGATGGCTTTACCTTCCACACGATAATGGTAAGCACTAATCGCACTAAGGTGATTCCTTACTGAGTTGGTCTTGAGGCCAGACTCTGATAAGTGTAGAAGGTATTCAAGCAGGTTCTGTGCAGGGCAAGAACGAGGTTCTAGGGCCTTGCTCTCACACCACACGACAAACCTCCTCCACTTGAAAAAGTAACTCTTTTTAGTGGAATCCTTCCTAGAGGCAAGCAAGACCCGGGAGACACCCTCAGGCAGGCCCAACGCAGCGAAGTCTACGCCCTCAACATCCAGGCCGTGAGAGCCAGGGATGGAAGGTTGGGGTGCAGCAACGCTCCGTCGTTCTGCGAGATGAGAGTCGGAAAACACTCCAATCTTCACGGTTCTTCGGAGGACAACTCCAGAAGAAGAGGGAACCAGATCTGACGGGGCCAAAAGGGCGCTATCAGAATCATGGTGCCGCGGTCTTGCTTGAGCTTCAGTAAGGTCTTCCCCACCAAAGGTATGGGAGGATAAGCATACAGGAGGCCGGTCCCCCAATGGAGGAGAAAGGCATCCGACGCTAGTCTGCCGTGTGCCTGAAGTCTGGAACAGAACAGAGGCAGCTTGTGATTGGTCTGAGAGGCGAAAAGGTCCACCGAGGGAGTGCCCCACTCTCGGAAGATCTTGCGTACCACTCTGGCATGGAGCGACCACTCGTGCGGTTGCATGACTCTGCTCAGTCTGTCGGCCAGACTGTTGTTTACGCCTGCCAGGTACGTGGCTTGGAGGAGCATGCCAAACCGGCACGCCCAACGCCACAGCCCGACGGCTTCCTGACACAGGGGGCGAGATCCGGTGCCCCCCTGCTTGTTGACGTAATACATTGCAACCTGATTGTCTGTCCGAATTTGGATAATTTGGCAGGACAGCCGATCTCTGAAAGCCTTCAGTGCGTTCCAGATCGCTCGGAGCTCCAGGAGGTTGATCTGCAGATCCTTTTCCTGGAGGGACCACAGACCCTGGGTGTGAAGCCCATCGACATGAGCTCCCCACCCCAGGCGAGATGCATCCGTCGTCAGCACTTTCGTGGGCTGTGGAATTTGGAATGGACGTCCCAGGGTCAAATTGGTCCGGATGGTCCACCAGAGCAGTGAAGTGCGGCAACTGGTGGAGAGGCAGATGACATCTTCTAGATTCCCGGTGGCTTGGAACCACTGGGAAGCTAGGGTCCATTGAGCAGATCTCATGTGAAGACGAGCCATGGGAGTCACATGAACTGTGGAGGCCATATGACCCAGAAGTCTCAACATCTGCCGAGCTGTGATCCGCTGAGACGCTCTGGTCTGCGAAGCCAGGGCCAGGAGATTGGTGGCCCTCGCTTCGGGAAGGTAGGCCTGAGCCGTCTGGGTATTCAGCAGAGCTCCTATGAATTCCAGAGACTGGGTTGGCTGGAGATGGGACTTTGGGTAATTTATCACAAACCCCAGCAGCTCCAGAAGTTGAATAGTGCACTGCATGGACCGGAGGGCTCCTGCCTCCGAGGTGTTCTTGACCAGCCAATCGTCGAGATATGGGAACACGTGCACTCCCAGCTTGCGTAGGTAGGCCGCTACCACCACGAGGCACTTGGTAAACACTCATGGGGCAGAGGCGAGCCCAAAGGGCAGCACACAATACTGAAAGTGCCGTGCGCCCAGGCGGAATCTGAGATACTGTCTGTGAGCTGGCAGTATCGGTATGTGAGTATATGCGTCCTTTAAATCCAGGGAACATAGCCAATCGTTCTTCTGAATCATTGGCAGAAGGGTGCCCAAGGAAAGCATCCTGAACTTTTCTTTGACCAGGAATTTGTTCAGGCCTCTCAGGTCTAGGATGGGACGCATCCCCCCTGTTTTCTTTTCCACAAGGAAGTACCTGGAATAGAATCCCTGCCCTTCCTGCCCGGGTGGTACGGGCTCGACCGCATTGGCGCTGAGAAGGGCGGAGAGTTCCTCTGCAAGTACCTGCTTGTGATGGGAGCTGAAAGACTGAGCTCCCGGAGGACAATTTGGAGGCAGGGAGGCCAAATTCAGGGCGTATCCGCACCGCACTATTTGGAGAACCCACTGGTCGGAGGTTATGAGAGGCCACCTTTGGTGAAAAAATTTTAACCTCCCTCCGACCGGCAGATCGTCCGGTACGGACACTTGGAGGGCGGCTATGTTCCCGTGGATCCAGTCAAAAGCCCGTCCCCGGCTTTTGCTGTGGAGGCGCAGGGGGCTGCTTAGGCGCACGCTGTTGACGAGAACGAGCGCGCTGGGGCTGTCCCTGTGCCTGGCGAGGCCTTCGGGCCGGCTGGTTGTACCTACGCTTCGCAAAAGAATAGGGTGCAGCCTGCCGGGCCCGGGAAAAACGTCCACCTGTGGAGGTGGATGCTGAAGGCGCCCGGTGGGAGAGCTTGTCGAGAGCGGTTTCCCGCTGATGCAGTTGGTCCACCATCTGCTCGACCTTCTCACCAAAAATGTTATCCCCCCGGCAAGGGACGTCGGCCAGTCTCTGCTGGGTGCGGTTGTCCAGGTCAGAGGCGCGCAGCCATGAGAGCCTGCGCATCACTATACCTTGGGCCGCAGCACGAGATGCCACGTCACAGGTGAGGGTATGATACATACCTGTAGCAGTTGTTCTCCGAGGACAGCAGGCTGATTGTTCTCACGACTGGGTTGACGTCCGCGGCAGCCCCCACCAACCGGAAGAAGCTTCGCGGGACGGTCGGCACGCAGGCCACGCCCACCGCGCATGCGCGGCCGCCTTCCCGCCCGTGCGCGACTGCTCCCGCCAGTTGAATGACAAGCAATAAAATATGAAACACACAACTCCAAAGGGGAGGAGGGAGGGTAGGTGAGAACAATCAGCCTGCTGTCCTCGGAGAACAACTGCTACAGGTATGTATCATACCCTTTCTCCGAGGACAAGCAGGCTGCTTGTTCTCACGACTGGGGTATCCCTAGCTCTCAGGCTCACTCAAAACAATAACCCAGGTCAATTGAACCTCGCAACGGCGAGGGTACAACAGAAATTGACCTACGAAGAACAACTAACTGAGAGTGCAGCCTGACCAGAATAAATTCGGGTCCTGGAGGGTGGAGTTGGATTTACACCCCAAACAGATTCTGCAACACCGACTGCCCGAACCGACTGTCGCGTCGGGTATCCTGCTGGAGGCAGTAATGAGATGTGAATGTGTGGACAGATGACCACGTCGCAGCCTTGCAGATCTCTTCAATAGTGGCTGACTTCAAGTGGGCCACCGACGCTGCCATGGCTCTAACACTATGAGCCGTGACATGACCCTCAAGAGCCAGCCCAGCCTGGGCGTAAGTGAAGGAAATGCAATCTGCTAGCCAATTGGAGATGGTGCGTTTCCCGACAGCGACCCCTAGCCTGTTAGGGTCGAAAGAAATAAACAATTGGGCGGACTGTCTGTTGGGCTGCGTCCGCTCCAAGTAGAAGGCCAATGCTCTCTTGCAGTCCAATGTGTGCAACTGACGTTCAGCAGGGCGGGTATGCGGCCTGGGGAAGAATGTTGGCAAGACAATTGACTGGTTAAGATGGAACTCCGACACCACCTTCGGCAGGAACTTTGGGTGAGTGCGGAGCACTACTCTGTTGTGATGAAATTTAGTATATGGAGCATGAGCTACTAGGGCTTGAAGCTCACTGACCCTACGAGCTGAAGTAACTGCCACCAAGAAAATGACCTTCCAGGTCAAGTACTTCAGATGGCAGGTATTCAGTGGCTCAAAAGGAGGTTTCATCAGCTGGGTGAGGACGACGTTGAGATCCCATGACACAGTAGGAGGCTTGATAGGGGGCTTTGACAAAAGCAAGCCTCTCATGAATCGAACGACTAAAGGCTCTCCAGAGATGGCTTTACCTTCCACACGATAATGGTAAGCACTAATCGCACTAAGGTGATTCCTTACTGAGTTGGTCTTGAGGCCAGACTCTGATAAGTGCAGAAGGTATTCAAGCAGGTTCTGTGCAGGGCAAGAACGAGGTTCTAGGGCCTTGCTCTCACACCAAACGACAAACCTCCTCCACTTGAAAAAGTAACTCTTTTTAGTGGAATCCTTCCTAGAGGCAAGCAAGACCCGGGAGACACCCTCAGACAGACCCAACGCAGCGAAGTCTACGCCCTCAACATCCAGGCCGTGAGAGCCAGGGATTGAAGGTTGGGGTGCAGCAACGCTCCGTCGTTCTGCGAAATGAGAGTCGGAAAACACTCCAATCTCCACGGTTCTTCGGAGGACAACTCCAGAAGAAGAGGGAACCAGATCTGACGGGGCCAAAAGGGCGCTATCAGAATCATGGTGCCGCGGTCTTGCTTGAGCTTCAGTAAGGTCTTCCCCACCAAAGGTATGGGAGGATAAGCATACAGGAGGCCGGTCCCCCAATGAAGGAGAAAGGCATCTGACGCTAGCCTGCCGTGTGTCTGAAGTCTGGAACAGAACAGAGGCAGCTTGTGGTTGGTCTGAGAGGCGAAAAGATCCACCGAGGGGGTGTCCCACTCTCGGAAGATCTTGCGTACCACTCTGGAATGGAGCGACCACTCGTGCGGTTGCATGACTCTGCTCAGTCTGTCGGCCAGACTGTTGTTTACGCCTGCCAGGTACGTGGCTTGGAGAAGCATGCCGAACCGACACGCCCAACGCCACATACCGACGGCTTCCTGACACAGAGGGCGAGATCCGGTGCCCCCCTGCTTGTTGACGTAATACATTGCAACCTGATTGTCTGTCCGAATTTGGATAATTTGGCAGGACAGCCGATCTCTGAAAGCCTTCAGTGCGTTCCAGATCGCTCGGAGCTCCAGGAGGTTGATCTGCAGATCCTTTTCCTGGAGGGACCACAGACCCTGGGTGTGAAGCCCATCGACATGGGCTCCCCACCCCAGGCGAGATGCATCCGTCGTCAGCACTTTCGTGGGCTGCGGAATTTGGAATGGACGTCCCAGGGTCAAATTGGTCCGTATGGTCCACCAGAGCAGTGAAGTGCGGCAACTGGTGGAGAGGCGGATGACATCCTCTAGATTCCCGGTGACTTGGAACCACTGGGAAGCTAGGGTCCATTGAGCAGATCTCATGTGAAGACGAGCCATGGGAGTCACATGAACTGTGGAGGCCATATGACCCAGAAGTCTCAACATCTGCCGAGCTGTGATCTGCTGAGACGCTCTGGTCTGCGAAGCCAGGGCCAAGAGATTGGTGGCCCTCGCTTCGGGAAGGTAGGCCTGAGCCGTCTGGGAATTCAGCAGCGCTCCTATGAATTCCAGAGACTGAGTTGGCTGGAGATGGGACTTTGGGTAATTTATCACAAACCCCAGCAGCTCCAGAAGTTGAATAGTGCACTGCATGGACCGGAGGGCTCCTGCCTCCGAGGTGTTCTTGACCAGCCAATCGTCGAGATATGGGAACACGTGCACTCCCAGCTTGCGTAGGTAGGCCGCTACCACCACAAGGCACTTGGTAAACACTCGTGGGGCAGAGGCGAGCCCAAATGGCAGCACACAATACTGAAAGTGGCGTGCGCCCAGGCGGAATCTGAGATACTGTCTGTGAGCTGGCAGTATCGGTATGTGAGTATATGCGTCCTTTAAATCCAGGGAACATAGCCAATCGTTTTTCTGAATCATTGGCAGAAGGGTGCCCAAGGAAAGCATCCTGAACTTTTCTTTGACCAGGAATTTGTTCAGGCCTCTCAGGTCTAGGATGGGACGCATCCCCCCAGTTTTCTTTTCCACAAGGAAGTACCTGGAATAGAATCCCTGCCCTTCCTGCCCGGGTGGTACGGGCTCGACCGCATTGGCGCTGAGAAGGGCGGAGAGTTCCTCTGCAAGTACCCGCTTGTGATGGGAGCTGAAAGACTGAGCTCCCGGAGGACAATTTGGAGGCAGGGAGGCCAAATTCAGGGCGTATCCGTACCGCACTATTTGGAGAACCCACTGGTCGGAGGTTATGAGAGGCCACCTTTGGTGAAAGAATTTTAACCTCCCTCCGACCGGCAGGTCGTCCGGTACGGACACTTGTAGGGCGGCTATGTTCCCATGGATCCAGTCAAAAGCCCGTCCCCGGCTTTTGCTGTGGAGGCGCAGGGGGCTGCTTAGGCGCACGCTGTTGACGGGAACGAGCGCGCTGGGGCTGTCCCTGTGCCTGACGAGGTCTTCGGGCCGGCTGGTTGTACCTACGCTTCGCAAAAGAATAGGGTGCAGCCTGCCGAGCCCGGGAAAAACGCCCGCCCGCGGGGGCGGGTGCTGAAGGCGCCCGGTGGGAGAGCTTGTCGAGAGCGGTTTCCCGCTGATGCAGTTGGTCAACCATCTGCTCGACCTTCTCGCCAAAAATATTATCCCCCCGGCAAGGGACGTCAGCCAGTCTCTGCTGGGTGCGGTTGTCCAGGTCAGAGGCACGCAGCCATGAGAGCCTGCGCATCACTATACCTTGGGCCGCAGCACGAGATGCCACGTCACAGGTGTCAAAAATCCCCCTGGACAGGAACTTTCTGCACGCCTTCAGCTGCCTGACCACCTCCTGATAAGGCCTGGACTGCTCCGGCGGGAGCTTATCGACCAGGTCCGCCAGCTGTTGCACATTGGTCCGCATGTGGATGCTCATATAGAGCAGGTAAGATTGGATGCGGGTCACGAGCATGGAGGATTGGTAGGCCTTCCTCCCAAATGAGTCCAGAGTGCGAGACTCCCGCCCCGGGGGCGCCGAGGCGGTATCCCTCGAACTCCGTGCCCTCTTGAGAGCAGAATCCACGACCGCTGAGTCATGGGGCAACTGGGGCCGCATGAGCTCTGGGTCAGAGTGGATCCTGTACTGGGACTCTGCTTTCTTGGGAATGGTGGGGTTAGTTAGTGGTCGCACCCAGTTCCGAAGCAGCGTCTCCTTCAGGACATTGTGCAGCGGTACCGTGGAGGACTCTCTAGGTGGTGATGGATAGTCGAGGACCTCGAGCATCTCGGCCCTCGGCTCTTCCACAGAGACCACGGGAAAGGGAATGCTTATAGACATATCCCGCACAAAGGAGGCAAAGGAGAGACTCTCAGGAGGTGAGAGCTTCCTCTCCGGTGACGGCGTGGGGTCCGAGGGAAGGCCCGTAGACTCCTCTGAGGAGAAATATCTCGGGTCCTCCTCTTCCCCCCACGAGTCCTCATCCTCGGTATCGGACATTAGCTCATGTAGCTGAGTCCGGTACCGGGCCCGGCTCGACGTCGAGGCACCAAGGTCTCGGTGTCGTCGAGCGGTGGACTCCCGCGCCGGCGGGGACGGAGCTCCCTCCATCGACGTCGACGGGGACTCCACCTGCGTGGCGGTCGAGACCGGCACCGCAAGCGGCGGCGGTGTCGACAGCCCCGGCGCCGGGCTAGAGCTCGCCGGCGCCACAGTCATCGGCGCCGGGGGCGCAAGCACCCCCGACGCCGGCACAGCCTGGCGCATCAGCCCTTCCAGGATCCCCGGAAGGATGGCTCTGAGGCACTCGTCCAGGCCCGCTGCCGGGAAAGGCGGTGGGGCCGGTAAGGGTGTCGGTGCCAGAAGCTGCTGGGGGCCAGGAGACGGCACCGAGGTGCCGGAACCCCGACGCGTCGGTACCTCCACCACCGACGGAGATCTCTCCTCTCTGCGATGACGCTTCGGCGTCGACTCCTCTTCAGGGTGCACCGAGGGCTCCCGGTGACGGCGCTTCTTATCTTTTTTCCGGTGCACGTCACCGGCGCCGGAGGGCATGGAGGAGGAGGAGGTCGATCCCCCTCGGTCTCGAGGTACCGGGTCCGACAGGGTTCGGTCCCGTGGCTCACAAGTTGAGGGAGTGACCGGGGCCGACTGCCCACGCGACCTCTCAACCCCACTCTCACCGGCGGACCGGCGGGCCGACGGGACCTGTTCTCCTGGGGTCGCTGCCATCGGTGCCGATGTCTCGGGCATCGATACCGGTACCGAAGAACCGGCCTTCGATACCGATGCCGTCGAGGTCGACGTCGAGGGGCCGGCGCAAGTTCCAAAAAGACGGTCCCGCAGAACTTGCCTCGCAACCTGGGTCCGTTTCCGGAGACCGAGACACAAAGCGCACGACTTGAGATTGTGCTCCGGCCCGAGGCACTGGAGGCACCAAGCGTGGGTGTCGGTCTGCGAGATCGGCCGGCCGCAGCGACCACACTTTTTAAATCCACTCGGGACCTTCGAGGACATCGACGGAAAAAATCGCGTCGGCGAAGTCAAAGTCGGCAATGGTGGCTAAAATCACACCACGAAAAAATCAACCGACCGAGCGGCCACTAGGCCGCAACGTGGCGTCCCCGCTAGAAAGCGAGGGAAAAGGGGGAGCGCGTGCTCCACACGCGCAAAAAATTTCTTTTTTTTTTTTTTTCTAAACAATACAAACAAAATCAGAGGAAACCGAACGGGAATCCAAGCGACGATCCGCGTAAACGCGGTCGAAAATCCGGCGGCTGAACCGAGAGAGAGGCAAACGCACCACTCTCTCAGTCGCGGAAAAAAAGTAACTGGCGGGAGCGGTCGCGCATGGGCGGGAAGGCGGCCGCGCATGCGCGGTGGGCGTGGCCTGCGTGCCGACCGTCCCGCGAAGCTTCTTCCGGTTGGTGGGGGCTGCCGCGGACGTCAACCCAGTCGTGAGAACAAGCAGCCTGCTTGTCCTCGGAGAATCATAAATACCCCTGGACAGGAACTTTCTGCACGCCTTCAGCTGCCTGACCACCTCCTGATAAGGCCTGGACTGCTCCGGCGGGAGCTTCTCGACCAGGTCCGCCAGTTGTTGCACATAGGTCCGCATGTGAATGCTCATATAGAGCAGGTATGATTGGATGCGGGTCACGAGCATGGAGGATTGGTAGGCCTTCCTCCCAAACGAGTCCAGAGTGCGAGACTCCCGCCCCGGGGGCGCCGAGGCGGTATCCCTCGAACTCCGTGCCCTCTTGAGAGCAGAATCCACGACCGCCGAGTCATGGGGCAATTGTGGCCGCATTAGCTCTGGGTCAGAGTGGATCCTGTACTGGGACTCTGCTTTCTTGGGAATGGTGGGGTTAGTTAATGGTCGCACCCAGTTCCGAAGCAGCGTCTCCTTTAGGACATTGTGCAGCGGCACCGTGGAGGACTCTCTAGGTGGTGATGGATAGTCGAGGACCTCGAGCATCTCGGCCCTCGGCTCTTCCACAGAGACCACGGGGAAGGGAATGCTGATAGACATATCCCGCACAAAGGAGGCAAAAGAGAGACTCTCGGGAGGTGAGAGTTTCCTCTCCGGTGAAGGCGTGGGGTCCGAGGGAAGGCCCGTAGACTCCTCTGAGGAGAAATATCTAGGGTCCTCCTCTTCCCCCCACGAGTCCTCATCCTCGGTATCGGACATAAGCTCATGTAGCTGAGTCCTGAACCGGGCCCGGCTCGACGTCGAGGCACCAGGGTCTCGATGTCGTCGAGCGGTGGACTCCCGCGCCGGCGGGGACGGAGCTCCCTCCATCGACGTCGACGGGGACTCCACCTGCGTGGCGGTCGAGACCGGCACCGCAAGCGGCGGCGGTGTCGACGGCCCCGGCGCCGGGCTAGAGCTCGCCGGCGCCACAGTCATCGGCGCCGAGGGCGCAAGCACCCCCGGCGCCGGCACAGCCTGGCGCATCAGCCCTTCCAGGATCCCCGGAAGGATGGCTCTGAGGCACTCGTCCAGGCCCGCTGCCGGGAAAGGCGGTGGGGCCGGTAGGGGTGTCGGTGCCAGAAGCTGCTGGGAGCCAGGAGACGGCACCGAGGTGCCGGAACCCCGACGCGTCGGTACCTCCACAACCGACGGAGACCGCTCCTCTCGACGGTGACGCTTCGGCGTCGCCTCCTCTGCAACATCGGGCTGCACCGAGGGCGACCGGTGACGACGCTTCTTGTCTTTTTTCCGATGCCCGTCACCGGCGCCGGAGGGCGAGGAGGAGGAGGAGGTCGATCCCCCTCGGTCTCGAGGTACCGGGTCAGACAGGGTTCGGTCCCGTGGCCCACGAGCTGAGGGAGTGACCGGGGCCGACTGCCCACGCGGCCTCTCACCCCCACTCTCACCGGAGGACCGGCTGGCCGACGGGACCTGTTCTCCTGGGGTCGCTGCCATCGGTGCCGATGTCTCGGGCATCGATACCGGTACCGAAGGACCGGGCGTCGATACCGATGCCTTCGAGGTCGACGTCGAGGAGCCGGCGCAAGTTCCAAAAAGACGGTCCCGTAGAACTTGCCTCGCAACCTGAGTCCGTTTCCGGAGACCGAGACACAAAACACACGACTTGAGATTGTGCTCCGGCCCGAGGCACTGGAGGCACCAAGCGTGGGTGTCGGTCTGCGAGATCGGCCGGCCGCAGCGACCACACTTTTTAAATCCACTCGGGACCTTCGAGGACATCGACGGAAAAATCGCGTCGGCGAAGTCAAAGTCGTCAATGGTGGCTGAAATCACACCACGAAAAAGCAAAACGACCGTGCGGCCACTAGGCCGCAACGCGGCGGCCCCGCTGGAAGCGAGGGAAAAAAGGGAGCGCGTGCCCCACACGCGCAGGGTTTCTTTTTTTTTTTTTTTTTTTTGGTAAAAAGAAACCGGGCGGTAACGAAAACCGTTAGTAAAAAGTAGAAAAAAGCACGATCAGCGTACACGCGATCGAACAATCCGGCGGCTGAACAGAGAGAGCGGCAAGGCACGACTCTCTCCAGGCGCGGAAAAAAAGGAACTGGCGGGAGCGGTCGCGCACGGGCGGGAAGACGGCCGCGCATGCGCGGTGGGCGTGCCCTGCGTGCCGACCGTCCCGCGAAGCTTCTTTCCGGTTGGTGGGGGCTGCCGCGGACGTCACCCAGTCGTGAGAACAAGCAGCCTGCTTGTCCTCGGAGAACATCCCTTTCCTCAGAGCAAGCTCCACTTACCACTACCCTCTGTCTCCTCCCATTTAACCAGTTTTTAACCCAGTCAGTCACTTTAGGTCCCATACCGAGGGCATTCAGTTTATTAATCAGTCGCCTGTGCAGAACTGTGTCAAAGGGTTTGCTAAAATCCAAGTACACCACATCTAGCACCCCTCCCACATCCAACTGTTTGGTCACCCAGTCCCAAATACCAATCAGATTCATCTGACAGGACCTGCCTCTAGTGAAGTCATGCTGCCTCAGGTCCTGCAGGCCATTCGATTCAAGAAACCTCATGATCCTCTGCTTTAGAAGCGTTTCCATATATACATATATCTCTCTATATAAAAAGCAACACCAACGTTCTGTGAAGCCTCCAGCCGGAAGTGTGAAGGGGGCGAGATATCCGGTTTCCCTATGAGTGTCTGCCCCGCCCTCTCTGTAACACAGTCAGTGAAGGAAAACAGCAGAGCACGAAATCAAATAGCTGGCTCTGTAACAGTGAAGGACTCAGAGGGGGGAGGGGAGAGAGGCCAGAGGGCAGGGACACACACACTCCCCCATGCACACAGAAGAAAACATTGCTAGCCCCCGTTTCATTTGCATCAGAAACGGGGCTTTTATACTAGTAAGTACATAAGTACATAAGTATTGCTATACTGGGAAAGACCAAAGGTCCATCGAGCCCAGCATCCTACTACTACTATTAAACATTTCTATAGCGCTACTAGACTTACGCAGCGCTGTACAAATTTCCAACAGTGGCCAATCCAGGTCACAAATACCCGGCAAGATCCCAAAAATGTACAAAACATTTTATACTGCTTATCCCAGAAATAGTGGATTTTCCCCAAGTCCACTTAATAACGGTCTATGGACTTTTCCTTTAGGAAGCCGTCCAAACCTTTTTTAAACTCCGCTAAGCTAACCGCCTTTGCCACATTTTCTGGCAACGAATTCCAGAGTTTAATTACACATTGAGTGAAGAAAAATTTTCTCCGATTCGTTTTAAATTTAATACATTGTAGCTTCATCGCATGCCCCCTAGTCCTAGTATTTTTGGAAAGCGTGAACAGACGCTTCACATCTACCCGTTCAACTCCACTCATTATTTTATAGACCTCTATCACATCTCCCCACAGCCGCTTTTTCTCCAAGCTGAAGAGCCCTAGCCGTTTTAGCTTTTCCTCGTAGGGAAGTCGTCCCATCCCCTTTATCATTTTCGTCGCCCTTCTCTGCACCTTTTCTAATTCCACTATATCTTTTTTGAGATGCGGCGACCAGAATTGAACACAATATTCGAGGTGCGGTCGCACCATGGAGCGATACAAAGGCATTATAACATCCTCATTTTTGTTTTCCATTCCTTTCCTAATAATACCTAACACTCTATTTGCTTTCTTAGACGCAGTAGCACATTGACGACACCCAGATCCCTTTCTTGGTCCGTGACTCCTAACGTGAAACCTTGCATGACATAGCTATAATTCGGGTTCCTCTTTCCCACATGCATCACTTTGCACTTGCTCACACACGCACATAATGCTTTCATAAGACTCTGAGAAGCAAAGTCAGAAGGGCCCTGCTATGCAAAGATGGATTTTCCAGCTTCGTGCTTTACACCCCTATGGACTGAATTCCGAAATAGACTGGTGGTCACTTATTTGATTGGTGCTCACAAATATGACGTGAGCCTATCAAAAAGTGGCGTTCTTCAATCAGCTGTGGTCTATTTAAATCGCTGGGGCTAATGAAGATGCCGCAGCCATTTTGTTTGTACGAACTAATGAAGTCTTAAATGGTATATCACAGTGAATCTACCTTTAGGAATAGTTATTTGTGGTTGACGGGACTTTTTATACTTTGCTGATGTACGTTTTCTCTTTTTAGTAAACCTCTTCCCTGAAGACCTCCGAAACCTGGCCAAGTCGGTAGAGGTTTATTTTGGAGATACAATGCTGCTTTAAGCTTCTTCAAAGCTAAGTTATATTATTTCATTTCTTCTGGAAAAAGATTTAAAAAGTATTTAAGAAATTTTTAAGAAGAAATTCATTTAAGAAACGATTGAAAATAAATGAATAAATAAATATAAATAAGTAAGAAATTAGGAGAAAACGGGTTGATCTATGACGAGGTGAACAGCTCCATCAGTATAACTGAAAAGTTTTTTAGATGGCTCTCTGCTGTTATAAATTCTGAAGATCCCCGCGTATTTAAACATGAAGGAGTTAATAATGACTACACTGTGAAAAGACTATAAATGATCTAATTCTTTAGTGTTTGGGATGATATGAAGATTATTGAGCCTTAATGGTGAGCATGACTAGAAAGAAAAAGCTTTAAAAAAAAAAAAAAGAAGAAGAAAACATATTCTGTCTCCAGACTTAAAAAATAAAGGAAAATTGGGCTCTAAAAGTTAGCAGTTGAACAAATGAGCTATAAAAATATATTGTTGCTGCTGTAAAAAGGATGTAAAAATGAATAATAAAGGACCCTCACAAATACTGACTTGGAATACTACCAAGTTACTCCCAAACCGGTCATGGAAGAACCCCAGCTAATCAGGTTCTCAGTATATCCACAGTGAAATTGCATGAGCTAAATCTGCATGCATCTGAAGCAGCGCTTACAAATCACTCATGAATATTTATTTCAGATATCCTGAAAACCTGAATGGATTGGGGTCCACTCGCCCAAGAAGTACTTCTTAACCCATTTCTTGGAACACACACATTAGGTCAAGATTTTAAGATACCCACTAAGAATATTCATGCGTCCTACTATTATGGCTAATTTTTAACTTTTAATCCTTTGCTCCAATAATAACTTACTCATACATCATTAAATTATCCAATTTGCATATATTATCATCCAACGGTGGTGGGAGGCAGGACTGGTGGTTGGGAGGCGGGGATAGTGCTGGGCAGACATATACGGTCTGTGCCAGAGCCGGTGGTTGGGAGGTGGGGATAGTGCTGGGCAGACTTATACGGTCTGTGCCAGAGCCGATGGTGGGAGGCGGGACTGGTGGTTGGGAGGCGGGGATAGTGCTGGGCAGACTTATACAGTCTGTGCCAGAGCCGGTGGTGGGAGGCGGGGCTGGTGGTTGGGAGGCAGGGATAGTGCTGGGCAGACTTATACGGTCTGTGCCAGAGCCAGTGGTGGGAGGCGGGGCTGGTGGTTGGGAGGTGGGGATAGTGCTGGGCAGACTTATACGGTCTGTGCCAGAGCCAGCGGTGGGAGGCGGGGCTGGTGGTTGGGAGGCAGGGATAGCGCTGGGCAGACTTATACGGTCTGTGCCACAGCCGCTGGTGGGAGACGGGACTGGTGGTTGGGAGGCAGGGATAGTGCTAGGCAGCCTTATACGGTCTATTCCAGAGCCGGTGGGGGGAGGCGGGGCTGGTGGTTGGGAGGCAGGGATAGTACTGGGCAGACTTATACGGTCTGTGCCAGAACCGGTGGTGGGAGGCGGGGCTGGTGGTTGGGAGGCGGGGATAGTGCTGGGCAGACTTATACCATCTGTGCCCTGAAGAGGACAGGTACAAATCAAAGTAGGGTATACACAAAAAGTAGCACATATGGGTTTGTCTTGTTGGGCGGACTGGATGGACCATGCAGGTCTTTTTCTGCCGTCAACTACTATGTTACGCATGATTGCATGCGCAATTGTGAAGGGAAAAGCAGCTGCAGGGCAGGCAATGATGCAGAGAACAGTGCTGGGGGAAGGCTTCTGCTGGTGGGGCTTGGGGACCCCCACAAGCCAAGGTATGTAGAATTGCAGCAGGGGACAGGGAGTGGGGCAAAATGTGCCCCCCACTTTGGGCTCCACCGCCCCCCCCCCCCCCCCCGCTTTTTTTTTGTGGTCTGGCTACGCAGCGGTCTGGGGTGGGCCGCGGCGGCGGCCCTACCCCAGGCCCGGTTCAGTCTCTCGGCGACCCTGCGGACATTTACCTCCTAATTAACTGGGCACACATCTTTATGCTTAGCACACAAAGTTGCATATGGAGTTTATACAGTAAGGTTAGCTGCAGGGGTGTGCTGGTAAATTTTTAACAACAGGCTCTTTCTCCGGACGTAGCCAGCTCTGCAGTTGGAAGGGCCAGGGGTGGCCGGGGGGGAGGGAGCAACTTTTGCCTCTCTCTCCTCCCTCCCTTCGTGCGGGCACGCTAGGCATACCTTTGCTGGCAGCCAATAAATGGACTGCCACCACTCCCAACGTCTTGTTCTGAGCAGCATGCTGGAACTTCTCTCACATGCTGGAGAAGTCCCAGCCTGCTGCCCGGAGCTGGAAACAAGGAGCGGGGAGCAGCAGTAGTCTATTTACTTGGCTGGCAGGGCTCAGCATCCCCACCAGCAAAGTAAAAGAGAATTCAGCAGGGGGTCCAAGCCCACATTTTGGGAGCCAGTTGTTAAAAGTAGCAATGGAGGGCCCTACTTTAACAACTGGCTCCCAAAATTCTTAAAAACTTAACAACCGGCTCTTGCGAGCCTGTGAGAGCCTGCTCCAGCACACCACTGGTTAGCTGCATGTGCAACTTAATTTTAATATATTGGCAGTTAATTGGAGTTAACTGACAATTCCCAGTTTTAATTGGCACCAATTAGAAACTGTGCAAAACAACTTACGCATCTGGCTTCTCCTACATAAGTGCACAACTATGGAATGGCCTCCCAAAAGCTGTGAAAACAATCCATGACCACCTTAGCTTCCGGAAATCACTGAAGACCACCTTGTTCAAAAAGGCATGCAATTTCTATCATATGGACATGGGAGGGGCATGGGAGGGGCATGGGCGGGTCAGGAGCATATCCAGGATTCCTGACCACCAGATCCTACCAAGTAACAACGAACACCGATAGATCATCACCTTGGATACCGGAATGCGGAGTCCCTCAAGGATCCCCCCTTTCACCAACTATTTTCAACCTAATGATGATACCACTAGCCAAACTCCTAGCCAATCAAAACCTTAACCCCTACATATATGCTGATGATGTCACGATCCACATCCCGTTCAAAAGTGATCTAAACGAAATAACCAACGAGATCAACCAGAGCCTCCAAATCATGCACTCTTGGGCGGACTCATTCCATTTAAAACTTAACGCAGAAAAAAACTCAATGTCTAGTTCTCACTTCCCAATATAATACAAACAACTACCTCAACATAACCACACCATACTGCACACTTCCCATTTCAGAAAATCTGAAAATTCTTGGAGTCGCTATTGACCGAAACCTCACACTTGACACCCATGTGAAGAATACAACGAAAAAAATGTTCTACTCAATGTGGAAACTCAAAAGAATAAAACCTTTTTTCCCAAGAAACATCTTCCACACCCTAGTACAGTCACTAGTGATAAGTCACCTGGACTACTGCAACGCTCTGTACGCAGGTTGTAAAGAACAGACCATTAAAAAACTCCAAACAGCCCAGAACACCGCAGCCCGACTCATTTTTGGAAAAACTAAATACGAAAGTGCGAAGCCCCTAAGAGAGAAACTGCACTGGCTCCCGCTCAAGGAACGAATTGAGTTCAAGATCTGCACGACTGTACACAAAATCATTCACGCAGACGCCCCACTCTACATGTTAAACCTAGTGGACCTGCTGCCCAGAAACGCCAAAAGATCAGCCCGCAAACTCCTCCATTTGAATTTCCCCAGCTGTAAAGGAATTAAATACAAACAGGCATATGCTACTACCTTTGCGTACAAAAGCAAACAGATATGGAATGCACTACCTATGGCCCTGAAAACCATGGACAACTTAACCAGCTTTCGCAAATCTTTGAAGATATATCTCTTCAACAAAGCCTACAAAAGAAATCCTAATGAAACTAACCACTCCCAAACTACCCAAGCGCTTCAAAAACCTCTCGCACGACCTTACCTATCACCTTTCCATTTAAATCCTCATCTACCTTCAGCTTATTACCGACTATTTAAAATCATGTAATGACCATATCATAACAACACTCTGTAAGCCACATTGAGCCTGCAAAAAGGAGGGATAATGTGGAGTACAAATGCAATAAATAAATAAATTCCACGTAGAAGCCACCCCTTCCAGCCGCGCAGGCTTCTGTTTCTGTGAGTCTGTCAGAGTCACAGAAACAGAAGCCTGCCGATCTGCAAGGGCAGGCTTCTACATGGGATGTTGCTAGTGGAGGAGTGGCCTAGTGGTTAGTGCAGCGGACTCTGATTCTGGGGATCTGAGTTCAATTCTCACTGCAGCTCCTTGTGACTCTGGGCAAGTCACTTAGCCCTCCATTGCCCCATGTAAGACGCATTGAGCCTGCCATGAGTGGGAAAGCGCGGGGTACAAATGTAACAAAAATTAAAAAAATTAAATTGAACATGAAGAGACAGTCCCTGCTCGATAGAGCTTACAATCTAATTAGGACAGACAAACAGGATAAATAAGGGATAAGGACAAAGGGTAGCAAGATTCCGGAATCCCAAAGAGTAGCAAGATTCTGTGCGGAATCCTAAAGAGTAGCAACATTCTGGAACCCAAAGAATAGCAAGATTCTGGAATCCTAAAGACTACTACTACTTATCATTTCTATAGCGCTACTAGACGTACGCAGCGCTGTACACTTGAACATGAAGAGACAGTCCCTGCTTTACAGAGCTTACAATCTAATTAGGACAGACAAACAGGGCAAATAAGAGATAAGGGAATATTAAAGTGAGGATGATAAAATAAGGGTTCTGAACAAGTGAATAAGGGTTAGGAGTTAAAAGCAGCATCAAAAAGGTGGGCTTTAAGCTTAGATTTGAAGACATAGTAACATAGTAGATGACGACAGAAAAAGACCTGCACGGTCCATCCAGTCTGCCCAACAAGATAAACTCATATGTGCTAGTTTTTTTGTGTATACCTTACCTTGATTTGTACCTGTCTTTTTCAGGGCACAGACCGTATAAGTCCGCCCAGTACTATCCCCGCCTCCCAACCACCAGCCCCGCCTCCCACCACCGGCTCTGGCACAGACCGTATAAGTCTACCCAGCACTATCCCCGCCTCCCAACCACCAGCCCTGGCACAGACCGTATAAGTCTGCCCAGCACTAGCCCCGCCTCCCAACCGTCTCTGCCACCCATTCAAGGCTAAGCTCCTGAGGATCCCTTCCTTCTAAACAGGATTCCTTATGTTTATCCCACGCATGTTTGAATTCCGTTACCGTTTTCCTCTCCACCACGTCCCGTGGCCAGAGATGGAGCTTGACGGACCGGCTCAGGAAGTCTATTAGATGCCACTCTCCTCTTATGGCCTTCGTCTCTTTCAATATCTGAAATACCTCTCTAAAACCTGGATGAACCCCCCTCAAATTCTATTTTAACATGGATCCATTTACTTTCCCACCCCTAGAGATGTAACCGACTATATCAATTCTTCTTTGCATTAAAGGGCAGGGCTACATTAATAGTACTCAAGTGAGGCAACGGGCCTTACAAGGACATGAGAGGACAGAAAGGAGAAATGCTGATTTTCAAGAGCTCAACCTTCTCTCACATGACTCAGAGCAGAAAGCAAGCAAGCAAAGCAGAGAAGAGAGGGAAAGGAAGGGAGGGATTTGCATGGTTGGCACAGCCCTGTCCGTTAACCTTAAGTCAGGAAGCCAGTGAATGATCAGGCAGCTGAAAAACCAAACAGTTTGGCTATCTGAATATCATTCTGTGTTTTAGAATTGTAACCTCTGGATGCCACAGAGGGCTGCTTTTTTAAACAGGCTATTTCTGTCAAAAGCTTGTTGTCGTGTATGCCTAGAATTGTCTCCTCCTCCCCTGTCCCCAGTGTTTATTATTAGGTTTGTGGCTTTCTGATAAGACCTGGGTAGTTGAAAAGCCCATTGATAACTGCATACCATGAAGAAACCCTGAAAGAAGGAAATGGCTTTTTTTTTTTTTTTTAAACAGACTATCCTTTCAAAAGGGCATGTACAGTTATTTTGTACAGCTAAATAGCTGACAGGCTGTATTTCCACAAAGCTACGTTGTCCGTTGAGGGAGTAACGGTAAAAGAAGTCAAAGCTGTCGATGGTGGCGGTAAAATTCACACCTCGAAAACAAATCGACCGTGACGCCCCCGCTAAGAGACGAGGGAAAAACAAAGTTTGTTTTTGTTTTGTTTTTTTTTAAACAAAGGGAAAAAACAACGAATCAACGAAAGAGAAGAAAATTAAAGAAAATTCGCGGCGAAAGCGCGATCCGGTTTCCGGGGCTGACAGAGAGAGAGACGAACGCGGCTCTCCCCAGCACGGAAAAAGAAAGACTGAGCGGGAACGGTCACGCACGGGCGGGAAGACGGTCGCGCATGCGCAGTGGGCGTGCCCTGCGTGCGAGACCGCCCGCAAAGTTTTGTTCCGGTTGGTGGGGGCTGCCGTGGACGTCAACCCAGTCGTGAGAACAAGCAGCCTGCTTGTCCTCGGAGAAAAGAAGTATATTCATATTAATGTGGAATACGTTCACATAACGGACACAGACACACAACAGACACTTCTCTGTAAGCGCTACTTAAGTTTTTAAGAAATCTTCCCTCAGTGCTAGGTTACCTTGAGTCAGATCCAGGGGTGTAGCCAGACTTCGGCGGGAGGGGGGTCCAGAGCCCGAGGCGAGGGGGCACATTTTAGCCCCCCCCCACCCCCCCCCCGGCACCTCCGCCGCCACCACCACCACCAACAACAACTTTGATCCCCCCCTGCTGACGATCCTCTTGACCCCCCTCCCGCTGCCACCTACCTTTGCTGGCGGGGGACCCCAATCCCCGCCAGCCGAGGTCCTCTTCTTCCAGCGCAAGGCTTCAATCTGTTTCTGAGTCTGACGTCAGACTCAGAAACAGAACGAAGCCTTGCGCCGGAAGAGGAGGACCTCGGCTGGCGGGGGCTGGGGTCCCCCACCAGCAAAGGTAGGCGACGGCGGGTTGGCGGCGGGAGGGGGGGGGGTCGAGAGGGTAGTCGGCAGGAGGGTCCAGGGCCAAATCTACGGGGCTCAGGCCCCCGTGGCCCCACGTAGCTACGCCACTGATCAGATCTAACAGATTTTTCTTTAATCGGGTGCCATTATTTTCCAATGCAGTTAACGCAACCTTTTTATGTAGCTATGGGGAAAATAACAGGCGCATCCCATATGTATTTAAAAGATTAAGTATAGCAACATGTGACAGGGTCTCTAAAGGGCCCTTTTACTAAGTTGTGTAGATGCTTACGCACATCAATTTTGAATTACCGCCCAGCTACCACATGGCCCGGCGGAAATTTCATTTTTTACATGCTTCCACTAAGTGGCGGTAAGGTCTCAGGCCCAAAATGGATGCGCGTCAATTTTTATTTTGCCACACGTCCATTTTCGGCAAAAAAAAAAAAAGGCCTTTTTGAAGGTGCGCTGGAAAAAAATGGACCTGCACGCGTCCAAATACACGGGTCTGCACCGTTGCAGGCCATTTTTCTGCGCACCTTAGTAAAAAGGACCCCTAAATGAGGTTCTTAGTCTTGTAAAACTCTCACTCTTCTGATGATGCATACCACCAATGGGATAAGCAAAAAAAAGGGAGGTAAAAAAAACCTCACCGTGCCGTGAGATGTGAAACAAAAAAAAGTGAGGAGAACCAAGGAGGATACCAAAAAAATCTTTATTGAGTATTTAAAAAAACAACCCGACACGGCTGTGTCAGGTCGTTTTTTTTTAAATACTCAATAAAGTTTTTTTGGTATCCTCCTTGGTTTTCCTCACTTTTTTTGTTTCGCATACCACCAATGGGAAACATCAAAGACCCCCCCCCCCCCCCCCCCCCCCGATGACTGCTTCTGAAGGAAAAAAATAAAAGTTTTTCCTGGAGGACCACTGATGCCAACAGTCTCAGCAGGAGCACTACTATTTTGGACTAGTGGTGGGATTCAGCCCCACCGTGCTACAATGGTGAGAAGATGCAGGAAGCTCTACTTGCTGCTCTGGGAGAGATGTAGGAGGAGCATAAAGAGGAGGCCATGCACAAAGCTACCGTGAACTGTAGCGTGCGGTTAACGAGCAGTGTACGCGGTTGTTACGGGCCGCAAGATACAGAAAAAGGGTTTAGCAACCAAATTAACTCGCATGTTAAGACATCTGAACACAGCGTGCTTAAATGCGTGGTAAGCAGGCTATTTGCTAATCTGCGGCAGTGCAGAGAAACAGCCTGTGCACTGATGTCTGCAGCATGAGAAATTTACCAAGCAGGAGATATCCAGAAAGACCTAACTGAAGTCACAGACGTTTTGGCCAAAAAGGCCTTCTTCAGGGGTCTACAAATTGGCATATACGGATGTTCTGCCAAAGGTTCTCACAAAATGAGACGATCGCTTGGTGCTATCCAAGTAAAGCGTGGACTTTTTCACAGACTGAAAAGTCCACGCTTTACTTGGATAGACCCCTGAAGAAGGCCTTTTTGGCCGAAACACGGACCGTGTAGGGTCCTAATAAATCATTTTGGTTTCTCAACATCTGTGACTTCAGTTTGGTCTTTCTGGATATCTTCCGCTTGTTTTGTTGCTTTCTTGTGTTTTTTGCGGGAGATTTGGACTCTCTCTCTGTTGTTCTGAGAAATTTACCACCAGATCTGAGGCAGCATCGAAGGGTTAGAGGGAGCCCCTGATGTAACCCCCCTCGCCCCTGGTAGATTTCCACATTGTTCCCTTGCATGGCAGACTGAACCTGCCCAGTGCATCATGCCAGTATTTTTCCACATGATGGTGCTGGGAGGCATGAGTGGGCATCACTCCTGACTCTTTCAGATATGGGTCTGGGGTGCCACTAGACATCAGGGATTTTTTTTTCATCTAAATTGGGGGACAGGGGATCAGGTCGAGAGGAGAGCCACTAGACTACCTGGGATGTGTAATTCGGGAGGGGGGGGTGGACAGGATTTCTTTTTTTTCTAAATCAGGGATCGAAAGGGGAAGAGTCGGTTTAGGAGAAAGGAAGGGAGGAGGGGCCCACTAGACTACCAGAGCTACCGGCAATGGATTTGGGTCAGGGGGAGGGAGATAAAAGGTCAAGTGCAAACCCACCGGTGTTTTTTTTATGTCACCCTTCCTGTCAGTGCCTGAGCCAAATCACTGTTCAGGCACTGCTAGGAAGGGTAACTTTTCACAGTCGGCTGCGGATTACTGTCGCATTAAAAATGAAGCAGTACCTCTCCACTCTTGTCTCTCCCTACACCCCCCCTCGGGTACTCATTACCTCTCTACCCTCATTTCCCCTTACGTTCCCGCCCGTAACCTCCGCTCACAGGACAAATCCCACCTCTCAGTACCCTTCTCCACCACCGCCAACTCCAGGCTCCGCTCATTCTGCCTCGCCTCACCCTATGCTTGGAATAAACTTCCTGAGCCCTTACGCCAAGCCCCCTCCCTACCCATCTTCAAATCCTTGCTCAAAGCCCACCTCTTCAACGTTGCTTTCGGCACCTAACCTTTATACCTTTCAGGAAATCTAGACTGCCCCTATTTGACTGACTGTACATTTGTCCTTTAGATTGTAAGCTCCTTTGAGCAGGGACTGTCCTTCTATGTTAAATTGTACAGCGCTGTGTAACCCTAGTAGCGCTTTAGAAATGTCAAGTAGTAGTAGTAATACTCCGTTCTATGGCTAAATCTCTCTTGTCTATCCCCTTCTCCTCCACTGCTAATTCCAGACTCTGTTCCTTTTATCTCGCTGCACCTCACGCCTGGAATAGGCTTCCCGAGCCTGTACGTCTAGCCCCCGTCTTTGGCCGTTTCAAATCCAGGCTAAAAGCCCACCTCTAACGCTGCTTTTGACTCCTAACCACTACTCACTTGCACTGTACCCTCTTATCCCCACCTCTTTAATTCCCTTACCTCTTAATTGTTCTGTTTGCCTGTCCTATTTAGATTGTGAGCTCTTTGAGCAGGGACTGTCTTTTCATGTATGGTGTATAGCGCTGCGTATGCCTTGTAGCGCTATAGAACTGATAAATAGTAGTAATTTGCATGCTCTTTGCATACAGTATACCAGTGGAATTTTTTTTAGATACTTTTTGTGGTAGAAACAGTGCACTGAGCTGGCTCTACCGCATTCTTTCCGCATTGGCCCCAACTTATCCTGCCATCCACAGAGCTCTCCCATTAGAGGTCAGTAACTTTGCTTTCTCCTAGGACAAGCAGGACGCATCAGCCATATGTAGGTATCTCCTGAGCCAAAGGATATAAAGGGGACCAGATGAACTCTACTTTTTATCTTTATATCCCCTGTAATGCTGTGGTAGGATGAACTAGCCGACCCTCGTGTTGCAGGAAGCAAAATGAAAATAGGTAACTCCAAGGGTCATATACCTTAGAACCAGTTTAAATGAAGCCAAAAGTGGAATTAATAAGTAAAATATCAGGAATGAGGGATGCACAAATGTATCAGAGGTGCAATCTTCTTTGAATATCAGATAAAAACTCCGCTGGAGCTGCTGGAGGAGTGGTGAGGTTTGAGGGATGGCCGGTGAGGGGAATGGGTCACCTGAGGTGGGAAGCTGAGAGACGTATGCTGGACTGGGGGGAGGGAGAGATGATGATGCTAAGTAAGGAGGTTTGATTGAGAACAGGAGACGGCAGGAAGACAAAAATTGAAGTGCATTAGGTTAGTCTCTGTTTCCCTTTCCTTGCGCAGCTGTCTTCGCCATACACTCAAAAGAAAGTAAGCATACCTATGAGCTGCTGCATCTACATTGTCGTTCTTTGTTGTTGGTAGCATTTTTATTTAATCTCGCTTATATTTTCAAATATGCCGGCTTGTACAGTATACGGATGTACACAGAGGAAATATAATAACGGAATAACTTTTCATAGGTAGAGTAATAATTTGTTGTAAATCGTAATCAGTGTGTCATTTGGAGGGGCTGGTTATAGGAACACCCTAACACGTGTTATATTTGTGCAGAGATTTTTTTTTTCTCCTGGTAAAGGACCACTAAAACAGACAACTTTGAGAATCAGGTGCTCAACATTCAGAGTTTCTATCTATCTATATATTTTTTTACTTATTTATGTCATTTATATCCCACATTAAACATTAATTAGGTTGAAACTTGGGAGCATTTAAAATCTTTCCTTTTTTATTTTTTTCCTGTGCCTAGATCAAAAGAGAAAGATGGTTTGTGGGAACTTCTTGGGCAGACTGGATGGACCGTGCAGGTCTTTTTCTGCCGTCATCTACTATGTTACTATGTAAATGAGATATCAGGGTCTTAACCTATATGAGTCTCCTACTACGTGAACATCAACCTGAACTATTAAACATCAAACAGGAGAGAAGCTTGACAAAACGCAATAGGAAGTGATCCAACAGTGTTGACAGAGGAAGTTTAGTGAGTGGACTTGACGTCTGATGTGCTTTCAGGGCAAGAATGTGATATTCAGAGTCATATCAAGATCCCCCTCTGTCTGAGGAAGGAGATGCTCCAGTGCGAGCGTTGCCTGTATTACTGCGCTTACTAATGAGTCAGAGGCCTGGCATACCAAATCAAGACAGCAATGTTTAGGGACAGCGTGGATGGAAGCCCACGTGGCTGCATTGCAAGTGTCCTCCGAGGGAGTGGAGTGCGAGTGGGCCGAGGTGGTGGCCATGGCATGGGGTTGGTATGCATATATTCTATCAGGTGGCTCCAGGCTCGCTCTATGATAAGCGAGGGACCTGCACTGGGCTATCTAGAGAGATAATGTCTGCTTGGTAACCAGGGCTTACCAATGGGGCGTGAGTGGTACATACAGATTCCCTTCCTTAATTTTTTATATAGGTTGGCTAAAAAATGCATTAAAAATGCAATTTTTAGCCAAGCATATACAGGACTGGCCTAGTGGTTAGGGTGGTGGGCTTTGGTCCTGGGGAACTGAGTTCAATTCCCACTGCAGGCACAGGCAGCTCCTTGTGACTCTGGGCAAGTCACTTAACCCTCCATTGCCCCATGTAAGCCGCATTGAGCCTGCCATGAGTGGGAAAGCGCGGGGTACAAATGTAATAAAAATAAAATAGATACTATTGGAGATTCTACATGGAATGTTGCTACTGTTGGAGATTCTACATGGAATGTTGCTATTCCACTAGCAACATTCCATGTAGAAGGCTGTGCAGGCTTCTGTTTCTGTGAGTCTGACGTCCTGCACGTACGTGCAGGACGTCAGATTCACAGAAGCAGAAGCCTGTGCGGCCACATTGGTGATCTGCAAGGGCCGACTTCTACATGGAATGTTGGAATAGCAACATTCCATGTAGAATCTCAAATAGTAGCAACAGTGGAGGAGTGGCCTAATGGTTAGGGTGGTGGACTTTGGTCCTGGGGAACTGAGGAACTGAGTTCGATTCCCACTTCTGGGCAAGTCACTTAACCCTCCATTGCCCCATGTAAGCCGCATTGAGCCTGCCATGAGTGGGAAAGCGTGGGGTACAAATGTAAAAAAAATAAATAAATAAAAAGAATGCATTTGAAACCTGTAGACTCACCATTCTTTCATAAATAGGCTTTTTTAAAAAATTTATTTAGTCCAATTATTTATATGTTTGTTGTATTTATTTGAAGTCTATACTTTTTAGCAGGTTTTGCACCTTTTTATGTTAAAAATTAACAGTGATGTAAAAATTATGTTAATCGAGTTATTATTCATATTTAGTATTGATTTATGTTTTTGACATATTACGGTAGTCCCTGACGCAGACCTTTTTAGAGTTAAATGTGGCCAAGTACTTTTATTGTGCATCCCAGTTTGCTCTGCTTTGCAGATTGTCTGTGCCTCTTTTTCTCAGCCACACCTGGACGTGCCAGTGTCACACCTTAACAAGCTGCCTGTGGCACAGAGAATAAAGACATCGCTGTGAGCTACTGTTCAAAAAAAAAAATAAGCCAGGTTTGATACTGCAATCAGTTTCAAAGACAGGCAGAGAGCAAAGAGGAAGCACAATGAAAAACTGGAGACAAAGAGCAGAACACAAGAGTGCCAAGAAAGGAACAATCGGTGCAAAATCCAATTTGGTCCGCGGAGCTGCACAAAGGAACACGGAAATAGCCAGTCTAGACCTTGAACACAAACCACGTGATCAATATTTAGCTAAAACTTGCATGACAGAATACCTTTTGATAAATTTGAAACAAATTGTACCTGGGTTCCCACTAATAAAAAAGGTACATTTGGTGCATATTCTCTCAACTCTGGCACCCACTCTTCCTTCACGTTTTGAAAGGAGGCAGGATTCACCACTGAGAAGCAGATGAGGAAAACGTCAGTCATAGGATACGAAAGAGGTCGCAGACGGTCATAATCTTCCTAGGAAAAGAGAAAAAAAGATTGGTTTAGTCAAAACTCTAACCCTGCTAACCTTTATGTTAACCTTTATGTTAATCATTTATTCAGTAGTTACAGTATAAGACCATGTGCAAACTTAAGACTGATAAGAACGTTAGTACATAGGTTTACATCAGTAGGGTGTTCATGGTTCCTGGCAAGACAGAAAACTGGCCAATGTGTGGGCCGATTTTCTGCTACTACTGGTCACTCCCAGGTCACGCTCTGCTCCTCTGTCCCGCAGTCAGTCATCTGTCTCCCTTCCTTTCTCTTCACCCCCATGGGTCTGGCAACTCTCCCTCTTACTCCCCCACCCCCCCCCCCCCGCCCCAAGATCAAACTTGCCTGCAGGGGCAGTGATCACCACAGATTGTCTTAGCCAATCTGGGGCCTTTTCTCTGCCACATCCCAGTCCCTTTTATTCCAATTCCTGTTTCTGCTTATGTGGGACCCAGCAAAGGAAGGTCCCATGGTGGCCAGAGGCAGACTGTGGTAAATGCTACTGCTGTTGATGGTGATGCTGATGAAGGCAAGTCTGACTTTAAGACTGCAGGGGAAGGGAGGGAGAACTGTATGAGAGAAAGATGCTGGACCCTTAAGGATGCAGGGAAAGGAGAGATGCTGGATAGGGAAGGGAAATAGGTTTTGTTTTCCTTATGGTAATTGCTGTATTTCCTTTCAAAAGTTGTATCTGATGTTAATTGAAATGCATAATTAAAAAAAAAAAAAAATATATATATATATATATCTCAGCACTTAAGCAGCCATGTGCTGACTCCACCCCCCCCCCCCCCCCCCCCCCCCTCCCCTGGAATGCCCCCAACATAGCCAGCTTTGTGTTGGGTGCTAACTGCAATATTCAGCGGCACTTCAGTTGAGCACTGGCATTTACGCCAGGGGTAAATACTGGTACCCAAATGTGGACGCAGGAATAGGCTTTAAGCGCTATTCTATAAGGGCTCTTTTTACAAAGCAGCAGTATGCCCAACGCGGGCTTACCACTCGCTAAACAGGAAGTAGCGCCGGGCTACAGCAGCAGCTCGGCGGTACTTCCCACCCCCAGGGGGCCATCATACATTTATTTTTGTAGCGCTGGGGTGTACCCAGCAGTAAATCGGGCAGTGTCACATGCTGCCTGTTTACCGCTGGGTTAGTGCAAGAGCCCTTACCGCCGCCTCAATGGGTGGCAGTAAGGGCTCCCACCCCAAAATGGCCATGCAAGTGCTTTACTTGCCGCATGGCCATTTCCTGCAAAAAAAGAAACACTACCTTTTTACCAGCTGCGGTAAAAGGGGGCCTCGATGTGCGTCAAAAACACGCACAGACACCAGCACAGGCCCCCTTTTGCCGCAGCTTGGTAAAAGGGGCCCTAAGAGCACCCAACATGGAGTGCTCTTTACAGAATAGCACACTTTTCTGGCATCCAGATTTACTACTACTACTACTTAACATTTCTAGAGCGCTACTAGGGTTACGCAGCGCTGTACAGTTTAACAAAAAGGACAGTCCGGGCTCCATTTACTGAATCCAGCCCTAAGTGCGTACACTTACACCTGCTTTTGAACTGATTGCAAGGTATATTCATGGGTTCATCTTACTTGTGATTTCTGCAGGATTTGTGCTAGCATTTTATTGAAGACGTAGAGGTGCTGATGTGTAGATGCATTTTTGCCCCTCTCAGTCCAGGCAACCAGTTATAAATTTGCTCACTTACTGTCTATATAATGCGCTCCAATTAGGCACCAATTCGGCACATAACTTTTAGTGCCAAAAGTTATGTGCATAATTGCAATTGGGTGCTATTTGATAAAAGTAGCACCTAAGGGGTCCTTTTACTAAGGTGCGCCGAAAAATGACCTGCACTGTAAAAAATGCCCATTTTTGGGCCGAAAATAGACTTGCGGCAAAATAAAAATTGGCGCATGTCCATTTTGGGTCTGAGACCTTACTACCACCCATTCACTTAGCAGTAGGGTCTCATGCATTAACTGCGTGGTACTAATCTACACACGTACAATGTCGATTACTGCCTGGGCCACACGCCAGAAAATAAAATATATTTTCTGTCACGCGTAGCGGACGTGCGTAAAAAATGAAATTACCACCTCGGCCACGCGGTAGCCAAGTGGTAGTTCCAAATCGACGCGCATTGCGTGCATGTAGGCGCCAAACGGCTTAGTAAAAGGGCCCCTAAGTGCTTTAGTGCATAACTGAAAGGGAGGTGTGCATATTGTCAGGCCATTGACAGGCCATGTGTAACGGTAAAAATAACCTCCGAGGTGGAGGAACAGAAGAAACCTTACAGTCCGTAGAAACAGTCAAATAGTAAGGTCAATGGATGAGTCTTCCAACACTAAATCACACATACAATTTGGTGGATTCTCAAGAATGTAGTTTATTAGAGAGCAAAAGGACCTGAGACAGGACCATGTTTCAGCTAGAAAAAGCCCGCTTCAGGAGTCTTTTGCAGACAAGATCTAAAGCGAGTTCTTCCACAATATTAAAAACACAAGAAACATCTAGGCGAGAATCATGAACTCTACCCATAAGGCAAAGGCTGTCTCTGGCGACACAGGACCTGTGTTTTAATACTGTGGATGAACGCTCTTTAGATCTTGTCTGCAAAAGATCCCTGAAGCAGGCTTTTTCCAAGCCAAAACACGGTCCCACGTTGGATCCTTTTGCTCTCTAATAAAACTACCTCCTTGAGAATCCACCAAACTGTACTTGTGATTTAGTGTTGGAAGACTCATCCATTGAGCTTACTGTTTAACTGTTTCTACGGCCATGTTGAAGTCATGCACTTACATGCTAACCTTACAGAATACTAACTTGCACATGCTAACATCTACCCCTGCCTTTTACGTGGCATAAGTTATCATGCCTAAATACTGGCGCACAAATGCCGATTTACGCTCTAAATGGCCCAAATGCCATTATAGTACCCTATCCTAGTACACAGATTTTTGGCGTCTATCTTTAGTGTCCTTTATATTACTGTCCCCATAATGTCCATCTAGTTTAAATTCCTAGAGAGATAAGACCTTCCATCACAAGCCTGGTAACAGCTGTCTTACAGCAACTACATTTTTTCTTGCAGTTATCCTCCCATGCAAGCCACCGGGGCTGCTTTAGTCCATCACAGCAGGTTTCTAAGAGGAAATTATCAGCAATATTTTCACGCCTTCTTTCCTCCACAGGGTAAGTACAGAGAATGTAAGACCTGAGTTTAATGGCCCCCCCGCTCTCACTGCTCCAATCTGACTAGCCAGTAGGCATCACTATAAATACAGTGCTCGGCTTCACCCTCGTCAAGGGCCTGTCAAGTAACTTTAGCAGCAGTTTCATCCCGAGCCAGCTCAAGGAGCAGGAGAACGCAAAGACAACAGGAACTCAGCACGAAACACTGAGCGTGAAGCTGGTCTTAGAACAGGGGTTCTCAACCCAGTCCTCCGCAGTCCGCACACACCTAGTTAGTCAGGTTTTTATGATATCCACAATGAATATGCATTACCCTGAAATTTCACTAATTACTCCTTATTATAAACACATTCATTACTTTTTTAATTACTTTTTTTTAAACATTTATTAAATCAAACATTCCCAATCCACCACAGTAAGTACCTTGTATAACAATTTCCCTCAGTATAACATTCCACTTCTTCTGACCCTGATTGTTGAACAATAACACAGTCCAAAGCAGTCCATCGCGGGCTATATTATATTATGCACCGCTCAACTGCCCTGTTATTTGTTGTAGTCCATCGCTGTCCAATCAGTAAAATTCTCCAAACAACAAAACCAACAGTCAGAGGTCTCAATCTCTCATGGAGAGTACTTACTGTGGTGGATTGGGAATGTTTGATTTAATAAATGTTTTAAAAAAGTAATGAATGTGTTTATAATAAGGAGTAATTAGTGAAATATCAGGGTAGTTGATACAGTGTGACTAATTCCAAATTGGATTGTAACCCTTGTATTACGGACAATGAGTATGCATGAGATAAAATGGAGCAAGTGCATGCAAATCTCTCTCATGCAAACCTGACTAGCTAGGTGTGTCCCAAGGCCTGGTTGAGAACCCCTGCTTTAGAACAATAATTCTGAAGGTTTCCCCAGGAAAAGATAAAAAGTGATTTCTAATTGGAAACAGAATGGGATGGCAATTTAGAAGTCATTGATTACCATCTTCTTAACTCGAAAAAAAAGTGTAAGTGGCTTGTTCGCTTTTTTTTAAAAACAGGATGTCTTGTCTGAAAGGATATAAAAAGGACTTTGTGGAGAAGTTTGGTTAAAGCTCATGTGATGAAAAAAACTAAAATTATAACCTGGCAACTTTTTGATTTTGTGATCTCTGAGTTACTAACCATCTGTTTGCTTTGTGACTTTATAGAGGCATTCATCTGAGAAGGTCCTCAATCAGAACCATCTGTTTTTAGAAAGGCACCAGAAATAGATCTAAGGCAGGGCTCCAGAAGGAATCTAACCTTCAGCCACTGAAGGGAAACCACTGACGGATTGCTGAAGGGCACTAAACTTGACCTCTGCAAATTACAGTCCTTTCGCTACCTCTAAATAGGAACACATTAAAAGAAAAAAAAAACAGCAGAATTGCAGACTGAGCCTGCCTGCATTTCTAACATCGACTGCCTACTACCTCTGCTAACCAGACAAATGAAAGAAAATGTACCTTACCTAAGGGAAAAACAGTTTATCAATCTTACCCAAGCTAAGAGCAAAGATACCAAGTTTTATCACCGTGCCCGAAGCAAATCACTAATGCATGCCACTTCTGGTCAAACAGATTTTATTATTAGCGTATCTTTTTATTAAGAAAGGTGTGAACAGTACAACCATCAAAAAGGATCTTTATCCCTGGGTCTTCTCTCTTTTTTTGTGCAGTTTAATTTCTCTTTACTCAGTTTAAATAATCACCCCCCCCCCCCTCCACCAAAGAAAAAAACCCACAATCAAGTGACATCACACAGGGTAATCAAAAAGTTCAACTTATGTTCATTAGCTCCTTCATCTCTTACAGGAAAGGGATGCAGCATCTATACCTAATCATATAAGTACATAAATACATAAGTAATGCCACACTGGGAAAAGACCAAGGGTCCATCGAGCCCATCATCCTGTCCACAACAGCGGCCAATCCAGGCCAAGGGCACCTGGCGAGCTTCCCAAACGTACAAACATTCTATACAATCAAGCCATTGTGACATCACTAATGAGGTTGGCTCTTATTGGTGGAATGAGCCACTATGACATCACAATAGGTTAAATCACTGCTCTATGTAATAAAAGTGAGCCAAGTAGAGGACATAAGTACATAAGTAATGCCACACTGGGAAAAGACCAAGGGTCCATCGAGCCCATCATCCTGTCCACAACAGCGGCCAATCCAGGCCAAGGGCACCTGGCGAGCTTCCCAAACGTACAAACATTCTATACATGTTATTCCCGGAATTGTGGATTTTTCCCAAGTCCATTTAGTAGTGGTTTATGGACTTGTCCTTTAGGAAACCGTCTAACCCCCTTTTAAACTCTGCCAAGCTAACCGCCTTCACCACGTTCTCCGGCAACGAATTCCAGAGTTTAATTACACGTTGCATTTTATACAAACTAACTAGCCGTTGAGCCCGTAAAAACGGGCTGGTATTGGAGTTTTCCTTCCCCCCCCCCCCCCCACGAGGTCGCCACCGCTCCCCCCTCGGAGTCGCCGCCGCCACCCCTCCACCCGGCCCGGGCCCTCTCTTCGTTTCTGAACTTACACATCCATTTGCCGAACACAGCAAGGCACATCAGCTGAGCTGCCGTGGGCCCTTCCTTCTCTGCCTGTGGCCCCGCCCTCCTGTGACGTAACGTCAGCAAGGGCGGGACACAGGCAGAGAAGGAAGGGGCAGCTCAGCTGATGTGCGTTGCTGCGTTCGGCGAATGGATGTGTAAGTTCAGAAGGGAAGAAAGGGCCCGGGCCGGGTGGAGGGGTGGCGGAGGCGGCGACTCCAAGTGGGGGGGGAGGGGTAGCAACCTCGGCAGCGCAGTTTCCCTCTCTGTCCCGCCCCTCCCATCATCACGTATTGACGTGGGGGCGGGACAGACAGGGAAGTCTCTACTGCGCATTTGCGAGTGAGTACGGTCACTCGCCGTTTATATGTTTGATACTTCCTTTTAGGTAGAGTGTAAATCCAAGAGGTTACTGTATCAGCTGCATCAATAGATCCTCCCGATCTCCACACCCAATCTTGAATATATAAAACCACTAAGCTCCAGTCCTACCCTCGCCCTCTTTTCTACTCCTCTTGAAATCACCATAAACTCATACAAGTGGAGAAGTAGGTATGCAAATCTTTGCATGCACATTCATTAGGGATCTCCTGAAATCTGACTCGCACACTAAGATTCTCTCCATCTCTGTTTGTTTTCTACATCTGAATACCATAACTTGAGGATGAGCAGCCCTGGATTTTTACAATTGGTTAGTATAACCCGCCAGCCTAACAGCGCTAATGTTTTGGCACCTCAGCTACACTACCCCTGCTCTCTTATATCTGATAAAAATAAAAATGTGTGGTGGGGGTCAGCTGACAAATTCAATCCTGTTATCCTTTCTATTCGTGTCGTCATCTAAGATATCTGGACACCTGTAGCAATTTTCTAATGCTGTCCTCAAACACTGCTTTTCAGCATGCAAAAACGTGCACGTCAAAAAAAAAAAAAAAAAAACTATCGTCGTGCATTAGACATTTTTAAGTGAAGGAGTAGCCTAGTGGTCAGGAGGGATGTGCATTCATTTGAAATGACTTTTTCCACATCATAACACTTAACTTGAAATTTTGGTTTTTTTCTTGTGCATTATCTTGCACTGTGGCCAATTCTATAAATGTCACCAAATATATAGCATGCTATGTGCTAATTATATAATGGCAGCTTTGGTGTCCAGAATATACATTATATAATACTAGCATACATTAGCATTTATGCGCAGACATATTGTGCACTCGCATCATGTCAATAGCAGGCATAATTGAACCGCTGACTAATTTAATCTGTGATTCTTCTGGAAGAACCCTTATTTTATCATCCTCACTTTAATAGTCCCTTAACTCTTGTTTGTCCTGTTTGTCTGTCCTAATTAGATTGTAAGCTCTGTCGAGCAGGGACTGTCTCTTCATTTTCAAGTGTACTGCGCTGCGTACGTCTAGTAGCGCTTTAGAAATGATAAATAGTAGTAGTAGTAGTAGTCTTTAGGGTTCTGGAATGTTGCTACTCTTTAGGATTCCGCACAGAATCTTGCTACTCTTTGGGATTCTGGAATCTTGCTACCCTTTGTCCTTATCCCTTATTTGTCCTGTTTGTCTGTCCTAATTAGATTGTAAGCTCTGTCGAGCATGGACTGTCTCTTCATGTTCAAGTGTACTGCGCTGTGTACATCTAGTAGCGCTATAGAAATGATAAGTAGTAGTAGTAGTAGAAGATTGTCAGAAGGATTACATAGTTTATTAATAGTGCATCCAATATCCATGAAGGGTATATGATTTCTTAGGATTGGTAAAACAAATTTTCTCTAATTTTATGGTTCCTTATTGGAATGTACTTCCCATTGATATTAGAATACATGTTAATTATTTTTCTTTTCGTAAGAAAATTAAGGGTCCTGTTTACTAAGGTGTGTTAGCGCTTTTAGCGTGTGCTAAAAATTAGTACGCGCTGTGTAGAGACCCATAGGAATATTGGGGGAGATTCTATATATGGCACTTTAAAAAATTGGTGCTGAAATCAATGCCAAGCATATTCTATAATCGGCACCTAGATTTAGGTGTTGATTATAGACTATGCTTAGTTGATATTTCGGCGCAAATATCTGCATGCATCCATTTACACCAACGAAAACCTGGTGTAAATCTCAATGTGTAAATTAAGGCGTACTGGCCCATATTCTATAACTAGGCGCCCACATTTTGGAAAGCCCATGAAACATCCATTTCCCCGCCCATAACCACGCTCATTCTTGCCTCCGCGTGTTATAAGTTCAACGTGCATCATTACAGAATACGCTTAGTGAGTTGTATGCCTAAATTCCTATAAGTGCCAATTAGTGCTCATTATTGCTTGTTAAGTGCTGTTACCAGCCTCATTAGCTTGTTAAACCAATTAAGTTATGCGTGGTGTTATAGAATCTGTGCCGATTTTGGCATCTAAACCTAAGCGCACAATATACAATCCAGGGGATTATGGGCAACTACACAGTTAGCGCAGGCTAATTCTTAGCGTGCGCTAAAAAATGCTAACGCGCCTCTAGAACGGCTTAGTAAGCAGAGCCCTAAGACTTATTTGTTTTCTGGTTGTCTGATTATAGTGCTTTGTATTTGATTTTATGCATTTTGTTATAATTTGTACTGTTTGTTTAGCTATTCTTATTTGATGATGTAAAATGCACCAGACCAGTTCAGGGAGGGTAGCGGTATATAAGTCTGTGTTGACACCGACATTAAATACGACACTTTGACTCTATTCTGCAAGTTACACACTTAAAATGCAGAACCTACCTAAGCCCCACCTAGGCACTCCTCCCACAAGCCCTTACATTTCTATGCTCAGCGAGTTGTGCGCTAAACTTATACAATACCGCTTACCCCCTTATTTATTGCATTTGTACCCCGCGCTTTCCCACACATGGCAGGCTCAATGCGGCTTACATAGTAACAAGTAAAAAAGAAAAAGAAATAACAAGGTCTTTAAGAAGATTGTACAAATTGTAGAAAACATAATAATAATGTGGTTAATGAATAAGTAACAAGTAATAGGAAGGATTAAGTGTAGAAGGGAATGAGCGTAGGGAGATGGGCGTAGGAAGGATGGAGAGGAAAACGATGAGGGATGAACATAAGGAGACTAGGAGATATGGTCGATGTGTAACAATCATCGGTACAGAATCATGTGGGTGGACTTTAGTTAAGTTGGATCATTGGGGTAGGCTTTTCTAAAGAGATGGGTCTTCAACGCTTTTCTGAAGGGCAAAGGGCCATCGATTGTTCGGATGGGTCTTGGTAAAGCGTTCCAAAGCTGGCTTCCCAAAAAAGAAAAATTCTATAAAAGTCGTCAAAATTGCAGCACAATTTAACTGAATAACGAACTAATTAGCACCAATAATTGGCTTTTTAACAAGTAATTGTTGGCACTATAATTGGCATTTACATGCAATCTGAAAAAGGGGGCACAGAAATGGGAGGGTCATGGGCGTAACAGGGGTGTTCCTAAAAATTAACACGCATTGTTATAGAATAACGGGGATATGCGACCGTGTGCATCTGCATCACGTTTTGGTTGGTGCAAATGGCCACGCCTAGTTAGGCATGATTCCCAGGCGTAACCACTATTCTATAAACCGCACCTAACTTTAAGCACAGCTTATAGAATAGAATTTTTTTTGTGCCATACATAGAACCTAGTGCTTAGTGTTCAAGTATCACATACATGTGCAACACCAACGGTCTTGCACGTTAAATACTAGAACTCTATATCTTACATGCGCCTAACTTAGGCGACCTGTTGGTTGTTCCAAGTTACTGGAGACAAAGGTGCAGACAATACAAAATACTGCTGCTAGATTCATTTTTTCTGTTTGTCATCTCAAAAGAGTTAAGCCTTTGTTAAAATCTTTACACTGCGGCACACACTGAGTTCAAGATCTGTACTTTGGTCTATAGAATATTATTTGGCTTAGCTCCATCTTATTTAAGCTGTATTAATATTCTCTTTGGAGAAGGATATTCATAAATCTGCCAGAAACTCTTATATCAGTTTCTCTCCTAATCTGAAACCTTATCGTTCAGAAAAAAAAAGCGTTATCATGCCACTCTTCACTATCAAGCCGCACATATCTGGCATTCTGGGCCAAATGATATAAGGAGAATTGGTTCTTATTTAGTATTTAGAAAATGTCTAAAAGACTTAACTTTTAGGATCTAAACTAAGACTTAAATTTTTTATTATTTTAGTATACAATACGCTTGTTTTGTAATTTTCGAACTATGTTTAGCTTTTTTATTTTACATATTTTTTAAGTGCGATTTGTAATTCCCAAAATTTGATCAACTTCTTCATTATTATCTGCATTGAACCTTACAGTACATGCAGGTTACAAGATTACATTGTATACTGAATGAGGAAGGCTACGATTCAAATCGTGCCCATAGGAGAAGCCATGTAAGAGGAAATGTATCCTATTTCAGAAACAGCATCAACCTTCCAATCCTGGGGAAAGCAGCTGGAACAAATCCAGCTTATTGTAAAATCTGTACAACCTGCCAAGGAGCTATAATACCTTCACCCCTCCCCAAGCAATAATCCACCATTTCATATGGGGACCTATTTACTAACAGTTAACGTGCAATTACCTGCAACAGGGCCCCAATCTATGCAATGGACTCTGCAACAAATAGCACACATCAATGTCATTAGTGCATGCTGTTAGTAAATGAAATTGTAAAGAGAGGCTAGGAAATAAATACAAGGCAAAACAGAAAAATTGTATTTATTATCTGCATTTGTAGCCCACATTTTCCCACCTCTTTGCAGGCTCAATGTGGCTTACATTATACCGTAGTGGCGATCGCCATTTCCAGAATGGGAAGTACAGATTATTACAATTAAATTATAGAAAATATAAAGTAAATTAGAAGAAAATAGATATACAATTCATTTCAGGTATTTGAGATCAAAGGGTAGTAACGTTCAGTAATGACAATGTGATTAAAGTAACCAAATAAAAATAGTTTGATGTTAACTTATTCCGGTACAGTTTTGATGTCAGGTCTTGTATGAAGGATCCTTTTGATAAGTCTCTTTGAGCAGGTTAGAAATGGAAACAAAATGAGGAATCTAGATGTGCCATTCTGGACCAGACCAAAGGGCCCCCACATCCCGTCTCAAGCAGCGGTCAGAAGTACTTGGGAAGTTTCCCTTGTTACTCATTGCCAAAAACAAAAAGTGGTGATCCTCATACCTGCCTAGATGTTTAATGGACTAGACCTCTAGAAACTTAAGCAAACCTTTCTTAACCCCACGTATAAATGTCAGTCTTGACTAGGTCTTCAGGTAACAAAAGATTCCTTAATTTATGTGTTTAAAGAAAAAAACATTATCAAATTCATTTTAAATCTGGTACCAGTTTGTTTCATGGATTGCCCTCCAATTCTAGTCTTATTTGAAAAGGTACATAATGTTTGCAATTTACTTGTTCCACACTACTTATTTTATAAACCTGTATCATATCCCCCTCAAAGCTGATTATGAAGGGAGGGAAAAAAACTTTTTTTTTTTTTTTGGGGGGGGGGGGGGGATTTTGCTCACACCTTTTTCAGTAGTAGCTCAAGGTAAGTTACATTTAGGTACACTGGTTGAGAACCATTGCTCTAAAACATGACCAAAATCCATCTCTCTTCTTTCTGAACACTGTACCAAAACCCTTATCCATCTTCAATACTTCCCGTTTAGACTACTGCAACCTGCTCCTCACAGGTCTCCCATTGAACCATCTCTCTCCCCTTCAATCTGTTCAAAATTCTACTGCAACAGTTACCTTCCACCAATATTGCTACTCACATAATCCCTCTCAAGTCAGTTCACCGACTCCCTATCTATTTTCACATAAAGTTCAAACTTCTCTTCCTGACCTATAAGGACATTCATTCTGCAGCTCAATAATTCTCTTCTCTCTCTGCATTCTTCCTTGGGACCTTTGCTCATCAAATAAGCCACTCTTACCTATGCTCTTTTCCTCCACCATCAATGCTAACCTCCATTTCTTCCATCTTGCTGCATCCTATGTCTGGAATAAACTTCCTGAGGCAGTATGCCATATTTTGTCTCTGGTCCTATTCAAATCCAGCCTGAAATCCCACCTCTTTGAGGCTGCTTTTAAATCTTAAATCCTTACTCTCCTGTTTATAGCCCTGTTGTTTTTATTCATTTTCCACAATAAATGAAACTCCCTAATCTTGCAATTGTCCTGTTTGTCTGTGTTAAATAGATTGTAGTTTGGAAGTAGGGCCGGTGCCGGGCAGACGTCCACGGTCTGTGTCCCAAAACTGGAAGGGAGAGATAGATTAATGAAGAAGCAGAACCTGTCCAGAGTGCCAGATTGAACTCTAGTCACTGGATGGACCAGTGGTGTAGCTACATGGGGCCAGGGGGGACCTGGGCCCCCATAGATTTGGCCTTGGACCCCCCTGCCGATGACCCTCTCGACCCCCCGCCCTCCCGCCGCCAACCCACCATCGCCTGCCTGTGCTGGCGGGGGACCCCAACCCCCCGCCAGCCGAGGTCCTCTTCTCGCAAAAGACTTCCTTCTGTTTCTGACGTCCTGCATGTTGGGGTCCCCCGCCAGCACAGGCAGGCGACGGCAGGTTGGCAGCGGGAGGGGGGGGGGGTCGAGAGGGTCGGCAGTGGAGGGGCAAAGTTGGTGGTGGCAGCACCGGGGGGGTCGGCGGCACGGGGGGGGGGGGGGCTAAAATGTGCCCCCTCACCTCAGGCTCTGGACCCTCCTCCTGCCGAAGTCTGGCTACGCCCCTGGGATGGACCGTGCAGGTCTTTATCTGCCAGCACTTACTGTGTTACTACTTAAGCTCTGTGGAGTGGGGCTGGTCTCTTATGTGTTTTGTGTACAGCACTGTGTACCTTTAGTAATGCTACAGGAATGATAAGTAGTAATAATAATAGCAGTAGTTCACAGCAAGTCTGAATCTAAGACCTGCACTCCATCCCAAAGGAGCCAGATTGGTCCTCAGGGCTTCTAAAGGGGAAAGGGGACTTGATATACCACGTTTTTGCAACTACATTCAAAGCGGTTTACATATATTCAGGTACTTATTTTGTACCAGAGGCAATAGAGGGTTAAGTGACTTTCCCAGAGTCACAAGGAGCTGCAGTGGGAATTGAACTCAGTTCCCCAGGATCAAAGTCCACTGCACTAACCACTAGGCTATTCCTCCACTAGCAACAGTCCATATAAAATCTGAAATAGTAGCAACAGAATCTCAAACAGTAGCCAACATTCTATAGAATCTTAGATAGTAGCAACATTCCATTTAGAATCTGAAATAGGGAAAGGGAAATGGGACTTAATCTACCACCTTTCTGAGGTTTTTGCAACTACATTCAAAGCGGTTTACATATTTTCAGGTACTTGCTTTGTACCAGGGGCAATGGAGGGTTAAGTGACTTGCCCAGAGTCACAAGGAGCTGCAGTAGGAATTGAACCCAGTTCCCCAGGATCAGAGTCCGCTGCACTAACCACTAGGCTAGGGAAGCTAGCACCAGAAATGCATTCCTGAGCATTCTAAGGCGAGAGGGCAATGCTGGGCAGATCAAGACAAAGCCTGTGGGTTCCAAATCCAGAAGTAAGCTACTCTGTGACTTTTTTTTCTCCTTTTTTTAGTTTTCAGTTTCCTGTAAAGCATAAGCCAGGGCATATCTTTATTCCTGTTAAATGCATGTTTCAGTAAAGCTCTGAAAGATGCCCAGAACGGAATGCAGCTTGTACTGGCAGAAGGACCCCCCTAACTGATAATTTGCTGAGAAACCAAGACACTGCCCTCCAGCTAGCCAGAGTACCTACACACAACATGAGCTACAGAAACAGAAAAAAAAATGCATGTTAAAAAAAAAATATGCTTCTCGGCAGCTTTGGATTTTTTTGTAATTTATTTTCTGGACGATTGCAACAGCACTTCTGGAGTTAGACTGCAGCCAGATAACCCACACCCGCAGCTTTGCCGGCCCCTGTGTACTTTTGAAAGCATGACCTGAAGTGGGCAATTGCCTGTTTCACAAAACACAGACAAATCAGTATTTGGGTGCCATGAATTTAGCAGCTGTTTAGCACCTGAACATCTGAACTCCTATGTGGCCAGTGCCTTACCAAAAACAACAGAAACCAAGCATGCTTCTTGCAACTTGTAACCGGATGTGGCTCTCAGGGGGGGGGGGGGGGGGGGAAATAAACAACAGAACTATATTGTGTGTTTCACTAGGCAGACAGCTGGCTTGGGAATGGAGCCCAAGATGACTATTTTCAGACTTATTGTAGCAGCTGCTGAATCAGGCAGCCAAGAGGAGGAAGAAAAAAAAGTCTCCGTGTCAACCGTAGTTTTCGCCACATTTTGAAGACAGTGAAATAAAGTGCAGGAAGTTTAGTGTGGAGTTGAACACAGGCTCCATTAAAGTTTGGCCATCCTATGCTGAAAAGAATCGACAGCCCAATGATCAGAAGCCCCGTGCTGTTCCAAAATTAGCGCCAGAACAGTGCGGGGCAATAACGCTAGCTCTGATCATTTTATTTTTATTTTATTTATTGCACTTGTATCCCACATTTTCCCACCTATTTGCAGGCTCAATGTGGCTTACAGAGTTTTGTTATGTCATTGTCATTCCAGGATATCAGATACGATTAGTAATGAACAGAGAGTAAGTATGGGAAGAAAAAGGAAAGTGATAGAAAGTGGATTTTCATAGCTGGGTGGGTTGGTGAGGTAGTTTAGTAAGGCTATGGATTCACTTTGTAGGCCTTGTTGAAGAGATATGTCTTCAGAGATTTGCGAAAGTTGTTTCGTCAATAGTTTTCAGGGCTGTAGGTAGTGCGTTCCACAGCTGCGTGCTTATGTAAGAGAAGGTAGTGGCGTGCATCAGTTTGTATTTTAGTCCTTTACAGCTGGGGAAGTGCAGATTGAGAAATTTGCAGGATGATCTTATGGCGTTTCTGGGAGGTAGGTCCATGAGGTTTAGCATGTAGATTGGGGCGTCTGCGTGAATGATTTGTGCAGATCTTGAACTCAATGCGTTCCTTAAGTGGGAGCCAGTGAAGTTTCTCTCTTAAGTTGCGGGAGGACTGTACCTGGGCATGTGCCCAAGACACAATCCTCCTGCAGAAGTTGTCTGACAGGTCCAGGCTGTCAAAAAAAAAAAAGCCCGGACCTGTCAAACACCAATGTGGTCTGGAGGTCCGGTGGACCTCCAGCCCGCCCAACCACCACCCCAGACAAAGACCCTGGTGATCTACCGCTCCCCCCCAAAGCACCACAAGAAACCCAACCCTTCCCAATCAAGAGACCCAACTCCCAACCCCTGACAGAAAAGAGGGTTGGAGGTCCGGTGGACCTCTAGCCCCTACCTGGTAGTCAAGTGCTCCCCCCCCACCAGGTGGTCTAGAGGCCCTGAACCCCCTGTACCTTTACATGATGGAGGAGGGAGTAGCTGGGATGCACTGGACATGGCTTCACTAACATATAAGAAAGAAACTCTGAGGTACACAGCCAAGAAAGTGTCCTGGAGTGCAAAAACCTCTTCTCTAGAGACCAGATCAAGGGCTCTGTAGCAAAGCTGTGTTCCATTTCCAAACTAGAATCAGGCAAGTTATGGATGTTTGGGGGAGGGGAGCAATGGTTATGTCCTGTCACATGGGGCAACTGTAGAAAATAGCCTCTCACATTCACATGCAAGTTATGCTTATAACTGTTCAGAAAACTAGGAAACAAGAACAGTGGGGAGTAGACCAGGCAAACTGGGGACAAATCAAGGAAACACCAAATTTTCAATGAAACAATATTTATTGATAGAAGACACGACATAGCACTGCGTTTCAGCCAAAGGCCTGCCTCAGGAATCTAGATTAACATATAAAATGTAAAATATAGTTTACTTTACTGAAAACACACACATATATATCATTAATAAAAATATAAGTTATCCAAAACAACAATACTAAATGATAAAAATCTCTCTTTGTGATAGAAAAAGATGAGAAGCAGGGCATCAAAACACACATACATATCAACAGGCATCGGTTATTTTAAAAAATAAGATTGATAAAGAGAGTGCAAATACATAACCTTGAAAAAGACCTTTTGGGGAAAAAAATGCAGCAGAAGCTGAAAGTGGCAAACTGCATAGTGAAACAGAGCACTGGTGACGTAATGTTTTAAAAGACGCGGGAAAAGAACACAAAAGCATGGGCAAATGTACGCTGGTCCACTGGTGATTATTGTATGGATACATTATGAAATGTAAATGTTAACGATGGTTGAAATAACAGGACACGTGTGTGTGTGTGTGTGCGGAACTAAATTAATGTGTCTTCTGGTGACCAAAGTGAATGCAGCTGATTATAGAAAAATGAAGTGTGCAAAGTGAAAAATCGCATAGTAGACTACAGAAAATGTTTTGAGCATTGTGCACATCTGTTAATAGTAATCATGCATTGTGTTATGGACATAAAAGCGATATACACATATCCACTAGATGATAACTGTATATTGCTAGAAATAAAATGAAAATTAGTTAAAAAGTGCACAGAAGAAATAGGAAACAAAGTGGGGCATTGTCGATATGACGTCTAAGTCCGACTTTGGACTTTTTTGCACAAAATGTCCAAAATCTGATCAGGAAACAAGGTCATTTTTGAAAAAAAGAAAAAGGTCTTATCTTTTTTTTCAAAAATACTGTTTCGAACAAGGTTTTGTGCTTTGGATGTTTAAAAAAAAACAAACTAGTGCAAAACGTAGAAAATCAAGCCATTTGGGTGTAGGAGGATTCAGCAATTTTTAGCAGACTGGTCCCCCAGACATCTCAGGAGAGCAATGGGGAACTTCTGTGCACTTAATAAATTTGCTCCCAGGTACACATCTCACTCACCTTTGCTCCCTCATCTTGTCTCCTGAGCCCTCCAAAACCCACCCAAAACCTACTGCCCCCCCCCCCCCCCCCATTGTATACCACTACAATAGCCCTTATGGGTGAAGAGGGCAGCTTGTGGGTACAGTAGGGTTTTGGTGACTTTGGGAGGGGTCATAATTTCCACCACAAGTGTGACAGGTAGAGAGACCTGGGTCTTCCACTCCATAGTGCACTGCACCAATCACTCCAGGGACCTGCATGCTGCTCTAATAGACCTAACATCTGAGGCTGGCATAGAGGCTGGTAATATTTTTATTCACATTTTTGTGTGGCGGAAGGAGGTCAATGTCCACAGGAGAGGCATTTGGGGGTCACCCCTGATTCCATCCAGTGGTCATCTGGTCATTTAGATTACCTTTTGAGCCTTATTTGTTATAAAAACGGGTCTACCTCCAAACATCTTACTTTTAGTTTTCTTTTGTTCCATTATGGCTGAAAAACATTTAAGACTCAGGAACACTCCCAAATCCCACCCTTAACATTTCCCCTTGAAATCTGGACACATTGCAGATGAACAGTATAGAAAAAAAAAACTGAAAAATAGGTTTTGAAAATACCGATTTGGACGTTTTTGTGAGAAAACTGTTCAAAAGCCACTTTTTAGACTTTTTTCTCTTTCGAAAATGAGCCCCATAGTACACAAATTATAAAGGCTATGCATATGCATACATATAAATGATATAAGTAAAGAACAGAAAATAAAGCAAAGTGCAAAGAAAAAATGGAAAAAATGTCTAAATAGCAAAAAAAAAAGTGGACATATTAAATATATACATTAGTATACATATAGCAGTACAAATGAATATACAAAAACTGTATATCTATATTAATAAATCCCACCTTGAACGTTCTGAAGCTCACTCCAAGGCAGAGAAGCACAAAAATCCTGTAGTCTTCATAGGCTAGGACCAGTCACCCTCACTCATAGACCCGCCCTCAGCCACACCCCATCTGTACATAAAACGCTACCTCAACATTCTGAAGACAACCTGCTGAAGCCATCTGCAAAATCCCTAAACAGTTCGTAAGTTCATGGTGGTGAAGCCATCCAACTCACCATGTCTCTCTGCCCCGCCCTCGAGGGCGGAACACAGAGAGTAAAGGGATCCATAAAGGCACCCCTACCAACTGGCAACCCCCTCCAACAAACAACGACCCAGGCAGGGGGAGTGGTTCCGTACTCCTCCCCCTGCCTAGGAATCGCTACAGACTGCTGGCAAACTCCCCAACCACACGACCACAAAAGCCACCCGCAACCCCCCCCACACACACACAAACACACACACACACACACACAAACACATAAACACACACACACACACACACAAACGCAAACACACACACAAACACACACACACACATAAACACACACACACACATAAACACACACACAAACACACACACACACACACATAAACACACATACAAACACACACACACACATAAACACACACACAAACGCACACACACACATAAACAAACGCAAACACAAACACGCACACACACAAACACACACACACATAAACACATACACATGCAAACGCACACACAAACGCACACACAATGCTGGCCTACCTTAAGGGTGGTTTTCTGTAAGCCCACATCAGCATCAGTGTTGCACTTATGGTGCCTCTGGCCTGGTCGGAAACTTTCCCTCTGTCCCATCCCGCCCATGCAGAAACAGAAGTGACATCAAAGGAGGCAGGATGGGCCAGATAGAAAGCTTTGGAGCAGGCTGCAGGCAGCATATATGCAATAGTGCCGAGGACCAACAGAAGACCACTTTAAGGTAGGTTAGCAGAAGGGATTGAGAGGGGGCAGATGCTGAACACTGGGTGAGGGTGGGGAAGTGAACTGCAAACCTGTGAGAACTGGAGAGGCCACTGGCCACTGCTTTGACTCCTAACCACTACTCGCTTGCCCTGTACCTCTTTTATCCCCACCTCTCTTTAATTCCCTTACCTCCTAGTTGTTCTGTGTGTTTATCCTATTTAGATTGTGAGCTCTTTGAGCAGGGACTGTCTTTTCGTGTGTGATGTACAGCGCTGCGTATGCCTTATAGCACTATAGAAGTTATAAGTAGTAGTAGTATTAGTAGTGGTGGTGAGAGCTACAGCCGAAACGGTGAGATCCAGTAGCCATGAGAAGAGCATGGATGCTGCTCACCACCAAGTTTGTGTCACTGCTCATGGGGTTGAAAAGGACAGAGGGAGAGGTGCTGGACAATGAGAGAAGGAATGAAAGAAAGAGCGTGCGAAGGAAAGAAAGAGAGAGAGAGAAGGAACGAAGGAAGGAAGGAAAGAAAAAGAAAAAGAGAGAGAGAAGGAAAGAAAAAGAAAAAGAGAGAGAGAGAGAAGGAATGAAGGAAGAAAGAAAGAGAAGGAAAGAAAGAACAAAAGAAAGAGAGAGAGAAGGAACGAAGGAAGGAAGGAAAGAAAGAAAGAAAGAAAGAAGGAATGAAGAAAGAAAGAAAGAAGGAAAGAAAGAACGAAAGAAAGAGAGAGAGAAGGAACGAAGGAAGGAAGGAAGGAAGGAAAGAAAGATAGAAAGAGAGAAGGAAGGAAAGAAAGAAAGAAATAGAGAGAATGAAAGAAAGAAAGAGAGAGAGAGAAGGAATGAAGGAAAGAAAGAAAGAACGAAAGAAAGAAAGAGAGAGAAGGAAGGAAGGAAGGAAAGAAAGAAAAAACGAAAGAAAGAAAGAGAGAGAGAAGGAAGGAAGGAAGGAAAGAAAAAGAAAAGAGAGAGAGAGAAGGAATGAAGGAACGAAGAAAGAAAGAAAGAGAAGGAATGAAGAAAGAAAGAAAGAAGGAAAGAAAGAACGAAAGAAAGAGAGAGAGAAGGAACGAAGGAAGGAAGGAAGGAAGGAAAGAAAGATAGAAAGAGAGAAGGAAGGAAAGAAAGAAAGAAATAGAGAGAATGAAAGAAAGAAAGAAAGAGAGAGAGAGAAGGAATGAAGGAAAGAAAGAAAGAACGAAAGAAAGAGAGAGAAGGAAGGAAGGAAGGAAAGAAAGAAAAAACGAAAGAAAGAAAGAGAGAGAGAAGGAAGGAAGGAAGGAAAGAAAAAGAAAAAGAGAGAGAGAGAAGGAATGAAGGAAGGAAGGAAGGAAAGAAAGAAAGAAAGAAAGAAAGAAAGAAAGAGAAGGAATGAAGAAAGAAAGAAAGAGAAGGAAAGAAAGAACGAAAGAAAGAAAGAGAGAGAGAAGGAACGAAGGAAGGAAGGAAAGAAAGAAAGAAAGAAAGAGAGAGAAGGAAGGAAGGAAGGAAAGAAAGAAAAAACGAAAGAAAGAAAGAGAGAGAAGGAAGGAAGGAAGGAAAGAAAGAAAAAACGAAGAAAGAAAGAGAGAGAAGGAAGGAAAGAAAGAAAGAAAAGAGAGAGAGAGAAGGAATGAAGGAACGAAGGAAGGAAGGAAAGAAAGAAAGAAAGAAAGAAAGAAAGAGAAGGAATGAAGAAAGAAAGAAAGAGAAGGAAAGAAAGAACGAAAGAAAGAAAGAAAGAAAGAGAAGGAACGAAGGAAGGAAGGAAAGAAAGAAAGAAAGAAAGAAAGAGAAGGAATGAAGAAAGAAAGAAAGAGAAGGAAAGAAAGAACGAAAGAAAGAAAGAGAGAGAGAAGGAACGAAGGAAGGAAGGAAAGAAAGAAGAAAGAAAGAAAGAAAGAAAGAAAGAAAGAAAGAGAGAGAAGGAAGGAAGGAAGGAAAGAAAGAAAAAACGAAAGAAAGAAAGAGAGAGAGAAGGAAGGAAGGAAGGAAGGAAAGAAAGAAAGAAAAGAGAGAGAGAGAAGGAATGAAGGAACGAAGGAAGGAAGGAAAGAAAGAAAGAAAGAAAGAGAAGGAATGAAGAAAGAAAGAAAGAGAAGGAAAGAAAGAACGAAAGAAAGAAAGAGAGAAGGAACGAAGGAAGGAAGGAAGAAAGAAAGAAAGAAAGAAAGAAAGAAAGAAAGAAGGAACGAAGGAAGGAAGGAAAGAAAGAAAGAAAGAAAGAAGAAAGAAAGAGAAGGAACGAAGGAAGGAAAGAAAGAAAGAAAGAAAGAGAAGGAACGAAGGAAGGAAGGAAAGAAAGAAGGAAAGAAAGAAAGAAAGAAAGAAAGAAAGAAAGAAAAAGGACTCCAGGTAAGAAACAGAGATAATGGGCCTGGGGGGAAGAGAAGAGAGAGATGTTGGATCTGGAAGTGGGAGGGAGGGAGGGAGATTATCAGTCCTTAAGGGAAGAGAAGTGGGATAGGATTTGACATACCGCCTTTCTATAGTTACAATCAATGTGGTTTACATATTATATACAGGTACTTATTTTGAACCTAGGGTAATGGAGGCTTACGTAACTTGCCCAGAGCTACAAGGAGCTGCAGTGGGAAATTAACAAGTAAAAAAACCTTAATTATGTGATTAATCGTGCTTAAAGTTTTTCAAGCTACAGCCCTATAATGTTGTAAGTTTTTATTTTGAAGTTGGAGTCGGAATTGGTACATTTTTACTGACCAACTCCACCCAAAATTGCTTCCAGCTCCACAGCCCTAACTACTGAGAATGGGGGAAGGGGAAAAAAATAAAAGAGGATTAAAATGCAGAAACTGCCAGGCAGTTATGAATGAAAATCCATGGAATCATAATTCTAATAGAGGGTTATTGCAACACAGCTGGAAGCCAAAAGGAGTAAAAAAGAAATGGCCCAAAAAATAAAAACCTCTACCCAGTTGTGTTGTTGCTTGTAGGAAAGTCTGTTTTTCAATCTTCAGAATGTATTCATATTTCAAGACCGTCTTTGGTTATGAAGTGCTTAGACAAACTTTTATGGGCTAGAGAAAAATTATCTATTTTCTCATTATTGTTCAAATTAAACTCCACGGATTAGTGTACACTGTCTTCCCTGGCTGTAAAGTGCTATCTTTAATTTATAGCAGACTGCTCGTGCGGTGCACAAGTCTGATGAAACCAGTATTTTACAGAGGAGCTAGTGAGAGAAATAAATAAATGAAGATCCCACACCCGGGGCAGTATAGACATGGATGAGGGATATGCACTGGTCAAACCTTTTTGGTTTGATCTTCACCCCCCACTGCTGGGTGTTGGTTTGGTTTATTTCACACATCTACTATTTTAATGGAAAAATTTTAAACTCATGCTATATAGATTTTCTTTTCAGTTCAAAATATTAAATTTTGTAAATTACAATACAAAAAGTGTGTAAATGTTTTTGAAATTGTAATCTTTTAAGTACAAACTTACTAATACAAATCAGTAATACAACAAAACAATTACAATATACAAACAACACGAGTGTCTAGTGAAAGTCAAATAATATTGTAAAGTGAGTCTCTATACTGAAAATTACAATATTGAACTTATTATGTACTAGTTTATTCTATTACAGGTATCCAGATTTTTTCATAACATAGTAACATATTAACATAGTAAATGATGGCAGATAAAGACCTGCACGGTCCATCCAGTCTGCCCAACAAGATAAACTCATTTTACATGGTATGCAATACTTTATATGTATACCTGAGTTTGATTTGTCATTGACATTCTCAGGGCACAGACCGTAGAAGTCTGTCCAGCACTGTTTTTGCACTAAACGTTTTGAAGATTCTGGAATCCTAAAGAGTTACAAGATTCTGGAATCCCAATTAGTAGCAACATTCCATGTAGATCCCCAAAAGAGTAACATAGTAACATAGTAAATGATGGCAGATAAAGACCTGCACGGTCCATCCAGTCTGCCCAACAAGATAAACTCATTTTACATGGTATGTGATACTTTATATGTATACCTGAGTTTGATTTGTCCTTGCCTTTCTCAGGGCACAGACCGTAGAAGTCTGCCCAGCACTGCTCTTGTACTACTGAAGATTCTGGAATCCTAAAGACTTACAAGATTCCGGAATCCCAATTAGTAGCAACATTCCATGTAGATCCCCAAAAGAGTAACATAGTAACATAGTAAATGATGGCAGATAAAGACCTGCACGGTCCATCCAGTCTGCCCAACAAGATAAACTCATTTTACATGGTATGCGATACTTTATATGTATACCCGAGTTTGATTTGTCCTTGCCTTTCTCAGGGCACAGACCGTAAATGTTTGCCCAGCACTGTTCTTGTACTAAAAGTTCTGAAGCCAACGTCGAAGCCCCTTAAAATTTAAGCCAACATACTTCTATGTTCTTCCGCGATTAGTGAGAAATGAGGCAAAACATAGCACTATGGAAAAGGCTGTTACTAGCGCTGTGATGCATGGTTCAGTTCTTGCTTGGACTGGTTCTTTTTAACATTTTTGTAAGTGATATTGCTGAAGGGCTACCTGGTAAAGTTTGCCTCTTTACAGATGACACCAAAATCTGCAATAGGGTAGACACCCCTGATAACACGAGGAAGGACTTAGTGAGACTAGAGGAATGGTCCGGAATTTGACAGCTTAGATTTAATGCTAAAAACATGCAGGGTCAAGCATTTGGGCTGCAATAACCTGAGGGAACGGCAGTGGCTATCCTAGGTCAGCTGCCACCCGGGGCGGATCGCCACTGCGCGCACACACACCCCTCCCCCTGGGTGCAGCGGCATTCGTCCCCCCCAGGGTGCAGCATGACCCCCTCCCCCACGCAATGGCACCCCCCCCCCCCGGCTGCATTCTTGGCTGCTGGAGGGTGCAGAGAGCAGCCGCGCGCGCCTGTCGGCTCCACTGGCTCCCTGCTCCCTCTGCCCCGGAACAGGAAGTAACCTGTTCCGGGGCAGAGGGAGCAGGGAACCAGCGGAGCCGACAGGCGCACGGCTGCTCTCTGCATCCTCCAGCAGCATGCACCCGGGGCGGACTGCCCCGCACTTGCTACGCCGCTGGGGAACGGTACAGTTTAGGGGGTAAAGGCTGTGTGTTCAGAGCTGTTTCATGAGAGACTGTACATTGTACATCGAGTGCAGGCAGTTTGTTACCTTGAAGCGTTTATTCATTGAAGGCCCATTTTACTAAGCTGTGTAAGCATCTACATGTGCCCAACGTGCGCCAAAATTAACTTACAGCCCAACTACCGCGTGTGGCTCTTGCGGTAATTTCATTGTTGGCGCGCGTCCATTCTGCCGCGCGTAGCAGACTTGCGCCAAGTGGCATCTGACGCACGTAGGGCATCGTTACCGCACAGATTCCTTACCACTAGGTCTATGGCTGGTGGGAAGGTCAGACACCCAAAACGGACACGTGACCATTTTCATTTTGCCGCACGTCCAATGTCGGGGAAAATTTTTTAAAAAACGCATTTTTGGTACATGCACTGAAAAATATTTCAGCGCGCGCCCGAAACCCGCACCAACACTACCGCAAGCCACTTTTTACCGCGGCTTAGTAAAAAGGAACCCCCCCCCCCTCAATGCACCAGGCTTAAACATCACCATCTGAACATAGAGTGTTTCTTATGACCCCTGAGGCAGGCTGGAAGTCATTTTGTCACCCTCTGCTCCTGTGTTGTTTCCCTTTGACGATTCAGCCGACATCATCAAAAAATACGTCTCCCAGCACCTAGGCAAGGGATAGTAAAGCACCCTGCTCCAAAATAGCCAAAAGCAACGGGAAGCAGAACTAACCCTGATAAATGAGTGGGTGTCATTATGTTGAGATGGGGGAAGAGTTGCCTTAAGTTGCAAGGGTATCAATTTAGCAGTTACAGCAGAAACTGTATTTCGCAACGTCAAAACTATTTTTAGGGAGCAATGCCTTCTCCGTCCATGCTGGACCGACTCCAATGGCTGTCACGAGTACACTTGATCACCTGACCTTGTTACTGCAAGCAGGTCAAAGGTAGAGGCAAAATCCAACATATGGATTGGGAGTGTACGCGGAAGAAAGAGCATGAGTGAGGGGATTAGAGGTGGTGATGTGGGTTGTGAGTACATGTAAAGTAGCAGGCAGGGAGAGAGTGATGGGTTCAGAGGGGCTCTGGGGTATGAGGGATCATTCTTCTCCTTACCAGGGTCCCCTCTTTTCTCCTCCACCTTTCCCTCCTCTGCTCCATGATTCTCCCTATCCTTCCCTCCCCCTGCATCCTCATCTATCCATCCCCCTATCTCTCTGCAATCCCCTTCCCCCCCTCCAAATCTTTTCCCTTCTTTACTATCTCCCTCCTCAGCACCAGGGACCACTAAAATCCCTTTCCCCTAAAAAAGGAGGCAAGATCAGCTGGGCATATAAGAAGTGAAAGAAATGACACATTTATATAACACACACAAAAATAAAATAAAATTACACAAATCGCAAATCTATGAAAATGTGACACACAACTGCCACAGAGTTTTGAAAATTCTGCAGCAGAATTTGCAAACTCTTGTTGCAGGATCCTGAAAAATCTGCAATATTAAACTGGGGGCTTTGACCATAATCTAACAAATTATCTTGAGTCAGTGACTAACGTTATCACGCATTACCTGCCACAGGGCCAACTGCAGATAACATGCAATAGCTATTAGCAGATGACCACTGAAGATTTATACAGCTGGGCTGGGGAAAAAAAATCACAGTGACAGATCATTGTTTTCGTAGGGGACCTTTTATTAAAATGTGCTAAAATTTGCAGGTTACGTAGCTTAATGCAGAAATTTGCCATGTGCTAACTGCAAACTTAGCACTTCCATTTTTAGGGCATTTTTCTTTCTGTTCTTTTGCAGGGCATGCAGTAATAATGCCATCAGTGTGCGAGACCTGCAAAAAACACAGGCACATCTCCTATTAAGGAGACACTAGTGCTCCTGTGTTAACTCTGCATTAAGCAGTTAGCGTATGCCAATTGTTAAGTTTGTTAATGCAAACAACGCTGCCCAAAAACATTTTTTTTTAATTCTTACCATGCAGTTTAGCGTCTACATAAGCAAAATACCACAAAACACTTTTAACAAGTTTGTGGGGTAGCCTAGTCTCATGCACGCTAACCACATGTGGCTTAGCACTCTCTAATAGAAGAGCCCCTTAATTTGCTTTTGACTTGCTGCATATTTTTTATAAAGGAGAAAAAAAACCCAGTTTGCTTTAATTTCTGCCTGGCCTGACATTTTAGCAAGGAAAATAGAAGCACACACCTGTGCAAAAATAGTTTTAGGATGCTTACACAGATTTAAATGGTTTTATTTTCAGTCTGGGAACATAACTTTCAAAAATGTACTGACAGAGAATTAGTATTTTTCGATTAAGCAGTAGAACGAACCCCTTGACTGTAATAAAGATACCCAGGCCAAAGTTCAAACACTGTCAGCCAATTGCAACATTGTTTCTCTACTTCAAGAGAGTTACAAAAATAAATGCACTGGTTGGTTTCCTTTTTCAAATCATAGTGATCAGAAGCACCAGGCTACCTATATGTTGTCCCAAGGTAGTTGAAATTATTCCCATTTACCAACACAAACCAAACTCTCTGTCCATATGTATCTATTACTCAATATTTTACCAGGCTATAATAAAATTGGGCCGCCTTCTCTCCCCAAGAAAATACCCGTAATAACACAGAAACCAATCTTTTCAACACAAATGAGGGAATTCAACTCAAATTGCAAATAAACCCTTCCGGGCCAGGGTAAAGAATTTCGCATAATATAGAAACCTCCATTGGAGGGCCTCACCTGTCCTGCCGTGTCATACAGTCCGAGCAGGTACTGCCTGCCACCCACTGTCACACTGACTGCAGAGGGAGAAAAAAAAAAAGATCAGCTTTCACAAGAGCAAAGAGAAAGCAACTTGCTGAGCAGTCAAGTGGTTTCAATTATTCAGCCAAATCCGAGAAACATGCAGGAAGAGAGGTACAGACAGTATTATCTAGCATTCCAGCTGATAAACATTAAGAGACTCGGGAAAATATGTTGTCGGCCGGCCACATGGCACAATCGATTGATCTTTGTTTTCGCACAGCCCTGCACTAGTGTATAGTATAGAGAAAAAGCTTACTGGGCTCCTCGTTTTCAAGTACTTTGAACAACAGAACATTACGAGGGAAAAGGAAATGGGACTTGATATACCACCTTTCTGAGGGTTTTTGCAACTACATTCAAAGCGGGTTTTACATATATTCAGGTACTTATTTTGTACCAGAGGCAATGGAGGGTTAAGTGACTTGCCCAGAATCACAAAGAGCTGCAGTGGGAATAGAACTCAGTTCCCCAGGATCAAAGTCCACTGCACTAACCACTAGGCTACTCCTCCACTAGCAACAGTCCATGTAAAATCTCAAACAGTAGCCAACATTCTATGTAGAATCTTAGATAGTAGCAACATTCCATTTAGAATCTGAAATAGGGAAAGTGAAATGGGACTTAATATACAGCCTTTCTGAGGTTTTTGTAAAGCGGTTTACATATATTCAGGTACTTGTTTGGGGGGCAATGGAGGGTTAAGTGACTTGCCCACAGTCACAAGGAGCTGCAGTGGGAATCGAACCCAAGTCCCCAGAATCAGAGAGCACTGCACACTAATCACTAGGCTACTCCTCCACGAGGACGGGACGGGCTCATTTAAACTTTTTGGGCGTCGTGATTCCCCCCAGTTCTTGTGCAAGCAATCTTAAAACGAGATCCGGCTCGTTTTGCAAACATTTCTGTTGCATGCACGACGACACCTGTCAGAAATGGAAATCCGCGCTAGGAAGAGCGAAGTTTTGCAAAAGTTGTCAAGCAGGCTGCCGATTGCACACCTAGAAGCGGGCGGGCTCCGATCAGCCGACACTTACCCGCGTAATGGTCAAAGACGGTGGGCACGTACTCCTCGGGAAAGGCATCGTTGGCATAGCTCATGAGCAGGCACGTTTTGCCCACCGCCCCGTCGCCGACCACCACACACTTCAGCATACTCGCGCCCGTCCCGTTTGCCATGATTCCCAGTGAATCATCATTTTAACGCGGCGCGCGGGCTCTGCCAGTCTCCTCTGTAGTCTCAGTGCCGTCCGAGCCTAAAGGCATTTCGCTTAGCAGCCCAGCGCCAAATTTAGCTCGGAGGGCTTCTGCAGCCCCCTCCGCCCGGCCGCCGGAGCGAGTGACACAATATGTCATGAGACCACAGCTCGCGGAAAGAGGAACTTTGAGCGCGCGGCGCCGCACACCACCACCACCCCTGCCTCGCGCCCCCCTGCACTCCGGGCCCGAGCCGTACACGCCTCCCTGGCACGAGGAGGAGGCGCGCGCCCTTCCCCAGCTTCCAACGTCGGCCCTCGCGACGCTAACGGTTCTACACTAGCTTGGCCAGAGCCGGGAGGAGCGGCCGGAGAGCAGCGCTAGGGACCGTCAGCAAAGTGCAGAGAGCAGGCCGAGGGCGCGCGCCGCTCCTCCCTCGCTCCCCAGCCAGCCAGACGGCTTGTCTGCACCAGTGCAAGTAAGGACTGATGAGAAGAGGCAAAGGAATCCAGTCCTGCTTTTACCTCCATTTCTATGTTTAGGCGGTGCATAAAGACAACATAACCTTTTTTGAACAAAGTTCTACTTAAAGCATCTTACACACAGAGTGTCAGAGAAAAGTTATGGGGTTTAACTCTCATGTAATAAAAGCAAGAGCGCATCATCCCTCCATCCTAGTTTTTCCTCTATAACCCAGGGAGGGAAAGCGACAGATTGAGCCAGTGCTACATTCTCTGCATGGTGACCAGATGCGAGCCTGGAAGCCATAAACCGTGTATGATTTTCAGATTCTGATGCAGGCTTTTCCTTCATCACTTTAAGCCATCCACCCTGCCTCCTCCGCCTGGCATGTGTAAGGGGAAGGGAATGGGACTTGTATATACCGCCTGCCTTTCTGTGGTTTTTCCAACTACATCCAAAGCGGTTTACATAGTATATACAGGTACTTATTTGTACCTGGGGCAATGGGGGGGGGGGGGGTAAGTGACTTGCCCAGAGTCACAAGGAGCTGCAGTGGGAACAGTGGCGTTCCGACCCTAGCTGACACCCGGGGCGGATCGCCGATGCGCCCTCCCCCCCCCCCCCGGCGAAATGACACCCCCCGGGTGCAAGCCGCTGGGGGGGGTGCCGCGGTGCGCGCCTGTTGCCCTGTCTCCAAGTTCGCAATTCGCATGTGTTCACTGCTCCCTCTGAGGAGTAACCTGTTCCAGGGCAGACTCAGAGGGAGCAGTGAACATGCGAATTGCGAAATTGGACTGAAACAGGGCAACAGGGGTGCGCCGCGGCACCCCCCCCCCCAGCGTCGTGCACCCAGGGCGGACCGCCCCCCCCCCCCTTGGTACGCCACTGAGAGTGAATTCCATTCACCACCAGCCAGAGGGTGGTGGTGAATGGAATTCGCTCGGAGGAGGGAAAGGTGAGTAGAGGAGTGCCTCAGGGATCGGTGCTGGGACCGATTCTGTTCAATATATTTGTGAGTGACATTGCCGAAGGGTTAGAAGGTAAAGTTTGCCTATTTGCGGATGATACTAAGATCTGCAACAGAGTGGACACCCGGGAGGGAGTGGAAAACATGAAAAAGGATCTGAGGAAGCTAGAAGAATGGTCTAAGGTTTGGCAATTAAAATTCAATGCGAAGAAATGCAAAGTGATGCACTTAGGGAATAGAAACCCTCGGGAGATGTATGTGTTAGGCGGGGAGAATCTGATACGTACGGACGGGGAGAGGGATCTTGGGGTGATAGTATCTGAGGATCTGAAGGCGACGAAACAGTGTGACAAGGTGGTGGCCGTAGCTAGAAGGTTGTTAGGCTGTATAGAGAGAGGTGTGACCAGCAGAAGAAAGGAGGTGTTGATGCCCCTGTATAAGTCGTTGGTGTGGCCCCACCTGGAGTATTGTGTTCAGTTTTGGAGGCCGTACCTTGCGAAGGATGTAAAAAGAATTGAATCGGTGCAAAGAAAAGCTACGAGAATGGTAAGGGATGTGCGTTACTAGACGTATGAGGAGAGACGATGACCTGAACATGTATACTCTGGAAGAAAGGAGAAACAGGGGTGATATGATACAGACGTTCAAATATTTGAAAAGTATTAATCTGCAAACGAACCTTTTCCGGAGGTGCAAAGGTAGTAGAACGAGAGGACATGAAATGAGATTGAAGGGGGGCAGACTCAAGAAAAATGTCAGGAAGTATTTTTTCACGGAGAGAGTAGTGGATGCTTGGAATGCCCTCCCGCGGGAGGTGGTGGAAATGAAAACGGTAACAGAATTCAAACACGTGTGGGATAAACATAAAGGAATCCTATTCACAAGGAATGGATCCTAAGGAGCTTAGCCGAGATTGGGTGGCAGAGCCGGTGGCGGGAGGCGAGGATAGTGCTGGGCAGACTTATACGGTCTGTGCCCTGAAGAGGACAGGTACAAATCAAAGTAGGGTATACACAAAAATAGCACATATGAGTTTGTCTTGTTGGGCAGATTGGATGGACCGTGCAGGTCTTTTTCTGCCGTCATTTACTATGTTACTATGTGAACCCAGTTCCCCATGATCAGAGTCCGCTGCACTAACCACTAGGCTACTCCTCCAAAGCAGGCAACCTACTACTACTATAAATCACTTCTATAGCGCTACCAGTCATACGCAGCACTTTACAATTGAACATGAAGAAGAAAGACAGTCCCTGCTCAAAAGAGCTTACAATCTAAATCAGGACAAACAGACTGAACCAAAAAGGATAAGGGACGGACAGACAGAAGGACACATAAGGGTAAGAATCAGGCCTCAAAACTCCCACATTCTGAATAGCGCCGTAAAAATACTGCTTGAACAGTGCAGAAGAAAATGCCCTAATGCTCAATGCTACTGAGATGCAAACATAGGCACGCTCATAGCAGGGGCGTAGCCAGACCTCGCTGTGGGAGGTGCCCATAGCCTGAGGTGGGGGGGGGGCACATTTTGGTCTGCCACCTCGTCGCTCCCCACCCACTGCCGCAGCAAATACCTTGGCTGGTGGGGAGTCCTGAACCCCCGCCAGCTAAAGTGTTGTCTATCGCCGGTCTCCTGCCCTGCTCTGTCTTCCCTTCACGTCCTGTACGCTCCTTTTAACCGGCACTGGACAACGCTTCAGCTGATGGGTGTTGGGGACCCCTGCCAGTAAAACCAGGGGCTCAGAGGAAATTTGGGGGGACCCAGGCCCCTGTGGCCCCCACGTACCTACGCCACTGGCTCATAGTATTGCGCATTAGGGAGTTCGGCGGGAGGATTGTGCTTGGTGCGTGTGCAGAAGCGTTCCGCAGCTTCTGTGCGCATGCACCTGGTAAAACCTGAACTTGAAGCCTACATTGACATCTGTTTCTGCAGCCTAAATATAAGCGTTTTAAATTTTTTTATTATTATTTTTTCTGCTTGGATGCAGAAAACAGACACCAGTGCATGCTTTCAGTGGGCATTTTTACAATTTTTATTTTAGCATAAACACTTTAAATTTAGACACAAGAAACAGATGCCAACGTGTGCTTTCTCTTGGGTCTGCTGTTCCTCATGACCATCGCTTAAGGGCTTGCAAGGGCTTCCTTCTGCTTCCAAAAGCAATCAAAACTGGCAGATTTTGCAGAAAGAGTCATGCGAGAATCATAAGAAATCTTCTCTTCCAATACCCTAACACCTGCTCCAACCTGGCATTTTTTGCAGTGCTAAGGCTGTTTTGTTTTGTTTCTGCTGCTCATTTCTGAGCATTGGGGAGGAATACAAAATGGCCTCATTAACAGTAGCGTTCCTAGGTCGGCTGCCACCCGGGGCGGATTGCCGCTGCACACCCCCCCCCCCCGGGTGCAGCGGCGTTCGTCCCCCCAGGGTGCAGCACGACACCCCCCTCCTCAGTGCATCAAGCCTCCGACACCGGGTGCAGTCTTGGCTGCTGAAGGGTGCAGCGCGCGCCTGTCGGCTCCACTGGCTCCCTCTGCCCCGGAACAGGAAGTAACCTGTTCCAGGGCAGAGGGAGCAGGGAACCAGCGGAGCCGACAGGTGCGCGGCTGCTCTCTGCACCCCTCCAGCAGCGTGCACCCGGGGCGGACCGCCCCCACCACCCCGCCCTTGGTACGCCACTGCTCATTAACATGAACCTGACTAACAGTTTGCGCAGGTCAATGCAGGCGCTAGTACGGTGATAATGGGTTCTAGCGCCCACATTTACTTTTGAGCATCAAGGCCTAAGTGCCTGATGGAGGAGGCTCACAGAGCCCGCTGCCTAATTATCGCTTAACAAAGACACTATTTGACTGACCATGTGCAACAGAGCAGTAGACGGCCCCTTGCTGAAAACCTGGCAGCCTATCACTGAGGGTACCTCACCTTTCATCTTTTAACACTGCTGAGTGCAAAGTACTTAAAGGGGTAAATCTGATGACACAGAACACGGGTGACTTATCTAGTCCTTTTTTTTTCTTTTGGAGGGGGCACTCGATATGTCAAAAGAATAATAAGAATCATTATCAATAATATTACATTACATTCAAGCTAAGTCTAAATCTTCAGACAAGCTTGAGGTTGGTTAAAGGTATATTCAAGTACTCACACCTATATGAAAACAAAACAAAAAAGAGGGCAATAAACAGAAATAATACAAACCAAAAAAAGAAAATAAGATGATTCCTTTTTTATTGGACTAAATACATTTTTTTAATAGCTTTCAAAGGCAATAACTTCAGGTCAGAAATGAGTGGACAAATATCAGAAGGTATAAATGAAACATGAAAGCACTCCAATGACAATCTCACAGGGAAAAGTAGGGGGAGGGGGAGAAACAGGGAGAATGGATGGGTGATCAGAGGGTGACAAAGCAGTATAATTTAATGACCATGGGAAGTACAGTAAAACCTCATTTACCCTCGACTTCGGTTATCGTTGTTTTCGGTTTTCGTTTTTTTCTTCGAAAAATTTGTCTCGGTTTTCGTCGGTTGCCTTGGATTTCGTCGGCGTGCCCGCGCTGCTAATTTTGCGTTCTCCTGTGGCGTTTCTCGTTGTGTGATCATCACCCCTAGCTCCATCATGGGTCCAAAAAAAGTTTCCACAGCCAGCAGCCCTCCGAAGAAGAAGGCCAGGAACACAATCGAGTTGGAAAAGGAAATCATTGAAAAATACGACAGCGGCATTAAGATTGCTGAAATCGGCCGCATGTACAGGAAGTCGCCATCCACGATAAGTTCCATTGTGGCGAAAAAGGTAGTAATAAAGGAGGCTAATGTAGCGAAAGGCGTGAATGTGCTAACAAAACAGAGATCGCAAACTATTGAAGATATGGAACAGTTATTATTAATTTGGATCAATCAAAAACAGATGGCAATTCTGTTTCTGAGGCCATCATATGTGAAAAGGCCAGACTGTTGTATGCCGATCTCATTAAGAAAATGCCTGGGACGAGTGCTTGCCCCCTAATACCACACCACTCATCCAGCCCATGGACCAGAATGTCATTTCAAATTTCAAGAAGCTGTACTACTACTTATCATTTCTATAGTGCTACAAGACATGCGCAGCGCTGTACACCATACATAAAAAGGCAGTCCATGCTCAAAGAGCTTACAATCTAGATAAGACAGGTAAACAGACAGAACAATAAGGGTAAGGGAATAAAGAGGTGAGGATAAAAGGACAGGACAAGTGAGTAGTGGATAGAAGTCAAAAGCAGTGGTAAAGAGGTGGGCTTTAAGTTTGGACTTGAAAACGGCCAAAGACGGGACTAGATGTACAGGCTCGGGTAGTCTATTCCAGGCGTGAGGTGCAGCAAGATAAAAGGAATGGAGTCTGGAATTAGCAGTAGAGGAGAAGGGGACAAATGAGAGAGATTTATCTACAGAACGGAGTACCCGAGCAGGGGGGGGGGGGGGGCGTAGGGAGAGACAAGAGTGGAGAGGTACTGAGGAGCGGCAGAGTGAATGCACTTATAGGTCAATAAGAGAAGTTTGAATTGAATGCACTGTACACAAAAGCAATGTTTCAAAGGTGCTTTGAGGTGACATCAGATACAGAGTTGTCCTTAAGAGAGTTCTGGAAAAACCATTTCAACATTCTCAACTGCATTAGCCTCATAGATAAGGTTTGGCAGGGAGTGACATCCAGGACGATGAACTCTGGCTGGAAGAAATTATGGCCAGGATGTGTGCATGAAAGAGATTTAGAAGGGTTTGAGCCTTCACCTTATGATGCTACACATGTGGTACAGTCAATTGTTTATTTGGGGAAGTCCATGGGTTCGGAGGTGAGTGGTGAGGATGTGGAAGAGTTGGTGGATGACCACAGTGAAGAGCTCACCACTGAAGAGCTGCAAGACCTTCACCTAGAAGTGCAACAGACGGCAGATGAAGAAGTTGCTTCAGATGAGGAGAAAGAGACGGGAGAATGTGCCTTCCTCAGAGATTAAGGATATCTTCTCCATGTGGAGTAAAGTACAGGGGTTTGTGGAGAAAAATCACCCAGACAAAGCTGTTGCAGGCCGTGTCTGCAACTTGTTTAATGATAATGTCTTGCCCCATTTTAGGTAAATCTTAAAGGGGCGGCAGAAACAGACCTCTTTGGACAGCTTTCTTGTGCGACATGGGTCCACTGACTCTGAAGCTGGTCCAAGTGCCAAAAGACCAAGAAGGCAAGTGACCACAGATAGTGCCTTGATACCTAAGGTCCTTATGGTGGGGGATTACCCTTCCAAACAATAATACGCCAAGAGGCTGAAGGGTTCATCCCCCAACAAGTCTTCAACTGTGATGAAACTGGCCTCTTTTGGAAGTAAATGCCATGTTAAATAAATGTTCATTTATTCTTTACATTAGTCTTTTATATTCATTTTATATTAATTTCTTATTGCCTCGGTTTTCACTGGTTTCAGATTTCGCCAATTGTTTTCGGACGGATTATCGACGAAAACCGAGGTATCACTGTATACACAGAAAAAGTCTTTAAGTAGACTTGGCAATTTGAAATACTATGGCCGAGAAAATAAAGGCTAAAGAGTTGGCGTTCCTGAAATACACCAAAACTCAAGAAGCCGAACACGGAGAGGAATACCACAGGAAACTGAAAGAAATCTCTCTCTTGTACGTCTGGCGAAAGCGCAAGCGGAAGAAAAAATGGCTAGAAATGTAAGGAGGGGTGACAAAAATTTCTTCAGGTATATTAGTGAAAGGAGGAAGACAAATAAGGGAATTGTGAGACTGAAAGACACTGCGAACCGCTATGTAGATAATGATGAAGAAAAAGCAAATTTGCTAAATAGATACTTTTGTTCTGTATTCACAGAAGAAAATCCTGGAGAAGGACCGCGATGGATTGGCAAAAGTGCAAATGAAAATTGAGTAGATATAGCACCGTTCACAGAAGAGAGTGTGTATAAACAACTTGAAAAGCTAAAGGTGGACAAAGCCGTGGGACCGGACGGGATCTACCCCAGGATATTAAAGGAGCTCAGAGAGGTTCTGGCGGGTCCTCTTAAAGATTTGTTTAATAAATCATTGGAAACAGGAGAGGTTCTGTGGGATTGGAGAACGGTGGATGTGGTCCCTCTTCACAAAAGTGGTGATAGGGAAGAAGCTGTGAACTACAGGCCGGTAAGCCTCACTTCGATTATTGGAAAAGTAATGGAAGCGATGCTGAAGGAAAGGATAGTGAATTTCCTGGAAGCCAATAAGTTGCAAGATCCGAGACAACATGGTTTTTACCAAAGGGAAATTGTGCCAAATGAATCTCATTGAATTCTTTGACTGGGTGACAGGAGAATTAAATCAGGGATGTGATATAGACGTAATCTACCTAGATTTCAGCAAGGCTTTTGACACGGTTCCCCACAGGAGGCTCTTGAACAAACTGGACGGGCTGAAGATAGGACCCGAAGTGGTGAACTGGATTAGGAACTGGTTGACGGACAGACGCCAGAGGGTGGTGGTAAATGGAATTCGCTCGGAGGAGGGAAAGGTGAGTAGTGGAGTGCCTCAGGGATCGGTGCTGGGACCGATTTTGTTCAATATATTTGTGAGTGACATTGCTGAAGGGTTAGAAGGTAAAGTTTGCCTTTTTGCGGATGATGCGAAGATTTGTAATATAGTGGACACCCGGGAGGGAGTGGAAAACATGAAAAAGGATCTGCGGAAACTAGGAAAATGGTCTAAGGTTTGGCAATTAAAATTCAATGCGAAGAAATGCAAAGTGATGCATTTAGGGAGTAGAAATCCATGGGAGATGTATGTGTTAGGCGGGGAGAGTCTGATATGTATGGACGGGGAAAGGGATCTTGGGGTGATAGTGTCTGAGGATCTGAAGGTGACGAAACAGTGTGACAAGGCGGTGGCCGTAAGTAGAAGGTTGCTAGGCTGTATAGAGAGGGGAGTGACCAGCAGAAGAAAAGAGGTTTTAATGCCCCTGTATAAGTCGTTGGTGAGGCCCCACCTGGAGTATTGTGTTCAGTTCTGGAGGCCGTATCTTGCTAAGGATGTAAAAAGAATTGAAGCGGTGCAAAGAAAAGCTATGAGAATGGTACGGGATTTGCGTTACAAGACGTATGAGGAGAGACTTGCTGACCTGAACATGTATACCCTGGAGGAAAGGAGAAACAGGGGTGATATGATACAGACGTTCAAATATCTGAAAGGTATTAATCCGCAAACGAACCTTTTCCGGAGATGGGAAGGCGGTAGAACTAGAGGGCACGATATGAGATTGAAGGGGGGCAGACTCAAGAAAAATGTCAGGAAGTATTTTTTCACGGAGAGAGTGGTGGATGCTTGGAATGCTCTCCCACGGGAGATGGTGGAGAGGAAAACAGTAACGGATTTCAAACGTGCATGGGATAAACATAAAGGAATCCTCTTCCGAGGGAATTGATCCTCAGAAGCTTAGCTGAGATCAGGTGGCAGAGACGGTGGTGGGAGGCGGGGCTGGTGGTTGGGAGGCGAGGATATTGCTGGGCACACTTATATGGTCTGTCCCAGAGCCGGTGGTTGGGAGGCAGGGATAGTGCTGGACAGACTTGTACGGTCTGTGCCCTGAAAATGACAGATACAAATCAAGGTAAGGTATACACAAAAAGTAGCACATATGAGTTTATCTTGTTGGGCAGACTGGATGGACCATGCAGGTCTTTTTCTGCCGTCATCTACTATGTTACTATGTTAAATGTTTCAGAATAGTCATTCTAGCAGTTTGTTTCCATTGTTTTTAGTTAAATTATTTGTTTTATTTATTACAGAAGGCCTGTGGAGCTTGGTGCATTTCCAGTTCATTAGTAATGCTGCAGCCCACTAGGAGTACTTCTGACATTCATGAAGCCATCTGTGTTTAAAGGTTGCCCTTCCCTGATTTAGAATGTGATATGAAACCCAGATCTTTGTGAAGTCCTCTCTGGTGGGTGTCAAAGTATTTTAGCATTTAACGGTCTTAAAATTTCCTTGTTCCTAAGTTCACAAGTGACAGTGAAAGAATTAGGGCTGGGCACCCAGAAACGTTTTGTGTCATTATGGTTTGGAATTTTTTTTGTTTCCAGTGAATGTTGTTAATAATGCACCCTCATTTCTGATAGGATACAAATGCACAATTGTCACGCACCCTACCTCAACGATGTCTTCGAGTAATGCAGGGCGCCGCTGTAACCAGTGAGATGCACTTCCAGCCTCCTTGGGCAGCGCTGCCTTCTGCCTGCTTGGCGTCCCCGCATCGCGATGCACTGTGCGTTTGTATAGCTCCGCCCCTATCCCGTGTGGCCTTTCAGAATGCGCCCTTTACCTTGCTTCTTTCCTATTGGCTACTGCTTGTTCCCTCCTGGCTGCTCTCTCTCACCCTGCTAGGCTCCTGCTGACGTCAGACGCCAGCATTTTATCTGCTGATCTTCCCTTGGGCTCCATGCTTCGGCTTCTGCTCTGTTAGGTGTTTTTGTGCTGTTTGCTTTCTAACTGCTTGCTTCCTCGTTGCTCACCTCTGTCTGTTTCCTGACTACTGTCTGTGCCTGCCTGTTTGACCTAGCATGTATCCTGACTATTCCCTGTGCTTGCTGCCTGCCTATTTGACCCAGCGTGTATCCTGACTACTCTTTGTGCCTGTTCTCTAAGTCCTGTCGGCCGCCTGCACCTGGGAGCTCAACCTCTGGGGAATGGTGGTCATCACAGGTGAAGCCTCAGGCTTGTCTGACCGTCGAGTCAGGACCTGGGTCCTCCTCCAGGAAGCGTCAGTGTTCTACTCGGCACAAGGACTCACGGGTCTGACAACAATGATTAGCGCATGCAAGATAGTTTGTGCATGTACTCTAGGACAGGGGTGAGCAACCTTGGGCTTTGAGGACCCCAACCCAGTCAGGTTTTCAGAATTTCCCCAATGAATATAAATGAGATCTATTTGCATAAAATGGAGGCAGTACATGCAAACAGATGTCATGCATATTCATTGATGAAATCCTGAAAACCTGACTGGGTTGCAGCCCTCAAGGACTGGGGAAAAAGAATGTACACTATCCAGCTTATTTTCGAAAGAGAAAGACGCCCATATTTCAACCCAAATCGGGAGATGGGCGTCTTTCTCCCGTGGGCGCCCAAATCGGTATAAACGAAAGCCGATTTTGGGCAACTTCAACTGCACTCTGTCGCAGAAACAGCCAAAGTTGACGGGGGCATGTCGGAGGCATGGTGAAGGTGGGACTGGGGCGTGGTTATCGGACGAGGAGAGATGGGCACCTTCAGCCGATAATCGAAAAAAAATGGGCGTTTTTAGCGGGAATTTAGGTCACTTTTTTTGGACCTTTTTTTTTCACGAACAAGTCCCAAAAAAGTGCCCTAAATGACCAGATGACCACCGGAGGGAATCGAGGATGACCTCCCCTGACTCCCCCAGTGGTCACTAACCCACTCCCACCACAAAACAAAGACCTTTAAAAACTTTTTTCCAGCCTGTATGCCAGACTCAAATGTCATACCCATCTCCATCAAAGCAGTATGTAGGTCCCTGGAGCAGTTTTTACTGTGTGCAGTGGACTTCAGGCAGGTGGACCCAGGCCCATCCCCCCCCCCCCCACCTCTTACATTTGTGCTGGTAAATGGGAGTGCTCCAAACCGCCCCCAAAACCCACTGTACCCACATCTAGGTGCCGCCCTTCAGCCATAAGTGCTGTGGTAATGGTGTAGAGTTGTGGGTTTGGGGGGGATTTGGGGGGCTCAGCACCCAAGGGAAGGGAGCTATGGACTTGGGAGGTATTTTCCATTTTATTTTTAATTGTTACAAGTGCCCCCTAGGGTGCCTGGTTGGTGTCCTGGCATGTGAGGGGGACCAGTGCACTACGAATCCTGGCCCCTCCCACGACCAAATGCCTTGGATTTGTTGGGCGCCTTCGGTTTCCATTATCACTGCAAAACGATACCGCCCAACTGAAATCCACCCAAATCCGATGCATTTGCCTGGCACAAACCGGATTATCGAAAAGAAAGATGGACGCCCATCTTTTTTGAAAATACGGTCTGTCCCACCCCTTCACATACCCATTCTCGGAGATAGACGTCCATGGAGATGGGCGTTCGATTACGCCCCTCAATGTGCACCCCCTTTAAGAAGAAGGCACATTATTACCAGTGGATGACATTAGTTTCAAACAACAATCCATCCCCTAGGGGAGAAGTGGGATTTGAACCCCTGCTTTCCTTGGTTCACAACCTGCTTCTTCAAACTCTAAAACAACAAGTCAGATTTTCAATTCAGGTTTTCTACTACTACTACTACTTAACATTTCTAAAGCGTTACTAGGGTTACGCAGCGCTGTACAGTTTAACAAAGAAGGACAGTCCCTGCTCGGAGCTTACAATCTAAAGGTTTCTCAAGAAGTTTGGTTCACCTGTACTCCATAGTAGGATTTACCCTCTGATGGGCTCTACGTAAACAAGTGTGCTGTGCCCTCCATTGTAATGTGAAAATATTTTAAAACTCCCACAAGTGGGCCTCATGTGGTTCTGATAGCAGAGAAATGCCAGCAGAGGAGGTGGTAGTAGGTAAGAAGCACTGCTTGCCAACGCCTCCTGCCGACTGGAGGGCAATTAATTTTCTATCCTAGCCAGATTATCTTCTAGAGGTCCTCCATTCTGTGCCTATGACAAAGAGGCCAGTGTGTATATTGTTCTTCAAGAAATGTTATTTTTGGGACTCTAAAAAGAATCTCAAGCTATTCAGGTTTCCTTGAATTACAACCATGCTAAAAGAGGATAATGCAACAGGTATTTGGCATAACTTACAATGAGATAGTCCAGGGTGTGCAGGAAGTGGAGCCACCACAGATGATACATTAACATCTTCCATCATACCCATAAATTGGTCCCCCGAGGGTTATACACCCACACACTTCCACAGCTTTGACTCACTTCCCGGAGTTTAAAAGTGAAGTGAAGTACATTTACTGCTGCCTGGGAATGGAATGTCTCTGGAAGCTCCTTTGCCATGGTTGTTCTCTTAGCAAAAATGAGAAACCTAGCTTAAACTCCTGTCACAAGACAGAGAAAGTAATATAACAAAGCTTTCTTCTTTGCAAAATGTACTGGCTGCACTTTTTAGAGTAAAAGTAATGTTTAGGAGACAATTAATAGTGCTAAGCCTGGAACAGACAGGGGAGTCAAGCTCTCCATCCTACATAACCAGCCTAAGACTATCACTTACCTCATATGCCCTTCCCCTTCAATCTTGTCTCTTCATATCTTTTCATATGCCTTCAGCATATACTCTCTCACGGACAGGGATGTGCTGGTAAATTTTTAACAACGGGCTCTGCAATTTTGGGTGGGGGGGGGGGGCAATGCATGCCTCTGTCCCCTCACCCTCATATGGGCACATTAGGCATACCTTTGCTGACAGGGATGCCGAGCCCCACCAGCCAATAAATGGACTGCCACCACTCCCTGCTGTTTGTTTCTGGCTCTGAGCAGCATGATGGGACTTCTCTGGCATGCACCAGTAGTCCCAGCTTGCTGCTCAGAGTTGGGAGCAGGGAGCAGCAGCAGTCTATTTACTTAGGCTGGCAGGGCTCAGCTTCCCCGCCAGCAAAGTGAAAGGGAATTCAGGAGGGGGCACGAGCCCATATTTTGGGAGCCAATTGTTAAAGTAGCCATGGGTAGGGGGGCATATTTTAACAACTGACTCCCAAAATTCTTAAAAATGTAACAAACGTCTCTCGCAAGCTCGTGAGAGCCCACTCCAGCACACCACTGCTGACACATATACTGCTTTGGACTGCACCCCAGTCTAGCATCCCACTTCCTGTTTAGAGCCAGCTAGGTGATTAGTCTGCCACCAGTGAGGGTCCTGTCCTTGCGTCAAGCAGCTGAACTCCCTTTCACCTGCTGTTCCAGCACCTCCAGCAGTTCCTAGGCTGCCACCAGTGAGGGTCCTGTCCTTGCGTCAAGCAGCTGAACTCCCTTTCACCTGCTGTTCCAGCACCTCCAGCAGTTCCTAGGCTGCCACCAGTGAGGGTCCTGTCCTTGCGTCAAGCAGCTGAACTCCCTTTCACCTGCTGTTCCAGCACCTCCAGCAGTTCCTAGGCTGCCACCAGTGAGGGTCCTGTCCTTCCCTCAAGCAGCTGAACTCCCTTTCACCTGCTGTTCCAGCACCTCCAGCAGTTCCTAGGCTGCCACCAGTGAGGGTCCTGTCCTTGCGTCAAGCAGCTGAACTCCCTTTCACCTGCTGTTCCAGCACCTCCAGCAGTTCCTAGGCTGCCACCAGTGAGGGTCCTGTCCTTGCGTCAAGCAGCTGAACTCCCTTTCACCTGCTGTTCCAGCACCTCCAGCAGTTCCTAGGCTGCCACCAGTGAGGGTCCTGTCCTTGCGTCAAGCAGCTGAACTCCCTTTCACCTGCTGTTCCAGCACCTCCAGCAGTTCCTAGGCTGCCACCAGTGAGGGTCCTGTCCTTGCGTCAAGCAGCTGAACTCCCTTTCACCTGCTGTTCCAGCACCTCCAGCAGTTCCTAGGCTCGGGTGCCTCCGCCACAACCTGGGGTTACAAAGCATTCCCCAGGTCCCCCCTTTCCCTTGGGTCCCCTTTAGCAATGTCTCTACAGGGCCTCCTGGACGTTGTTGATGAGAGGGTTCTCAGTGACTTCTGAAAGATGAATTGTATCCTGCCTGAAGTTTCCGAGGATGAGAGGGGATGCCCATTCATGCCAGATCTTTACTCCACCAAGGTGCTCTGTCCACAAACCGATTTGGCGATGTATTTTGTTACGCCTCTGGACCACAACCTGGAATCAGCCCCTCACAGTCGAGGGATGGTGTCCGACCAAAGGAGCATTGTCCTTCTCAGTAGAACAGGTAACTCTTTCTATAACAATGCGCATAGATTTTAGAAACGCCCATGGCCACACCCCTTTTCCAACTATGCGACAGAATTTAGGCACACCGCGTTACAGAATATGTTTATTGAGTTGTGCTTGTAAATCTTAATGCCAATTAGTGCTGATAATTGCTTGTTAACATCCAATTGACAGCGTTGATTAGCTAGTTAACCAATTAAGTTATGTGCATTGTTATAGAATATGCTTCGATTTCCAAGTGGAAATGAAGGCGCGATATATAGAATCCAGAAGCATATGGATAAACTCTTTTTGCCCCGACAGTTTTGTCTGATTTTTAGGTTTCTAAACCAAACTCTCTGAAGGTCATTACTATGCAGATGTTCCTCTATTTTTATAACTAGCCTAACCACTGTGGTGATGGTCCTTGCCCAGCTCTCTCTGCAACCCCGTAAATATATACCCTGAGTCTGGCCACTAGATGTCACTGTTTTGCAGCAGCTGACATGCCCTTCCCCTGAAACTTTGAATGCTGCCTCTGCAGTATCCCTGGGCCAGAGAACTGAACCCAGGTCTTCCACATGACATCAAACAGCAGTGTAAAATATAACATTTTTCATTTTCTACCAAAAAGCAAATTATGTTCTTTTCCTCTCCCTTTCTAGGACTGTTGCTCACTGGGTCCCTTTCACTATCTCTTATGGGGTGAGAATTTCTTTCTTTCTTTCTTTCCTCCTGGCCTTGCCCTTCCTCCCACAGGACAGTCAACACGCTACAATGCAATTGAACAATAAAGAGGCAAACAGAAATAATGCTCAATAGACTTCCATCATCATACATACAGCTCTATATCTAAAAAGGGCTGTCTTTCTTTTTCCCCTCCCCCATTCTTTCCTCCTTAATCTCTTTGCTTTTCTTCTCCCCTAGCATCTCTCTCAGTCTGATCAGTTTTGGTTTCTAAGTACTTACCAGAGATGGCCTTTACAGCTTTGCTACCATCAGGCTTACTTTCGAAAGAGAAGGGCGCCCATCTTTCGACACAAATCGTAAGATGGGCGTCCTTCTCACAGGGTCGCCCAAATCGGCATAATCGAAAGCCGATTTTGGGCGTCCTCAACTGCTTTCCGTCGTGGGGGCGACCAAAGTCCACGGGGGCGTGTCGGAGGCATAGCAAAGGCGGGACTGGGGCGTGCCTAACACATGGGCGTCCTCGACTGATAATGGAAAAAAGAAGGGCGTCCCTGACAAACACTTGGACAACTTTACCTGGTCCTTTATTTCTTACGACCAAGCCACAAAAATGTGCCCTAAGTGACCAGATGACCACCGGAGGGAATTGGGAGTGACCTCCCCTTACTCCCCCAGTGGTCACCAACCCCCTCCCACCCTCAAAAGAAATTTAAAAAAATATTTTTGCCAGCCTTAAATATCATACCCAGCTCCATGACAGCAGTATGCAGGTCCCTGGAGCAGTTTTAGTGGGTGCAGGGCACTTCAGGCAGGCTGACCCAGGCCTATCCCCCCACCTACTTGTTACACTTGTGGTGGTAAATGTGAGCCCTTCAAAACCCACCACAAACCCACTGTACCCACATGTAGGTGTCCCCCTTCACTCATAAGGGCTATGATAGTGCTGTACAGTTGTGGGGAGTGGGTTCTGAAGTCCATTGCAGTGCCCCCTAGGGTGCCCGGTTGGTGTCCTGGCATGTCAGGGTGACCAGTACACTACAAATGCTGGCTCCTCCCACAACCAAAGGGCTTAGATTTGGTCGTTTCTGAGATGGGCGTCCTTGGTTTCCATTATGGCCAAAAATCGGGGATGACCATCTCTAAGGATGACCATCTTTAAGGTCGACCTAAATTTCGCTATTTGGGCGTCCCCGACCATATTATCAAAATGAAAGATGGACACCCATCTTGTTTCGATAATATGGCTTTCCCCGCCCCTTCGCCGGGATGTCCTGCGAGGATGTCCTCAGGAAAACTTGGGCGCCCCTTTCGATTATGCCCCTCCATGTGTCTCTCATCATCAGGTATTTCATTTCATTTAATTCATTTATGACCCACTCATCATCCTGTTTCTAAGTGGCTTATGATAAAATGTACATAATAAAGCTAACATTCAAATGTACTTACATGGAAACAAATCTGGGAAATTAATATCTCATTTGGTAAAAAAACTAGGCAGATCTCACACGATAACCCAGCTAGATAGGGGGGATGGAGTTAGGGTGAGGTCTGATCGGGAGATAGCGGAAACGTTCCAACAATACTACCAAAAGTTATATGCAACACCAGTAGAAACAGCAGTGGAGGGAGACCTCTATCTTTAGACTTACCCTGTTTGGGCACCAGAGATATTGATAAACTGAATGCTCCCATAACAGATGAGGAGGTGGCCTTGGCGGTGCAGCAGAGCACCTTCTTAAGGTCGCCAGGCCCAGATGGGTTCAGACCAGAATTTTACAAACTTTTGTGCCCATCCGTCATTCCTATTTTGCAGTCATCCTTTAATCAGTTTGTGGCAGTGGGAGAACCTCCCGAAATCTCTGCAATTGGCTAATGTGATAGTGTTGCTGAAGCAGGGGAGAGATCCGGAGAGTCCCTCTTCTTATAGGCCCATCTCTCTGCTTAATGTAGAGGCAAAGTTGTTCGCAAAACTTTTGGCTAATCGTATGGCTAGGGTGCTTCCTGATCTGATAGCAGATCCTCAAGTAGGCTTTGTTCAGGGGTGCACCATTACGCATAATTTACGCAAGCTTCTTATTTCCATGGAACAGGTAGAGAGAATGGGTAAACCGTCCCTTCTGGTCAGCTTCGATGCGGAAAAAGCATTCAACCAAGTTGACTGGGGATTCCTTTTCGCTACCATACGCCGATATGGGTTTAGTGGTGGGGGGGGGGGGTTGGTCGCCATCAGGGCCATCAGGGCGTTGTACTCGGACCCAATGGCACAGATCCAAGTGAATGGCGTGATGTCATCGGCGTTTGGGATACACCGAGGCACGTGACAGGTCTGCCCCCTTTGCTCTTTGTTTTATCGCTAGTTCCCTTGGTCAGAGTGTGGAGATCCGTGAGTGTCAGTTTCGAACCTTACACAGGGCTTACTTCACATAGGAACAGAAGTTTAAGGCTGGGGGCATTGAAACCCCGGAATGTCAAAAATGTGGACAAGAAACCAATTCTTTTTTTCATGCCTTTTGGTGTTGTCCGAGGGTTAAACTTTTTTGGAAAGAAATATCACGGTATATGGAGAAGTTGTTGGATAGGGTGTTGCCATTCTCCCCGGAGGGGTGGTTATTAGATAATTATGAGAGTTACAGGATATGCAATCGCTCCCAGATATTGTTGTTATGCAAGGCGGGAGCTGTAGGCAAATGGACCATTATGAGCGTTTGGGTGGAGGAGTTGGCTCCATCCCTTGGGCTTGGAGAAATCGTCTACACAATATGATGTTACTGGAAAAGAGGTATGCGAGATATTCTCCGAAATGCTGGAAGGTCTTTTTAGCAGATTGGGAGGTGCATATTGGATCTCTTCCACATAGGATTAGGAGTCTGATTTTGAACACCCCTTGACAGGACAATTCTGTTGGTAGCTAGTCGGGTGAACTGCTGGAGTGCCCCAAAGTCTTTTTGCTCTGATAGGCTGATATTGTGGTGCACGCACCTTGCTCTGGGAGTTAGCTGTTTGTTTGTTTTTTTTTGTGGTTGTTGGGCTATAAGGATTGGGGTTTGAGGTGAATATAGAGAACAGATGTTGGTTTATTTTCAAGGTTGTTATGAAGTTGCTAATGATACTGAGTTGGTGGGATGTCATGGCATAACTACCAAATTTGGAATGGAGTAGGGGGGGGGAGGGGGAAAGTTTAATCAGTTAAAATTTGATGGCATCATGTAACCTATAGGAGCAATCAAGGTGTTATTTTGTGGTCTGTATTTTTGATTCTGCCAGATGGTTGTATAATGTCTTTGTATTGCTTTGTCATCAGTAAAAATCATCCTATATAATAATTCTCACCTCCAACGTTCTAATGTGCCTGGGACCGTGGCTCCTTCGGAGGTGGTCTGCTAGGCAGTTTAGAATGCACTGACGTCAGTGATGTCACTGACAGCTGATTCCAGGCAAGGGGAGGAGTAGGGAAGCACGCCTGGGAAACAGCTGTCAGTGCCCCCCCCTCGGCGCAACACCCAAGCCCCTGCCCTGCAAAACCGCGAGCCAGGCAGGGGGAGGAGTAGGGAAACACACGGAGCGTGTTTCCCTACTCCTCCCCCTGCCTACCAATCAGCTCTCAGTGCCCCCCTCGGAGCAACACCCAAGCCCCTCCGCCCCGGCGCACCACCCAAGCCCCTACCCCCCCCCTCGACGCATCACCCAAGACCCTTTATAGAATAGTGCCTTAGCAAGATGTGCAGGCAAATCCAAAATTTTGCCAATTAATGCCAATAATTAATTGTTAGCACACAATTACAGGTGCTAATTGGCTTGTTAGCCAATTTAGCTGCACGCACATATCAGGATAACGTGCAATTTTGCGTGCAGAAATTTGCACACCATTTATGGAATCTGGGGGATTGGGTGCACTAAGTGTTAATGTGCTAGCTGGCTGATACTTCCATCTCCACTCTATGCTAGAGAGCTGCACAGGAACGGGTTAGCAGGAATCATGTGAATCTCCTACAGGTCTGCGGGGATTCCCACAGGGATGGATGCGGGTCCTGCAGGGTTCCTGCAAAGTGTAGTGCCAGGTCAGCTTACCTATCCTTTCCGTGTGTTTCTAAGCTAGTTTAGTAATTATAATAGCACTAAAAAAATGAATGGATATGATTGATATCATTGATATCTCCACAAGCACTGAGAGGAGACGTTATCAACATGGGCTACTGTTAAGTTGGGTTATTTTACCACGGGGATGGACAGCGATGGAGGTGATGACTTGCTGGGCAGGGATGGAGGAGATTAGTTGTGGGGAGGGTGGGGATGGAAGAGATTCTAGTGGGGACGGGTGAAATTTCTGTCCCTGTGCACACTGGCATACCAAGGGCACGGCGGTGAGGGCGGTCTGCCCCGGGTGCACACAGCAAGGGAGTGCAGGGAGCAGCCGCGTGTCTGTCGGCTCCGCCAGTTCCCTGCTCCCTCTGATGTTACTTCCTGTTCCGGGGCAGGGATCCAGCAAAGCTGACAACCACGTGACAGAAATATTTCCTTAATTATTACTTTAAAAGGAGTGAAGCCTATGAAAACTGGGATTACTTTAATCAGTGGGATTTGAATTAGAGACTTAAGTATATGTATTGTTAAATAACTTCTGGTTTTTAAAAGAGAAAGAATGTAATCAGATGTATTATTTCTAACTAATATTGGACAATAAGTATGTTTTCAATGAAATGATTTGACTATACACCGTATTGGCCTTGAAGAAGCCAACGAGATGATCAATGTGGAATAATGAATTAGACGAGTAATATCTGGGGATAATCAGGTTAATACCACGTTTTTTTCTGTTTATTGTTTAATTGATCTCCTTGTCTTGTTTCACTCTCCCTATTTAGTGGTCTAAGGAAGAGAATAGAATTACCTGACTGAAATAATTCCTATATATTACTTTCTCTGTATTTCCAACAAGTTGTTTTATCGCTTGTAAAAATTTAAATGGCTATTAAAAAAAAAAAAAGACAACCATGTGACTGTGCCCAGCACCCCAGGAGGTAAGATGGGGGTGGAGGTGATGCACTGGAAGGGTGGAGGTGATGCGCTGGGGGGGGGGGGGGGGGGGAAGGTGATGCACCAGGGGTATTGCGCTATGGGGCTGATGCGCTGGGGAGGTGCGCAGCAGCGATCTGCCTCAGGTACCACACCCGACCTAGGAACGCCACTGCCTGTGTAACTCTCGACTCTATGGCCATGCCACACCCCTGACAGAAACAAATTCAGTAACATATCATGTAACATATAGAAACAAAGTACTGCAAAAACCCCTTAATACAGTCAAGCATTAGCCTGTTTCCACGCGTTAATCACACATTATCCCCTTGATTCTATACATGCCACTTCAAGTTGCGCCCCCAAATTTGGACACGCACTCAATTTGCACATGTAACTTAATTTTATAATGAGCTAATTAGTGCTGATAATTGGAATCCTAACAAGCAATTATTAGCATTAATCGGTTTTAGTTTAAATTTAGGCGTGTAAATTTAGGCGTGTCTGAAACAGGGGTGTGGAAATGGGAGAGTCATGGGCAGATCGGAGGGGGGGCATTCTGAGAATTTACGTGCGTAATTTATAGAATAGGTGGGAAACATGCCTAATTAAGGCATGACAATTTCTCACCACATTTCAGTTGGTGCAAATGGTCACACCTAAAGTTAACTGTGAACCTGGCCATAAAGACTAATTCTATAAAGCACGCTTAACTTTAAGTGCGGCTGGGTTATAGAACAGCACTATGTGGCTTTTTTTGGCAGCATTTTTTTTTAGGCACCATATTTTGAATCTAGCCCTAAGTGCTTAACACACTTTAGTAAATGAACCTCTTAGGGGGAGATGCACAAAGGTCCCCGGAAAGAACCGCTCATATTTCCACCTCGATAAAAATTACCAAGTTGGAAATACTGAGCGATTCACAAAGCAAATGACATGCAAATGAGCTGCTCACAAATACAGTGAGCAGCTCGGTAGGAGGGAAGCCAATCGGTCAGATGAGCATGCACAGAACAGCCAATCACTAAGCGTGGCTGCTCCACACATGCTCAGAGCAGCACGTGCTACAACTTTCATACATGCATACAAGCTGCATGTATGAAAGCCGTGTGTAGCTTTTTTTCCCCCAAACATTACAGGCACAGCGCTGGGCACCCTTCCTCAGTAGGAACTGGCTGCCGAAGATCATGGCACAGATCTGCACCGAGGAGCCCGTTATGTCGATCCTACCTATGGTGCTCTTCAGCCCGGCAGCAGGGAGCCAGGGCTGCAGCAGCTGAGAAAACTGAGCCAGTTCTATCATGCTGTACATGGGCTCCTTCCACATGTGGGTGGGGACCTCTGAACTGCAGTAGTGCTACACTCACCCTCAGAGCCTCCTGTTGACTGCACCGCCAAGAAGCAGCTCCTGACCACCCATAAAAATTTCAACCTAAAGGTAGGCGGGCCATTCTGTGCATTGCTCGGAAAATGGCTGTGCATCACTCAGAATGCACATTTGAATAGTAATTAGCTCATTAAAATAACTTTTGTATACAATTCTTGTTGGCTTCTACCCTTACAGGAAAAGTCCACAGAACCCCTTTGTGCATGTCTCCCTGAACTGGGTGCTCCTTAAACTGGCTAGCACCAGTTAAAAAACAAAAAAACACTTTGCTGGCTTGGTAAGTTTTGTGCATCTGGGCCTTAATTCCTTGAATTAGATTGTAAGCTCCTTTGAGCAGGGACTGTCCTTCTATGTTAAATTGTACAGTGCTGCGTAACCCTAGTAGCGCTTTAGAAATGTCAAGTAGTAGTAGTAGTAGAATGTGTCCTGCAATTCCTTTTGCACTAGCTTTCCGAGAACTATTGCAAGAGAGCCCAGGTGTGAAAAAAATAACTCAGTGAATGTGTACAACATCTGGGCGTTTATAAAACTAGTCTGTGATTTTTATTCCAAGACTGATTCATGAAAATTCCACCCTAAATTTCTGTGGCTCAGTGACGGATTTTAACAAGGTCATTTCCCCCCAGAGGTTTATCATTTTTAATTTTCCCAGACTCCAGCAAGACTGAAATCTGTCTACCCGTAGTTCAAAGCAATTAATTTGCAGACAAAAATTATTTTGCAGAATCAGCAGGGAACCCCCCCACCACCACCACACACAAACACAAGTGTACGGCTGTTTCCTTCCGTCATCATGTAATTTTTTTCATCTGGCATTTGTGTAATACGAAATGAAATGGGATGTTATTTCTGAAGATACTGCATACTGGAGGAAGTAGCCAAGTTTAAAAAGGCTCGCTTTAGATTTATAGAAATTGCAGCGCACACTTTAAAAAGTTTAGTAGAACGTGAACAGTAGCTTCTGATCGCCCATCCCCTACATCCCGTCTAAAAGCAGCCTATCGTCTCCAGTTTAGAAATGCATCACTGATTTTTCACTAAATAACATTAGCACTACTGCAAAGTTAAACATTCTGTCAGTTCCAAAAATGCCGCACTGACATTCATGATTCCTGCCAAAAAATAATGCACAGGCTGCCTGTGGCGTTTTGGTTGCTTCAGGCACTTCTGAGATGACCCCTTAGTGTGAGCGAGGCGAGCCCAGCTAGGAGGAGAGGTGGGGCTTAGCAAGTTTGAACGTCAGAAAACGCTCCGTTAGGTCTCGGTAATTGTATCACACTTGACAGATGCTGCAGCGGTCACGTGAGCAGACTATGACCTCATAGTCGTCTCTGGCGCGTTCTCTAGTTCTGCGCGAGTTAGTGGATCCTAAATACGTATACGACACACCACAGTGCTTAGAGGAAAGCACTTTTTGTGCACTGCTGATGTGCAGTGAATAGAAACACAAATGTCTGTCTGCTGAAACAGCAACCCCAGTTGGAATTTTTTAAAGGCGGCAGACAGGCTGTCCACCCAGACAGATCAGAGAGATCCAGTGTGGCACACTTGGGAGGGCTGGAAAGCTGAGAGTGGTTTTCTAGTTCCCAGAGTTTAGCGGAAGGTCATTTGGCCCCTGTCAGGGGCTTAGGGGGTGCCTTGGGTTCTCTGGGTAGGTCCAGCAGCAGTAGCACTGTAGAAAGTGCAGGAGAAAAAAATTAACACCAATGAACTGACACTTTAGACTTTAGAAGGCATTTATGTAGGGGCAGCGGGACCTCTCTTTACTAGGGATGACCAGACCAATCGTTATCAGTGGAGTTCCTAGGTCGGCTGCCACCCAGGGCGGATCACCGCCGTGCACCCCCCCCCCCCCCCCCCCCGCGCATCAACACCCCCTCCCCCGATGCATCGGCATACCTGGCATCAACACACTCTGCTGGAGGGGTGTTGGGAGCAGCCACGCGGCTGTCGGCTCCGCTGGCTCCCTCTGCCCCGGAACAGGAAGTAACCTGTTCCGGGGCAGAGGAAGCAGGGAACCAGCAGAGCCGACAGGTGCGCGGCTGCTCTCTGCACCCCTCTAGCAGCGTGCACCCGGGGCGGACCGCCTCCACCGCCCCGCCCTTGGTACGCCACTGATCGTTATCCAGAGGCATAGCCAGGTTTTGACATCAGGGGGAGCAGACTTTTGTAAAATAGCCAGTACGAGGCTGAAGGGCCGGGAGAGAGGAAAGGGTTAAAATCTTCATAGGCATATATGTGTGGTCAGTGATTCAGTTGTTTGGGGAGGCTAAGGTGGAGTGGGGTGGGCCTAGAGTGGGATTGGGGCAGGGGTAGGTAAAAGGGTGAAGGTGAAACCTATGTCAACAGCAAAGGGACAGTGAGGGCACTTTTGAACACAGCAGTGAAGGACCCCTTCACTGTGTCTCTGGTGCACCTGCACTAGTCATTTCCCCCTAGTATCTGTATTACTGAAGGCATTTACACTGAATACACTCCAGGGAATTATGTGCCAAAAACATCCATATACTGTACCACAATAATACTAATTATTAAACAGAATAGTATTTACAGTATTCTGTAAATATATGCAGGTACTTTTAAAACTTGGCTGCCAGTCAGTCCTAGCTCTCTAGTCCAGCATCTTCCTGTTGGCCATGTGAACAGTGATGTTCAGCAGCACTGTAACAGAAATCCTGCGGTTACTGGCAACCATAAGATGATTTGGCTATCACATTTTTGGTAAGTTGCCAAATGGCCACCAGGTTTACTGCAGAGTTACAAAACATGTTTAGAATAGGCATTATCTATATTAGACGAATCTAATGGTTAGAGAAGTGAGCTGAGAACCAGAGAAGCCAGGGTTCAAATTCCACTGCTCTTCCATTACCTCCTGTACAAACAGACTGTAAGCCTCCAGAGGCAGGAAAATACTTGTTGTAGCTAAATGTAACTCACCTCCAGCTACTACAATGAGAGGTATGAGCTAAATACAAATCCAAAGTCCAGTACCAGGTATATTGTGAATACAAAACCCTACAAAAGTTACTCAGGACCTATACAGCAACTCTAGCATACCATAATAGCAATACATTTCCAGGAATCACACAACAAGGGTCTATCTAGGAAAAGACAGCACTATAAATATTGCAGTCGGTACTAGAATTCAATACATCGATTGAGAAAACTAAGCAAGCTGGATTAGTACAGATTGATCCTACACAGAAATTCAGTGCTTAACAGAATACCTAGCCTCTTTCACACACAGACCCTCACCAAATGCAGAATAAGTAATCATAACCTAAAAATAGAAATATGTAGACAAATTAATCTGAACCCCCAAGAAGCCAGAGTCTGCAACACCAGAGAAGAAGAAACAATATGTGTCCCCCTGTAATGTGCAAAACAAAGTTAGTAGCTGCAAAGACATATTCCAATCACTTTATTAGACATTAACAAATACAAATAAAACAACCCCCCCCCCCAGAAAATAAGGTGATATCTTTTTATTGGACTAAATACATTTTTTTGCTCGTTTCCCCATCCAGCTTCACTCTATTTCTCTCACTCTTCTCCCCCATCCAGCATTACCCCATCTATCTCTCTTTTCACCCATCGCCCTGTCTCTCTTTCCCCATCCAGCATCTCTCACTCTTCCTCCCCATCCAGCATCACCCCATCTTTCACAATAGGGTTTTTCCTCCTTTTAGCAAAGACCAAGTATAAGATTTGTGCTATCAGCTAAGGTCAGGCTCTACCTGATCCTTTGTTTGAGAGTGAAGAATATGAAGGGGGGAGGGGTTAATGACCCACCAGCTATTCTCACTGTGGACAGGATTACCTTAGATATTGCAAGAACAGAATTAAACTTTTTTGTTCAAAAAAAAAAAAGCAATTTCAGAGGCAGATGCACCAAAGTCCCGGTAAAGCACCTATCACTATTTCTACCCTGGTAAAAATGACCAAGTTGGAAATAGCGAGTGATGCTCAAAAGAAACGGGGGTTGGGGTCCCCCGCCAGCAAAGGTAGGCGACGGTGGCGGCAGGGGGAGGGTTGGCGGCAGGAGGGAGGGTCGAGAGGGTCATTGGTAGGGGGGGTCAAAGTTGTTGGTGGTGGGGGCAGCGCCGGGGGGGGGGCTAAAATGTGCCCCCTCACCTAGGGCTCTGGACCCCCCTCCCGCCAAAGTCTGGCTACGCCCCTGCTCTCCATATACGCCCAAGCATCCTTCTAGGGAGGGGGCCTGGCGTATGGGCTCAGGGAGTTTGTTCCACGTGTGGGGTGAGGCGAGGCAGAAAGGGCGGAGTCTGGAGTTGGCGGTGGTGGAGAAGGGTACTGAAAGGAGGGATTTGTCCTGTGAGCGGAGGTTACGGGTAGGAGCGTAAGGGGAGATGAGGGTAGAGAGGTAGTGAGGGTCTGCAGATTGAGTGCATTTGTAGGTCAGTAGGAGAAGCTTGAACTGTATGCGGTACCTGATCGGAAGCCAGTGAAGTGACTTGAGGAGAGGGGTGCTATGAGCATATCGGTCTAGGCGGAAGATAAGATGGGCAGCAGAGTTCTGAACGGATTGAAGGGGGGATAGATGGTTAAGTGGGAGGCCAGTGAGGAGTAGGTTGCAGTAGTCAAGGCGAGAGGTGATGAGAGAGTGGATGAGAGTTCGGGTGGTGTGCTCGGAGAGGAAAGGGGCGAATTTTGCTGATGTTATAGAGAAAGAAGCGACAGGTCTTGGCTGTCTTCTGGATATGGGCAGAGAAGGAGAGGGAGGAGTTGAAGATGACTCCGAGGTTGCGGGCAGATGAGACAGGGAGGATGAGGGTGTTGACTGAAATAGAGAGTGGAGGGAGAGGAGAAGTGGGTTTGGGTGGAAAGACAATGAGCTCGGTCTTGGCCATGTTCAGTTTCAGGTGGCAGTTGGACATCCAGGCAGCAATGTCGGATAAGCAAGCTGATACTTTGGCCTGGGTTTCTGCAGTGATTTCTGGTGTGGAGAGATAAAGCTGGGTGTCGTCAGCATAAAGATGGTATTGGAAACCATGAGATGAGATCAGCGAGCCCAGGGAAGAGGTGTAGATTGAAAAAAGAAGGGGTCCAAGGACAGATCCCTGAGGAACTCCAACAGGGAGCGGGATGGGGGTGGAGGAAGATCCACGAGAATGTACTCTGAAGGTACGGTGGGAGAGATAAGAGGAGAACCAGGAGAGGACAGAGCTCTGGTACAATCTAGGTAGAACAGATAGACAAGACATAGAACACCCCCCCCCCCCAAATCCCATTTTTCTTTCATTCACAGAAGTACTTCACCCCCCACCCCCATAGTGTACCTCTCCCTTGGGTTTTTGCAGCCCAGATGAATTGTTAGCATTATATCTTAGCTGCCAAATTCCGAGGTCCCTCCTCAGATTGATTATGCCCATAGTGTGGTACTGGCTGGTGTTTTGGCCAGTAGAAACTCAGAGGAGGATATCATTTTGGGGATGGATGCCCCCCTTTTTCCAAAAGAGTCCTCTTCAACAATTTCTTTGTTCCATAAGGTTTTCACAAATTCTCTAAAAACTGGGGTTGTTTGATCCCGAATCCAGGAACTGTTTGCTATTCGTTTTAACATTTATGTTTTAGTAATAACCTGATGTCATAATATATGTCTGATTTTGTCCTGTGCGGTCCTGATGTCCCAAGCAGTGTGTGGATGGGGCTAGTTGCAGGGGCGGGTCCAGGCAAGAGAGAAGGGATGTTCTGTCATGGATGGCCAGCCAGCCGGGGTCTCCTTCAGATGACAGCGCTGCCCACTAGTGGCTACACAAAACCTTAACCTCATAATTACCACTATAACAGCAGGGCACTACCTGGTGGATTACAAAATGTCCTTTTCTAAATCAGATGAATATATATTTTTCTGAAAAGCTCTTTGAAAATAGATTTATTGTGAAGATTAAAAAACTGACCAGTGAACATTATTATTTATTTATAGCATTTATACCCCGCTCTTTCCCGCTCGATAGCAGGTTCAGTGCGGCTTACAAGGTATGGTACAAAAGTATCACAAGGATAACCCAGTTATAAAGAGTAGGACAATAGGAAGAGACGTGGGGGACAGGATTGGAGTGTGGGTAGTGCTAGTGGTGTGGATTAGGTTCGAGATTTGGTGAAGATGAAAGAAGCATTTAGAGATAACAATCGGAATATGGGCAGAGAAGATAAGACTGGAATCAATAGTAACTCCTAGGCTCTTCAAAATTACGTGATCCTCTGATATTGCACTTCCGATCACCTAAAAGTGTCCGTTATTTGAGTATTTTAAATAATCTTTTATGTATTTGTCCGCCAGTTATCGGAATTGTCTTCTGAAGAAACTTGGGTATTCATCAATTTATTTGAATTTTGGGAGATACGTAAAAACTTAGGGCCCCGTTTACTAAGGCGCACTAGAGGCGCGTTAGTGCTTTTAGTGCACGCTAACTGTTTAGGCACCCACAATATTCCTATGGGCGCCTACACATTTAGCTCACACTAAATTTGTGCACACGCTAAAAACGCTAGTGCACCTTAAATACTTAAATACATGAACCCTGCAAAACCACGAAACCAAAGCACGTAATGGACATAACGTAACTCTTCCTCTATACGATTCCCTAATATGTTTCTTCCACATGAACCTCATTCTACCCAGGGGCATAGCCAGACTTCGGTGGGATGGGGAGTCCAGAGCCCGAGGTGAGGGGGCACATTTTTGAGGACATGTCCGGGCAACCGGGCGGGTTTTGCCAATCTGCCCGTTTGTCCGGATTTCTGGACAAACGGGCAGGCTGGTGGGCGGGACGGCCTGCCCGCCAGCCTGCCCGTTTGTCCAGAAATCCGGACAAATGGGCAGATTGCTAGCCTCCTCTCCCCTTACTTACTACTGCCCTGGTGGTCTAGTGACCTCTTCCGCCTTCGGGGCAGGAAAGAGCCCCCCTCTTTCCTGCCCGGAACGCTGCCCTGCATGCATCCTTCCTGTTCATGATCTCGGCGCCGATTCAAAATGGCTGCCGAGAGTTGACGTGACCTCGCGAGATTTCAACTCTCGGTGGCCATTTTGAATTGGCGCCGAGATCACAAATAGGAAGGATGCATGCAGGGCAGCTCTTTCCTGCCCCAAAGAGGTCACTAGACCACCAGGGCAGTAGTAAGGTAAGGGGAGAGCGGTGACGGGGAGGGGGAGTGACGGGGTGTGTGACAGGGAGGAGGGGAAAATGTGATGGGGCGGAGTGAGGGTGTGAAAGGGGGCGGAGTGAGGGCGTGAAAGGGGATGGGCGGGGTGTGAAAGGGGCGGGGTGGGCACAAAGGGGCAGGGCATGTGTCCTTCTTTTGGGGGGGACAAAATATGGTAACCCTAGCTATGAGTTTATCTTGTTGGGTAGACTTGTTGGACCGTACAGGACTTTATCTGCCGTCCTCTTCTATGTTACTATGTAGATGCAAAAAGCAAGCTCCTGCTCCTTCAGCTGATTTGTGCTAGCAGTCAGGAGATGCCACAAGCCACATCCTATCCAGCATTTTGTGAGGACCTCTGAACCTCCACATAAAACTGACAGCCTTGTGACAAGGGTTGCTAATGGTTTTTTTTTTTCTTTTCTGTGATTTTCCTTGTACAATATAGTCAACAAAACTCTTTCAGTTCTTTGTTCTGCTAACACGGTCACTTGCATGTCACATTAAGGATATTAAGATGTTCTGGAGGGTGACAAGATGAGGTCACTGAGAGCTACTTCAAGAATGGAAAAAAACAACAACATTCCAATCACCTTATACTCACATATACAGTACTATTTACATCTTAGATAATAAAACTCACCCTTAACGTTCTGAAGACACTGACGTCACTTCCTTCAAGACGGGTTCGAAAGGCTCAAGGTGGTGAAGCCACCGAAATCGCCAAGGCTTGGGGCCTCGCCCTCGCGTCAAATGTGATGACGTCGAGGGCGGAGCAATGGTGTACGGTGCGTTCAGGAGGTGCGGAGCAATGGCGTCAGAACGACGAAGGGGTCGTAGGTAGATAGGGAGGGAGGGAGAAGGGGGGGGGGGGTGCTGGGGAGGAAAACCTTGCTAGCGCCCATTTCATTTGCTCCAGAAACGGGCCTCTTTTACTAGTCATTTCATAAATCGAAGTGCCAGAATACAGATTTCTTCTTTGATAAGTGATGATCTGTCCTTTGCATTTCAAAAGATTGCAAAGCAACAGTAACGCCAGTACTGGTTTCACATGCAGACCCCTCGGTTTCTGGATTAATACTGGACCAAATGGGAAGGTGCTGGAGATGTCAGTGCTGCCAAGTTACCCAGTTCCAGAAGGGAGACTTTTTGGCCAGTCTTGATTTTGAACTTACATCCTAAACAAGTATGGGATTTGAAATCCTTGATTCTACCTCTTGAAATCAGTGCTGCAGACCCCATAATACACCAGGATAGTAAGGTGGAGGGGCATTTTTTGATATGATGTCTAAATCTGATTTTTTACATTTTGGGAAAAACATCCAAAAATCTAGTGGAGGAGTGGCCTAGTGGTTAGAGCACCGGTCTTACAATCCAGAGGTGGCCAGTTCAAATCCCACTGCTGCTCCTTGTGATCTTGGCTAAGTCACTTAACCCTCCATTGCCTCAGGTACAAACTTAAGATTGTGAGCCCTCCTGGGACAGAGAAATATCCAGAGTACCTGAATGTAAGTTATGTAACTCACCTTGAGCTACTACTGAAAAAGGTGTGAGCAAAATCTAAATAAATAAATATTCTAGAATTATAAAGAATAACAAGATTCCATGCAGAATTTCAAAGTGTAGCAACATTCCATGTAGAACCCCAAAGAGTAACAAGATTCTTTGGGGTGGAAGAGTGGCCTAGTGGTTAGAGCACCAGTCTTGCAATCCAGAGGTGGCCAGGGGTTCAAATCCCACTGCTGCTTCTTGTGATCCTGGGCAAGTCACTTAACCCTCCATTGTCTCAGGTACAAACTTAGATTGTGAGGCCTCCTGGGACAGAGAAACATCCAGAGTACCTTAATGTAACGTACACGTGCAGAACGTCAGACTCAGAAACAGAACGAAGGAAGAAGAGGACCTTGGCTGGCGGGGGTTGGGGGTTCCCCGCCAGCCAAGGTAGGCGATGGCGGCGGAGGGTTGGTGGTGGGAGAGAGGGTTATCAGCAGGGGGGACCAGGGCCAAATCTATGGGGGCCCAGGCCCCCATGGCCCCACATAGCTACGCCACTGTTGGGATGTATGGGGGGGCAGCATTCTTAGTAGACTGGCTAGACAACCCAGCAAAGCAGTGGGGCACCCTAGGGGGAACTGCAGTGGACTTCACATAAAAGGTCCTAGGTATACATCTCACCATCACCCCCATATTGTACATGGAACCCTCCAAACCCCACCAAAAACCTACTGTACTCAACTGTACACCACTACGATAGCCCTTATGCCTGAAGGTGTCATCTTTATGTTGATACAGTATTTTTTTTGGTGGGTTTTGGAGGGCCTCACACTTTCCATCATAAGTGTACCAGTTAGAGTGGAATGTGGACCTGGGTCCCCTTTTCTACAGTGCACTAGGCTACTCCAGGAACCTGCTTGCTGCTTTAATAGGACTGGCCATAACATCTAAAGCTGTCATAGAGGCTCATATGTACTGTTTCTTTCACATCTATGGAGGGTTGGAGGGGGAGTAAGGGGGGGGGGGTCATGCCTTAATGCCTCCAGTGGTCATCTGGTCATTTAGGTCACCCTTTTCGTGACTTAGGCGTGATTGAAACAGAAGTAGACCAAAATGTCTAACTTTTAGCCCTGGAGGTTTTTGCTTTGTTCCATTATGGCAGAAAAACGTTCAAGTTTTGGAAACACCCGAATCCTTCCTCCAAGCTGCAATGAAAAAGTCTTAAATCTGAGTTTCAAAAACTGTAATTTGGACATTTTTCATAGAAAAACATCCAAATGCCACTTTATGCTGTTTTTGAGACTTTTTTCTCTTTTGAAAATGAGCCCCTTTGTAACGTAGTAAATGATGGTAGATAAAGACCTGAACGGTCCATCTAGTCTGCCCTGTATTGCTATTCAGTGGCGTAGGAAGGGGGGGGGGGGGGCGGTGGGGCGGTCCGCCCGGGTGCACGCCGCTGGGGGGTGTCGGTGCCTCGCTGGTTCCTTGCTCTCTCTGCCCCGGAACAGGTTACTTCCTGTTCCGGGGCAGAGAGAGCAAGGAACCAGCGAGGCGCCGACACCCCCCAGCGGCGTGCACTCGGTGGATTGGCCCTCCCGCCCGCCCCTCACCGCCTTCCAGGTATGTTCTCGCGGCGGGGGGGGGGGGGGTGCGCTACGGAGGGGGGGGGGGGCGTCGCGCTGCACCCAGGGGGGGGGTGCACAGCGGCGACCCGCCCCGGGTGTCAGCTGCCCTCACGACGCCACTGTTGCTATATTACTTTTTCCTTTTTTACTTTATATTTATTGAAATTTATATATTATCACAAGTAACCACTTGCTACAGAAAAGAAGTTTGAAGTAAGAATAACATAAACAAGATAATTATCTAGAAAAAGCTGCAAATCTCCCAAACTTATCCATATACATAAAGAAAAGAAAAAGATAATAAAGCAATTGACATGAGATCTAAACAGCAGCAGAAAAAAAAATTCAAACATGGTTACTGGTGTCCTGAACATCCAGGGTCCCAGCCACTGCTTCAGAGGGAGCTGGAACCACTCGAGACTGGAGCAGGGCCGCCGAGAGACTGAGCCGGGCCCCTGAGGCCACCGCTGCACCCCCAATTGCTGCTCAGGCCACCAGCACCGCAGTCCCCAGACTCCACCCGCCCACCCCAACCCCGTCGACAGCCCCCTCTGTCCGCTACCGGGCCCCCTGCATTCAAATCAGCAGTGCCTCACCTCCGTGTGAAAGCGCAGTGGCAGATCACCTCCCTTTGGGCCTTCCCTCCCTGTGTCCCGCCCTCACGGAAACAGGAAATAACATCAGACGAGGGTGGGACACAGGGAGGGAAGGCCCAAAGGGAGGCGATCTGCCGCTGCGCTTTCACACGGAGGTGAGGCACTGCTGATTTGAATGCAGGGGACCTGGTGGAGGATGGAGGGGGCTGTCAACGGGGTTGGGGGTGGGCGGGAAATGAGGGTGGGACCAGAGCTGAGAGAGAAGGGAAAATTGAACTAAGCGCCAAGCCTGCACGCTTTTTACCGCTGCTGCCGCCGTAACCCCGATGAGGTAAGAAGATGACTTTTAAAATTCGGAGGGAGGGGGCCTGGAACTCAAAGGGAGGAGGGAGGGAGGGAACAAACTTCCAGTGGGTGAAATATTGGGGGTGCTCGAGCACCCACAGAGTCGGCGCCTATGGTGGTGTCAAAAACTTAGCGCAGAAGTAGCACCTACGTTCAGCACCATATATAGAATTTCCCTCTTAGCATATGCCAAATAATTGATTTTTAACTTTCAAAATATACTTTATATAGATTGAAATAATGGCACAGCAGAAATCAATGTCATAGTGTCTGACATAATGCAATTACAGAAAGACAAGCTACAGATGTCAGGAACAGATATTGTGAACGAAACCACTTGTTGCGGAGATGTTCATTACTCATCTTCTTCCTTGGACTTCTCAGTCAAACCCAGACTGTTGTCATATATCTCTAGGTGGGAGGGGGTATCAGCTTCCGAACGCTGATGCTAGTGCTAGGACAGAGGCAGGCTTGGGGCCTGTGCAGATAGGACATGGGTGTGAGGGAGAAGGTGGCCAATATTTCTTCTCGGTTCTTCCCTTTCCTATATCTTTTCCTTCCCAAGCTTCTGTCCCCCTTTCTCTTCCCTAGCAAGCACCCCTCCCCCTTCCTTCCTCAGTTAACTTACCTGAACAGTAGGGGGCGCTTCTGCTACTGCTGAATGCTTTGTCAGGGATGTGCATTCATTTGAAATGACAAGGGGAAAGTTGTTTCATGTCATTTTTTTTTGCTTGAAATGACAGGAAAACCTCTGAATTTTCAGGGGGGGTTTTTTCCCCCCCAGTGGCATAAATAGTGCACATCTTCCAAACGAGTACACATTAATGAGAAACAGTGTGCACTTTTCAAGGATATCATGATGCACACTTCTGGACAAGTATTTTTTCACAGAGAGTATGGTGGATATGTGGAATGCCCTCCCGTGGGAGCTGGTGGAGATGAAAACGGTAATGGAATTCAAACGTGCATGGGATATACACAAAGGAATCCTGTTTAGAAGGAATGGATTCACGGAATCTTATCGAAGATTAGGTGGCGATGCCAGTAATTAGGAAGCGAAACCGGTGCTGGGCAGACTTCTACGGTCTACGCCATGATCGTGACTGAATGGATATGGATGGGTTGGAGTGTAAATTTTAAGGGGCTTCGATGTTAGCTGCAGAACTTAGTACAAGAACAGTGCTAGGCAAACTTCAACGGTCTGTGTCCTGAGAATGGCAAGGAAAAATCAACTCGGGATATATATATATATATATATATATATATATATATATATATATATATATGGTTACCATATGTCCGGATTTACCTGGATATGTCCTCTTTTTGAGGACATGTCGGGGCAACCAGGCGGGTTTGCCAATCTGCCCGTTTGTCCGGACTTCTAGACAAACGGGCAGGCTGGTGGGCGGGCAGATTGCTAACCTCCCCTCCCCTTACTACTGCCCCGGTGGTCTAGTGACCTCGCGAGACTTCAACTCTCGGCGGCCATTTTGAATCGGCGCCGAGATCATGAACAGGAAGGATGCATGCAGGGCAGTGCTCCGGACAGGAAAGAGGGGGCTCTTTCCTGCCCCAAAGAGGTCACTAGAGCACCAGGGCAGTAGTAAGGGAAGGGAAGGGGGGTGACGGGGAGGTGGAGTGGCATGGTGTGTGACAGGGGGGAGGGGGAAATGTGACAGGGGGCGGAGTGAGGACGTGAAAGGGGGTGGGGTGTGAAAGGGACGGGGTATGTGTCCTCCTTTTTGGGGGACAAAATATGGTAACCCTATATACATATATAAAGTATCACATACCATGTAACTTGAGTTTATCTTGTTGGGCAGACTGGATGGACCAAACAGGTCTTTATCTGCCATCATTTACTATGTATGTTATGTTGCTATGTAAGTGAGCACTTTTTCAGAAGAGTGTGCTCACGCAATGGTGCCTTAAGCTGTACTGCTGGGATAAACTATTGGCTGCTTCTTTGTGTATTGCAGTGTTAAACGCAGGCTGAAGAGAAACATTGGCTAAATCTAGCAAAACCATACACTAAGTGGTCAGCATTTTCAGGCTGCCGCTAATCTGCATCTTTTTTAGCTGGCAGGACATGTGGTTCCTGGGGACCAGAAGTGTGACATTATCTTTTGGAAGAGAGTAAAGGGCTGCAGAGAAACTATGCAGATCTCAAGATGCTGAGGCAGCAAAAGGATCTTGTTAACTACAGGAAAAGCCCTTCCAGCACATTTCTGCTCAGAACAGACTTATGCAAAAGAGGAATTGCTGCAGTTTTTATATGCTTTTGCTTTTAATATTTTCTGTGTGTGTCACTCGATTATTGCAACATAGTCTATGCTGGGTATCACTTCTCAGATAAAACGGGTACAGACATTACAAAACTCTGCGATTCGGTTGATGTGTGGGGCTCCACGTAGGGACCGTGTCTCTCCGTTGTTTCGTAGGTTACTATTGGCTTCCTATTGTCTGCCGGATTAGGTTTAAGATTTTGTGTTTGACACATAGAGCACGTTACAATAATTCGCCATTTTATCTTTCACAGATTGTAATCCCTTACACACCGTCTCGAGCTTTAAGGTCCCTAGATTCTCATAGACTAGTGTTGCCTGGCCCTAAGCAGGCTGGATTCAAATCCACATGGAATACTGTTTTTTAATTATTTTTTGGCTCCCTGCCTATGGAATGACCTTTCCCCATGCATTCGAACTGACTAATCTTTTATCAGATGTAAATCTTCTTTGAAGACCCACTTGTTTACAATAGTTCATGGCTCTTGCTGAGGTTTGACTGTCTCATTGGCTATACATTTGGATTATTATTATTTTTTAAATGTTTTTAGGGGCCTTTTTACTAAGCCGCGTAGGCGCGTACGCACGTCCTACACATGTCAATTTTGAACTACCGCCCGTCTACCACGTGGCCCGGGAGGTAATTTCATTTTTTTACACGCGTCCACTAAGCGTGCCGAAAAATATATTTTATTTCCGGTGCGTGGTGCTAAACAGGTGGTAATCGGCATTGTACGCATGTAGACCATTACCACCCGGTTAATGTGTGAGACCTTACCGCCCTCAAGGAAATGACGTCAGAAGAAGGCGGGACACAGAGAGGCTCATTTTCAAAGCACTTAGCCTCCCAAAGTTCCATAGAAACCTATGGAACTTAGCCTCCCAAAGTGCTTTGAAAATATGCCTCATTGGGAACAAACGAGTGAAGGGAAGGCTGGTGGAGAGACGTCAGGCAGCGCTTTCACTGACGCTGCGCAGATGTCGAAGGCGGAGAGAGGTAAATTTAAAGCGCCGGGGAATCGGGGATGGAGCGGAGGAGGCTCAGGCTGAATGAGAGGTATGCTCAGAGCCTCCTCTGCAGGCCAAACCCAGCCATTTCCTCCATTGCGCCCCAGACGGCAGCTTGGGGGAGCAGCGCTCGGCTCTTTTCCACCGCCCAGCTCTTCCACGCGCCTTGGAGCCAGGCAGGTCCGGGGGGGGGGGGGGTGCGTGCGCGCCAACTGATAGTCTGCAGGGGGCGCCAGAGACCCTAGGCACGGCCCTGCCCACACCCCACATGATGGAGCCACGAAGAGGGGAAGCCAAGTGCGTCAAGCATGCCACAGAGACACAGCCTGAGCCTGCCGCCTCCTGCGATCCCCTGGGTCAATGGCGCCACAGCCGTGCGCAGCACTTTCGACACTGAAGTACACGCAGATGTGGTGAGTGTGACTATAGAATAGCATTGAGTGCCAAATTTGAGTGCCAGGGACTTACGCCTGCGGAAGCCAAATGTAATTCCTGGTGCCCAATTTATGCGCACATCCCTGGTATTCTATAACACTGCGTGCAAATTTTAGGAAGACCCCTGACCCACCATACCCATGGCCACACCCCCTTTGGGTTGCTCACTATAGGATTTGGATGCACATTGTCATAGAATAGCGTGTAGCAAGATGTGAACGCAAATCCAAATTGGTGCCAATTAGCACCCAATTATTGGCATTAATTGGTTTCTTAGCCAATTTAATTGGATGCATATCTTGGATCAGCGCCCAAATATCAGTGCTCAATTTTGGGTGTCATATATAGAATCCGGGGAATAACATGCAGAGTGTGTGCATGGTTTGTAAAAAAAATGCGCATAATGTGCGCATTATCCCCCAGATTCTAAATAGCGTGACTTAAGCTGCACACACAAATCTAGTCATATTCTGGATTTTGCACTCGCAACTTAATTAGTTAACAAGCCAATCAGTGCCGATAATTGCCACGTATTCAATGATTGACACTAATTGGTATTAATTAGAATTTACATGTAGAACCAAGCATATTCTATAGCGTGATGCATGGAAATTCTAAGTCGTGTAGTTGAAAAGGAGGCGTGGCCATAGGCGTGGAATGAGCGGGGTCATGGGCGTTTCTCAAATCTATGCGCACGGTTATAGAATATACCCAGTCCGAGCCTAATTTCCCACTGCAGGCACAGGCAGCTCCTTGTGACTCTGGGCAAGTCACTTAACCCTCCATTGCCCCATGTAAGCCGCACTGAGCCTGCCATGAGTGGGAAAGCGCAGGATACAAATGTAACAAAAATAAAATAGATACTATTGGACAATCTACATGGAATGTTGCTACTATTGGAGATTCTACATGGAATGTTGCTATTCCACTAGCAACATTCCATGTAGAAGGCTGCGCAGGCTTCTGTTTCTGTGCAGGACGTCAGACTCACAGAAGCAGAAGCCTGCGCGGCCACATTGGTGATCTGCAAGGGCCGACTTCTAGTGGAATAGCAACATTCCATGTAGAATCTCAAATAATAGCAACAGTGGAGGAGTAGCCTAGTGGTTAGGGTGGTGGACTTTGGTCCTGAGGAACTGAGTTCAATTCCCACTTCAGGCACAGGCAGCTCCTTGTGACTCTGGGCAAGTCACTTAACCCTCCATTACCCCATGTAAGCCGCATTGAGCCTGCCATGAGTGGGAAAGCACAGGGTACAAATGTAACAAAAATAGAATAGATACTATTGGACATTCTACATGGAACGTTGCTATTCCACTAGCAACATTCCATGTAGAAGCCTGCGCGGCCACATTGCAAGGGCCGACTTCTATATGGAATGTTGCTAGTGGAATAGCAACATTCCATGTAGAATCTCAAATAGTAGCAACAGTGGAGGAGTGGCCTAGTGGTTAGGGTGGTTGACCTTGGTCCTGAGGAACTGAGTTCAATTCCCACTTCAGGCACAGGCAGCTCCTTGTGACTCTGGGCAAGTCACTTAACCCTCCATTGCCCCATGTAAGCTGCATTGAGCCTGCCATGAGTGGGAAAGCACAGGGTACAAATGTAACAAAAATAAAATAATTTAGGCATCAGGTTTTACACCAATTTTTACTGGGCATAATTGCCTGCTACTAAATTTAGTTACGTGGATGGGCATGTGGCGTATTCTATAATCCATGCAGAAATTTAGGCTTGGTTTTTTTTTTTCGGTGCAGGTTTTTCAAGTATCATATAATAGAATCTAGCCCTGCATGCGTGAAAATACAGTACGTGTTCTAAGGTTAGATACTCATTTAAATGATAAGATGCTTATGAAGAGAGATCATGTTTAAAAAAAAAAACAAGCACTAGAAAGGAAAAAAACAGAAGTGAAAGTGCCAAGCCTGTGAAATGATGTGAGATATAGAGAGAGGTGTGACCAGCAGAAGAAAGGGGGTGTTGATGCCCCTGTATAAGTCGTTGGTGAGGTCCCACCTGGAGTATTGTGTTCAGTTTTGGAGAATTGAAACGGTGCAAAGAAAAGCTAGGAGAATGGTATGGGATTTGCGTTACAAGACCTATGAGGAGAGACTTGCTGACCTGAACATGTATACTCTGGAGGAAAGGAGAAACAGGGGTGATATGATACAGATGTTCAAATATTTGAAAGGTATTAATCCGCAAACGAACCTTTTCCGGAGATGGGAAGAACGAGAGGACATGAAATGAGATTGAAGGGGGGCAGACTCAAGAAAAATGTCAGGAAGTATTTTTTCATGGAGAGTGTAGTGGATGCTTGGAATGCCCTCCCGCGGGAGGTGGTGGAAATGAAAACGGTAACGGAATTCAACATGCGTGGGATAAGCATAAAGGAATCCTGTGCCGAAGGAAGGGATCCTCAGGAGCTTAGCTGAAATTGGGTGGCGGAGCAGGTGGGGGGAAGAGGGGTTGGTGGTTGGGAGGAGAGGATAGGGGAGGGCAGACTTGTACGGTCTGTACCAGAGCCGGTGATGGGAGGCGGGACTGGTGGTTGGGAGGCGGGAAATACTACTGGGCAGACTTATACGGTCTGTGCCCTGAAAACGACAGGTACAAATTCAAGGTAAGGTATACACATATGAGTTTGTCTTGGGCAGACTGGATGGACCATGCAGGTCTTTTTCTGCCGTCATCTACTATATTACTATGTTATGATCACTGCTTCCCAGCGGATCCGATACCATTACCTCTCGATCCATGCCCTGCATTCTACTGCCGTCATCTACTATGTATATGTTACTAAAGGCTAGATCTAAAATAGCTCCCCCTCTTGTCAGTTCTTGGACCAGTTGCTCCGAGAAGCAGTCATTTATTACATCTAAGAATTTTACCTCTCTAGCACTCCCTGATGTAACATTTATCCAGCCAATATTGGGGTAATCAAAATCACCCAGTATTATAAAGTTGCCCAAGTTGCCACCGTATAGTGAAGCACTTGCCGCATGGCCAGTGGTGTAGCAAGGGCGGGGCAGTGGGGGTGGTCCGCCCCAGGTGCACGCTGCTGGAGGGTGCAGAGAGCAGCCGCGCGCCTGTCAGATCTGCTGGCTCCCTGCTCCCTCTGCCCCGGAACAGGTTACTTCCTGTTCCGGGGCAGAGGGAGCAGGGAGCCAGTGGAGCCGACAGGCGCACGGCTGCTCTCTGCACCCTCCAGCAGCCAAGAATGCACCGGGGGGGGGTGGGGGCTTGATGCGCAGGGAAGGGGGGTGTCATTGCGGCGGGGGGGGGGCTTGATGCGCCGTGGAGAGGGGTGTCATTGCGCCGGGGGGGGGTGTCATGCTGCACCCTAGGGGGACGGACACCGCTGCACCTGGGGGGGGGGAGTGCGCAGCGGCGATCCGCCCCGGGTGGTAGCCTACCTAGGATCGCCACTGCGCATGGCCATTTCAGGGGGGAGCCCATACCGCCACCCAGAGGTGGCGGTAAGGGCTCTCTTGCTATCCCGGCGGTAACCGGGCAGCGCACAGCACTGCCTAATTACCGCCGGATACACATCGGCACTACAAAAATTAAAATATTTGTGTAGCGCCGGATATGACGCCGCACTGGGGGTGGGAACTACCACCGGGCTGCTGCAGTAGCCCAGCGGTATTTCCTTTTTAGTGAGTGGTAAGCCCGCGTTGTGCTTTGTAAAGGGATCCCACAGTGAGGTTTTGAATAGTAAGGTTAAATTTTTAAACACAGTCCTATGGACAACTGGGAGCCAGTGCTCTGCTGTTAGTAAGGGAAGTGACACCATCCCATTTTTGTGCACCTCAAATCAGCTTTACTCCCTTATTTTGTAAAATTTGGAGGGGCCTGAGATCGGTTGAATGAATCCCTTTCAGTAATGAACTGTAATCATCAGTGTTCGGGGGGGCAGGGGGGGCAAAATTCCCCGGGCCCGGGCCTCTAAGGGGGGCCCGGCGCCGGGGTCAGGCCGCCGGCGCTGCAGTCCCCGGCCTCACCTGCTTGCCTCCACGGCTCCAGGCCCCCGTCATTCAAAGCGGCAGATCGCGTCTCTTCTGGCCTTCCCTCCCTGTGTCCTGCCCTCGCGGAAACTGGAAGTTACATCAGACGAGGGCGGAACACAGGGAGGGAAGGCCAGAAGAGACGCGATCTGCCGCTTTGAATGAAGGGGGCCCGGAGCCGTGGAGGCAGGCAGGTGAGACCGCGGACTGCAGTGGCGGGGGCAGCGACGGGGGGGCGGCAGCGGTGGGGCGGTGGGGCGGAGGCGGAGCAGCCTTGCCCCAGGTCCGGCCTAGTCTCTGGGCGGCCCTGTTAGTGTTGTACAGAATTATGGAATGGAGTAATATCGAAGAAAGAGGGGGCTAAATGACTCTCTTTGGGCATCTCAGGCGCGCTCACGTTTTAGCAAGCGCTAAAATTGGGCACGCGCTAAATGCTAGAGACGCCCATAGGAATGCATTGGCGTCCCTAACATTTAGCGCGTGCCTATTTTTAGCGCGCTGTAAAAATGTGAGCGCGCCTTCATAAAAGACACCCTTTGTTTCCCTCCTCTGGGCGGCATCTATGTCCTGGCCCTTGGCACTCAGATCTAGGCTAAAAGAAAACGCTATGCCAAGCGCCGTCTTGATCTGCTCCGTCACGCAGATGGTTCTCCTTTCATGTGATGAGAAAGTGTGAAGTTCAGTCATGCGCTTTCTTCGGAAGGAGCGAGTCACAACGTCAGGCTTGTGGTTGTGGCCAGTTCAAGGTGTAGATATGTCATTCATCTGTGAGTCCAGCTCAGAGTACCCTGCCTTTTCTCACGTAGGAGAAAGGAAGGTAGGAAGCTGAGGTCTGAGGTTACACACGTAGTAGACGAGAGAACTCCCTGCAGAGTTCAAAACCTGAGCACTGTGTCAATGGTCTTATGGTCAGAATACTAAAAGGTAAATTTAAAACAACCCAGGAATGTAAAGAGCTTTGAATTTAAAATGATGAACTATTTTGAAAGCCACTGACAGAGGACTTAAACATCTGAGTTTGCTATCAAACATATAAACGGCGAGTGACCGACTCACTCGCAAATGCGCAGTAGAGACTTCCCTGTCTGTCCCGCCCCCGCGTCAATACGTGATGACGGGAGGGGCGGGACAGAGAGGGAAACTGCGCCGCCGAGGTGCTACCCCTCCCCCCCCCACTCGGAGTCGCCGCCCGCCGCCAGCCCCTCCACCCGGCCCGGGCCCTTTCTTCCCTTCTGAACTTACACATCCATTCGCCGAACGCAGCAACGCACATCAGCTGAGCTGCCCCTTCCTTCTCTGCCTGTGTCCCGCCCTTGCTGACGTTACTCACAGGAGGGCGGGGCCACAAGCAGAGAAGGAAGGGCCCACGGCAGCCTATCTGATGTGGGCCTTGCGGCATTCGGCAAACGGATGTGTAAGTGTCAGAAGCGAAGAGAGGGCCCGGGCCGGGTGGAGGGGTGGCAGCAGCGGCGGCGACTCCGAGGGGGGGGGGAGCGTTGGTGACCTCGCAGGGGGGGGAGGAAAACTCCAATACCAGCCCGTTTTTACGGCTCAACGGCTAGTCATATTACAAACTGTAAAAATTGTACTGCTTTTGGCACCTTCTGATCACCCATCCATCTCTTCCTGGTTCTCCCCATCGTTCCTTCTCTTCCCCACCCCTCCCGCTCCCCGGAGACTGTCACTAGTACACTTTCATGTTCACTATATATTATGACATTGTCATGTTTTGCTCGTAACTGACCTGAAGAACACCATGCCTTCGAAAACTAGTCAAAAATATATTGTTGGTCCAATAAAAAAAAAAAAGTCATCGCCTTATTTTCCTCTCTGATGCTTGTTTTATTTTTACTTAGTACCTTTAGAGTGGACTAATATAGCAACCTCACTACTCTATCCACTTCAGGAGGAGAATTGGATCCAAGCAAGGTTTGGAGATGAAAGGAGAGACACTCTTCCATGCACCCTCCCACCCCTTTCAATTACTTACAGGTCCCTAGCTCCCCTCTCCCCTCTCCCAAACATTACCATTCCCACAACACTCTCATTCGCCATGCCATAAGATCAAAACGGCAGGCCAGTGGGGGGTCGGGAAGAGAATTCCCTTCTACATCAGGGTCCTATGTTCAGTAGACACTCTGGGGTCAATATTCAAAGGAGGTCTTTTACAAAGCTTCAGTAAGTCCAAAGCGGGGCTTACCAAACGCTAAATCGGTACTACTGCTGGCCCAACGCGGCCGCAGGTGGTAGTTCAGTCCCAAGCGCCTCAGTGGGTGGCGATAAGGGCTCCCTGCCGCATGGCCATTCGGTAAAAGTTCTCTTATACCTCATGGTCATGTTTATCTGGGGGCCTTTTACCCGCTGCGGTAAAAAGGGCCTTGACACGTGGGAAAAACAGCCCCCGACGCTAGTGCAGGGTCCTTTTTCCCTCAGCTTGGTAAAAGGATCCCAAAATGATTTAACCGGGCAGGGGGTTCTTCTGCCCAGTTAAATCACCTGTACCTGGCTATCAGCTAATATTCAGTGGCGATTAACAGATCAGTGCAGCTGACTATCATGATTTAAGTGGGCACCAATTAGACCCCCAAGCCTATTAAGGCTGGCCTGGGAAGGCCTGCTGCGACTTGGGGGGGGGGGGTCAGGAGGGGGATTGGACTTTGTTCAGGGAAAGGCAGGAGGGAGGGGGAAGGGGGATCAAACTATGTTCAGGTAGGAGGGAGGAACTGTGGACTCCACTTATGTGGGTCTCAACTGATATTCAGCCGGACTCATATAAGTTCTCCAAGCCAGGAAAAGTCCAATGAGATCTGGATATTCAATGCTGGTGTCCAGACATGGCCCAACATTGAATATCCAGGGCTAATATGGCCAGCGACGGTCAGTGTTTAAATAAATATTGAGCATCACTGTCTGAATAGAGACCAGACTCTCTCTTTCAGCAGCCACAAAACACTCACCCAAAAGAAGATGTAATCCTGTCCAGGTTTTGGCTGAATACAAAAGTAAAGTCTTTGCTGGGTGATAAAACTGAAAATGGAAAGTTACAGTTCAGATCATGGGAATATAGTCAGTACATGCTGAACCGCGGTCTCTGGCTTCTCTCTGAATCTTTAGTCTTCTCTTTTCCAGTGGATCACTGGACTCACTCCCTTCAAGTGGGCAGCTGGTTCTTAAGGCTTACACTTACAAAGCAGCCCTTCTAATTTCAGTGCACACCTTCTGCTGGTAACGGTGTATTTTCAAAGCATTTAGACTTACCAAGTTCTGTATGGAACTGATATATGGAGCCTAGTAACATGGAGGAGTGGCCTAGTGGTTAGGGTGGTGGACTTTGGTCCTGAGGAACTGAGTTCAACTCCCTGCACAGGCAGCTCCTTGTGACTCTGGGCAAGTCACTTAACCCTCCATTGCCCACTGCATAGAGCCTGCCATGAGTGGGAAAGCATGGGGTACAAATGTAACAAAAAAAAATAGTAGATGGTGGCAAATAAAGATCTGTAAGTCAGTCCAGTCTGAACATCCCAGTTGTTAAGTACCAACACATGGAGGGGAACTTATAACATGAGGTGCATTCTCAGTCCATGTGCAATATCTGAACACTTGTGGGGAGTCAGTAATGGTGGCACCGACTGTTGTGATTTGCAACTTCAGTGGGCTGCCAATGCCTTTAGAAGGTGGGACTTGGGGATCTCAGCCAGCCAAGGTATTTAATGTACGGAGGGGGAGGTGGTTATACAGGCGGTTGAGAATGGGATGGATGGGGGGGGGGGGGTCTGAGGCGTAGAGAAGAAATTCCTGCCCACTCAACTTATCTGTTGGTTCACATCAAAAATTGTTTTCCTGGCTATGCCACCGAGTGGTGATCAGCAACGGATCGTACCCTACAACCATAGATACTTGGCCTCATCTATCCAGAAGATGTCTCTGAGTAAATGAATGAATGTAATGGAGGTTAGGAATGCCTTTTTCCTATGAAGTGTAAATTATGGAGTTTGGGGACAAATAAAATACTTCATAAGGAGTTCACCATTTGTTGCAGGAAGTGTGGAGACCACTAAGTTTCTGCCTGTTGAGGAAAGCTGGAGCCTTCAGTCGCTCTAACACAACAAAGTAATTTTGACCTTTTTTTCACCCAGAAGTTTCCAGAACAGTAGCTGTGTCTTCCTTCCTGACTGACATGGTGGGAGGATACAGCCCTCAGAGGGAAAATCTGGGCTAGTATAAATATCCAGCCTAAAGGTGAGGTGAGGGTGGGGTAAGTCCATCTTGGTTCAGATCTTTGGCCATTTCCCTCAACACCCATGCAAGGGTACTAAAGTAGCTTTTAAGAGTATCAGGCGAGTTCCCATCCAGACAGTTCCCCCCTAGACAATTCCAACTTAAGGGGGACAATTCCCACCAAGCACTTTTTCCCCTTGGTCATTTCTCACCAACCTTTTTTTTTACGGTGTCTGGAAGAAGGAGATTAGAGCAGCAAATGGATGCATACAGAGGACGTATAATAACGGAATAACTTTTCATAGGTAGAGTAGTCATTTGTTATAAATCATAATCAGTGTGTCATTTTGAGGGACTGAATTAGGTTGAAAACCTAGTTTGGGGGGATTTCCCCCTCCCCTACATGAACTATGTATCTATTACTTATTTATGACATTTAGATCCTGGATTAAACATGAATTAGGTTGAAACATAGTTTGGGGTGTATGTGTGGGGGGGCATTGCCCCTCCACACACAATCTGCGTATCTGGAAGGGGAAAGGGTTGTGTAAAAGATAATTTATTTATTTGTAGCATTTGTATCCCACATTTTCCCACCTATTTGCAGGCTCAATGTGGCTTACAATTGTTCCGTAATGGTGACCACCAATTCCGGAAAAAGAGAAATACATAGTTAAAATATGGAGGTAACAGAGTGGAATTAGGTAGTCAAATAAATAAAGTTCATTTCATAATAAGAAATAATTGGATAAACTTCAATCGTAGTAGATTAGACTTGAACAATCAGGAATAAAGAGTTACGTTTTGCGTAGTTCTGATAATGTTGTGGGGGGGGGGGGATGTGAGGGGGTACTGGCTTCTCAAACGATCTGGAAGAGAAAAGGGAGGGAGATTACTTGTCCTAGTGTGTTTTGTAATTTTTGGGTTATGGGTGGGAATTGTCCTCCCTGGTGTGGTGGGAATTGTCCAGATGAGAATTGGTGGGTGGGAAGTGTCCGGTGGGAACTGACGACCTCTTTTAAGGTCCAATCTGCAGCCTCTGTTTTTCTACTGAAAGAAAAGGTCTTTAAGATCATTGTGTGGTTTGGATGCATTGTAGCCTCATGGTGCAATTGGTAGATTGTTTGCCTTCTACACCCATGACCTTAGTTCAAATCCCACAGTGGGATTTCTGGTAGCCAGCCTCTGGCTAGCTCGGTCATCCATCCGCTTTCACTTGGTAAATGAGTACTTGTCCTTGGGAGGGGAAGGGGAGTGTAAATATGACTGGGGAAGACAATGGCAAAGTCAAGTGGTGGTCCTCATGAGTTGTATACAGGGGGTTGCCTTTACCTTTGGGTACATTGTCTAGTTTTAACTTTTTGTCTTTGTGATACTGTGAACTGTTATTATTATAATCAGTGGTGTACCTAGCTTGTTCGCCACCCAGGACAGGGTGGGGCGGGTCGCCGTTGCACCCACCTGGTGCATCACACCCCCTCGAAGCACATCAACCCACCACCTTTCTTCCTAGTGAGAGAGAGCACGGAACAGGCTGTCGGCTCTGCCGGACCCCTACCTGGAACAGGAAGTAACATCAGATGGGGCAGGGAACCGGCAGAGCCAACAGCCGCAAACCTGCTCCGCACAGCATTTTGCTGCCTGTACCTGGGGCAGACCACCCCCACCGCACTGCCCTTGGTACGCTACCGATTATAATATTATTATTATCATGATTTTGCACAGCCTGCTGAATGTTCTTGACTGGGTTTGGCACTCAAAATATTGAGTCCTTCCCAATAAGCTGGGATATTCAGAAGTATTGATGAAGGATGTGGGCAATTCCAAGCAGTGTAGTCTCCTGTAGTTGACAAACTGGTTATTTTGTCAATGCCCAGTATGTTCAGATGTTAGTCCAAGTCTTTTGATATTGCTCCAAGAGTGCCAATTACGAAGGGACCACATGTAGGTTTTCACCAGAATCATTCAACATTATGATTATTCCCCTCGATATTCAGTCAATGGTGGGGAGTGCTTTTGCTGTTCGCTGCCAGCGCTAAACCCAGATACTCAGTGCTAGGACATTTCCAGACTGTGGCAATTTATTTATATTTTTTATTTATTTAGATTTTGCTCACGCCTTTTTCATTAGTAGCTCAAGGTGAGACTAGGCCGGGCCCGGGGCCCGGGGCAAGGCCACCCCGCCTCCGCTGCCGCCCCCCTGTCACTCCCCCCGCCTCTGCAGTCCGTGGTCTCACCTGCCTGCCTCCACCGCTCCGGGCCCCCTTCATTCAAAGCGGCAGTTGCAGATCGTGTCTCTCCTTCTTTCCCTGTGTCCTGCCTTCGCGTCTGATGTAACTTCCACTTTCCGCGAGGGCGGGACACAGTGAGGGAAAGCCAGAAGAGAGGCGATCTGTGACTGCCGCTTTGAATGCAGGGGGCCCGAAGCCGAGGAGGCAGGCAGGTGAGACCAGGGACTGCAGCACCGGCGGCCTGACCCCGGCGCCGGGCCCCCCTTGGAGGCCCGGGGAATTTTGCCCCCACCCCCACCCCCCTCTCGGCAGCCCTGCATTCAGGTACTCTGGATATTTCTCTGTCGCAGGAGGGCTCACAATCTAAGTTTGTACCTGAGGCAATGGAGGGTTAAGTGACTTGCCCAAGATCACATGGAGCAGCAGTGGGATTTGAACCCTTGGCCACCTCTGGATTACAAGACTGGTGCTCTAACCACTAGGCCACTCCTCCACTCCGGTTAAGTGGTTAAGCGATATTCAACGCTAAACGGTTAAGTGCTGAGCAGTTAAAGGTAGGCCTGATATTTATGTGGCCTATTTTAATAGCTAAACATAGCCAGTTTGGTGCTGAATATCTGGCTAGCTGTTAACCATGGATATTCAGCCTTTAGGTGCTAAAATGCTATTTAACCCCTGTTAGGTGCTAAAATGTTATTTAACCAGCTAGGAGCCGATCCTGGCTGGTTAAATAGTTTTGAATATCGGGCCCATTATTATTACTACAGTAGAACGTCGATTATCTGGACTAGTCCTCTGCAGAGGGTGGACCGGATAATCATAAATTCAGGTAATTGGACATATCAAATTTCTGTCAGCACTGCACATTAAACATTAGTTTGTTTTCATCAATGTGTTTGCAGAAAAAATTATAAAATACTGGGAAGGTTATGGCGGATAATGGGTCTGGATAATTGGAAATCCGGATGATTGACTTCGGATAATTGGCATTCTACTGTAATTTAAATCTTTTTTTAATTGAACCATACTACTCACAACCAGCAGCTGAAATACAACGTTTTCTTTTTCTACGCCAGCCAAATATCAGGCAGGGTCGCAAAGAGACACAGCCAGGCCTGGGC